>NC_140989.1:360379627-361013307 GCF_052327205.1 Somniosus microcephalus
GTGTGCACATTCTGGTCCTACAGTCCTACTGTGTGCACATTCTGTCCTACAGCCCTACTGTGTGCACATTCTGGTCCTACAGCCCTACTGTATGCACATTCTGGTCCTGCAGCCCTACTGTGAGCACATTCGGTCCACAGTCCTACTGTGAGCACATTCTGGTTCCTACAGCCCTACTGTGTGCACATTCTGGTCCTACAGCCCTACGTGTGCACATTCTGGTCCTATAGTCCTACTGTGAGAACATTCTGGGTCCTACAGCCCTACTGTGTGCACATTCTGGTCCGACAGCCCTACTTGTGAGCACATTCTGGTCCTACCGCCCCTACTCTGAGCACATTCTGGTCCTACAGCCCTACTGTGAGCACATTCTGGTCCTGCAGCCCTACTGTGTGCACATTCTGGTTCCTACAGTCCTAGCTGTGAGAACATTCTGGTCCTACAGCGCAACTGTGTGTACATTCTGGTCCTACAGTCTACTGTGTGCACATCTGGTCCTACAGTCCTACTGTGAGCACATTCTGGTCCTACAACCCTACTGTGTGTACATTCTGGTCCTACAGCCCTACTGTGTGCACATTCTGGTCCTACCGCCCTACTGTGAGCACATTCTGGTCTACAGCCCTACTGTGTGCACATTCTGGTCCTACAGCCCTACTGTGAGCACATTCTGGTCCTACAGCCTTACTGTGTGCACATTCTGGTCCTACAGCCCTACTGTGTGCACATTCTGGTCCTACGCCCTACTGTGTGCACATTCTGGTCACAGCCCTACTGTGAGCACATTCTGTCCTACAGTCCTACTGTGTGCACATTCTGGTCCTACAACCCTACTGTGTGCACATTCTGGTCCTACAGCCCTACTGTGTGCACATTCTGGTCCTGCAGCCCTACTGTGTGCACATTCTGGTCCTACAGCCTACTGTGTGCACATTCTGGTCCTGCAGCCCTACTGTGAGCACATTTCTGGTCCTACAGTCCTACGTGAGCACATTCTGTCCTACAGCCTTACTGTGTGCACATTCTGGTCCTACAGCCCTACTGTGTGCACATTCTGGTCCTACAGTCCTACTGTGTGCACTTCTGGTCCTACAGCCCTACTGTGTGCACATTCTGGTCCTACTGCCCTGCTGTGTGCACATTCTGGTCCTACAGTCCTACTGTGAGAACATTCTGTCCTACAGCCCTACTGTGTGCACATTCTGGTCCTGCAGCCCCTACTGTGGTGCACATTCTGGTCCTACAGTCCTACTGTGAGAAACATTCTGGTCCTACAGCCCTACTGTGAGAACATTCTGGTCCCTACAGCCCTACTGTGAGAACATTCTGGTCCTACAGCCCTACTGTGTGTCACATTCTGGTCCTACAGCGCCTACTGTGAGACATTCTGGTCCTACAGCCCTACTGTGTGCACATTCTAGTCCTACAGCCCTACTGTGTACACATTCTGGTCCTACAGCCCTACTGTGTGCACATTCTGGGTCCTACCGCCCTACTGTGAGCACATTCTGGTCCTACAGTCCTACTGTGAGCACATTCTGGTCCTACAGCCTTACTGTGTGCACATTCTGGTCCTACAGCCCTACTGTGTGCAACATTCTGGTCAACAGCCCTACTGTGTGCACATTCTGGTCCTACAGCCCTACTGTGAGCACATTCTGGTCCTACAGTCCTACTGTGTGCACATTCTGGGTCCTACAGCCCTACTGTGTGCACATTCTGGTCCTACAGCCCTACTGTGTGCACATTCTGGTCCTGCAGGCCCTACTGTGTTGCACATTCTGGTCCTACAGCCGTACTGTGTGCACATTCTGGTCCTGCAGCCCTACTGTGAGCACATTCTGGTCCTACAGTCCTACTGTGAGCACATTCTGGTCCTACAGCCCTACTGTGTGCACATTCTGGTCCTACAGCCCTACTGTGTGCACATTCTGGTCCTACAGTCCTACTGTGTGCAAATTCTGGTCCTACAGCCCTACTGTGTGCACATTCTGGTCCTACTGCCCTGCTGTGTGCACATTCTGGGTCCTACAGTCCTACTGTGAGAACATTCTGGTCCTACAGCCCTACTGTGTGCACATTCTGGTCACTGCAGCCCTACTGTGTGCACATTCTGGTCCTACAGTCCTACTGTGAGAACATTCTGGTCCTACAGCCTACTGTGAGAACATTCTTGGTCCTACAGCCCTACTGTGAGAACATTCTGGTCCTACAGCCCTACTGTGTGCACATTCTGGTCTACAGCCCTACTGTGAGAACATTCTGGTCCTACAGCCCTACTGTGTGCACATTCTAGTCCTACAGCCCTACGTGTGTACACATTCTGGTCCTACAGCCCTACTGTGTGCACATTCTGGTCCTACCGCCCTACTGTGAGCACATTCTGGTCCTACAGCCCTACTGTGAGCACATTCTGGTCCTACAGCCCTACTGTGTGCACATTCTGGTCCTACAGCCCTACTGTGTGCACATTCTGGTCCTACAGCGCAACTGTGTGTACATTCTGGTCCTACAGTCCTACTGTGTGCACATTCTGGTCCTACAGTCCTACTGTGAGCACATTCTGGTCCTACAACCCTACTGTGTGTACATTCTGGTCCTACAGCCCTACTGTGTGCACATTCTGGTCCTACCGCCCTACTGTGAGCACATTCTGGTCCTACAGCCCTACTGTGTGCACATTCTGGTCCTACAGCCCTACTGTGAGCACATTCTGGTCCTACAGCCTTACTGTGTGCACATTCTGGTCCTACAGCCCTACTGTGTGCACATTCTGGTCCTACAGCCCTACTGTGTGCACTTCTGGTCCTACAGCCCTACTGTGAGCACATCTGGTCCTACAGTCCTACTGTGTGCACATTCTGGTCCTACAGCCTACTGTGTGCACATTCTGGTCCTACAGCCCTACTGTGTGCACATTCTGGTCCTGCAGCCCTACTGTGTGCACATTCTGGTCCTACAGTCCTACTGTGTGCACATTCTGGTCCTACAGCCCTACTGTGTGCACATTCTGGTCTACAGCCCTACTGTGTGCACATTCTGGTCCTGCAGCCCTACTGTGAGCACATTCTGGTCCTACAGTCCTACTGTGAGCACATTCTGGTCCTACAGCCCTACTGTGTGCACATTCTGGTCCTACAGCCCTACTGTGTGCACATTCTGGTCCTGCAGCCCTACTGTGTGCACATTCTGGTCCTACAGTCCTACTGTGTGCACATTCTGGTCCTACAGCCCTACTGTGTGCACATTCTGGTCCTACTGCCCTGCTGTGTGCACATTCTGGTCCTACAGTCCTACTGTGAGAACATTCTGGTCCTACAGCCCTACTGTGTGCACATTCTGGTCCTACAGCCCTACTGTGAGCACATTCTGGACCTACAGCCCTACTGTGAGCACATTCTGGTCCTACAGCCCTACTGTGAGCACATTCTGGTCCTGCAGCCCTACTGTGCGCACATTCTGGTCCTACAGTCCTACTGTGAGAACATTCTGGTCCTACAGCCCTACTGTGAGAACATTCTGGTCCTACAGCCCTACTGTGTGCACATTCTGGTCCTACAGCCCTACTGTGAGAACATTCTGGTCCTACAGCCCTACTGTGTGCACATTCTGGTCCTACAGCCCTACTGTGTGCACATTCTGGTCCTACAGCCCTACTGTGAGCACATTCTGGTCCTACAGTCCTACTGTGTGCACATTCTGGTCCTACAGCCCTACTGTGTGCACATTCTGGTCCTGCAGCCCTACTGTGAGCACATTCTGGTCCTACAGTCCTACTGTGAGCACATTCTGGTCCTACAGCCCTACTGTGTGCACATTCTGGTCCTACAGCCCTACTGTGTGCACATTCTGGTCCTATAGTCCTACTGTGAGAACATTCTGGTCCTACAGCCCTACTGTGTGCACATTCTGGTCCGACAGCCCTACTGTGAGCACATTCTGGTCCTACCGCCCTACTCTGAGCACATTCTGGTCCTACAGCCCTACTGTGAGCACATTCTGGTCCTGCAGCCCTACTGTGTGCACATTCTGGTCCTACAGTCCTACTGTGAGAACATTCTGGTCCTACAGCGCAACTGTGTGTACATTCTGGTCCTACAGTCCTACTGTGTGCACATTCTGGTCCTACAGTCCTACTGTGAGCACATTCTGGTCCTACAACCCTACTGTGTGTACATTCTGGTCCTACAGCCCTACTGTGTGCACATTCTGGTCCTACCGCCCTACTGTGAGCACATTCTGGTCCTACAGCCCTACTGTGTGCACATTCTGGTCCTACAGCCCTACTGTGAGCACATTCTGGTCCTACAGCCTTACTGTGTGCACATTCTGGTCCTACAGCCCTACTGTGTGCACATTCTGGTCCTACAGCCCTACTGTGTGCACATTCTGGTCCTACAGCCCTACTGTGAGCACATTCTGGTCCTACAGTCCTACTGTGTGCACATTCTGGTCCTACAACCCTACTGTGTGCACATTCTGGTCCTACAGCCCTACTGTGTGCACATTCTGGTCCTGCAGCCCTACTGTGTGCACATTCTGGTCCTACAGCCCTACTGTGTGCACATTCTGGTCCTGCAGCCCTACTGTGAGCACATTCTGGTCCTACAGTCCTACTGTGAGCACATTCTGGTCCTACAGCCTTACTGTGTGCACATTCTGGTCCTACAGCCCTACTGTGTGCACATTCTGGTCCTACAGTCCTACTGTGTGCACATTCTGGTCCTACAGCCCTACTGTGTGCACATTCTGGTCCTACTGCCCTGCTGTGTGCACATTCTGGTCCTACAGTCCTACTGTGAGAACATTCTGGTCCTACAGCCCTACTGTGTGCACATTCTGGTCCTGCAGCCCTACTGTGTGCACATTCTGGTCCTACAGTCCTACTGTGAGAACATTCTGGTCCTACAGCCCTACTGTGAGAACATTCTGGTCCTACAGCCCTACTGTGAGAACATTCTGGTCCTACAGCCCTACTGTGTGCACATTCTGGTCCTACAGCCCTACTGTGAGAACATTCTGGTCCTACAGCCCTACTGTGTGCACATTCTAGTCCTACAGCCCTACTGTGTACACATTCTGGTCCTACAGCCCTACTGTGTGCACATTCTGGTCCTACCGCCCTACTGTGAGCACATTCTGGTCCTACAGTCCTACTGTGAGCACATTCTGGTCCTACAGCCTTACTGTGTGCACATTCTGGTCCTACAGCCCTACTGTGTGCACATTCTGGTCCTACAGCCCTACTGTGTGCACATTCTGGTCCTACAGCCCTACTGTGAGCACATTCTGGTCCTACAGTCCTACTGTGTGCACATTCTGGTCCTACAGCCCTACTGTGTGCACATTCTGGTCCTACAGCCCTACTGTGTGCACATTCTGGTCCTGCAGCCCTACTGTGTGCACATTCTGGTCCTACAGCCGTACTGTGTGCACATTCTGGTCCTGCAGCCCTACTGTGAGCACATTCTGGTCCTACAGTCCTACTGTGAGCACATTCTGGTCCTACAGCCCTACTGTGTGCACATTCTGGTCCTACAGCCCTACTGTGTGCACATTCTGGTCCTACAGTCCTACTGTGTGCACATTCTGGTCCTACAGCCCTACTGTGTGCACATTCTGCTCCTACTGCCCTGCTGTGTGCACATTCTGGTCCTACAGTCCTACTGTGAGAACATTCTGGTCCTACAGCCCTACTGTGTGCACATTCTGGTCCTGCAGCCCTACTGTGTGCACATTCTGGTCCTACAGTCCTACTGTGAGAACATTCTGGTCCTACAGCCCTACTGTGAGAACATTCTGGTCCTACAGCCCTACTGTGAGAACATTCTGGTCCTACAGCCCTACTGTGTGCACATTCTGGTCCTACAGCCCTACTGTGAGAACATTCTGGTCCTACAGCCCTACTGTGTGCACATTCTAGTCCTACAGCCCTACTGTGTACACATTCTGGTCCTACAGCCCTACTGTGTGCACATTCTGGTCCTACCGCCCTACTGTGAGCACATTCTGGTCCTACAGCCCTACTGTGAGCACATTCTGGTCCTACAGCCCTACTGTGTGCACATTCTGGTCCTACAGCCCTACTGTGTGCACATTCTGGTCCTACAGCGCAACTGTGTGTACATTCTGGTCCTACAGTCCTACTGTGTGCACATTCTGGTCCTACAGTCCTACTGTGAGCACATTCTGGTCCTACAACCCTACTGTGTGTACATTCTGGTCCTACAGCCCTACTGTGTGCACATTCTGGTCCTACCGCCCTACTGTGAGCACATTCTGGTCCTACAGCCCTACTGTGTGCACATTCTGGTCCTACAGCCCTACTGTGAGCACATTCTGGTCCTACAGCCTTACTGTGTGCACATTCTGGTCCTACAGCCCTACTGTGTGCACATTCTGGTCCTACAGCCCTACTGTGTGCACATTCTGGTCCTACAGCCCTACTGTGAGCACATTCTGGTCCTACAGTCCTACTGTGTGCACATTCTGGTCCTACAGCCCTACTGTGTGCACATTCTGGTCCTACAGCCCTACTGTGTGCACATTCTGGTCCTGCAGCCCTACTGTATGCACATTCTGGTCCTACAGTCCTACTGTGTGCACATTCTGGTCCTACAGCCCTACTGTGTGCACATTCTGGTCCTACAGCCCTACTGTGTGCACATTCTGGTCCTGCAGCCCTACTGTGAGCACATTCTGGTCCTACAGTCCTACTGTGAGCACATTCTGGTCCTACAGCCCTACTGTGTGCACATTCTGGTCCTACAGCCCTACTGTGTGCACATTCTGGTCCTGCAGCCCTACTGTGTGCACATTCTGGTCCTACAGTCCTACTGTGTGCACATTCTGGTCCTACAGCCCTACTGTGTGCACATTCTGGTCCTACTGCCCTGCTGTGTGCACATTCTGGTCCTACAGTCCTACTGTGAGAACATTCTGGTCCTACAGCCCTACTGTGTGCACATTCTGGTCCTACAGCCCTACTGTGAGCACATTCTGGACCTACAGCCCTACTGTGAGCACATTCTGGTCCTACAGCCCTACTGTGAGCACATTCTGGTCCTGCAGCCCTACTGTGCGCACATTCTGGTCCTACAGTCCTACTGTGAGAACATTCTGGTCCTACAGCCCTACTGTGAGAACATTCTGGTCCTACAGCCCTACTGTGTGCACATTCTGGTCCTACAGCCCTACTGTGAGAACATTCTGGTCCTACAGCCCTACTGTGTGCACATTCTGGTCCTACAGCCCTACTGTGTGCACATTCTGGTCCTACAGCCCTACTGTGAGCACATTCTGGTCCTACAGTCCTACTGTGTGCACATTCTGGTCCTACAGCCCTACTGTGTGCACATTCTGGTCCTACAGCCCTACTGTGTGCACATTCTGGTCCTGCAGCCCTACTGTGTGCACATTCTGGTCCTACAGTCCTACTGTGTGCACATTCTGGTCCTACAGCCCTACTGTGTGCACATTCTGGTCCTACAGCCCTACTGTGTGCACATTCTGGTCCTGCAGCCCTACTGTGAGCACATTCTGGTCCTACAGTCCTACTGTGAGCACATTCTGGTCCTACAGCCCTACTGTGTGCACATTCTGGTCCTACAGCCCTACTGTGTGCACATTCTGGTCCTGCAGCCCTACTGTGTGCACATTCTGGTCCTACAGTCCTACTGTGTGCACATTCTGGTCCTACAGCCCTACTGTGTGCACATTCTGGTCCTACTGCCCTGCTGTGTGCACATTCTGGTCCTACAGTCCTACTGTGAGAACATTCTGGTCCTACAGCCCTACTGTGTGCACATTCTGGTCCTACAGCCCTACTGTGAGCACATTCTGGACCTACAGCCCTACTGTGAGCACATTCTGGTCCTACAGCCCTACTGTGAGCACATTCTGGTCCTGCAGCCCTACTGTGCGCACATTCTGGTCCTACAGTCCTACTGTGAGAACATTCTGGTCCTACAGCCCTACTGTGAGAACATTCTGGTCCTACAGCCCTACTGTGTGCACATTCTGGTCCTACAGCCCTACTGTGAGAACATTCTGGTCCTACAGCCCTACTGTGTGCACATTCTGGTCCTACAGCCCTACTGTGTACACATTCTGGTCCTACAGCCCTACTGTGTGCACATTCTGGTCCTACCGCCCTACTGTGAGCACATTCTGGTCCTACAGCCCTACTGTGAGCACATTCTGGTCCTACAGCCCTACTGTGTGCACATTCTGGTCCTACAGCCCTACTGTGTGCACATTCTGGTCCTACAGCGCAACTGTGTGTACATTCTGGTCCTACAGTCCTACTGTGTGCACATTCTGGTCCTACAGTCCTACTGTGAGCACATTCTGGTCCTACAACCCTACTGTGTGTACATTCTGGTCCTACAGCCCTACTGTGTGCACATTCTGGTCCTACCGCCCTACTGTGAGCACATTCTGGTCCTACAGCCCTACTGTGTGCACATTCTGGTCCTACAGCCCTACTGTGAGCACATTCTGGTCCTACAGCCTTACTGTGTGCACATTCTGGTCCTACAGCCCTACTGTGTGCACATTCTGGTCCTACAGCCCTACTGTGTGCACATTCTGGTCCTACAGCCCTACTGTGAGCACATTCTGGTCCTACAGTCCTACTGTGTGCACATTCTGGTCCTACAGCCCTACTGTGTGCACATTCTGGTCCTACAGCCCTACTGTGTGCACATTCTGGTCCTGCAGCCCTACTGTGTGCACATTCTGGTCCTACAGTCCTACTGTGTGCACATTCTGGTCCTACAGCCCTACTGTGTGCACATTCTGGTCCTACAGCCCTACTGTGTGCACATTCTGGTCCTGCAGCCCTACTGTGAGCACATTCTGGTCCTACAGTCCTACTGTGAGCACATTCTGGTCCTACAGCCCTACTGTGTGCACATTCTGGTCCTACAGCCCTACTGTGTGCACATTCTGGTCCTATAGTCCTACTGTGAGAACATTCTGGTCCTACAGCCCTACTGTGTGCACATTCTGGTCCGACAGCCCTACTGTGAGCACATTCTGGTCCTACCGCCCTACTCTGAGCACATTCTGGTCCTACAGCCCTACTGTGAGCACATTCTGGTCCTGCAGCCCTACTGTGTGCACATTCTGGTCCTACAGTCCTACTGTGAGAACATTCTGGTCCTACAGCGCAACTGTGTGTACATTCTGGTCCTACAGTCCTACTGTGTGCACATTCTGGTCCTACAGTCCTACTGTGAGCACATTCTGGTCCTACAACCCTACTGTGTGTACATTCTGGTCCTACAGCCCTACTGTGTGCACATTCTGGTCCTACCGCCCTACTGTGAGCACATTCTGGTCCTACAGCCCTACTGTGTGCACATTCTGGTCCTACAGCCCTACTGTGAGCACATTCTGGTCCTACAGCCTTACTGTGTGCACATTCTGGTCCTACAGCCCTACTGTGTGCACATTCTGGTCCTACAGCCCTACTGTGTGCACATTCTGGTCCTACAGCCCTACTGTGAGCACATTCTGGTCCTACAGTCCTACTGTGTGCACATTCTGGTCCTACAGCCCTACTGTGTGCACATTCTGGTTCTACAGCCCTACTGTGTGCACATTCTGGTCCTGCAGCCCTACTGTGTGCACATTCTGGTCCTACAGCCCTACTGTGTGCACATTCTGGTCCTGCAGCCCTACTGTGAGCACATTCTGGTCCTACAGTCCTACTGTGAGCACATTCTGGTCCTACAGCCCTACTGTGTGCACATTCTGGTCCTACAGCCCTACTGTGTGCACATTCTGGTCCTACAGTCCTACTGTGTGCACATTCTGGTCCTACAGCCCTACTGTGTGCACATTCTGGTCCTACTGCCCTGCTGTGTGCACATTCTGGTCCTACAGTCCTACTGTGAGAACATTCTGGTCCTACAGCCCTACTGTGTGCACATTCTGGTCCTGCAGCCCTACTGTGTGCACATTCTGGTCCTACAGTCCTACTGTGAGAACATTCTGGTCCTACAGCCCTACTGTGAGAACATTCTGGTCCTACAGCCCTACTGTGAGAACATTCTGGTCCTACAGCCCTACTGTGTGCACATTCTGGTCCTACAGCCCTACTGTGAGAACATTCTGGTCCTACAGCCCTACTGTGTGCACATTCTAGTCCTACAGCCCTACTGTGTACACATTCTGGTCCTACAGCCCTACTGTGTGCACATTCTGGTCCTACCGCCCTACTGTGAGCACATTCTGGTCCTACAGTCCTACTGTGAGCACATTCTGGTCCTACAGCCTTACTGTGTGCACATTCTGGTCCTACAGCCCTACTGTGTGCACATTCTGGTCCTACAGCCCTACTGTGTGCACATTCTGGTCCTACAGCCCTACTGTGAGCACATTCTGGTCCTACAGTCCTACTGTGTTCACATTCTGGTCCTACAGCCCTACTGTGTGCACATTCTGGTCCTACAGCCCTACTGTGTGCACATTCTGGTCCTGCAGCCCTACTGTGTGCACATTCTGGTCCTACAGCCCTACTGTGTGCACATTCTGGTCCTGCAGCCCTACTGTGAGCACATTCTGGTCCTACAGTCCTACTGTGAGCACATTCTGGTCCTACAGCCCTACTGTGTGCACATTCTGGTCCTACAGCCCTACTGTGTGCACATTCTGGTCCTACAGTCCTACTGTGTGCACATTCTGGTCCTACAGCCCTACTGTGTGCACATTCTGGTCCTACTGCCCTGCTGTGTGCACATTCTGGTCCTACAGTCCTACTGTGAGAACATTCTGGTCCTACAGCCCTACTGTGTGCACATTCTGGTCCTGCAGCCCTACTGTGTGCACATTCTGGTCCTACAGTCCTACTGTGAGAACATTCTGGTCCTACAGCCCTACTGTGAGAACATTCTGGTCCTACAGCCCTACTGTGAGAACATTCTGGTCCTACAGCCCTACTGTGTGCACATTCTGGTCCTACAGCCCTACTGTGAGAACATTCTGGTCCTACAGCCCTACTGTGTGCACATTCTAGTCCTACAGCCCTACTGTGTACACATTCTGGTCCTACAGCCCTACTGTGTGCACATTCTGGTCCTACCGCCCTACTGTGAGCACATTCTGGTCCTACAGCCCTACTGTGAGCACATTCTGGTCCTACAGCCCTACTGTGTGCACATTCTGGTCCTACAGCCCTACTGTGTGCACATTCTGGTCCTACAGCGCAACTGTGTGTACATTCTGGTCCTACAGTCCTACTGTGTGCACATTCTGGTCCTACAGTCCTACTGTGAGCACATTCTGGTCCTACAACCCTACTGTGTGTACATTCTGGTCCTACAGCCCTACTGTGTGCACATTCTGGTCCTACCGCCCTACTGTGAGCACATTCTGGTCCTACAGCCCTACTGTGTGCACATTCTGGTCCTACAGCCCTACTGTGAGCACATTCTGGTCCTACAGCCTTACTGTGTGCACATTCTGGTCCTACAGCCCTACTGTGTGCACATTCTGGTCCTACAGCCCTACTGTGTGCACATTCTGGTCCTACAGCCCTACTGTGAGCACATTCTGGTCCTACAGTCCTACTGTGTGCACATTCTGGTCCTACAGCCCTACTGTGTGCACATTCTGGTCCTGCAGCCCTACTGTGAGCACATTCTGGTCCTACAGTCCTACTGTGAGCACATTCTGGTCCTACAGCCCTACTGTGTGCACATTCTGGTCCTACAGCCCTACTGTGTGCACATTCTGGTCCTATAGTCCTACTGTGAGAACATTCTGGTCCTACAGCCCTACTGTGTGCACATTCTGGTCCGACAGCCCTACTGTGAGCACATTCTGGTCCTACCGCCCTACTCTGAGCACATTCTGGTCCTACAGCCCTACTGTGAGCACATTCTGGTCCTGCAGCCCTACTGTGTGCACATTCTGGTCCTACAGTCCTACTGTGAGAACATTCTGGTCCTACAGCGCAACTGTGTGTACATTCTGGTCCTACAGTCCTACTGTGTGCACATTCTGGTCCTACAGTCCTACTGTGAGCACATTCTGGTCCTACAACCCTACTGTGTGTACATTCTGGTCCTACAGCCCTACTGTGTGCACATTCTGGTCCTACCGCCCTACTGTGAGCACATTCTGGTCCTACAGCCCTACTGTGTGCACATTCTGGTCCTACAGCCCTACTGTGAGCACATTCTGGTCCTACAGCCTTACTGTGTGCACATTCTGGTCCTACAGCCCTACTGTGTGCACATTCTGGTCCTACAGCCCTACTGTGTGCACATTCTGGTCCTACAGCCCTACTGTGAGCACATTCTGGTCCTACAGTCCTACTGTGTGCACATTCTGGTCCTACAGCCCTACTGTGTGCACATTCTGGTTCTACAGCCCTACTGTGTGCACATTCTGGTCCTGCAGCCCTACTGTGTGCACATTCTGGTCCTACAGCCCTACTGTGTGCACATTCTGGTCCTGCAGCCCTACTGTGAGCACATTCTGGTCCTACAGTCCTACTGTGAGCACATTCTGGTCCTACAGCCCTACTGTGTGCACATTCTGGTCCTACAGCCCTACTGTGTGCACATTCTGGTCCTACAGTCCTACTGTGTGCACATTCTGGTCCTACAGCCCTACTGTGTGCACATTCTGGTCCTACTGCCCTGCTGTGTGCACATTCTGGTCCTACAGTCCTACTGTGAGAACATTCTGGTCCTACAGCCCTACTGTGTGCACATTCTGGTCCTGCAGCCCTACTGTGTGCACATTCTGGTCCTACAGTCCTACTGTGAGAACATTCTGGTCCTACAGCCCTACTGTGAGAACATTCTGGTCCTACAGCCCTACTGTGAGAACATTCTGGTCCTACAGCCCTACTGTGTGCACATTCTGGTCCTACAGCCCTACTGTGAGAACATTCTGGTCCTACAGCCCTACTGTGTGCACATTCTAGTCCTACAGCCCTACTGTGTACACATTCTGGTCCTACAGCCCTACTGTGTGCACATTCTGGTCCTACCGCCCTACTGTGAGAACATTCTGGTCCTACAGCCCTACTGTGAGCACATTCTGGTCCTACAGCCCTACTGTGTGCACATTCTGGTCCTACAGCCCTACTGTGTGCACATTCTGGTCCTACAGCGCAACTGTGTGTACATTCTGGTCCTACAGTCCTACTGTGTGCACATTCTGGTCCTACAGTCCTACTGTGAGCACATTCTGGTCCTACAACCCTACTGTGTGTACATTCTGGTCCTACAGCCCTACTGTGTGCACATTCTGGTCCTACCGCCCTACTGTGAGCACATTCTGGTCCTACAGCCCTACTGTGTGCACATTCTGGTCCTACAGCCCTACTGTGAGCACATTCTGGTCCTACAGCCTTACTGTGTGCACATTCTGGTCCTACAGCCCTACTGTGTGCACATTCTGGTCCTACAGCCCTACTGTGTGCACATTCTGGTCCTACAGCCCTACTGTGAGCACATTCTGGTCCTACAGTCCTACTGTGTGCACATTCTGGTCCTACAGCCCTACTGTGTGCACATTCTGGTCCTACAGCCCTACTGTGTGCACATTCTGGTCCTGCAGCCCTACTGTGTGCACATTCTGGTCCTACAGTCCTACTGTGTGCACATTCTGGTCCTACAGCCCTACTGTGTGCACATTCTGGTCCTACAGCCCTACTGTGTGCACATTCTGGTCCTGCAGCCCTACTGTGAGCACATTCTGGTCCTACAGTCCTACTGTGAGCACATTCTGGTCCTACAGCCCTACTGTGTGCACATTCTGGTCCTACAGCCCTACTGTGTGCACATTCTGGTCCTGCAGCCCTACTGTGTGCACATTCTGGTCCTACAGTCCTACTGTGTGCACATTCTGGTCCTACAGCCCTACTGTGTGCACATTCTGGTCCTACTGCCCTGCTGTGTGCACATTCTGGTCCGACAGTCCTACTGTGAGAACATTCTGGTCCTACAGCCCTACTGTGTGCACATTCTGGTCCTACAGCCCTACTGTGAGCACATTCTGGACCTACAGCCCTACTGTGAGCACATTCTGGTCCTACAGCCCTACTGTGAGCACATTCTGGTCCTGCAGCCCTACTGTGCGCACATTCTGGTCCTACAGTCCTACTGTGAGAACATTCTGGTCCTACAGCCCTACTGTGAGAACATTCTGGTCCTACAGCCCTACTGTGTGCACATTCTGGTCCTACAGCCCTACTGTGAGAACATTCTGGTCCTACAGCCCTACTGTGTGCACATTCTGGTCCTACAGCCCTACTGTGTACACATTCTGGTCCTACAGCCCTACTGTGTGCACATTTCTGGTCCTACCGCCCTACTGTGAGCACATTCTGGTCCTAACAGCCCTACTGTGAGCACATTCTGGTCCTACAGCCCTACTGTGTGCACATTCTGGTCCTACAGCCCTACTGTGTGCACATTCTGGTCCTACAGCGCAACTGTGTGTACATTCTGGTCCTACAGTCCTACTGTGTGCACATTCTGGTCCTACAGTCCTACTGTGAGCACATTCTGGTCCTACAACCCTACTGTGTGTACATTCTGGTCCTACAGCCCTACTGTGTGCACATTCTGGTCCCTACCGCCCTACTGTGAGCACATTCTGGTCCTACAGCCCTACTGTGTGCACATTCTGGTCCTACAGCCCTACTGTGAGCACATTCTGGTCCTACAGCCTACTGTGTGCACATTCTGGTCCTACAGCCCTACTGTGTGCACATTCTGGTCCTACAGCCCTACTGTGTGCACATTCTGGTCCTACAGCCCTACTGTGAGCACATTCTGGTCCTACAGTCCTACTGTGTGCACATTCTGGTCCTACAGCCCTACTGTGTGCACATTCTGGTCCTACAGCCCTACTGTGTGCACATTCTGGTCCTGCAGCCCTACTGTGTGCACATTCTGGTCCTAAAGTCCTACTGTGTGCACATTCTGGTCCTACAGCCCTACTGTGTGCACATTCTGGTCCTACAGCCCTACTGTGTGCACATTCTGGTCCTGCAGCCCTACTGTGAGCACATTCTGGTCCTACAGTCCTACTGTGAGCACATTCTGGTCCTACAGCCCTACTGTGTGCACATTCTGGTCCTACAGCCCTACTGTGTGCACATTCTGGTCCTATAGTCCTACTGTGAGAACATTCTGGTCCTACAGGCCTACTGTGTGCACATTCTGGTCCGACAGCCCTACTGTGAGCACATTCTGGTCCTACCGCCCTACTCTGAGCACATTCTGGTCCTACAGCCCTACTGTGAGCACATTCTGGTCCTGCAGCCCTACTGTGTGCACATTCTGGTCCTACAGTCCTACTGTGAGAACATTCTGGTCCTACAGCCCTACTGTGAGAACATTCTGGTCCTACAGCCCTACTGTGAGAACATTCTGGTCCTACAGCCCTACTGTGTGCACATTCTGGTCCTACAGCCCTACTGTGAGAACATTCTGGTCCTACAGCCCTACTGTGTGCACATTCTGGTCCTACAGCCCTACTGTGTACACATTCTGGTCCTACAGCCCTACTGTGTGCACATTCTGGTCCTACCGCCCTACTGTGAGCACATTCTGGTCCTACAGCCCTACTGTGAGCACATTCTGGTCCTACAGCCCTACTGTGTGCACATTCTGGTCCTACAGCCCTACTGTGTGCACATTCTGGCCCTACAGCGCAACTGTGTGTACATTCTGGTCCTACAGTCCTACTGTGTGCACATTCTGGTCCTACAGTCCTACTGTGAGCACATTCTGGTCCTACAACCCTACTGTGTGTACATTCTGGTCCTACAGCCCTACTGTGTGCACATTCTGGTCCTACCGCCCTACTGTGAGCACATTCTGGTCCTACAGCCCTACTGTGTGCACATTCTGATCCTACAGCCCTACTGTGAGCACATTCTGGTCCTACAGCCTTACTGTGTGCACATTCTGGTCCTACAGCCCTACTGTGTGCACATTCTGGTCCTACAGCCCTACTGTGTGCACATTCTGGTCCTACAGCCCTACTGTGAGCACATTCTGGTCCTACAGTCCTAATGTGTGCACATTCTGGTCCTACAGCCCTACTGTGTGCACATTCTGGTCCTACAGCCCTACTGTGTGCACATTCTGGCCCTGCAGCCCTACTGTGTGCACATTCTGGTCCTACAGTCCTACTGTGTGCACATTCTGGTCCTACAGCCCTACTGTGTGCACATTCTGGTCCTACAGCCCTACTGTGTGCACATTCTGGTCCTGCAGCCCTACTGTGAGCACATTCTGGTCCTACAGTCCTACTGTGAGCACATTCTGGTCCTACAGCCCTACTGTGTGCACATTCTGGTCCTACAGCCCTACTGTGTGCACATTCTGGTCCTGCAGCCCTACTGTGTGCACATTCTGGTCCTACAGTCCTACTGTGTGCACATTCTGGTCCTACAGCCCTACTGTGTGCACATTCTGGTCCTACTGCCCTGCTGTGTGCACATTCTGGTCCTACAGTCCTACTGTGAGAACATTCTGGTCCTACAGCCCTACTGTGTGCACATTCTGGTCCTACAGCCCTACTGTGAGCACATTCTGGACCTACAGCCCTACTGTGAGCACATTCTGGTCCTACAGCCCTACTGTGAGCACATTCTGGTCCTGCAGCCCTACTGTGTGCACATTCTGGTCCTACAGTCCTACTGTGAGAACATTCTGGTCCTACAGCCCTACTGTGAGAACATTCTGGTCCTACAGCCCTACTGTGAGAACATTCTGGTCCTACAGCCCTACTGTGTGCACATTCTGGTCCTACAGCCCTACTGTGAGAACATTCTCGTCCTACAGCCCTACTGTGTGCACATTCTGGTCCTACAGCCCTACTGTGTACACATTCTGGTCCTACAGCCCTACTGTGTGCACATTCTGGTCCTACCGCCCTACTGTGAGCACATTCTGGTCCTACAGCCCTACTGTGAGCACATTCTGGTCCTACAGCCCTACTGTGTGCACATTCTGGTCCTACAGCCCTACTGTGTGCACATTCTGGTCCTACAGCCCTACTGTGTGCACATTATGGTCCTACAGCCCTACTGTGTGCACATTCTGGTCCTACAGCCCTACTGTGAGCACATTCTGCTCCTACAGTCCTACTGTGTGCACATTCTGGTCCTACACCCCTACTGTGTGCACATTCTGGTCCTACAGCCCTACTGTGTGCACATTCTGGTCCTGCAGCCCTACTGTGTGCACATTCTGGTCCTACAGTCCTACTGTGTGCACATTCTGGTCCTACAGCCCTACTGTGTGCACATTCTGGTCCTACAGCCCTACTGTGTGCACATTCTGGTCCTGCAGCCCTACTGTGAGCACATTCTGGTCCTACAGTCCTACTGTGAGCACATTCTGGTCCTACAGCCCTACTGTGTGCACATTCTGGTCCTACAGCCCTACTGTGTGCACATTCTGGTCCTGCAGCCCTACTGTGTGCACATTCTGGTCCTACAGTCCTACTGTGTGCACATTCTGGTCCTACAGCCCTACTGTGTGCACATTCTGGTCCTACTGCCCTGCTGTGTGCACATTCTGGTCCTACAGTCCTACTGTGAGAACATTCTGGTCCTACAGCCCTACTGTGTGCACATTCTGGTCCTACAGCCCTACTGTGAGCACATTCTGGACCTACAGCCCTACTGTGAGCACATTCTGGTCCTACAGCCCTACTGTGAGCACATTCTGGTCCTGCAGCCCTACTGTGTGCACATTCTGGTCCTACAGTCCTACTGTGAGAACATTCTGGTCCTACAGCCCTACTGTGAGAACATTCTGGTCCTACAGCCCTACTGTGAGAACATTCTGGTCCTACAGCCCTACTGTGTGCACATTCTGGTCCTACAGCCCTACTGTGAGAACATTCTGGTCCTACAGCCCTACTGTGTGCACATTCTGGTCCTGCAGCCCTACTGTGAGCACATTCTGGTCCTACAGTCCTACTGTGAGCACATTCTGGTCCTACAGCCCTACTGTGTGCACATTCTGGTCCTACAGCCCTACTGTGTGCACATTCTGGTCCTGCAGCCCTACTGTGTGCACATTCTGGTCCTACAGTCCTACTGTGTGCACATTCTGGTCCTACAGCCCTACTGTGTGCACATTCTGGTCCTACTGCCCTGCTGTGTGCACATTCTGGTCCTACAGTCCTACTGTGAGAACATTCTGGTCCTACAGCCCTACTGTGTGCACATTCTGGTCCTACAGCCCTACTGTGAGCACATTCTGGACCTACAGCCCTACTCTGAGCACATTCTGGTCCTACAGCCCTACTGTGTGCACATTCTGGTCCTGCAGCCCTACTGTGTGCACATTCTGGTCCTACAGCCCTACTGTGTGCACATTCTGGTCCTACAGCCCTACTGTGAGCACATTCTGGTCCTACAGCCCTACTGTGAGCACATTCTGGTCCTACAGCCCTACTGTGTGCACATTCTGGTCCTACAGCCCTACTGTGTGCACATTCTGGTCCTACAGCGCAACTGTGTGTACATTCTGGTCCTACAGTCCTACTGTGTGCACATTCTGGACCTACAGTCCTACTGTGAGCACATTCTGGTCCTACAACCCTACTGTGTGTACATTCTGGTCCTACAGCCCTACTGTGTGCACATTCTGGTCCTACAGTCCTACTGTGAGCACATTCTGGTCCTACAGCCCTACTGTGAGCACATTCTGGTCCTACAGTCCTACTGTGTGCACATTCTGGTCCTACAGTCCTACTGTGAGCACATTCTGGTCCTACAGTCCTACTGTGAGAACATTCTGGTCCTACAGCCCTACTGTGAGCACATTCTGGTCCTACAGTCCTACTGTGTGCACATTCTGGTCCTACAGCCCTACTGTGAGCACATTCTGGTCCTACAGCCCTACTGTGTGCACATTCTGGTCCTACAGCCCTACTGTGTACACATTCTGGTCCTACAGCCCTACTGTGAGAACATTCTGGTCCTACAGTCCTACTGTGAGAACATTCTGGTCCTACAGCCCTACTGTGAGAACATTCTGGTCCTACAGTCCTACTGTGAGAACATTCTGGTCCTACAGCCCTACTGTGAGAACATTCTGGTCCTACAGCCCTACTGTGAGAACATTCTGGTCCTACAGCCCTACTGTGTGCACATTCTGGTCCTACAGCCCTACTGTGAGAACATTCTGGTCCTACAGCCCTACTGTGTGCACATTCTGGTCCTACAGCCCTACTGTGTACACATTCTGGTCCTACAGCCCTACTGTGTGCACATTCTGGTCCTACCGCCCTACTGTGAGCACATTCTGGTCCTACAGCCCTACTGTGTGCACATTCTGGTCCTACAGCCCTACTGTGTGCTCATTCTGGTCCTACAGCCCTACTGTGTGCACATTCTGGTCCTGCAGCCCTATGTGTGCACATTCTGGTCCTACAGTCCTACTGTGTGCACATTCTGGTCCTACAGCCCTACTGTGTGCACATTCTGGTCCTGCAGCCCTACTGTGTGCACATTCTGGTCCTACAGCCCTACTGTGAGCACATTCTAGTCCTACTGCCCTGCTGTGTGCACATTCTGGTCCTACAGTCCTACTGTGAGAACATTCTGGTCCTACAGCCCTACTGTGTGCACATTCTGGTCCTACAGCCCTACTGTGTGCACATTCTGGTCCTACAGCCCTACTGTGAGCACATTCTGGTCCTACAGTCCTACTGTGTGCACATTCTGGTCCTACAGTCCTACTGTGTGCACATTCTGGTCCTACAGCCCTACTGTGTGCACATTCTGGTCCTGCAGCCCTACTGTGTGCACATTCTGGTCCTACAGTCCTACTGTGTGCACATTCTGGTCCTACAGCCCTACTGTGTGCACATTCTGGTCCTACAGCCCTACTGTGTGCACATTCTGGTCCTACAGCCCTACTGTGTGCACATTCTGGTCCTGCAGCCCTACTGTGTGCACATTCTGGTCCTACAGTCCTACTGTGTGCACATTCTGGTCCTACAGTCCTACTGTGTGCACATTCTGGTCCTGCAGCCCTACTGTGTGCACATTCTGGTCCTACAGTCCTACTGTGTGCACATTCTGGTCCTACAGCCCTACTGTGAGCACATTCTGGTCCTACAGTCCTACTGTGTGCACATTCTGGTCCTACAGCCCTACTGTGTGCACATTCTGGTCCTACAGCCCTACTGTGTGCACATTCTGGTCCTGCAGCCCTACTGTGTGCACATTCTGGTCCTACAGCGCTACTGTGTGCACATTCTGGTCCTACAGCCCTACTGTGTGCACATTCTGGTCCTACAGCCCTACTGTGAGCACATTCTGGTCCTGCAGTCCTACTGTGTGCACATTCTGATCCCGCAGCCCTACTGTGTGCACATTCTGGTCCTACAGCCCTACTGTGTGCACATTCTGGTCCCGCAGCCCTACTGTGTGCACATTCTGGTCCTACAGCCCTACTGTGTGCACATTCTGGTCCCGCAGCCCTACTGTGTGCACATTCTGGTCCTACAGTCCTACTGTGTGCACATTCTGGTCCTACAGTCCTACTGTGTGCACATTCTGGTCCTACAACCCTACTGTGTGCACATTCTGGTCCTACAGCCCTACTGTGTGCACATTCTGGTCCTGCAGCCCTACTGTGTGCACATTCTGGCCCTACAGTCCTACTGTGTGCACATTCTGGTCCTACAGTCCTACTGTGTGCACATTCTGGTCCTGCAGCCCTACTGTGTGCACATTCTGGTCCTACAGTCCTACTGTGTGCACATTCTGGTCCTACAGTCCTACTGTGTGCACATTCTGGTCCTGCAGCCCTACTGTGTGCACATTCTGGTCCTACAGTCCTACTGTGTGCACATTCTGGTCCTACAGCCCTACTGTGTGCACATTCTGGTCCTGCAGTCCTACTGTGTGCACATTCTGGTCCTACAGCCCTACTGTGTGCACATTCTGGTCCTGCAGCGCTACTGTGAGCACATTCTGATCCTACAGCCCTACTGTGTGCACATTCTGGTCCTACAGCGCTACTGTGAGCACATTCTGGTCCTACAGCCCTACTGTGTGCACATTCTGGTCCTACAGCCCTACTGTGTGCACATTCTGGTCCTTTAGTCCTGCTGTGAGCACATTCTGGTCCTACAGCCCTACTGTGTACACATTCTGGTCCTACAGCCCTAATGCGTGCACATTCTGGTCCGCACTAGCCCCCTCCCGTTCTCCTCCCTCCTCCCAGGATCTGCCTGATGGTAACTGCCAGTCAGCCAGCCCGTTCAAATTGGAGGCGCGGCGGGTGCCCGCAGCTCGGCGCCATTATTGAAATGAGGCACAAGGCCCAATCTGCGCTCCAGGAGTGCCAAACTGTTCTTTGCCCGAAAACCAATTTCTAACCCCATGAGAGCAATGTAAAGCTGATTTAATGTAAGCCGTTTAACCCAATGTAGGCAGGAGAGATGGAGGAAAAGCTACTGCAGAGTACGTACAGCACAGAGACAGGCCATTCGGCCCAACAGGTCTATGCTGGTGTTTACGCTCTACACGAGCCTGATGGAGTGTTGCAAGTTGCACACATTGGACTTGTTCCAAGTGTCATGATTTTGGACAAGTCTGATATCTTGCTATCTTGACTGCAAATGCGAACGGTTTCCATTTCTCCAGCACCAAGAATTCTAGTAGATCTGTCCAGGTTGTGTGACCTTCAGTATAAAACGAGCCTGATTATAGTCAGTTTGCTGATTGCTGGCAGATCCAACTTGCAGAGTTCGAAAGGTCAGGAGCAAACCAGCTTTTTTTTTAAACCAGGACAATAAAGTGCATGACATACAGCCACTGCCAGGAGGCTGGCTTGAGCAACACACAGGAAATTAGGTTCATTCCTAAAGAAGTGTGACCCATTTATATAACTGTCTTAGTATTGCTTCTCTTTAATCTTTCCTGTCTCCTATTCTGTAGTCTGTCAACTTTGGCCCAGTTCGTAGCACTGTTGCCTCTGGTTCTGAAGATTGTGGGTCAAAGTCCCACTTCAGAACTCCAGCTTGCGAACTGGGCCGATACTGCAATGCAGTGCCGAGGGCAGGGCTGCTGCATTGTGGGACACTTTACCCTTTGGTTAAGATGCCTGGTTGATCTGAGGCCTTATCCACCTGTTAGGTGGACATCAAAGATCCCATGGTACTAGTCAAAGAAAAGTTCAGCGATCGCCCGGTCTCCTGGCCAACATTCCTCCATCAAGCGGCACCACTGAAGGAACACATTAACTGGGGCCTTTATCTCATTTCTGTTTGGAGGATCTTGTTTTCCTGTATAACAGTCACTGCACTCCAAAAGTAATTAACTGAGTGAGCTGCTTTATAGAAGCCTGGCGATGCGATAAGGGTTAGAACAGCTGCTCAAAGGCATTACCGGGAGATGCTCCCAAGTCCAGGGTCCGATGTCTGTAATGACTGGATCACAGGGAGGCAAGCAAGTGCCATTAAGTCTCCACACCTCTAACTGGAGGAACAACCGTTCAATGGAGCATGGTGATGTGTCCATGATGTGTTCAGGCGGATCGTGACAATCCCTCGCGCATTTTATGGCAAGTTGTGCTTCTCTTGAATAGCTCCTGGTGCCTGATTTCCACCGAGCAAAGGCTCGAACATACACTCATCAGTTGGCTCATGACGAACTAGTGACCATGTCCTTTGAGGTTGAGGCTCCAAGGTGACTTGTTTGGATCCAAGTTAAGAACATAAGAAATAAGAGCAGGAGTAGGCCATATGGCCCCTCGAGCCTGCTCCACCATTCAATAAGATCATGGCTGATCATCGATCTCAACTCCACTTTCCCGCCCGGTCCCCATATCCCTTGATTCCCCCTAGCATCCAAAAATCCATCTATCTCAGCCTTAAATATTCTCAGAGACTCAGCATCCACAGCCCTCTGGGGCAGAGAATTCCAAAGATTCACAACCCTCTGAGTGAAGAAATTCCTCCTCATCTCGGTCTTAACCCTTTGTGGCAGACTCGGTAATCCAATGCTAAGAGCCAGCCAGGCACGCAAGAATCGAGCAACAACAACATCGTTTATCTGGCACCTTTAACATAGTAAAATGGCCCAAGGCACTTCATAGGAGCATTATCAGACAAAATTTGACACCTAGTCAAATCGAGATATTAGGACAGGCGGCCAAACGATTGATCAAATAGGTAGGTTTTAAGGAGTGTCTTAAAGAAGGAGAGAGAGGCGGCGAGGTTTAGGGAGGGAATTCCAGAGCTTAGGGTTTAAGCAGCTGAAGGCAGGGCCACCAATGATGGGGCGATGGAAATCGGGGAGGCCACAATTGGAGGAACGCAGAAGGTTGTAGGGCTGGAGCAGTTCCAGAGATAGGGAGGGAGGAGGCCATGGAGGGATTTGAGCACAAGGATGAGAATTTTAAATTTGACGTGTTGCCAAATTGGAAGCCAATGTAGGTCAGTGAGCACAGGGCTGATGGGTAAACAGGACTCGGTGCGAGTTAGGATAGGGCTGCAAAGACTAGGGTGCCCATTGGTGACCAACTAGCCAGCCTGGCTCACTAACGGAAGGTGGACGGGTGGTCCTGCTACTGCCAGCTGGGATTCATTCCAGTCAACTCTGGAGAACCCTACCAGCTCATTTCTTAGATTAGAGTGCTCCTGAATGGGCGAACAGTGAGATGATTGTTCTGGGTTGGCAAGCTATGTAGTTTTAATTGATTAAAAACCAGCAATGCTCCTGTGCACACTGTAAGGTCCCTAAGTGTTTCCTCTGCCAACCTACACCTAAGCTCTAATGTAAGATTTGCAAAATTTCTGCATTTCCCCGAAGGCTGTTATTAATAAACGGGACCCTGCGTGGACATTTTAAATCAAAAAGGGTACCCAAGATAGCATCCGTGCCTCGTGGCAGAAAGCCTGTGAGATTTTAAAATGGACTCTGCAACGCAGACAGCTTGTGGATCGAAACCCAAGCTGCAGGTTCCTGTGAAGAGAGACTTTGGCCTAGAAATTCAGTTGCTTGCGCCACCAGTTTGCGCCCAAAGAGGCCACTCAGAGGCTTTAGCGCCACTGGCCACAACCACCGCGATATTTAGCGGGGCGCTAATGGCGGCGTTAGCCTGTAGCGCTGCGCCGCCACCGATGACATCAGCGGTGTGCGCAGCACCCCGCTACCGCCCCGAGCGCCATATTAGGTCGCAGCCACCTCTTCCGCGCCGGCCGCAAATAGCGGCCGGTACACAGAGGCCTACCTGTGGCGGTAGCGGGGCGAGTTAAGGTGGAGGTGCGGCCGGCCGGTTTTTCGGCGGCCGCCTGCCCGCACCTCCGTCCCCGGCCTCCTACACACCCCCCCGTGGCATTGCCGGCTGTTTCCCGAGAGCCCGGCACTTCTCCTTGGTGCCGGGCTCATTTGCCAGCACTCGCGAGCGGGGATCGCGCTGTTGCAGGCACCTCCCCCTTAACAGTGGGAGGAAGGCCTGCAGTACCGCAACCTGCCGTGCCGCAGCGGGTGGCGCTGCGGCACTTTGCGCGCCGAAATTCAGTTTCAGCGCCCCAAGCGGGGCGCCTAAAGCCTTGTTTAGCGGCCGGCTTCCATTTGGGGCGCTGAAACTGAATATCCCGATGGCGCAAGTGGCTCGGCGCGCAGCGGTAATTCCGGCGCCCAGGCGAGCTTGGCGCCCCAAACTGAATTTTTAGCCCTTTGTATTTTGAAACCAGACAGGACTCTGAATTATGCATTGGACCGAATTGGAGACAGATCTAAATTCAGTTTAGGCCTATAGTTAAGGCCATCAAGCAGTCTACATATATAATCGCTAACAGAGTAACAGAGCCATCGAGGCTGGACAGGCCCATCAAGGAACTTTCATGACAATACAAGTCAATTATCGGGCCGGTAGACGTGATTACCAGCCATCTAAAAACAGTTTGTATGGATTGCTACCATTATTTAAAATAGCCCGCCAAGATTAAGACAAAGAACTAACCTGATTTGGCGCGCAAATAAGGGTTTACGAAAAAGGTATAATTGAAGGCCCCCGGGTAGCAATCGCTCTCTCTGTGTGCTGGTGCTGCTGCTCTCTCTGCTCTTCGGCCCCTCGCCCTCGTGGCTGCCGCTCTTTCCCCTTACCATGCTTACCCCCTGGCCTTTGCCCGTGCCCTTTTCCCCACTCCATCTGGAATCGCCCCGGCACCGGGTCGGGCGGACACGGACAATTCAGGCCAGGCGAGGCGGGACGTGATGAGGGGAGGAGGGAAGACCACCAGAGGGAAGGCCACCTGAGGAGGACCGGCTGAAGAAGACCAACTGAGGAGACGAACTGAGGGGAGGCTTCGAATTATCTGGCCTTCAGTCTCAGCCGACCTTCGAATATCTGCACACCAACTCAAACTGGCGGCTGGTGACGAAGAATCATCCCTGCAAGGTAAAGTACCCAAACAGAGACTTTAACTTTGGGGTACTCGAACCTGGACAACGCCCTTGCAGCGCCCGGAGACCACGTGACGACGGCAGGCTCCACAGAGCACCAAGAGCGAACCCCGAACCCCACCGCTATTTTGAGTCCAACAAACCTTTTGATTGGTGAGTATGAAGTTCTGACCCCTCATAGCTTAATCTAGTTAGGTATAGGGGGTGGGATAAGGATAAGGGGATTGTTAAGATAGTTGTTTTCCCTCGAAGTGCCGTGTGTTCCCCATTCGCTGTATAAGTATAGTTATTATTCTTTTGTATTTTTTGCCTGTAGACGTGTACGCTAGTAATTTTCCATAAGATTGTATCAGTTTTTCCTCTTCAATAACATCTTGGTTTTTGTTTACGTCCAACCACCTGTCTACTCGTGTCTTCTCTGTACCGCCGCCTTGTACCTAAGTCCGGTGTCTAGAACCCAGGGGCGTGGGAGCGATTCGAACTGCTCATAAAAACAGTCAGAGGCATAACTGACCAGGTGTATGCGCCAAACACCACCACACGCCACCCCCTACACTAGACTGAGGCTGATAGTGGTGTAAGTGCGATGTTTTACTTTGTGCATTTCTCCATCCACTCCGCAACTCGCTAGAAGCTGTTCTCTCTGATCATATCCTTGAGCAATGCACGTGGATTCAGATTCAGATTAGATTCAGATTAGATTTATTTGCCATATGTAACAAGTACAATGGAATGCTTGTTCCCCGTAGGGACCCGTCAGCTATACATACAGCGCCGCGTTCAGAGTCAATACAATGGCTTCCCGTGGCAGTGGGAGCACGATGTCCCTCAGCCGCTCCGTCCTCCTCTTCACCGCGGCCTCCTCCTCACTGTTGCCGGCTCCACGTGTGGTGGCCTGCTTCTCCTGCTCTGGCCACCATGCCCGGCTCCCCTCCTCCCATCCGGACTGCGAGTTACCCGAAATGGAGCTGCCGGCCGACGTGCTGCAGCGTGTCGTGAGTCTGCTGCTGCTGCTCATTGCGCTGCGCACCTCTGTCCGACTCGCCGAACACATCGTCGGGATGTGAACGCTTCAATTCAGCCTCCTCTTCACCGTCGCCGGCTCCACGCTCTACGGCCCGGGGCCTGCTTCTCCCTCTTCGCAGGTCGGCCTCTGGCCGCCATGCTCGGCTCCCCTCCTCCCAGTCGGAATTCCTTCCCGCCGAGGAGCTGCCGGCCGATGTGCTCCAGCGGGTCAGCTTGGCTGCTGCTGCTGCTCACCGCGCTGCACTGCCTCTGCCTGACTCGCCGAGCACCTCGCTCCGGTTACCAATGTAACAGGTAGACATTGTCCTAGAATATCCTGAAAGCAACATGACCAATAAGTTGACCATCACATTTCAATCCACTATAAGAAAGATTGGAGCAAAATAATTGCTAGAGGAATGAATGAACCCAAGCGGCCAATCTTGGTGTGTTAACCGAGCCAAGTGAGTCGAGCCTGATCCTATCCTCGCCTGATGTCAAAACACGTGGGAGGGAATCACTGGATGGTGGGAATCCTGCTGGATTTCTTTTTATGTTGCCCCTGCCTAGCACGGGGGCTGGGTGGGGAGGGGTGGGGGTGGGGGGATCCAAGTCCGATTGCAGTGGCCAATCGGTGCCCCAGCACAAGCATTGGGACTTTTCCCTTCAGAGGTTGGAGCTGAGCCACGTTTCTGAGGACGAGTACAGGGAGCGGCTGCTCAACATCGAGCACCGCTCACGTCAACACAGCATGAACAGAAAGATAAAAGAAAGACCTGCATTTATATAGCGCCTTTCACAACCTCAGGACGCCCCAAAGCACTTTATAGTCAATGAAATACTTTTGAAGTGTAGTCACTGTTGTAATGTAGGAGACACAGCAGCCAATTTGCGCACAGCAAGCTCCCACAAAAAGCAATGTGAGGAGAACATAAGCAATAGGAGCTGGTAAGGACCAGATAATCTGGGGTTTTTTAAGCGATGCTGAATGAGGGATAAATATTGGGCAGGACACCGGGGATAACTCCCCTGCTCTTCTTCGAAATAGTGCCGCGGGATCTTTTACGTCTGCATAAGAAGAGAGACGGGACCTCAGTTCAACGTCTCGTCCGAAAGGCGACACCTCTGACAGTGCAGCACTCCTCCGGGGTGTCAGCTTAGATTTTTGTGCTGAAGTCTCGCGAGTGGGGCTTGAACCCACAACCTTCTGACTCAGAGGCCAACTGAGCCGTGGCTGACACTGCTCTCGTTACTGACCTTGGGACCCATCCCAAGGTGCTTCACCTGAGCGTTATCAGACACCGAGCCACATAAGTCGATATCAGGACAGGCGACCAAAAGCTTGGTCAAAGAGATAGGTTTTAAGGAGCGTCTTAAAGGAGGAGCGAGCGGTAGCGAGGCGGGGAGGTCCAGAGCTTCGGGAATTGGGAAGTGTTTTATTCCCGATGAGCAGAAAATTCACAGCAAATCTCTCAATTGCTTTAATACAGTCGCTCTGTAAATATATATAATATACAAAACAATCTAGGCAAAAGTATATGTCACCATGAATTTCACATTTAAAAAAATGGAAAACTCTTATTTTATTGGTTAAAAGCCGCAGCAATTGTCATTTATTTACTCGTTAGTAAAATAAACTGATCTATTGAGCAAGCAGTTTATAAAGCAGTTGGCGAGTTGAGAGCAATAAGTTGACTTTCTGTGGATGTGAACTGAGACCACTTATTTTTTTAAATTAAGCCCTTTAGCCACGATAGCCCATTGAGATCGCACAGCGCGTGTAGGCTTAGGCTGTGCAGCAGGATGGGGGGAGCGTTCCGGGAAGTTTTCCTTTTGGGGAATATTGGCTGCAAAACCAGAGTTTATCCTCTAACTCTTTGCAATTAGTGCCATGGGAATCCTTAATGTCCAACAAGTACAGATAGATGGTACTTCTGTTTAACATCTAATCCAAGTGCTTCCAACGGTGCAATGCGCCTTCATTCTGCCCTGGGGTGTCGGCGCCTCATTTACCCCCTCACCCACCCCACTCAAGCTTGAAACTGCAGCCAGAGGTAGATACACCAACATTATAGTGGGCTGACAAGCTTTCCTGAATTTACTTCTTTTATTTAGCCACTTATATATAGAAAAGGGCACAGCCAAAACTAGGTGGTCTCTTTTTTTCCCTCCACTTTCCTTGTGAAGGCACCCACTCTTGATGGGGTCTGACTTCATGGGCGTGCAGCCCTCCGCCACCTCTTCAGCTATCTAGGGTAGATAGAGAGAAACTATTTCAGATGGTTGGGGGGGGTCTAGGACTAGGGGGCATAGTCTAAAAATTAGAGCCAGGCCTTTCAGGAGTGAAGTTAGGAAACGCTTCTACACACAATAGCTGGTAGAAGTTTGGAACTCTCTTCCACAAATGGCAATTGATGCTGCGTCAATTGTTAATTTTAAATCGGCGATTGAGAGATTTTTGTTAACCAAAGTTATTCAGGGATATGGGGCAAAGGCGGGTATGTGGAGTTAGGTCACAGATCAGCCATGATCTCATTGAATGGTGGAACAGGCTCAAGGGGCTGAATGGCCTACTCCTGTCCCTATTCCTTCCTATGTTCATGTGGGCAATGAGTGTCGTGGGCTATAAAAACAGAAAATGCTGGCAATACTCAGCATCTGTAGCGAGAGGAACAGTGCTAGAATTCCAGTTGCGGAGCGCCGTTTTGGGTCAAAAATGCCATCTGAGTCGTGCGTGCACACTTCTGCTGCGGGCTGCGGCGGACGCCATCTTAGTGAAGGCGTTAGCGTCGACGCTGGGACTGTGCACCTGAATTATGTAGGGTAGGGGAATCGTGACGTCAATCAGCATGCAAATCTGATTTGACACCAGCGCTGCCATTTTCATCCTCAACACTGGAACTAATGTCCTGAACATGTGTTCAGCAGCTGGAAGGACCCCTACCAGCGATATTTAAAGGGATCATCACCTACTTACAGGTTAGTTGCTGATTAATGTCTACCTGTATAGGTTTGTGGAAGTGTTTGCAACATCTAGAGTTGTTTAAAGTTGGCGAGCTGACAGGGAGTGGTGCTGCAAATGGAGAAGGCCTTGGTTCTGACTTCAAGGGTTCTGGTCAGGCCACTTGCTCCCAGTGCTCTAGTTGTCATCCCCCTTGCCCTGCAGCATGACAGGGAGAAGGAGCAGAGGCAGCGAAGAAGAGGACAAGCTGCTCGCAGAGGGAGGAGGGGGAGAAGGGCTCTCAGCAGGAGGCCTTCCCCACCTAGGGTCTTCTGCGAGCAATTATCTTACCTTAACCTGAGCCAGGAGCAGTGTGTGAGGCATCTGCGCTTTACGAGGGAGGTGCCCACATAACTCTGCCACCTCTTGCAACCAGACCTGCAGCCTCACACCAGGGCAAGGACAGTGCTGCCAGTGGCCAGTGAAGGTGACCATGGCCCTAAATTTCTTCACGTCGGGATCCTTCCAGGCTGGAGCAGGAAACATCTGCAACATCTCCCAGTTCACTGTCCGCTGCTGCATAAGAGAGGTAACAGACGCTGTTCAGGCCAGGAGAGGGGACTTCATTGCCTTCCCTCTGACAACACATTGTGATCCCCGCGCCCATTTTCAGGGGCAAGCCAATGTCTAGGCCACAGAGTTAACGTTTCAGATCATTGACCTTTCATCAGAACTCGAGTCAGTGTCGAAGGCTATTCGACTGTGTAAAGCACCGGCGCTGAGCCTGACACAGTCCTCCCCTGAGATGGGGTTTCCGCCAAAGTCACGGCAGCGGAGCGGGAAGAAGCCGCGAGGGAATCCCAGGCGACGGTGTTCGCTTGCTGGACCTTGGTTCTTGACATTCTCCACTGTCCAGTGTGTTGTGTATGTACCTTTAAGAGAATAACTGGTCTCAGACTGCAGTACCGGCAGTGACCACCCCTGTATAAAAGGCGCTAGAGAGCCTCTGTTTGTTAGTTTCGCTATTGACTTCCACCAGTAAAGACTTGTTTGTTTTCACTCCTGCTGGTCCGTGTCTCAATCATTCATGGACTCAACACTGGAGACGAGTAAGAAACGAACTTACCTGCAACTCGGCAGCACCTCAGATGACGTTGTTGAAGGTCAGAGCCAGAAGAAAGAAAAAAAAAAGATAGAGTCCAAAGAAACTCGGGAAACGGGCGTCGACCGTCAATCATCGGTTTGAAAACTTGCAGGAGAGACTGTCCAGAGCCAGGCTGGGTTCCTCGGTCTGTGGTTTCCCAGCTAATTGGGCTGGTGGCAGGTAGTGCTCTGATCCTTCCTGGGCTGCGGCGGGCTGAAGCTCGATCGGGTGGCTTTTCAACGGGGCCGGGCAGCGAGTCGGGAAGCAAAGAGAGAGAGAGAGGGTGGAGCACACAGGGCGCAGCCGGTGCTTCGAAGCCGGGCAGCGTTCGGACCTAAGAAGAGGGAGGGAAGTGTCCCAGAGGGTCCGCTCCACGACGGGAAAAAAATAAAAGAAAAAGAATCAATATTTAACGCGCAAGAAACCGTGGAAAGCAGCGCTAACAACAGCGGGGAAGAAGGCAAAGCGCGGGAGGCGCCATTTTGTTAAATCGGGGAAGAAGGCAAAGCGCGGGAGGCGCCATTTTAGATTTGCAAGATGCCGAAGACTGGCTGTATCACTGCTTTTGATAATACATTAGAGGACTGGACCACGTATGTGGAAAGAGTCGAGGTATATTTCGAGGCAAACGAAATAGTGGAGGGGAAAAAGGCATCGATATTGCTAAACTTAATGGGCGCTAGAACGTACGGCCTATTGCGGGACCTGATTACTCCAGCCAAACCGAAGGCGAAGAGTTTTAACGAAATTGTTGCTGTCCTACAGGAACACTTAAACCCTGCACCGCTGTTGATAGCAGAAAGATTTAAATTCCACAGGAGAACTCAGCACAAAGATGAGAGGAATGCTGAGTATCTTACGGAACTACGCAAGCTATCAAAGCACTGCCAGTTCGGAGCAGGACTGGCAGATACCCTACGGGACAAATTTGTCTGTGGACTCCTGAGAGAAGGAACACAGAAGAAGTTACTCTCAGAAAAAGAGCTGACGCTAGATAAGGCTTTCAGCGTGGCAGTATCGTATGAAGCAGCAGCCAGGGGAGCTGCAGAAATTCAACAAAAACCACAGGAATACGGCACCCACGAAATGACACGGGGATTTGCAAAATGTTATTGCTGCGGCAGAACTAACCATGACCAGAAGGACTGCTGGTCCAAAGACAAAATATGCAGACAATGCGGGAAGATTGGACACATTGCACGAGTTTGCAGGTCTGGGAAGAAGACCAGCGACAACAAAAAGGCTACTAAGGAACCGTACAAGAAAGTACAAAAGATGACGGACAGTAGTTCCGAAGACCAGATGAGCGATAGTGAATCCGAGAACAGGAGACTAAGCTGTCTCAAACTTCACAATGTAATCGCAAAAGAGGATCACCGAACCATTTGGGTCACCCTCACGATAACAGGGTCCCAAGTTAAGATGGAATTGGATACAGGATCAGCGCTAACCGTCATGAATCGACGAGACTACGAGCGGCTATTTTCACACATACCCTTGAGAGAGACATCCATCGTCTTGACGATGTATACGGGGCAAAAATTATACCCCAGAGGAAAAATAAGGGTGCCTGTCGAATACAATGGCAAGAAAATACGGAAATTGTATCTCTACATACTGCCAAATGGTGGACCACCGTTATTGGGACGGGAATGGATCAGGAAGATAAACTTATATTGGCATTCCATTCATGCAATGACGGTGGACGGTAAAAAAGATGAAGACGTCACTCCTGGACGATTGTCAACAATCTTAGCTAACGCCAAAGAGGTATTTCAACAAGAACTGGGCACGCTTAAAGGCGTAACCGCCTCGATAAAAATAGAAGAGAATGCAGTTCCCAAGTTTTTCAAAGCGAGACCAGTACCATATGCAATTCGCCCAGCCGTCGAGGCAGAGCTGGAGAATCTGGAGAAGGCGGGCGTGTTGTCTAAGGTCGACTGGAGCGAGTGGGCGACACCCATCATTCCTGTCATGAAGAAAACGTTAAGCAATAAGTCCGGAGAGCCAAGGAAGATTCGCATCTGTGGGGATTTCAAGGTGACGGTGAACCCTGTCCTTCACACAGTACAATATCCTCTTCCAAGGATAGAAGACACCTTCGCCTCACTGTCTGGAGGGAAGCGTTTTACAAAAATTGACCTAGCACAAGCATATTTGCAGATGGAGGTTGAAGAGTCCTCTGGGAAGTATCTCACGATAAACACTCACAAAGGTCTTTACCAGTATCATCGATTGGTATTCGGAATAGCATCGGCTCTGGCGATATGGCAAAGAGCGATGGAACAAGTCCTGCAAGGGATTCCGGGGACTCAGTGTTACTTGGACGACATCCCTGTAACAGGTGAAGATGACAGTGAACACCTTAACAACCTAGAACAGGTGCTCACTAGACTACGGGAACATGGGCTGCGAGCTAACCGCCCCAAGTGCGAATTTTTTAAGAAACAGATATCGTATTGTGGCCACGTGATTGATGAAGAGGGGTTACATAAGTCCCCTGACAAAATTGAAGCAGTTGTTAAGGCCCCAGTGCCTGAAAATGTGTCGCAACTGAGGTCATTCCTCGGATTGGTGAATTACTATCATAAGTTTTTGCCGAATTTGTCGACAATTTTGCACCCACTGAACGCCCTGCTATGAACAGGGGTAGCATGGAAATGGAGCGATGATTGTAAGCGTGCTTTTCAGAAGAGTAAGGACTTAATCACTTCAAGGGAAGTATTGGCTCACTACAACCCAGCACTGCCGATCAGACTGGCGTGTGATGCATCTCCCTACGGCATTGGGGCGGTACTGTCACATAAGTCCCTTGATGGGTTAGAGAGGCCGATAGCTTTTGCGTCACGCTCGTTAACTTCTGCCGAGCGTAACTACGCTCAGATTGACAGAGAGGCCCTCAGCCTAGTGTGGGGGGTGAAGAAGTTCAATCACTACCTGCACAGTCAAAAATTTACTCTACTAACCGATCATCAACCTCTTGTCTCCATTTTCAACACTCAGAAGGGCGTGCCGATAATGACGGCACAACGGCTGCAGAGATGGTCCCTTTTCCTAGGGGCACACCAATATGACATCGAGTACAAAGGAACTAAACAGCATGGAAATGCTGATGGATTGTCACGCCTACCGTTGCCGACGGTGGAAGAAGAAGACCTTGCAGTGGATCCAATGGAGTTGTTCCACTTGACCATAGTCGAATGTCTCCCTGTGACGAATGCAAACATAGAAAAGGAAACACGGAATGACCCGACACTATCACGGGCCTATGATTTAACGGTGAAGGGATGGCCAGCACATGGCGAACCACTGCTGCCAGCATTCTCGCCGAGAAGAGAACAGCTGTCAGTGTGCAGAGGGACCTTGATGTGTGAATCCAGAGTAGTAATTCCACCTAAGTTGACGGATAGAGTACTCAATGAGCTTCATGAGGGTCATCTGGATGGGGTAAAAATGAAGAACTTAGCCAGAGCGTTTGTGTGGTGGCCGGGAATCGATAGAGAAATCGAAGAGATGACCAAGAGCTGTGCAGGATGCCAGAAGGTCCAAAACGCCCCACCACAAGCTCCTCTGCATCCATGGGAGTGGCCCTCATCTCCATGGCAACGGGTGCACATTGATTTTGCTGGTCCCTTCATGGACTCGATGTTTTTAATTGCGGTGGATGCACATTCAAAGTGGCCAGATGTAATAAAAATGTCCTCAACCACCACGGAAAAAACTATCACAGTTTTGCGAACCATATTCGCCAGGAATGGGCTGCCTGAACAGATTTGCTCTGACAGTGGACCACAGTTTGTGTCTGAAGAGTTCCGGAGGTTCTTAAAGAACAATGGCGTTAAGCATTACACATCTGCCCCATATCATCCAGCCACTAATGGATTGGCCGAGAGGTTTGTCCAAACATTCAAGAAGGCTATCAAGGCAATGTGTAATGAAGATATACCCCTACAACACAAGGTGGACAACTTCTTGTTTGCCTACCGGAATGCGACACATGCGGTTACCAACCAAACTCCAGCCATGATGTTCTTCAATCGAAGACTACAATGCCACTTGGATTTGGTTAAGCCAAACGTCCGAAGAGATGTGGAGAACAGGCAGTTTCAGAATATGAATGGAAGGCCGACCAGGAGTTTTAAGATAGGTCAACCAGTTTTGGCCCGGGACTACCGCACTGAGAAATGGCAGCCAGGAACGATTTGTACACGACAAGGACCTCTCATGTATACCGTGGACGTTGGGGAGAGCATTGTAAGATGCCATGCTGACCAGATTCTAGAGTCACTGGAAAACGTCAACTCCACACCACGATCTGATACACCTGGTAATGAACTTGACGTTCCAATTGCAGCTACCGCAGAGCCGATAATATTGGAAGCAGATGAACCAAACAAAGACATTGATCCGACGCAACATTGCCAGAAGAACCTGATACCCCAAAGAGGCGTTATCCAGACAGAATCAGGAAGCCTCCTCAAAGACTGAACTTATAATTGCTTAAACTTAACCAATGTATCTAGCAACAGTAATTGTGATTGTAATTTGTTATCATGTAGTTGTTAAATGAATGTTATGTACTGTTTATCTAAAAGGGGAGGAATTGTTGTGTATGTACCTTTAAGAGAATAACTGGTCTCAGACTGCAGTACCGGCAGTGACCATCCCTGCATAAAAGGCGCTAGAGAGCCTCTGTTTGTTAGTTTCGCTATTGGCTTCCACCAGTAAAGACTTGTTTGTTTTCACTCCTGCTGGTCCGTGTCTCAATCATTCACGGACTTAACACAGTGCTTCTGTGCTTTGCCCCGAGAGACATTGAGAAAATCTCATCTCCTTTAGGGAGACCATTCTTTTTAAAAAAAGGAATGTTTTAACAGTTTTTTTCTATATCAGTCATAAGGATACATTTGTTTATACATTGGAAGGAAAGGTACAGCACAGGCCTGACCTAGAGGTTTCTTTCAACTCGAAGAGACTTTTAGGATTTTGTTGAAGGACCATTTTACATTCTGAAAGGACGTTTGTTATGAACCACTATACTTGCCAGTTAATTTAATTAGTTAGTTATCTATTTTATTGGCTCAAATCAATGCTGTAAAAGAGTCGAACAATTATCCAGGGTTTAATGTGAACCCTTTCATATATTCCAACATGAATATTCCATTTACAGGATGATGTCCAGTATTGAAAGTATAAAATACTAAGGATGTTGGAAATTGTGAAATAAAAACACAAAATGCTGGCAACACTCAGCGGGTCAGGCAGTATCTGTGGAGAGAGAAACAGAGTTTCAGGTCAGTTCAGATGAAAGGTCACTGACCTGAAAACATTGGCCCAGTAATTCAGGTCCCAACGTGTGAGTACAGACGGGGTACTCACGCGTGGGCCCGATGGAAGTGTCGGTTTTCAGCATGCACAGCGCATGCGCGGTAAACCGGCATTTCCTTTCCTCTGAACCAAGGGGTTCAGAGGTCGAACGCGTGCGCGCAGAAGTCTGCGCGTGCGCGCTGAAATTCCTTCTTTTTTTAAGCTTTGCCCGTGCGTGAAGGCCTCTGGTTTTTACGTGTGAAAAAAGCAGACGTAAGGACTTAGTTTTAAAAGGTAAGTGGCCTATTAATTAAAGTTAGAATTTTTTTTCCACAGGTTTATTATTTTTAAAGAATTTACAGTAAGGTAAGTGTACTTTTAAATCCGATTTAAAAAAAAAAATTGTTTTTCAAAAATTTGAATAATTGTTTAAATTAGTTTTTTTTAGAGTTATTAATAGTTCATTTAATTAGTGGGATTTTTTTTAACTTTTATTTGAAGTTTAAGTACTGTTTTGGGCACCCGGAGTTTTCATGAGTTTGACAGTTCTTACTATCAAACTCATGAATGAACTTTTGCAACCTCCGATTGGTTGCCCAGTGCTCACGTGATCCCAGCCGGCTCATCGAACTAACTACGCCGCTGGATCACGCACGCACAGCGCGCCGGGAGCTGCAGCGGGCCACAGACCGGAAATCCACGCAGGCCCAGTCTTCAACTGTCGGCGCGCTATGTAAGTGTAGGTCGGGGGCTTGCACCCACGGGAAGCCCCCGACACCAATTTCTGGGCCATTCATCTCTTGTTTCTCTCTGCCCAGATGCTGCCTGGCCTGCTGAGCGTCTCCGGCATGTTCTGCCTTTTGCATTAGCCTGAAAATAGTGCTCTTTTGTACCTGTTGGAAGAAACAAACTGGACTCCCTGATCCTCGGGGGAACGTTCCTCTAACCGCGTGTGGAATGCCACATTTTGCAAAAACACCATAAGTGTCAAACATAGAAACATAGAAACATAGAAGATAGGAGCAGGAGTAGGCCATTCGGCCCCTCGAGCCTGCTCTGCCATTCAATGAGATCATGGCTGATCATTCAAGTTCAGTACCCTGTCCTTGCTTTCTCCCCATACCCCTTGATCCCCTTAGCCTTAAGAAATATATCCAACTCCTTCTTGAATATATTTAATGAATTGGCCTCCACTGCCTTGTGTGGTAGAGAATTCCACAGGTTCACCACTCTCTGGGTGAAGAAATTCCTCCTCATCTCTGTCCTAAATGGCTTACCCCTTATCCTTAGACTGTGACCCCTGGTTCTGGACTCCCCCGCCATCGGGAACATCCTTCCTGCATCTAGTCTGTCCAGTCCTGTTAGAATTTTATAAGTTTTTATAAGTAAAGGGGGAAATGTTGATCTTTGCCTTGGTTCACGGGCGGGGGGAGGGAGGAGGTTAACCCTTTCCTCACTGAGATTGCTGTATCCTTGCAGTAGGAATGTATCGACAGCCCTTGCCAATGGAGAAGGTGGGCGGGGGTGGTGGCGGGGGAGGGGGAAGAGCGGAGTGGAGACTTTTAAGCCAGCGCAAGAGCCACTCTCAAAGACTGGTATGTTAAGCAGCTTAGTCTCCCAGGCAGTCATTCATACTGTACAACGATAGAGTTTGTACTTGCTCTTTTATGGCTACTTCTTGCACGCTGTGCCAAACTCAATGAAGGCTTTTTTTTTGCCCCAATTCCCCGCTAATTCTAATAGGGTAGTGACTGAATAATCAGCCTGGGAGTCGGTACATGAATTAAACGCCACTAGACAGAATTTGACATCTTGAGGAAATATTTACAGTGCGGCTTTGATGGTGCTTTCAACCAGGGCTCTGGAAGTTGTAACGGGGCATTAGATCACGTCGCGGCACAGCTTGTGTGGAGAGCAAACCTCTTTTTTATTTTAACAGCACTGGGCCAATAAATATGCATGGATGCATTTTAAGTTTCTCATTAAAGTTTTAACACGTGTATTTAGAAGGAGGTTATATTCAGTCAGGTTTTAAATATAGATGTAATTGCTGACATTGATGCTCAATAGGGGTATAGTGACACAACCGAGCAAAGAAAACCCTCCACGCTGTTCTTGGCTTGGTTTTGCCTTCATGCCACTCTCGATAATCCCCTGTGTAATTGCGATATATGCAGTATATGGTCCTTGACAGTCCTCTTAGAGAATACATCGCTATTAGCCACAGGTGACTTCATTTAGAAAGATTAATGACTATACCTGAATTTTAATGTTTGGGACAGGATGCAACCAGATATTTAATTAAAACAAAATTGAATGATTGGGAAGGTTTGTTCAAGATCAGGAATTTTCAACAAAGGATTTTTTTTTTCGGTAATCAGGTTAATTCTTCTGAGGAAATGACTTGGCGGACAGTTTAAAGGAGTGCCGTGGGTAAGGGCTCTGTGTGTCGGAACTACTCCTGGCTGCACTCAAAGGGAATTTTGAAAGGAAGGCACTTGCAAACTGTTTTTACTTGCCAGGAGCCCAGCTGATTTTATACTTCAGCAAATAGTGGGACTAATTGGATCGCTCCTTCAAAGAGCCACAGAAACGATAGGCCGAATGGCTTCCTTCTGTGCTGTGTGATTCTGTGATAACCTTGCTAACTGATATATGCATCCAATCCCCTCCCCTCCTCTCCTCGCCACACTATTGGCGGCCGTGCCTTCAGCCATCTGGCCTCCTACATTCTGAAATTACCTCTCTAAATTTCTCTATCAAACCCATCTCTTTGACCAAGCTTTTAGTCACCCCTCCTAATTTATCCTTTGGCTTGGTGTCCTTTTTTTTTAGAATTATAGAATCACCCAGCGCAGAAGGGGGCCATTCGGCCCATCGTGTCTGTGCGCTTCGAAAGAGCAATCCAATTACTCCTACTAAGAACATAAGAACATAAGAAATAGGAGCAGGAGTAGGCCAATCGGCCCCTCGAGCCTGCTCCACCATTCAATAAGATCATGGCTGATCTGATCCTAACCTCAAATCTTCTGTCACTCTCCATCCCACCCGAACCCATGTGATCTCCCGGGAGAGGCGAAAAACCAGATTAAAAAACCAATGGCCAATTTGGGAGAAAAAATCTGGGAAATTCCTCTCCGACCCATCTAGGCGATCGAAACTCTTCCAGGAGATCACTCTGTCCCTATATTTTCTACAGTACTTACCTTCTGTAAAGGCGATCTCCACCCCAGCCAGGAACAGGAATAAAACCATCTCCTGAAATCTAACACAGAATTAGAACACAAGTAGTATGAACAGAACCAGGCTACACGGCCCCTGGGCCCGCTCCACTACCCACAGGGCCATGACCATTCCGAACCTAGACTCATGTCCAATTTCCTGCCCGCTCCCCGTAACCCTTAATTCCCTTTACTTCTAGGAAACTATCTATTTCTGTTTTAAATGTATTTAATGATGTAGCTTCCACAGCTTTCTGGGGCAGCAAATTCCACAAACCTACCACCCTCTCAGTGAAGAAGTTTCACCTCATCTCAGTTTTGAAAGAGCAGCCCCTTATTTTAAGATTATGCCCCCTAGTTCTAGTTTCACCCATCATTGGGAACATCCTCACCGCATCCACCCGATCAAGCCCCTTCACAATCTTATATGTTTCAATAAGATCGCCTCTCATTCTTCTGAACTCCCATGAGTAGAGTCCCAATCTACTCAACCTCTCCTCATATGACCACCCCCTCATTCCCTGCTCTTTCCCCATAGACCTGTAAATTGTTAAAGAAAGACTTATTATTTATGTAGCACCTTTCACGACCACCAGACGTCTCAAAGCACTTTACAGCCAATGAAGTACTTTTGAAGTGGAGTCACTGTTGTAACGTGACAGCCAATTTGTGCACAGCAAGTTCCCACAAACAGCAAAGTGATAATGGCCAGATAATCTGTTTTTGTTATGTTGATTGAGGGATAAATATTGGCCAGGACACCAGGGATAATTCCCCTGCTCTTCTTTGGAATAGTGCCATGGGATCTTTTACATCCACCTGAAAGAGTAGACGGGGCCTCGGTTTAACGTCTCATCTGAAAGACGGCACCTCCGACAGTGCAGCACTCCCACAGCACTGCACTGGAGTGTCAGCCTAGCTTTATGTGCTCAGGTCCCAGGAGTGGGACTTGAACCCACAACCTTCTGAGTCAGAGGCAAGTGTGCTACCCACTGAGCCACAGCTGACACTGGGACACTGCCTCATTACGCTTCTGTGGAATGTTAAAAGCGCTATGTAAATGCAAGTTGTTGTTCTTGACAGTTTGTATCAGATAGTAGCCTCTATTATACGGTTTACACATCTGTATCAGTTGAAAAAAAATGACCTCTTTCTCTTTATTATGTTCATTGTTTTTCCATCTTTTCTATTTATTTTCACATCTAGGCCAGTGTATGTGAAGTCTTTGGCCTAGAAATTCAGTGGGCTGCGCCACCAGTTAGCGCCCAAAGAGGGCACTCAGTGGCTTTAGCGCCACTGGCCACGCCTCCCGCGATATTTAGCGGAGGCACTAATGGCGGCGTTAGCTTGTAGCGCTGCGCCACCACCGATGACGTCATTGGTGTGCGCAGCGCCCCGCTCCCGCCCCGATCGCGATATTTGGTCGCACCCACCTCTGTAACGCCGGTCGCAAATCGCGACCGGTTCACAGGGCCTACCTGTGGCGTTAGTGGCGCAAATTAAGGTGGAGGTGCGGGGCGGCCATTTTTTCTGGTGGCCGCCTGCCAGCACCTCCTCGCGCCGCCCTCCCCGGCCTCCTGATCCACCCCCCGGGCAGTGCCAGCTGTGTCCCAAAAGCCCGGCACTTCTCCTCGGTGTCGGGCTCTTTTGCTGGCACTCGCGATCGGTGATCGCGCTGGTGCAGGCCCCTCCCCCTTAAGAAGGGGAGGAAGGCCTGCAGTACAGCAGCGCGCCGTGCCACAGCATGTGGCGCTGTGGCACGTAGCGCAGCGATATTCAGTTTGAGCGCCCCAAGCGGGACGCGGGGAGCCTCGAGCAGCGCCCCGAGTCCCTCTTGGGGCGCTCCCACTGAATATCGGGAGGGCGCAAGCGGCTCTGGCCGGAGCGCAAATTCCGGCGCCCAGGCGAGCTTGGCGCCTCAAACGCGGTGTCACCGAATTTTTAGCCCTGAGTGCCTTATCCGCCCTGGAGACCCTAGGACCCCGCCATCCATGATTTTAACATGTTCTCCCAGGCAGGCAGCAAGGACACCCGCCCAAAGCCGGCGGGGTCCTTCTTTACAGATACACATCGGGTGCTGATGAGAGCACTGAGGCTCAACTGCAATTTTAACTCGGGCCTGCTGGTTTCCCCGCCACGCCAACCCGGGACCGAAGATCACCAGCCCCAGAAGATGCTGAAAGAAAGTGTTTTTCTCTCCTTTTACGGGGTCAGGAAGAGCAGCAGTGCTCCTCCGGGCTCCACAAAGAAAGTTTAGGCCTCCCCACCCCAAATTCCGCACAACACCGCCCCCCCCCCCCCCATCCCGAATGCGAGACATCCCAGGATCCCGCTCCGGCCTTGCGTCGATGGGCGGCCTCTGGGCCACGTGATTTTCCAATGCTTCCCTCCAACATCCCTGCCCGAAGCAGGCGCGATCTCGGCCGGCGGGATTTAAGTGAGGCCTGGCTGTTAAAATTAGCCAGGCCACATTCTGCCACGGGCAAACGGGACCTTAACTCGCCAGCACTGTTAAAATCCAGACCTTAAATCAGCACCTTTATATACAATAATAATAACAATATTCAATCTCTTTAGTAACACTCCTATTTGTCTGTGCACACACACCCACGAGGTAGATTTTACATAGAATTTACAGCACAGAAACAGGTCTGTGCCTGTGTTTATACTCCACATGAGCCTCCTCCCACTCTACTTACTTCATCCCACCCTATTCTTCTATTTCTTTCTCCCTCATATACTGATCTATGCTATTCACCTCAACCACTCCCTGTGGTAGCAAGTTCCACATTCTCACCACTCTCTGGGTAAAGACGTTTCAATGAATTCATCAGTTTAGTAGTGAGATTTAGATATTTACGGCCCCTAGTTTTGGACTCCGCCACAAGTGGAAACATCTCTCCGTCTACCTTAGCAAACCCCCTTATTGGCCCGTATTTTCCGATGTCCCTACACGCCCGTAAGGACATCGGAAATGCCGGTTTCAGGTATGCGAAGCGCATGCGCTGAAAACCGGCATTTCCGATCTGTCAAGAACCCTCTTGACAGACCGCACGCCTGCCCTGGAGAAGGGCCTCTGCGGGTGGAGAGTTCCGCTTTCTGCAGAACCTGCGCCCGCTGAAATCACTTAAAAATCTTACGCCTGGTAAAAATCTTACGCCTGGTAAGAGTTTAAAAAAGTTTTTTAAAATTAATAACATTTCACTCATTTATAATTTCAAAATACTTTTAAAAAAAGATAAGTTTATTTTTAGCCCTGTAAAAAACTTTAATTATTTTATTCAAAAAATCTAATTTTTGTTTAAAATATTTAATTTAATGTAATTGTAACTCATTTTAAAAACGTGATGGTTTAAAAAAAAATTATTTAATGTTTTGATGCCTTTCTTCAGTGATCCCCATTCATATATTTGACGGGTCTATCTCTCAAAAGTATGAAGGGGGATTCCCTTCTCCCATTGGTTGGCCTGGCACACGTGATCCCAGGGACGCTTGCGATCCGCCTGCGCCCCTGGGATACCTGGGCCCTGTGCATTTTGTCATGGAGAGGCCCAGGATCGGAAATGGCCAGACCTCGGGAACCCTCAGGTGAGGGCCTAGATTTTTTCCCGATCGGAGGCATCTGCACTCAGGAAGCCTCCTATCGGAAATTACGGGCCATTATTTTAAGCCCCAGATTTTAATAATCTCATAAATATGGAAGATATTTTTGGGACTCGAGGGCAAATATTCTGTCATTTGTCTAAACAAACCAAAACCTGTTTGACGTTACCCGAATTGTCTTTGACCGATTGCACTGCTGTTTATTCAACCCTGACCAATTAGTAGCTGTATCCAGTGGTGACTCCCAACCCCATGTGATGGGCGTTGAAGTCTCTCTGGGGTCACTTTGCTTGTTCTCATTTTATCAGCAATTTAGCCTCGGCCTGCAGCACAATCCTGTGTCCAGACGTGTGCGGCTGATTCGGTTTAATGTTTTATTTCTGGCTGCGTAGCTGTCTGACGAAAGCAGCTTTAATTTTGATCGTAATTGTGACAGTGACCTGCTCAGTTCAATCATCTGCCATGTAAAATTCTCTCAAGCAGCTAATCTGTTATTCTACTGTCACAGTTTGGAACATCATGATTGCTTCCCGAAATGCCCAATTGAGTGAAGCCACTGTCTAGTGTAGCTCGAAGCCATTCAGAACGGAAAGGTCCCAGGTGTAATTCCCAAGTTTAATTCCTAGTCAGTGCCAAAAGCTGCCTTTTCACTTCATTCGCGGGATGTGCAGTCCGTGCAATCCTGACCAACGGATGCTGTGTCATCGCACCAATGCTCTTTTCAATCTTCCTGGCTGCAATGCTCCATCTCACCCTCAGTAAGCTGCCCGCTGGAGTGGAGTTAATCAACAGAACAAACAGGAAACTGTTCAAACTCCATTGCCTCCAGTCCAGATCCAAGGTCGTCCCATCCTCTGTCATCGAATTACAGTATGCAGACGACTCTTGCTTCTGTGCACACTCTGAGGCCGAACTCCAAACCATCGTCAACACCTTCACCGAAGCGTACAAGAGCATGGACTTTACACTGAACATCCATAATACAAAGGTTCTCTACTACACAGTACTGCTCCCCATGACGAGGCCTTGGACAACGTGGACCACTTTCCATACTTCGGGAGCCTACTGTCAACAACGGCAGACATCGATGACGAAGTCCAACACCGTCTTCAGTGTGCCAGTGCAGCCTTCGGTCACCTGAGGAAGAGAGTGTTTGAAGACTGTATTGATTTCTTTGTGGGTTCAATGACGAGACATTTATGAAAGAGAATGTCTTTTAATCTAAAGTCTGTTCAACTCTTTATACAGCTTTACAAGAGACACGATGCTAGTGATCCATCTAGAACGAAACTGAAACCAAACTAAACTGCCTTGCTTGTCTCGGTCACATGCCCTCTGCTGGTCAGGCACAAGCAATCAATACATGCAATCATGCTGGTAAGGCATCATAATCGAACAGGCAAATACCATCTCTATTTGCTGATATCATTACATCTCCTTTTCTTAAAACAAAAGTATTTTACTTTTAACTAACAACATGTTTTCTTTGTATTAATCTGCATTTTAACTGTAACACTTAATGAACTTACATTATCATTATCATGATCAAGGTTTTTTAACCTTGCTTTGTGTGTTCACATGAAATATGTCAATACACTAGAACTTGAAGAAAGAATAAGATAACATTACTTCCTTCTATAACAATAGTCCTTAAATTTGCTCAATGAGTCTCTCAGGAGGCTTCACGTGTCTTGAGGATTTTCTGATTGATTGTCCTTGAATCTGAGTTGTTGCCTCAGATGATTGGTTCTCAGCTGTGTGATCAGGTTGTTCAACAGTATCAGTCTCTTGACCTGCTGTGGCTGGTCCCATGAGAAGATCTCGACGATTTCTTCTCAGAGCAGCACTCTCATCTGTCTGAATGGTGTATGATCTTGGTTGAACTTCACTCAGGACAGTTCCCTTCTGAGTCCATATGTTTGTTTTGTCTTTGAACCTTACTTGGTCACCAGTGTGGAGTTCAGGTAGGTTTTGTGTTCCTCTGTCATAGTAGTACTTTTGCTTTTCTTTCTGTTGCTCTTTGAACTTCCTCACTTTCTCCCCCTCTTTTGTTTTCAGGAGGTTCTCCGGGATGGGTAGGTTTGACCTTAGCCGACGTCCCATCAGGAGTTGGGCTGGTGACATACCACACTCGAGCGGTGTTGTGCGGTATACAAGCATGCTCTGGTAGAAGTCAGTTCCACTGTCTTTTGCCTTGTACATCAGTCTCTTCACTGTGTTTGCGGGCTCTCCTGGGTCAACAGCTCTGGACAACGTGTCTGCTGTATACATCAGCTTACCCGGTGTGTACGCAACATTCAGTTCATCATAGACTGTCTCTCCTTCGCTTTCCACAACGAGGACTCTCTTTACCAGGTTCATTCTCTCACAGGCTTTTAAACCTAGTATGGCTTGCACATCCTTTGGCACCATGATTAATGCTAGCGTGTGCTCTCTGTCCTTGTGTGTTACTTTGACAATGCATCTTCCTTTCATTGGTATATCAGTACCTGTGTATCCTGTCACTTTCACTTTTATTCCATGTATCTTTGGTCTGGGTCTAATTTTCTTAAAATCAGTCTCTGATATCACATTAACTTGTGCTCCAGTATCCAATTTAAATGGAATATGTATGTCATTCACTTTTAGTGTCAACATCCAGTCTCTTTTTTCTTCTTTGTTTTCAGACACAACATCTACATTGAACTCCTCTATCTCGCTTTCATCTACTGCATGGACCTTGCTTTGTTGCATTTGTTTCTTACAGCAACGGGCATAATGGTTGTTCTTGTTGCAACTATTGCATGTTTTACCATATGCTGGACACTTTCTTGGTGGATGCTGTGTACCGCATCGACTACATGACTTTCGATTGCCCCTTTCATTTTTGTTCGCTGGCCATGCCTCTTTTTTCACATTGGCGCTCTTTTTGTTAAACGGTTTGTATCCGTTCTTTCTCACTGCATCCACGTTGCAGCTCCTGTCACTGAACAGCCCCTTTGCCTGCGACTTCACGGTCTCTGTAGCCCTACACAGTGCTATGGCTTTTCCCAGGCCTAGATCTTGCTCTCTTAGCAGTCTTTCCCTTAGACCATTATCCGGAATACCACACACCAGTCTGTCTTTTATCAGCGAGTCTGTCAGTCCCCCAAATTCACATGTTTTGCTTCGGTTTCTCAGTTCAGTCACATACTGATCAATAGTCTCACCCCTTTTCTGTATACATGTGAAAAATCTGTGCCTCTCAAATGTCACGTTACGTTTAGGTATGCAGTAGGCCTCAAACTGTTCCATTATTTTATCTAGTTTTATTTTGTCTCCATCAGCAGCGAATGTGAAGTTATTATACACCTCCAGCGCTTCATCACCCACGACATGTAAGAACAGTGACAATTTCTTTTTATTACTTTTCTCGTCAGCTCCGATTGCCGCTAAATACAACCCCACACGTTGTTTGAACCTCCTCCAATTTTCAGCCACATTACCTGTCAACTGAAGCGTCGCCGGTGGGTGTAAACCTTCCATTTTTCACTTCGTTAGCTATTCTCCAATGGTAAGCAACGATGTTCTCTTTTGGCTTGCTAATTTGTGGAGAGCTGATTTAATTTCAGATTTTTTCTCTTCATCTCTTTCAATCACTTCTGACACCATGTATTGATTTCTTTGTGGGTTCAATGACGAGACATTTATGAAAGAGAATGTCTTTTAATCTAAAGTCTGTTCAACTCTTTATACAGCTTTACAGGAGACACGATGCTTGTGATGCATCTAGAATGAAACTGAAACTAAACTAAACTGCCTTGCTTGTCTTGGTCACATGCCCTCTGCTGGTCAGGCACAAGCAATCAATACATGCAATCATGCTGGTAAGGCATCATAATCGAACAGGCAAATACCATCTCTATTTGCTGATATCATTACAAAGACCAGGACCTCAAACCTGGCACCAAGCTCATGGTCTACAGAGCAGTAGTGATACCTGCCCTCCTGTATGCTTCAGAGACATGGACCATGTACAGCAGGCACCTCAAAGCACTGGAGAGATACCATCAACGCTGCCTCCACAAGATCCTGCAAATCCATTGGCAGGATAGGCGCACCAACATCAGTGTTCTCGCTCAGGCTAACATCCCCAGCATCGAAGCTTTGACCACGCTCGATCAGTTCCGATGGACGGGTCACATTGTCTGCATGCCCGATACGAGACTCCCAAAACAAGCGCTCTACTTGGAGCTCCGACACAGCAAGAGAGCCCCAGGTGGGCAGAGGAAACGCTTCAAGGACACCCTCAAAGCCTCCTTGAAAAAGTGCAACATCCCCACTGACACCTGGGAATCCCTGGCCCAAGACCGCACAAAGTGGAGGAGAAGTATCTGGGAAGGCACCGAACACCTCGAGTCTCTTCGCCGGGAGCAAGCGGAAGCCAAGCGCAAACAGCAGAAGGAGCGCACGACAACCCAAGCACCCCACCCACCCACCCCTTCAACCACCATCTGCCCTACCTGTGACAGAGACTGTAGGTCCCGCATTGGACTCATCAGTCACCTGAGAACTCATTTTGAATGTGGAAGTAAGTCATCCTCGGCTCCGAGGGACTGCCTAAGAAGAAAAAGGTACTCCCACAGTGCTGTTAGGGAGGGAATTCCAGGATTTTGACCCAGAGACGATGAAGGGTCGGCGATACATTTCCAAGTCAGGATGGTGTGTGACTTGAAGGGGAACATGGAGGTGGTGGTGTTCCCATGCACCTGCTGCCCTTGTCCTTCTAGGTGGAAGAGGTCGCGGGTCTGGGAGGTGCTGCCGAAGAAGTCTTGGCGAGTTGCTGCAGTGCATCTTGTAGATGGTACACACTGCAGCCACGGTGCGCCGCTGGTGGAGGGAGTGGATGTTTAAGGCGGTGGTTGTGCTGCTGATCATGCGGTCTGCTTTGTCCTGGATGGTGTCGAGCTTCTTGAGTGTTGCTGGAGCTGCACTCATCCAGGCTAGTGGAGAGTATTCCATCACACTCCTGACTTGTGCCGTTGGTGGTGGTGCAGAGGCTTCTGCCATCCTAAACCAGGGAGGAGAGAATTCAGCCGCAACTTTTTATTTATTTATTTTTTTCTTGGGATGTGGCAACACTGGCAGGGCCACTTTAATTGGCAACCCCTGAGAAGATTTAACTTCTCCTTGAGCTGCTACAGTCCTGGTGGTGATGATGCTGGGTAGGGAATTCTTTTCAAGCATATTGTTGTTTAACTCCATGCTCTCATCCCTCCCTAACTTTGCTGCCCTGTATCCTAACTCGCACCAAGTCCCATTTACCCACCACCCCTGTGCTCGCTGACCTACATTGGCTCCCGGTCCAGCTATGCCTTGATTTTAAAATTCTCATCCTTGTTTTCAAGTATCTCCATGGCCTCGCCCTTCCCTATCTCTATAAACTCCTCAAGCCCTACAACCCTCCGAGATATCTGCGCTCCTCCAATTCTGGCCTCTTGAGCATCCCCGATTTTAATCACGCCACTATTGGTGGCCGTGCCTTCAGTTCCTGGGCCCTAGGCTGTGGCATTCCCTCCCTAAACACCGCTGCCTTGCTACCTCTCAATTCTCCTTTAAAACACTCCTTACAACCTACACCGGTGACCACATTTCACCTGTCCTAATATCTCCTTATGTGGTTCGGTGTCAAATTTGTTTCATAATTGACTCTGTGAAGCGTCTTGAGATGTTTTACTATGTTAAAGGCACTATAAAAATGCAGTTGTTATTGCTGTTGTTGAGTGGCTTGCTAGGTCACTTCAGAGGACATGACGGGCTAGAAATTGCGTAGCGCCCCATTTGGGGGCTGACGTACGAAAACTACTAGGCACTTGGTCTAAGCGTTAAACAAAGCTTTAATCAACTGTTTTACAACATGGAGGTCTAGTTGTGCCCTTCACTGGTACCTGTTAAGAATGTCCTGCGCAAGCTGGGCCCGTGCCTGAGTATTTATACTCTCCCTGGACAGCGCTACCCGCAGGCCGCTCAGTATTATTTCATAAGTCTTTCTTTCATGAATGGCTGATTCATGTCAGGGGCGATAGCTTTTGTGGGAGCACAAAAGTATCACCGGGCGCTGCACAATTGAATCCGATGTGAACTTCCGGTTTAGCGCTCCAGGAGGGAAGTGGAGCACTAAATCAAGCGCTACCACATCCCTTGGAGCGCTAAACGGAGCAAGAGGGGCAGTAGCGGCAGAGCGCTGCGCAATGTCCTGTGCAGCGCTGCCGGACTCACAGGCTTCTTTCCTCCCTTAAAGGGAAGGGCCAATGCTAAGGTCATTTCAAGGTAAGGCTGGGAATGGTCGGTGACGGCACCTGCGATCCGCAAGGAGCAGCCCCAAGCACTCTAAGAGAGAATGCAGGGCCGGTCAATTGCAGGATGGAAAAAATTCAAAAAACAGCGCACCGGGGTGAGAATAAAATTTTGGCCAACCTGACCACCACTGCCTTAAATTACCGTTCTGCAAGCGGCCATCCGCGGTGACGACGCCTCCTGCAGCTGCCGGTGTTGACGCCTGGCATTGCCGCAGGGGACGGAAGCGAATTTCAGATCCGGGGCAATAACGGGGCGCTGCGCACCGGATGACGTCACAATCACCGGGACGCTAGGGACTGAGGCGCTAAAGCCGTAGGGAATTTCACGGGCGTCGTTCAATTCGCCGCACCCGGTCCCAAACCCATTTGCGGCCCGTTATCGCCCCCCCCGGAGGTGCTGACGGGAGGTGCAAAACGGGCTAATTTCTCCTCCTAAATGTCAACCACTTGGTGTGCACTAGAGTTACATGTAGGCCAAACCAGGTAGGGTGGCACATTCCCTTCTCTAAAAGGGAATTTCTTCACCATTTGGACAACAGCCCATCTGCATTCATGGTTTCACAGAATCATACTGTACAGAAGGAGGCCATTCGGCCCATCGTGCCTGTGCCGGCTCTTTGAAAGAGCTCTCCAATTAGTCTCACTCCCCCGCTCATTCCCCACAGCCCTGCAAATATTTCCTTTGGTGCCAGCTCACAAAATTACCAGAGTTGTTGAATTCTGTTTCACAACTAGCCATGGTTGGGAGTTGAACTCCCAGTTTCTGGGGTACGAATCCACTCCAATAACCACAGCACTACAGTGCTCTAATGGTTATCTTCCAGCCCCCTTAAAACAGAAGTGCAGGTGTGGGTGTAGGGTGAGAACGGATCAGTTTTCCTTTCATGCACGCTCAAAAGCTTACACATGGAGAATGTGCCCATACTGGAGTGTCGCCAGTAAATGTCAGGCCACTCGTGGGAGAAACTTGGAAAGAAAATGTAAAGTTAAAACTGAAGTCAATGAAAACGCCCAAAATAACTTACTGAGAAGCTCACAGCTGACGGACTCTCATTCCTTGGGATGAAATGGCTCGAGTGTTTTGCTTTCCAACACATTTGGCTGTTGAAGAATGTGTTTGTGTTTTTTTTTTAAATGCCTTCATTCTGCTGCACTTCTCATTGTGCGCACGGAGTCCGTGTCAGTGACATCTCTCTCAGAGCTCTCCCTAAACTGTGTAACAGATCTGGTCGAAATCCTCTGAACGAGATGTTCTGTGCCCGCTAGAGAACTACTTGCTCTAGATAATTCCTTTTCATTCACACTGCAGCATTTTGGGGGAGTACGGCGCCGCTATTGAACGATTCATCTTCGACATATTCTTCCCTCATCCATTTGCAAGTCTGTCTTGCGGCCCAGCAAGTCTACAGGAGTGAGTCGCTGAATCACACTGACCGAAGAGCGCCAGGTTTGCTTCTCGCACTGTGTTGTGACCTCAGCCTGAATGGCATCACAGGCAGTGCAATTGTGTCAGTTTGGCTCATTTGGTAGCACCCCCAGTCAGAAAGTTGTGGGTTCAAGCTCCGAGCCAGTGCACCACCGAGGGAGTGCTGCACTGTTGGAGGTGCCGCCTTTGGGATGAGGCATTAAAACCAAGGCCGCGGTTATTTGGGTGGGTGTAAAAGATTCTATTCTGAAGAAGTGCAGGGAGTTTTCCCGATGTCTTAGCCAACATTCTTCCTTTAACCATACCACCTAAAAAAAACAGATTATCTGGTCGTTCATTCACTTTGGTGTTTGTGGAGCCTTACTGTGTGCAAATTGGCTGCTACGTTTGTCTACACAGCAACTGTGACAACATTTCAAAAGCAATTTGAAATATCTTGAGCCTGTGATGAGGTGATTTAAAACTTTAAATGTGTCCTTTCCTTACAATTGGCTTCAGCGCCCTGAATTATGGAGGTGTAAATCAGCCCGCTCGCCTGCTCCTGCTGACTATACCCTGTGACCTTTGCTCCAAAGTGCGAGGGGTTATGATCTGGAATGCAATGCCTGAGAGGGTGGTGGAGGTAGACTCAATCGTGGCTTTCAAAAGGGAATTGGAGAAGTACCTGAAGGAAAAGAAAGTTGCAGGGCTACGGGGGAAAGGGCGGGGGAGTGGGACTAGCTGAAGTGCTCTCGCAGAGAGCCAGCATGGGCTCGACAGGCCGAACGGCCTCCTTCTGTGCTGTAACCATTCTATGATTCTATGATCTGTGGATGTAAGGAGTGGGCTCCGTTGTGATATCCCCTCACAAAATGCTGGCCATCGCTTCCAAGGTTCATGCACGAATAATGGCCACTTGAGCAAGGTGCAGAAAGAGAGCTGAGCTCCTGTGCAATTCGACCTCCAACACAGGCTCAACACCTTCGCCAGGCAGCAGTATGGAAATGAGTTGCCACCGTCCTAAGGTTTCATTTACCTGCTGTAAAATGGACCGCTCCTGTAAACTGGGATGAAAGGAATGTTTTCCTTCAGCTGCTCATTTCTCATTCTTAAGTTTTCTACTCCACTTCCCTCCTCTCCTAAAGGTACCAACTCCTGCTCGGATATGATTCTATAGGCATCAGCAGGGCCAGTACCATGGCCACTTGTCCAAATATACACCAATACCGTGATTTAATGGCTGACTTAGGCTGCTCTACATTCAGTACCACTGGGCGGAGTTCTCACAGCACACACTCCAACCGTTGGTGCTTGAGAATTGTATTGAGGTCTTATTGACGTTATACGACCCCGACTTGCGTTGTATAACCAGGCTCCCACCTGTTTTCGTTGGGAGTCCCTGACCAAATCTCTGAAGGCCCCAAACAAAATGGCGGCAGTGGAATGACTATGGGAGCGGGGCGATATGTCCTGCACTCAGGTTTAAAACAGTTTACCACCCCGCCCCCACCCGAAAATTGGTCTCAATATGTTTCTAGTCCACAGGGAAAGAGGTATTGCTTGATTTAGTCTAAGAAATGAAGTAGTTCAAATAATTTATGCAAGGGTAGCGGAACATTTGGGAAAGATTGATCACAACATAGTTAGGTTCAATGTAAAATAGAACAGGATATTGAAGAGTCAAAGTTAAGGGTGCTGGATTGGAAAAAGTCAAACTTTAGAGAGATGAGAAGGGATCTGGTGCAAGTTAACAGAAAAGGTAGCTAACAGGTCGACAGAGCACCAGTGAGAAATCTTCAAATATAAGATGAACAGTGTAGAAAATAAATATTTTCTTATAAGACAAAAACGATGTGCATCAAAGACTAGTGTTCCACAGATAAATAGATTAAAGCTGAACTGAAAATTAAACAACAACAACTTGCATTTATATAGTGCCTTTAATGTAGTAAAACATCCCAAGGCGCTTCACAAGAGCGATTATCAAACAAAATTTGACACCGAGCCACATAAGGAGATACCAGGTCAGATGGCCAAAAGCTTGGTCAAAGAGGTAGGTTGTAAGGAGCATCTTAAAGGTGGAGAGAGTGGTAGAGAGGCAAAGAGGTTTAGGGAGGTGATACGCTTATCAATTACTTCATAAAAGGTGATGAGTCGAAGAAGAGATGACGAGTCGAAAGAAGAGATGAATAAGGCTTTTATTAGCTAAGAAGAGACCATGCTTCTTCGTGAGTGACTGAACAAGTCTGAACGAAACCCACACAGTGGTGGGTGGAGTCAGCTGAGGCATGCCTCCATACACAGCGCCACCCAGAGGTGGCAATATACAATACAGTGGTTTACCACATTCACCCCTTGTTTAATGTGAAGTCCGGCGGGGTGAAGGGTACTACAAGTTAAGTCTATCAGGAGGCCTTGTCTGACGTCCTGATCGTCGTGGTGGCGGCGGTGGTGTTGCAGCATCCGACGTCGGGTCTGGTGTCTGGGTGGTTGGCGAAGATTCCTGGGGCTTTGGCATGCCGTCTGCAGGGGTTGGGTTGGGAGGGGTGGTGGGGGATAACAGTGGTAAGGGGGATAACGGTGGTAAGGGGGATAACGGTGGTAATTCAGGGGTACCCGAGGGTGCGAGATCTCGTATGGAGACCGTGTCCTCCCGCCCGTCTGGGTATGTCACCCAGGCATACTGGGGGTTGGCGTGTAGGAGGTGCACCCGCTCGACCAGGGGGTCCGTTTTATGCGTCCTCACGTGCCTCCGCAGTAGGACGGGCCCAGGAGAAGTCAACCATGCCGGTAGCGAGGTTCCCGATGTAGACTTCCGGGGGAAAACGAACATTTTCTCATGAGGGGTCGCATTAGTGGCAGTACAAAGCAGTGACCGAATGGAGTGAAGCGCTGCAGGGAGGACCTCCTGCCAGCGGGAGGTCGGAAGGCCCTTAGATTTTAGTGCTAAGAGGACTGCCTTCCAAACCGTCGCGTTCTCCCTTTCCACCTGGCCGTTCCCCCGGGGGTTGTAACTGGTGGTCCTGCTCGTGGCGATACCTCTTGTTAGCAGGTACTGCCGAAGTTCGTCGCTCATGAACGATGAGCCCCTGTCGCTATGTATATAGCTGGGGAACCCGAACAGAGCGAAGATGTCATTCAGACACTTGATGACCGTGGTACTGGTCATGTCTGGGCAAGGGATGGCAAAGGGGAAACGGGAGTACTCATCAACTATGTTGAGGAAGTACACATTGCGATCAGCGGAGGGGAGGGGCCCTTTAAAATCGACGCTCAGGCGTTCGAAGGGGCGGGTGGCCTTGATCAGGCTTGCTCTGTCCGGCCTATAGAAGTGCGGTTTGCACTCGGCGCAGATTTGGCAGCTCTTGGTCATGGTCCTGACCTCCTCGATGGAGTAGGGCAGGTTACGGGATTTGATAAAATGGAAAAACCTGGTGACCCCCGGGTGGCAGAGGTCATTGTGGAGGGACTGCAGCCTATCACTCTGCGCGTTGGCGCATGTACCACATGATAGGGCATCTGGGGGCTCATTGAGTTTCCCTGGCCGATACAAGATATCATAATTGTAGGTGGAGAGTTCGATTCTCCACCTCAAGATCTTGTCGTTCTTGATTTTACCCCTCTGCTTATTATTAAACATAAAAGCTACTGAACGCTGGTCAGTGAGCAGGGTAAATCGTTTCCCGGCCAGGTAATGCCTCCAGTGACGCACCGCTTCTACAATAGCCTGGGCCTCCTTTTCGACGGAGGAGTGTCTCGTCTCGGGGCCCTGGAGGGTCCTTGAGAAAAAGGCCACGGGTCTGCCCGCCTGGTTAAGGGTCGCGGCTAGGGCGAAGTCGGAGGCATCGCTCTCCACTTGGAAGGGGATGGACTCATCCACCGCGTGCATTGCGGCCTTCGCGATATCGTTCTTGATAAGAGTGAAGGCTGCACACGCCTCTGGTGTCAGGGGGAAGGAGGTGGCTTTGATGAGGGGCCTGGCTTTGTCTGCATAGAGGGGCACCCACTGGGCGTAGTAGGAGAAAAACCCCAGGCATCTCTTCAGTGCTTTTTGGCAGTGGGGAAGGGGTAGCTCCATTAGGGGGCGCATTCTGTCGGGGTCGGGCCCGATGACTCCGTTCTCCACCACGCAGCCGAGGATGGCCAGGCGCTTGGTGTGAAACATACATTTTTCCTTATTGTACGTTAGGTTCAGCCGTTGGGCCGTACGGAGGAAATTTGCTAGATTAACGTCGTGGTCCTGCTGGTCGTGGCCGCAGATGGTGACGTTATCCAAATAGGGGAAGGTTGCCCGCAGCGCGTTCTGGTCAACCATTCGGTCCATCTCCCTTTGGAAGACCGAAACCCCGTTGGTGACGCCGAAGGGGACCCTAAGGAAGTGGTAGAGGCGGCCGTTTGCCTCGAAGGCAGTATACTGGCGGTCCTCATGGCGGATGGGCAGCTGGTGGTACGCTGACTTAAGGTCGATGGTGGAGAATACTTTGTATTGCGCAATCTGATTGACCATATCAGATATGCGAGGGAGGGGGTACGCGTCCAGCTGGGTGTACCGGTTTATGGTTTGGCTGTAGTCGATTACCATGCGGCGTTTTGCAGTGGTTTTAACGACTACAACCTGGGCTCGCCAGGGGCTAGTGCTACCTTCGATAATGCCCTCCTTCAAGAGCCGCTCCACCTCAGAGCTGATAAAAGCTCTGTCCCCGGCACTGTACCGCCTGCTTTTGGTAGCGATGGGTTTACAGTCGCGGGTGAGGTTAGCGAACAGGGGAGGGGGGGGGACTTTTAATGTGGAAAGGCTGCAGGTGGTTTGCAGCGGGCGATTTAAAAGTTGTTGGTTGCAGACTGTGAGTGGGGGGAGGGGTCCACCGTATGCTAGTGTGACACTCTTAAGGTGGCACTGAAAATCCAACCCTAGCAGGACGGCAGCGCAAAGACGGGGCAGGACTAGCAGTTTAAATTTTTGATATTCAGTGCCCCCTACTGACAGGGTCACCACACAGTAGCCGCTGATGTCCATTGACTGGGACTTGGACGCCATAGAAATGCGATGGTGCGTTGGCAGAATCGTGAGGGAGTGGCTACGTACCGTGTCGGGGTGGACGAAACTCTCTGTGCTCCCGCTGTCGATCAGGCAACTGGTGGCACGGCCGTTTACCGCGATATCCATCATGGAGCTGGATAGATGGTGAGGGTGGCCTTGATCCAGCGTCACGGAGGCCAGTATGTGGCTTAGTGAGTCACTATAGTCATCCGCCGAGACGGTGGTCGGTTCCGGTGACGAAATGGCGGTTGAGTGCGTTGGATACGATGGCGGCGGATGCCATGCGGCCGGGGGTACACAAAATGGCGGATAAGATGGCTGCTCCCACGGCCCGCACGCTGCGCTGCTGGCTGGCTTCCCCTTGCAGGCGTTAGCGTAATGGCCTTTCTTCCCGCAGCCCGAGCAGGTAGCTGTCTTAGCTGGGCAGTGCGCTCTGGGATGTTTTAACTGGCCACAGAAATAGCATTTTTGGGCCTGGTTACTGGGCATCGAAGCAGTTCTTACCGGAGGCTGCTGTCTCGGTTGGGTCGCTGCAGCGGTTGGTGCCGGGGGCGGCGGTCCCGTGTCCCACGGTTTCGATTGCCATGTCTCGGCGCCGTTACGGGGGTATGCCTCGAGGTTTCGGTGGGCCTCCTCTAACGAGAGCGCAAGGGCAATGGCCGTCTTCAGGTCGGGTTCTTTGCTTTCTAGCAGTCTCTGCCGGGTGTGGTCTGACTGGAGGCCCCTGACGAAGGCATCACAGGCGAGTCCCTGCGCGTGCTCCACAGCCGTTACCGCTTTACAATCGCAGTCTCTGCAGAGTGCCAGTAGCGCCCGTGCAAATGCCCCTACCGATTCTCCCGGTTGCTGCCTGCGGGATCCCAAGAGGTGTCGGGCGTAAATTGTGTTCACTGGGCGCGTATATTGCCCTTTTAGTAGCTCGAGGGCCGCCACGTACGTATTAGAGTCCCGGATTAGCATATATACTTGATGGCTCACCTGGGCGGTCAAAATTTTCAGTTTGTGATCCTCCTCTGTAACCTGTGAGATTGCGAGGAAGGATTCAAAGCAGCTCAGCCAGTGTTCAAACTTGGCTGATGCACCCACATCTTGAGGGTCGAGGTCCAGGCGTGGTGGTCTGAGGGCTCTCAGCAATGTCTGCTGTATCCGTTGCTGTTGTTGCTCCTCAGGTGTCGCCATTTAACTTTTAGCTAATAAAATTGATACGCTTATCAATTATTTCATAAAAGGTGATGAGTCGAAGAAGAGATGACGAGTCGAAAGAAGAGATGAATAAGGCTTTTATTAGCTAAGAAGAGACCATGCTTCTTCGTGAGTGACTGAACAAGTCTGAACGAAACCCACACAGTGGTGGGTGGAGTCAGCTGAGGCATGCCTCCATACACAGCGCCACCCAGAGGTGGCAATATACAATACAGTGGTTTACCACAGGAGGGAATTCCTGGACTTAGGACCTAGGCAGCTGAAGGCACCGTCACCAACGGTGGAAAATCGTGGTTGAGCAAGAGGCCAGAATTGGAGAAGAGCAGAGATCTCGGAGGGTTGTAGGGATGGAGTAGGTTACAGAGATAGGGAGGGGCGAGACCATGGAGGATTTGAAAACACGTATGAGAATTTTAATATTGAGGCGTTGCCGGACCAGGAGGCATCTGATAAAGATAGGATGAACAAAACTGAAGATAATCATGAAGAATATAGAAAGAGAAGTTGAGAGGGAAAAAGGGAGATTGGAAGGGCTAAAAGGAATACGATTAAAAAAATGCCAAAAATAAATGAACATACTAAGGGCTTTTATAGGCCTACAAAAAGCAAGAGAATAGTTAATAAGAGAATTAGACCACTCAGGAATAAAGAAGGGAGTCTTAAAGATCAAAATATGGCATTGATATTAAATAAATATTGTCTGTACAAATTATGATAAAAGTGAGAACACGAAAAGGATATGGGATCATTGTCGGAGATAACCGCAGGAAAGGAAATGGCTTTGAAACAAAGTGACAAAACTCGAGATGAATAAGTCACCAGGCCCTGATGTCATCCACCCGAGGGTGGTAACAGAAATCAGACAGGAGATAGCAGAGATTCTGGCTACAAGATGTTTAATCTTCAAATATGCAAATGTTATTATTCGACTGGAGAGTGGCTGATGTAATATTTTTGTTCACAATGGATGAATCTGATGCCAGCTAACTCAGCAAAGACCAGGCCAATCCAACCTTGGACCTCATCACTTACTTGCGCACCTCCTTTACCAATAGAAAACTAGGGTCGTTAAGTGGCGGGGGGTGGGGGTGGGGGTGGGGGGGGTGTTCCGGTGTGGTGCAGGGAGTTTTTATCTTTTTGCGCAAACTTGAAATTCTGTATATTTTTAACCTCGAGTTTAAATCCAAGTGCGTTTTTTTTTAATCTTGTGTCAGACACACGGAGCACTAAAATCAATACAACAGCAGACGCACAGCAACATAATTTACGTTATCTGCCAATCACTTTGAATACTCCTGGGCCGTGTACACATTAAAAAATTTTTTTAAAACACACAAAAGTTGCTTTGATTTTTTTTTTAAAAGGTTAATTTGGCCCACGCTGTCTTTCAGGTTTATGTGATCAGTAATGGCTTGTCACTGTTTAATTTCTTCTGTTAATTGTAGACAGTCTGACTTTCTGCTGTACAAATAACCCGATTCTGTGTCATTATAACTTAATTATTTTATGTTGCAGCCTTTAATTCCCTTGCGTTATCATTTTTATTTTTGTGTGTTGATTTTATGCTTATCAAGGCGAGAACATAATTATTATTCACAGCAGCTTGTGTCCTCAGAACCATGGATGGTTACAGCATTGAAAGAGGCCATTCGGCCCATCGTGTCGGTGCTGGCTCGTTGCTAGAACAATTCTAAACTGGTCCCACTGCATTGCTGTCTCCCCTTAGCCCTGTACAGTATCGTCCTGTGCTTCCGTTGTATAAAGCTCTGGTTAGACCCCATTTAGAGTTCTGGGCATCACACCTCAGGAAGGATAGATTGGCCTTGGAGAGGGGGCAGCGCAGATTCACCAGAACGATACCGAGGCTAAAAGGGTTAAATTATGAGGACAGGTTGCATAGACTAGGCTTGTATTCCCTTGAATATAGGTTAGGGGGTGATCTAATTGAGGTGTTTAAGATGATTAAAGGAGTCGATAGGGTAGATAGAGAGAAACTATTTCCTCTGGTGGGGGATTCAAGGGGGGCTTAAAATTAGAGCCAGGCCGTTCAGGGGTGATGTCAGGAAGCACTTCTTCACACAAAGGGTGGTGCAAAATCTGGAACTCTCTCCCCCCAAAAAAGCTGTTGAGGCTGGGGGTCAATTATAAATTTCAGAACTGAGATTAATAGATTTTATTAGGCAAGGGTATTAAAGGTTACCAAGGCAGGTAGCTGGAGTTGAGAAACAGATCCGCCATGATCTAATTGAATGGCAGAACAGGCTCGAGGTGCTGAATGGTCTGTTCCTATGTTCCTCTGTTCTTTTGCTCAATTGTTTATCCACTCCTGCAGTGGTCTCTGTCTCAACTGCTCCCCATGGCACAGCATTCCATGCTCGACTAACACTTTTGCATTAAGACATTCCTCTTAACCATGCTCTTTGCACTCTTGGTAACCATTTTAAATTGGTGGCCTCTCTCGTCACTGACTCCCCAACTAGAAGAAGAGGTCCTCTCTTTTTTCACCCTACCAAAATCCTTCATGACATTAAAATCCTTCTGGACCAGGTTATGCCATAGCCCTTTTAAATAGGCACGTGACAAGTTCCTGAAGAATGAGGCTATTCAGCCGCTTGGAGAGGGGATTATCCATGTTGCATCACTTGGCGAAATTAACTATTGGAGTTAGTTAATGTCACCGAGTGATGCACCACAGGTCATCGTGGTTTTCTGGAGGTTGTTTAAAGTGGAATTTCCCAGTGATTCCCTGAAATTGCCCAAGGAGTTGGCATTGCGTGTGGGTTGGTTCATAAGCTGAATAGAGTCAGCATCGATGGGCCTTGTGATCTTTCCCTGCACTTTTTACTGGGGAATGGAACACTTCCCATTTCAGGACAGCCAGACAGGTGCAATTGGCCTGCTGCAGTAGCACAAACCGGTCGGATAGCGAGCCGGCAGCCAGTTTAAATCACGCCCGACTGACTTCAATGGAAAAGAAAATCGGGCACAGACCAATTTCACGACCCGTTTCCACGCCCCGCCCATCCCCCCACCGCACTCACTGCTTCCAGTGTCAGTGTCCACCACTCCCGGCTTAGGTGCAAAGTGAAGCTCCATCCCGTCTGCCCCGACAATGAACCTCAGCTCCGATCTCTCGACACCGCCTTCCCCATTGCACCAGTGTGACACTTGTTTTCTACTTTGCCATCCTGTGGCCTGTCTCATGAGTGCTATGGGCGTGTCGTGCCGAATCAGGACTAACTCTGAGCTGTGGGCCCATGCCCGCTAGGAGCCGGATTGAGATGTCAATACGCATTTCAATGTCGGACCCCTACAGCCAGCAGAAAGAGAAGACGTCGAATCCACTCACAAGCATCAAGTTCTGTAAAATTTCCATAGCGTCTCCCTTTAGTAAAAGAAAGAAAGATTTGCATTTATATAACAGACATCTCAAAGCACTTTACAGGCAATGAAGTACTTTTGAAGTGTACTCACTGTTGTAATGTGGGAAACACGGCAGCCAGTTTGCGCACAGCAAGCTCCCACAAACAACAATGTGATAATTGTAGTGTATGTAACTGTTCTACCTTTAAGAGAACTATTTTAGGTGTGGCACTACTTTATCCTGGCTGCTGTATACTGTAATACCGACGGTGACCACACCGGTATATGAGTGCTGTGGCAGAATTTATTGGGCAGATTCGCCCTGACCTTCGAATAGTAAAGTCCTGTTTAAGTTACTCTTGTAGTCTGTGTATTACTTCGCTATACAACCCACAGACTTTACAGTGGCGACGAGTTCGATCTTACCCTGCGGCAACAATACTTCTGAAGAAGTAAACGAGCGTCGAGAAGAGGCACCCGCCCTCGTCGTTTTGCTGAGAGAAAACTCGAGTCTGCAGACCAAGAAAGGAGGAAGATTTCAAACACGAAGTCTTCCATCAGCAACAGGCACGGATTGTCCCTTCTGCCACGGTGGTGAGTGAGCCGATCAACACGAGAAGCAAGTCGGCCACGGTGACTGTGAGTAAAGGGAAAATAGAAACAAATAAACGGAGGATAAGGGCGGTGCACTCGACCACGGTCGAGGGGGAAAGGAGCCGGACAGAAGTCGGGCCCAGAGGCGCTGAGACTGGGGCAGCGTGGAGCAGAAGCCGCGGTACAAGCGGGCTGGGGAGCGTCGTGAGACGGCTAGACCGCGACGGCGAAAAAGGCCGGACAAATACCGCGACCACGAGGCGCTGCGACCGGGATCGTAAGGCGCGGGAAGATATAAACATAAATAAGCCACGGAGAACTCAGCCGCAGCCGGGGAGGAAAGCACCGGACTGCGAGAGGCTGGGAGGAGCGATTGGGTGAAAAAGGTCGGACAGTGACCGAGACCACGAAGCGCTGCGACCGGGATCGTAAGGCGCGGGAAGAGATAAAATAAATAAATCGCGGAGAACTCAGCCGCAGCCGGGGAGGGAAGCACCGGACTGCGAGAGGGCTGGGAGGCACGATTGAGAGCCGCGCGAACGGGAGAGACAGAGCCCGAGAGAGAGCGAGCGAGAGCCGCGCGAGCGGGAGAGACAGAGCCCGAGGAAGACTGAGCGAGATCCAGCCAGCGGCTGAAACTGTTCGCCGTCAACGGGTTGTACCCAGCACCGGAGAGACAGAGCCCGAGCGAGGGAGACTGAGCGAGATCCAGCCAGCGGCTGAGACCGTTCGCCGTCAACGGGTTGTACCCAGAGCCGGTTGCCCGGCCGAGAGAAGGGAACGCGCTGAAGCCGAAGCGCAGGCTGCGAACCCCGAAAGCCAGCGGCCGTCGCCCGAGGGAAAAGCTTACCCCTCCCGCCAGGGGAAGAAAAGCGGGAACCGCCATCTTGAAAGTGGGCGGGGAAAGAAGATAAGCGCGGGAAACCGCGGGAAGCCGCCAGTAGGCGGAGAAAAAGACAGAAGCGGGAACCGCCATTTTGAAAGGGGCGGGGAAAGAAGATAAGCGCGGGGAAACTGCCATCTTGAAAAAAAAAGAGTTAAAGAAATATTTCGTTGTTGTTTATCAGGGAGGTGAAGATGCCTAAGCGTGGTAACATCAACGATTTCGATTCCGAGGTAAAAGATTGGGCCACGTATGTAGAACGCATTGAGATATATTGTGAGGCCAATAAAATAGAGGATGATGATAAAGCTATAACCTTGCTAAACTCGATGGGGGCGAAGACATACGGGCTATTGAAGCATCTTCTAGCACCAGTTAAACCGGCGGATCAAACCTTCGATAATATTGTTGCTGTTCTGAAGGATCACTTGAACCCCACACCGCTGATGTTGGTGGAACGATTCAAATTTTATGCGAGAACGCAACGGAAAGAGGAAAGCAACGCGGAATACTTGGTCGAACTGCATAGGCTAGCGAAATACTGCCAGTTTGGAGGAAATCTGACAGAGGCATTGCGAGACAAGTTCGTGTGCGGGTTGTCGAAGGAAGGAACGCAAAAGCGACTGCTCGAGGAGAACGACCTTACACTGGATAGGGCTGTCCTTATTGCAGCATCGCACGAAGCCGCAGCGCGAGGAACTGCGGAAATGCAGCTGGAGGCAGCGGTCCTCAGTGTGGATCAAATTACTTCGGGTGCAACGAAATGTCATCGTTGTGGGAAGACAACACACGACCAGAACCAATGCTGGTTTAAAAACCAGGACTGTAGGAAATGTGGCAGACTGGGTCACATGGCCAGAGTATGCCGGTCAGGGAAGAAGACCAACAACCAAAAAAAAAAGCCATCACAGGAAAAGTACAACAAAATACACAAGGTGGTTGAGAAGAGTTCAGATGAACAGAATTCGGATTCAGACCCAAGCGGCCAGGAACTGGGTAGTCTGAGAATTCATAATGTGAGTAAGGAAGCTGACCTACAAACTATCTGGGTCATGCTAAAAATAGCCGGAGTCCAAATGAGAATGGAATTGGACACTGGATCAGCCCTATCAGTCATAAATCGAAGGGATTACAACCGGCTATTCTCACATATACCCTTGAGAGATACCAAGTTTGTATTGCAGACATACACGGGGCATAAAGTATACCCCATGGGAAAGATAAGAGTCAAGGTGAGAGACAGGGGCAAAGAACACCCCGGAATGGACTTATACGTACTACCTGAGGGAGGACCACCACTTCTGGGACGGGAGTGGATCAAGAAAATAGACATGGAATGGCACTACCTCAAAGCAATAACGAGTGAGGACTCGGGGCAGACAATCAGCTCAGACTCTGAAACGGATGACGATAAGACCAGCCCAAGCATGAAAGACAAGTCTAAAATGAACTTGCTGACTAAGGTTGGTAGAACGAATGTGGGCATAAAGGCTTATGCTCCAGAGGAGAACAAAGCTTCAGAACAGAATTCCTCTGAACAACAACAACATAGCTTGACAGAGAATTCTGAGTCTGTTCAAGTTACAGACATATATATTACTGAGGAACATCGAGCTCGAACGCAAACTTATTTCAGATTACGACAGCAATTAGAACAATTGAATTGCCGTCTCGAGCAAGAGATGAAAGCAATGAAAAAGTTCTATGATACCGAATGGGAGAATCTGGAAAGACAACAGAAGCAGCTGGGGAAGAAAAGGGAGCAGGAGCACACAAACCGTCTGCACGAGGAGGCCAAACGAATCAAAGCTGATTCGGCTTCTGAAGGGGCGTGCTCCAATCCGGTGGAACAAGATGTGCCGCAACTGAAGGCGCTGGTTAGCAGGTTGCAGGCAGAAAAAGCTGAGTTGGTCGACATGACTTCCGAGCTCCTACTGAAGTTGGGTGCAGCATCACCGGACGATTCATTTGTGGAAATTCGAATGATGGGGGCTGCGGATGATGGCGAAGTAGAAGCAGCAAAGGAGCCCCAGGACAAGGTTCTAAACAGCCCTGCAGCTAATGGAAAAGGGATGAGGACTCCTTGCGGGGAGGTTTGCTAGCACTGTCGGGGGGGGTTTAAACTAACTTGGCAGGGGGATGGGATACAGGGGGGAGCTGAAGTAGGGGGGGATGTGCTGCCAATTATGGAGGAAAAAACAAGTCAGCTTGGTAGGCAGGGCAAATATATAAGGGCAAGGCTGGATGGCATCTATTTTAATGCAAGGAGCCTTGCAAATAAGGTGGATGAACTGAAGGTGTTGATAAACACATGGGAGTATGATATTGTTGCTATCACTGAGACATGGTTGAGGGAGGGGCAAGACTGGCAGCTCAATATTCCGGGGTACAGAATCTTCAGGCGAGACAGAGGGGGAGGTATAAGAGGAGGGGGTGTCGCAATATTAATTAAGGAGTCAATTACTGCAGTAAGGAGGGATGATATATTAGCTGGGTCCTCTAATGAGGCCATATGGGTGGAGCTTAAAAACAAAAAGGGGGCAAGCACTTTGCTGGGAGTGTACTATAGGCCTCCAAACAGTCAGGGGGAGATAGAGGAACAGATATGTAGGCAAATCTCAGAGAAATGTGCAAATAATAGGGTAATAATAATGGGGGATTTCAACTTCCCCAATATTAACTGGGATAGTCAAAGTGTGAAAGGCTCAGAGGGTGTAGAATTCTTAAAGTGCATCCAGGAGAGCTTTTTGAGCCAGCATGTAGAAAGTCCTACAAGAGAGGGGGCGGTACTGGACCTAATTCTAGGGAATGTGGCCGGCCAAGTGGAAAAAGTGCTAGTAGGTGAGCACTTTGGTGATAGTGACCATAATATGGTAAGATTTAAGGTGGTCATGGAAAAGGACAGGGATGGGCCGGAAATAAAGGTTCTAAATTGGGGGAAGGCCGATTTTAATAGGATAAGGCAGGATCTGGCCAAAATGGACTGGGATCAGCTACTTGTAGGAAAATCCGCATCGGAGCAATGGGAGGCTTTCAGAAGGGAGATTGAGATCATACAAGGGCAACATGTTCCCATAAAGGTCAAGAGTGGTTCCAAAAACCACAGGGAACCGTGGATGTCAGGGGATATACGGGAATGGATTAGGAAAAAAAGGAGGGCTTTTGGTAGATACAAAAGGCTAAAGACAGAGGAAGCCCTAGAGGAGTACAAAAAGTGCAGGGGGATACTTAAAAAAGAAATTAGGAGATCAAGGAGGGGCCATGAAATAACACTGGCGAGCAAAATAAAGGAAAATCCGAAGATGTTTTATAAGTATATTAAGGGTAAAAGGATAACTAGGGAAAAAATAGGGCCCATTAGGGACAAAAGTGTCAATCTGTGTGTGGAGCCGGAAGATGTAGGAGGGGTTCTAAATGAATTTTTTGCATCTGTTTTCACTATGGAGAAGGACGATGTAGACATAGAAATAGGGCGGGGGGACTGTGATATGCTCGAACATATTAACATCGAGAGGGAGGAGGTATTGGCGGTTTTAGCTGGCCTAAAAATGGATAAATCCCCAGGCCCCGATGAAATGTACCCCAGGCTGCTGTGTGAGGCAAAGGAGGAGATTGCGGGGGCTCTAACACATATATTCAGGACCTCTCTGGCCACAGGGGATGTGCCAGAGGACTGGAGAACCGCTAATGTAGTACCATTATTCAAGAAGGGTAGTAGGGAAAAACCGGGGAACTACAGGCCAGTGAGCCTAACATCAGTGGTAGGAAAATTACTGGAAAAAATCCTGAGGGACAAAATTTGTCTCCACTTGGAGAGGCAAGGATTAATCAGGGATAGTCAACATGGCTTTGTCAAGGGAAGATCATGTCTGACTAATTTGATTGAATTTTTTGAGGGGGTGACTAGGTGTGTGGATGAGGGTAACGCAGTGGATGTGGTATACATGGATTTCAGTAAGGCCTTCGATAAAGTCCCGCACAGGAGACTGGTCAAGAAGGTAAGAGCCCATGGAATCCAGGGTGCCTTGGCACATTGGATACAAAACTGGCTTAGTGGCAGAAGGCAGAGGGTGATGGTCGAAGGTTGTTTTTGTGACTGGAAACCTGTGGCCAGTGGGGTACCACAGGGATCGGTGCTGGGTCCCTTGCTGTTTGTGGTCTACATTAATGACTTGGATATGAATGTAAAGGGTATGATCAGTAAATTCGCGGATGATACTAAAATTGGTAGGGTGGTAAATAGCGAGGAGGGTAGCCTCAGTCTGCAGAACGATATAGATGGGTTGGTCAGATGGGCGGAACAGTGGCAAATGGAATTTAACCCGGAAAAGTGCGAGGTGATGCACTTTGGGGGGTCTAACAAGGCAAGGGAATACACAATGAATGGTAAGACCCTAGGCAAGACGGAGGGTCAGAGGGATCTGGGTGTGCAGGTACACAGATCCCTGAAGGCGGCGGAACAGGTGGATAAGGTGGTAAAAAAGGCATATGGGATACTTGCCTTCATTAGCCGAGGCATAGAATATAAGAGCAAGGAGGTTATGATGGAGCTGTATAAAACACTGGTTAGGCCACAGCTGGAATACTGTGTGCAGTTCTGGTCGCCACACTACAGGAAAGATGTGATCGCGTTAGAGAGGGTGCAGAGGAGGTTCACCAGGATGTTACCAGGGCTGGAGCGCTTCAGCTATGAAGAGAGACTGGGCAGATTGGGTTTGTTTTCCTTGGAGCAGAGGAGGCTGAGGGGGGACATGATTGAGGTGTACAAAATTGTGAGGGGCATAGATAGGATGGATGCTGAGGAGCTTTTCCCCTTAGTAGAGGGGTCAATAACTAGGGGGCATAGATTCAAGGTAAAGGGAGGGAGGTTTAGAGGGGATTTGAGAAAGAACTTTTTCACCCAGAGGGTGGTTGGAGTCTGGAACTCACTGCCTGAAAGGGTTGTGGAGGCAGAAACCCTCACAACATTTAAGAAGCATTTGGATGAGCATTTGAAATGCCATAGCATACAAGGCTACGGGCCAAATGCTGGAATATGGGATTAGATTAGACAGGGCTTGATGGCCGGCATGGACACGATGGGCCGAAGGGCCTCTATCTGTGCTGTATTACTCTATGACTCTATGACTCTATGACAGAAGAGTTAACAGTCAGCCAACTCCTCCAGGGCAAGGTTATAAACAGCCCTGTAGTTAACGGAAAAGGGATGATGGCAGAAGAGTTAACAGTCAGCCAACTCATTCATATGCTGAGGGATAAAACTCTAAAATGGGAAAAACTTAAATACGAGCCTCAATCTTCAAAGGGAAGGGAGCTCTCAAAAGTCATTGGAAGAGCTGAGGTGGCAACCCAGACTGAGATGTCTGCAGCAGAACAGCCCTTGGATGCCAAAAGTACGCTGACGCACGGCAATGTAGAACAACAGAATACTGAAACAGCTACTGCAGTAGAGGGATTGAATAGTCCGATCAATCAATCTCCGAATGAAGTTGAAGTATTGAAATCACAAATGAGGTCATTAGTAAAAGACTTGCAGGAAGCCCAGAAAAAGCGGGATGAATCTGAACGCATGATGAAGTCTCTTCAGGACAGATGTCGGGATTTGGAACAAAAATCGGCTAACGTCCAGCTGGGTAAGGAGGAAATAGAAGACCCTCTCGCTGGCCTAGCTCAGGACGACACCGAATATTACCATGATCTGTTGAGTGACACTGAATATTACGAAGACCTGGTCTGCCCAGCTTGTGCCGAGAACTCCCAAAGTGCCGAAATCAGGATGAATCACTTAAAGTCTAAGGAACATAGGGAGATGGTGGCGTTACAGCTGGCAGCTGACAATGGAGCCCCGAGAGTCTCCAAGAAGCAAAAAAGGAAAAGACGAAGCAGAAGATGATAACCATCTGAACCATTATTACCTCTACCCGATCACACACGTGGTCCCCCGAACGGAGCCAAATCAGTTGGAAGGTAGGAAAATTTCCCAAGGCAATCCAACTGTTTTTTGTTTGTTTTAAAAAGTCAGCAATGCTGGTTCAGAAGTGATGGAAGGAAAGCTGTTAAGTCTAGGGAAGGACCATGGGATGAGTCCCTCTAGCAAGGTGACCCGACTACACCACGGAGGCGTGGTCCGGACCGAGTCAAGAAGATCAGAGACTGAATCTGTGAACTGTTTCCCGCAGAGACTGAATCTGTGAACTGTTTCCGCAGAGACTACCTCTGTGAACTGTTGTAACATGAAGTTGGATATGTTATGATGTTATGTTAATGGGGAATAAGTATGTTGTAAGCTAAAAAGGGAGGATTGTAGTGTATGTAACTGTTCTACCTTTAAGAGAACTATTGTATGTAACCGTCCACCTTTAAGAGAACTATTTTAGGTGTGGCACTACTTTATCCTGGCTGCTGTATACTGTAATACCGACGGTGACCACACTGGTATATAAGTGCTGTGGCAGAATTTATTGGGCAGATTCGCCCTGACCTTCGAATAGTAAAGTCCTGTTTAAGTTACTCTTGTAGCCTGTGTATTACTTCGCTATACAACCCACAGACTTTACAATAATGACCAGATAAACTGTTTTTGTTGATTGAGGGATAAATATTGGCCAGGACACTGGGGAGAACTCCCCTGCTATTCTTCAAAATAGTGCCAGGGGATCTTTTATGCCCACCTGAGAGAGCAGACGGGGCCTCGGTTTAATGTCTCATCCAAAAGACGGCACCTCTGACAGTGCAGCACTCCCTCTGCTCTGTACTGGAGTGTCAGCCTAGCTTTATGTGCTCAAGTCCCTGGAGTGACACTTGAACCCACAAGGGTAGGCCATTTAGGACAGAAATGAGGAGGAATTTCTTCACCCAGAGAGTGGTGAACCTGTGGAATTCTCTACCACAGAAGGCGGTGGAGGCCAGTTCATTAAGTATATTCAAGAAGGAGTTGGATATATTTCTTAAGGCTAAAGGGATCAAGGGGTATGGGGAGAAAGCAGGGACAGGGTACTGAATTTGGATGATCAGCCATGATCTCATTAAATGGCGGAACAGGCTCGAGGGGCCGAATGGCCTACCCCTGCTCCTGTCTTCTATGTTTCTATGTTAACCTTCTGACTCAGAGGCGAGTGTGCTACCCACTGAGCCACAGCTGACACTGATAATAGTACTGATGTTTTCGCTTGGTCAGACTGGGCTTTTAGCTGAGTACAGTATATATTGGCACAGAATATGCTACCCTGCCCCGTTTGTTAGATTTTTCCCTCCACCCCTCCAGCTCAAATATTTCTTGCGCCGTGAATTTCTGGAAGTGGGAGCTGATAACGAGGGCAACAGAGCATCTGGGACCTTGGTGAATGACGGGATCAACAGTCTATCTCCGTAACTAATGAGAGTTAAGGTTAGAGAAAGAAACAGGGATGGCAGAGGAGGAAGTTGAGTGAATTCGAGTCAAATTAGACACAGAAAGAGAAATAAAGAGAGAGAAAGAAAGATTGGATTCAGTGAGAGAGGGGGAAAAAAGTCAGAAAGGAGAAGAAAAAAAATGTAAAATTTGAAAAACCTCGAGGAACAATTTACTACCTGCAGCAATGAGAATCCACAGTTGCAATTGTTCTCTTTCTGGTCCGGAGAGGTTGAGTGGCACTGCAGGAATATAAATCTCGTCATTAAAGGGGTCCTTACATCGTTAAATACCAGCCCTAACTTTCTGCGGTGAGTTAAATGCAGCAATTGCTTGATGCTCACGGGGACGGTGACGGCGAGCTCCATTTTTTCGCCAGGCAAATGGTGGAGCGGCGCACATCGTCAAGCAACTTGTGGCAATTCACAGCTCACGGCGTATCTCTTCCTCCGCCCACAGATTGCTGCCGGGTTTTTTTTTTTACACACTAATAACGACGTGCGCATAAAACTCGCCGTTAGCTTCGAGCAAATCCTGGACCAATTAAATGAAAATAAACTGATGGGAGCTGATTCCAGTGGGCTGATTCCGGGAGCCTCATCGCCCCCCTCGGAGCGGGGGGCATCAAGGCAGGGCGCTCATCCTGGTCAGCCTGCTGCAATCCCTCCTGGAGCTGCACGCACGTGGATGTTAAGTGGAGGGTTGAGTTTAACCTTTTCCCGATGCTTTTTCTATCCATTCTCCTTCTCCTGAACTTGCCTGCTCACACTCTCGGGTTCAGTCCAACGTGCAGAGGTAGAGTTACCCTGCAGTGATTCTCCGTGAGCCTGACTAGATCAAGTTCTTGGAGTTTGCTAAGTGTGGTTATTTGTGACTTCTTCCCTGCTTAGCTATATTTTGCTTAAATAATAAATGCTTGCTGGAGTCACATTCAGTCAGTTATGTTTCTCAATAATTGATGGAAGTTATAGGATTTGGGCAAAAATAAGTCATGCCTAGGGACATTGTTTTGCAATGACTGAATAAATTAAATTCCATCTTTACTAAATGGCATTCCTGGATTTATACCAATTTTGGGATTGCATTCTGCGAGTTCATTCCACTATTCCATGAAAACTGCAGATCTGAGGCTTCGCTTATGCCAGAGTCAAAGGCTCCATTTGCATAGCAATGTTAACATTAGTCGTGGCTTTGAAGCAATGTTGCTTTCCTGTACAGCCCTCCCAGCTGATGTGTGGATTTTCCACCAGATGTGACAGTGGAATGTGGGATGTTTTCTCCCAAATATGGGCAGGTATATCCTTCGACATGCAAATGATGGAAATACGTTATCTTCATGGGGGGTACTGTTGTGTATGTAATATGTGTGCTACTTTGAACCTATGGACAGGACTGCACTACTTGTAGGGCGTAGTGATACGCAGTACCACTCCTGGCCATAGGGGTATAAATAGTACTGTGGGTACTGATCTCCCCTCAGTTCCCGCCTGTGGGCATGAAGTAAAGACCTACGTGTAGTCCCTACCTCCAACCAGTAAAGACCTGTTTGAGTTATACGTTTAAGTCTTTGTGTTAATTGTTCAATACAATACACATACTTAACACTGGCGACGAGTCAGGTTCTTACCCTGCGGCAGTTGAAGAGAGGTTTCAAACCTCACCACCCCACTAGAAGCGACAGGCTTAGGACTCTGAAGCCTCCATCAGCGACTGAGCACTGGAGTGCAGCAGCCATCCTGACAGCTTCCAGCGACTGACAGAAGTCTTTCTGCAGTTTCCTTGTTCAACCTAGGTGGTGGGGTAAGCCGTGCAGCGTTGGCTGCAAAGACAGGGCTGGGGAAGTCGGAGCAGATAAGGGCCATCGATCGCGATCGGAGATAAGGCCGGGCCGCCTTGCGAGGCGCAGCGCGGGCCAGCGATCGGGACCAAAGATAAGGGCCGCACTCGGACTGAAAGGCGCGGCAGCTGCAGAAGCTCAAGGTGCGAGAGCCGCGGTGCACAGCGCGGGCTATCGATCGCACAGAAGATAAGGGCCGAGAGCCGCTTCGGTCGGGAGCCACTTTGCGATCCAGCGATCGCATCCGCTGATAAGGGCCGCACTCGGGCGATCGCGGCGAAGATAAGGGCCGCACTCGGGGGCTGAAGGGAGACGGCGTCGGGGACGGGTGAAGACCGCCAAGCGCGGGAAAACCACCATTTTGTGGGCGGAGGACGACGGCAAGAGCGGGAAGCCGCCATCTTTGATAACAAGTAAAGAAAATAAAATCTGAGAAATTGCAAATCTACAATGCCTAAACACGGGAATATTAGCACCTTTGATAGTGACCTCGAAGATTGGGCCATATATGTTGAAAGAGTAAAAAATTATTGTAAGGCCAATAAAATTCGTGACCAAGATAAAGCTCTAACATTATTAAATTTAATGGGTGCGAAGACATACGGGCAATTGAAACACCTGTTATCACCAGATGAACCGGCGGATAAGACGTTCGATGAGATTGTTACTGTCCTGAAAGATCATCTAAACCCCACGCCGCTGATGCTAGCGGAACGATTTAAATTTTACGACAGAAGGCAGCTACAGCATGAAAGCAATGCTGAATATTTGCTGGAATTGCGTAAATTAGCGAAATATTGCCAGTTTGGAACGGGACTGACAGATGCACTACGAGACAAATTTGTGTGTGGTTTATTTAAACAGGATACACAAAAGCGACTGCTCGAGGAGAATGAGCTGACGCTTGAGAAGGCGGTCACTATGGCAGCAGCACACGAAGCCGCAGCGAGAGGCACGGCAGTAATGCAGCTACGGTCACCGGAGCTCAGTGCACACAAATTGGGTGTGAGTTCTGGCAAATGTTATTGTTGTGGAAAGACAACGCATGATCAGAACCAGTGTTGGTTTAAAAACCAAGAATGTAGAACTTGTGGTAGGCTTGGACACATAGCTAGAGTATGCAGGTCAGGGAAGAAGACCAGCAACAAGAAGTCACCGCAAGGAAAATACGCAAAAGTACACAAGGTGGCCGAACAGGAGTCCGATTCAGACGCTAGCAGTAATGAACTGGCTGGCTTAAGCAGTATTGAACTGGCTAGCTTAAGGGTACTCAACGTTGGTAAGGGTGCAGACCTCCAGACAATTTGGGTCACTCTTCAGATAGAAGGAGTCCAAGTAAAACTGGAATTGGACACTGGATCGGCATTGACGGTCATAAATAAGAAAGATTATGGAAGGTTATTCCAACATATTCCCCTACAGGATACGGAGCTCATATTGAAAACATACACGGGGCAAAGAGTGTACCCCATCGGGAAAATTGAGGTCACAGTGGTCCACAAGGGCGAAGAAAGTCAAATAATGGACTTATATGTGCTATCTGAAGGAGGTCCTCCACTACTAGGACGGGAGTGGATTAGGAAAATGAATATCGACTGGCATTTCCTACAAACAATAACGAGTGAGAACTCGGTGAACATAATCAACCCAGACTCTGGAACTGATGATGGTAAGACCAACCCGTGTGCAAAAGACAAAGTTTCAGCACAGAATTCCACTGAGATAGAGAATTCTGAGTCTGTCCAGTCTACTGACATGCACATTTCTGAGGGACACCGGGCTCGAACTCAACTCCATTTCAAACTGCAACAGCAATTAGAAGAAATGATTCGCCGTTTTGAGCAAGAGATGAATGCGACGAAAGAGTTCTTTGATATAGAGTGGGAACATCTGGAAAGACAACAGAAGCAGCTGCTGGAGCAAATGGAGCAGGAGCACACAAAACGTCTGATGTCAGAGGAGTTAACGGTCAGCCAACTCCTGCATATGCTGAAGGACAGGACTCTGAAATGGAAAAAACTTGAACACGAACTTCAATATTCAAACGAAAGGGGTTCGGAGCTCTCAAAGGTTATTGGAAGAGCTGAGGTGGCAACACAGACTGAGATGACTGCAACAGAGCAGCCCTTGGATGCCAAAAGTATGCTGACTCACGTCAACGTAGAACAACAGACCGCTGAAACAGCTGCTCCGGTAGAGGGATTGAATAGTCCGATCAATCAATCTCCAAAAGAAGTTGAAGTAGTAAAATCTCAAATGAGGTCATTAGTAAACGACTTGCTGAAAGCCCAGAAAAAGCTGGATGAAGAGGTACGCATGAAGAAGTCTCTTCAGGAAAGATGTCTGGACTTGGAACAAAAGCTGGCTAACGCCCAGCTGGGTATGGAGGAAATAGAAGACCCTCTCGCTGGCCTAGATCAGGACGACACCGAATATTACCATGACCTATTGAGTGACACTGAATATTACAGTGACCTGGTCTGCCCAGCTTGTGATGAAAACTCCCAAAGTGCAGAAATCAGGATGAATCACTTAAAGTCTAAGGAACATAGGGAGATGGTGGCACTACAGCTGGCAGCTGACAGGGGAGCCCAGAGAGTCTCGAAGAAGCAGAAAAGGAAAAGACGAAGCAGAAGATGATAACCATCTGAACCATTATCACCCCTACCAGATCACACACGTGGTCCCTCCGAACGGAGCCAAATCAGTTCGGAAGTTCAAGCCGTTAAATCCATGGAAGGACTATTGAATGAGTCACTCCAGCAACGTGAACCGACTACACCACAGAGATTGAATCTGTGAACTGTTTTCCGCAGAGACTGAATCTGTGATCTGTTTTGACATGAAGTTATCTATGTATCTATGTTATTCTGTTATGTAAACCTGAAGTTATATATGTATATATGTTATTACGTTATGTTAAATGGGGAGATGACTGTAAAGCTAAGAAGGGAGGAATGTTGTGTATGTAATATGTGTGCTACTTTGAACCTATGGACAGGACTGCACTACTTGTAGGGCGTAGTGATACGCAGTACCACTCCTGGCCATAGGGGTATAAATAGTACTGTGGGTACTGATCTCCCCTCAGTTCCCGCCTGTGGGCATGAAGTAAAGACCTACGTGTAGTCCCTACCTCCAACCAGTAAAGACCTGTTTGAGTTATACGTTTAAGTCTTTGTGTTAATTGTTCAATACAATACACATACTTAACAGGTACGAGGGAGGGGGCTGGGGGGCAGGGGGGGGGGAACAGGTAGAAACACCAGTGTGTTTGTGGCATCCAGGTTTGCCAGGGCCAGGGAAGCCTGGTAAATGCTAAAGGGCTGTCGCAGTCTTTGCTATCTATTAATTAAATAGCCTGAAGGGAAATTAAAAATATATATTTTTGAGCACTAGCCTCCCATCCCACGCCGGCCCACCTAGACATCCTCCCCGACAGTCGAACCCTCCAAAAATGTATTCGAAAGAAAGACTTGCATTTATATAGCATCCCAAAGTGCTTTACAGCCAATGAAGTATTTTTGAAGTGTAGTCACTGTTGTAATGTAGGAAACACGGCAGTCAATGTGCGCACAGCAAGCTCCCACAAACAGCAATCTGATAATCACCAGGTAATCTGTTTTAGTGATGTTGATTGAAGGATAAATATTGGCCAGGACACAAAGATATAACTCCCCCTGCTCTTCTTTGGAAATAGTGGCATGGGATCTTTTAACATCCACCTGAGACAGGGCCTCAGTTTAACGTCTCATCTGAAAGACTGCAGCTCTGACAGTGCAACACTGGAATGTCAGCCTAGATTTTTGTGCTCAAGTCGCTGGAGTGGGTCTTTGAACCCATAACCTTCGTGACCCAGAGGCGAGAAGTGCTATCCACTGGGCTACAGCTGACACGATCCTGAGCCCAGAAAACCAGCCAGGATAAGGGGTAGGCCATTGAAGATTGGCAGAATTCCCACCCAATTGAAGATGGAAAAGGATTCTGCCAAAGTGGAAAATCCCATCCAGGAATCAAAGTGGGGATCTTGTGGTCTGTATTATTCTGTGCTTTCTTCTTGTTCTGCTTAGTCACACACTGGTTTCATCCTGCTTCTGGTAAGATGTTTGGGGCATCATTAAGAAGATTGATGGGCGATCCAGAAGACTGAGGTGTGATCTGATTGAGGTATTTAAAATGTTACAAGTATTCGATAGGATAGATGCAGAGAAACTTTTCCTCTGGAGGGAGTATCAAGAACGAGTGGACATAATCTTAAAATTAGAGCTAGGCTGTTTAGGAGGGAAATCAGGAAGCATTATTTCCCCACACAAAGGATGGTGGAAATCTGGGAATTCTTTCCCTCCAAAAGGCTGTGGACAATTGGAGCTTTCAATACTGCGATTGATAGACTTTTGTTAGATAAGGGACATAAAACTAAGGTGGGTAAATGGAGTTAAGATACAGATCAGCCATGATCTAATTGAATGGTGGAACAGGCTCGAAGGGCTGAATGGCCTCCTCCTGTTCCTATGTTCATATTAAGTTTGGGGTCAACAACCAGGGAGAATAGATTTGAAGTAAAAGGTAGGAGGTTTAGAGGGGATTTGAGGGGAACTTTTTTCACCCAGGGGGTGGTAGAGGCAGAAACTCTCACCACATTCAAAAAGAACATGGATGTGCACTTGAAGTGCCGTAACCTACAAGGCTACGGACCAAGAGCTGGAAAGTGGGATTAGGGTGGAGAGCTCTTTGTCGGCTGGCATGGACACGATGGGCCGAATGGCCTCCTTCTGTGCTGTAAATTTCTATGATTCGAAAGGAATGCACTTCCTAATAGCTCAATCATGAAATTTGAAGTGATATTTGGTGTTATTTCACCACGTGTGGCACAGAAACCGCATGCTTTTTACATACATGGAGGCACAGTCATGATTTGGGACGATGCGGCGAATCTGGAGCTCCAGTGGATCCGTTGGGGGAAGGCAGCAAGTAGACAAGCCACACAGCTCAGGATGATCCCAGATTTAATTCCCAGCATGCACTGAGTTAGCTGACCTCTGTCTGGGTGGGGGTGGTGGGGAAACGGGGGCCTGGACGGTTGCAATTAGCCTCAATGCTCAGTGGGGGAAGCCGGGGTGAGGGGAGCAAATCTTGCAGAGTTCCAGGCCCTGATCACTATCCAGTGGAGGTGGAGGTCGGGCAAGTTGAATTTTACAAAAGGTTTTCTAATTTCCACTACCCCCCATCCCCCACCCCACCCTCGAATAAAATTAAATGGTGTTGCCCTGAAGTCTGATCACACCATGACCAGAACTTACCCCGCCTTTCTCCCCGGGTCTCTCTGTAAAGCAAATTTTTAGGCATGGTCATAAGAGCAGCTTTCTTTTCCTGCACTGGGAACCTTGGGTGAATTTGAAAAGGTATTTAAATTTTCTGCTTCGCTATTGAGCCATGGAACTAAATATTCATGTCCGGCTGTCTCTCTCGCACTCTCTGGTGAACGAGGTAGTGTTTGGGGCCAAGGCGGCCATATGAATTTAATACTTAATCCCCATTTAAGAGGATTTTCAAGATGATAGACAGTCATGTCTGGAGAGACAGGCGAGAAAGTACTCGTTTGGAATAATGTGTTGTATTAACTCTGCCTGCTGCTTTTATCCAATAATCTCCATTAGAACTACATTTAAAAAAAAATATTGAATAAAGCCTATTTTATTCTTTGTGGGGCTGGGAGGGAAATCCTCATCGAATCTCTTGCATGAACCGAATATCCTAGGGAGCGATAGCAAAATTTCCCTCACCAGAAAGACGTGTCACATACTCCGATAGAGTCAGAAGATTTCAATGGAGCTTAGTGGAAGGAAAATTTTGGAACGGGATCTCACGATGAACTTCTGCAGTCAAAGAGTAAATGCTTGCGATCAGCTACCGAGCAGTAGAGACGACAAGTCTGACGTTATTCAAAACGCAATTAGAGGCGATGACGGGAGAGTCAACGTACCCGAGGGATCTTCTTCTTCTTAGGCAGTCCCTCGGAACCGAGGATGACTTGCTTCCACATTAAAAATGAGTTCGCAGGTGACTGAGTCCAATGCGGGACCTACAGTCTCTGTCACAGGTGGGGCAGACGGTGGTTGAAGGGGCGGGTGGGTGGGGTGCTTGGGTTGACGTGCGCTTCTTCCGCTGCCTGCGCTTGGCTTCCACTTGCTCCCGGCGAAGAGACTCGAAGTATTCGGCGCCTTCCCGGATGCTTCTCCTCCACTTTGTGCGGTCTTGGGCCAGGGATTCCCAGGTGTCGGTGGGGGATGTTGCACTTTTTCAAGGAGGCTTTGAGGGTGTCCTTGGAGCGTTTCCTCTGCCCACCTGAGGCTCTCTTACCGTGCCGGAGCTCCGAGTAGAGCGCTTGTTTTGGGAGTCTTGTATCGGGCATGTGGACAATGTGACCCGTCCATTGGAGCTGATCGAGCGTGGTCAACGCTTCGATGCTAAGGATGTTGGCCTGAGCGAGAACACTGACGTTGGTGCGCCTATCCTGCCATTGGATTTGCAGGATCTTGCGGAGGCAGCGTTGGTGGTACCTCTCCAGTGCTTTGAGGTGCCTGCTGTACATGGTCCATGTCTCTGAGGCATACAGCAGGGCGGGTATCAATGCTGCTCTGTAGACCATGAGCTTAGTGCCGGGTTTGAGGTCCTGGTCTTCATAAGCTTCAAGGGGCAGGTTGTCCTTCTCTCATCTCGGACTGCTCTTGAGCGGCACGTCGCAAATCCTCCAGTTGTGCCTTCTGAATAGAAAATTTGCAGCAATTCATTCATCATTTCCTTTGCTCTCTCATCACCTCCCACAGGGTGTGGGATTTTATATTTCATTGCGACACAAAAACATTTCAGGGGCCTCTCTCGGCCGACCTTTGCCGCACATCGTTCTGAGGTGGAGACAATTTCAACAGCAACTTGCATTTGTGTAGCGCCTTCAACAAAGTAAAAAAACGTCCCGGGCAACGTTCCCTGCGAGCTGCGCTTTGTTCTGCGCGGCCTGTCTCTTTTAATGCGCGGTCCCTTTAAATCTCCGCACGGGCCCGCAGCTTTTACGGTGTAACAGCCGGTGAGCAGCCTGCGCGGGATCTTGCAGGCTGACCGCGCGGCTGCACATGCGCGCGCACCTCAGCGGGAACGTTGGTCCCAAGGTGCCTCATTTTGTAGGTGAGCCCCTTTAACTGGCTGTTGGGTGGGGCATCTGTCAGAGGAACAAAGGAACAGGAGGAGGCCATTCAGCCCCTCAAGCCAGTTCTGCCACTCAATAGATCATGGCTGATCTGCATCTTAACTCCATCTGCCCACCTTAGTTCTGTATCCCTTAATACTCTTACCTAACAAAAATCAATCAATCTCGGTTTTGGACAATTTCAACTGACCCCCCACCCCCCCCAGCCTCAACAGCTTTCTGGGGGGAGCGAGTGCCAGGTTTTCACGGCCCTTTGTGTGAGGAATTGCTCCCTGACGTCACCCCTGAACTGCCTCGCTCTAATTTGAAGATTATTGTCCCCTTGTTCAGGACTCTCTCCCACCAGAGCAAATAGTTTTCTCTCTATCCACCCTATCGAATCCTTTCATCATATTTTGCTTTCTGTGAGGAAGCAATTGACATCCACTTGTTCGGGACTCGTCCAAGACAATCAACAGTTCCCTGTGGGGAGCCTCATGCACGTCTCCCCACCTCTGAGTGACAGCTGCGAACTAAACATATTGGCCATCGATAGATGCATTTCTCACCCTTTTCAGGCGACGTGTTCAACCCAAGATCTTAGTTCTGTTTTTGGACTTCCTTCACGTAATAAAAAAATTCTAGCTATTTTTGGCTTCTGCGTTTCTGACTTTGCCCAGATATCCAGGTTAATCCGTAGCGGGCCCAGAGAATAAACAGAGACAGTTCTTCAATTTATTTCAGTCACTAGTTTGATCATATCATTTCCACCCACTCTTCGGAAGGCAACTGAATAACGCTACACCAGACTTTGATTTCGGGTACAGTAGCATAGCGGTTATGTTACTGGACTACTAATCCAGTAACTAAACAGATCCATATAGCTATGTAGTAAATGGCTGATACCTCGTGTCAGCCGTGTAGCTCCGTTGGTAGCACTCTCTCCTCTGGAGTCAGAGGGTTCCAAGTTCTAAGCCTCCCCCCAGGCACCTGAGTCCATAATCTAGGCTGACACTTCAGTGCAGTTCTGAGGGAGTGCTGCACTGTCTAGTGGTGCTGTATTTCAAATGAGCTGTTAAACTGAGGCCCTGTCTGCCTTCTCAGCTGGATGTAAATGATCCCACGGCACTACTGGAAGAAGAGTCGGGGAGATCTTAAGGTGTCCGGGCCAATATTTCGCAGTCCGGATGGGAGGAGGGGAGCCGGGCATGGTGGTCAGAGCGGGAGAAGCAGACCACCACACGTGGAGCCGGCAACAGTGAGGAGGAGGCCGCGGTGAAGAGGAGGACGGAGCGGCTGAGGGACATCGGGCTCCCACTGCCACAGGAAGCCATTGTATTGACTCTGAACGCGGCGCTGTATGTATAGCTGACGCGTCCCTACGGGGAACAAGCATTCCATTGTACTTGTTACATATGGCAAATAAATCTAATCTAATCTGAATCTGAACTAACATCACTAAAAATAAGATTATCTGGTCATTATCACATTGCTGCTTGTGGGAGCTTGCTGTGCGTGAATTGTGGCTGCTGCGTTTCCTACATTACAACAGTGTCTACACTTTAAAAAAAAGCACTTAATTGGCTGTAAAGCGCTTTGGGATGTCTTGAGGTTGTGAACAGTGCTGTATAAATGCTAATCTTCCTTTTCTTTACATGTGTGAAATAGCTGGCAGGTTTGCCTTCATAACAAAACTCACTGCACTTCATTCATTGCACGCTGAAGCATTTGAGATGATTGAGAGACAGCAACGCCACATAAACACGAGCATTTATTTTTGGAATGCACTGCCTGAAAGGTGGTGGAAGCTGATTCCATTGCGACTTTCAAAAGAGTCTTGGATATACATTTGAAACGGAAATATATGCAGGGCTATGGGGAAGAGCAGGGGCAGTGGGACTAATTGGACCGCTCTTTACAAAGAGCCAGCACAGGCACGATGGGTCAAATGGCCTCCTCTGTGCTGAATCATTCTATGATTTTTTAATTCAACTGACATCTTGGCTCATCAACTTCAAAATATCTAACTACAACCATCCACTTTATAGGACAATCATTCTGTTACACATGGCAGCATACGGGATTAATCCAAACTTTTCTGCACTCTCGGAAGCTCCCATTTTAAACTAAAGAGTACACAGAGTTGCTTAGAATCTTTTACAGTTTACCTTAAAAATACAGATTTTTTTTTTTTTAAACTGTTGTTTCCTCAAAGCTGTCGGCAGCATCCTCAGATGAGAGGAAGTAGTGATGACCCGAAGAAGCAAAATCTGGGTTTCCATTTTTGTTTTATATTTGGCTCCGCTCTTCTCCCGAAGGTTTACATCAAGTTGCATCGAGTCTGCAGCACAAAGAGAGGCCATTCGGCCCAACTGGTCCTTGCTGGTGTTTATGCTCCACACGAGCCTCCTCCCACCCGACTGCATCTCACTCCATCAGCATAGCCTCCTATTCCTTTTTCCCTCGTGTGTTTATCTAGCTTCCCCTTAAATGCATCGACGCTATTCGTCTCAACCACTCCCTGTGGTAGCGAGTTCCACATTCTCACCACTCTCTGGGTAAAGAAGTACCTCCTGAATTCCCTATTGGGTTTATTAGCGACTGTCTTACATTGTTGACCCCTAGCTTTGGACTCCCCCGCAAGTGGAAACATCTTCTCTACGTCTACTCTATCAAACCCCTTCATAGAAACATAGCAAATAGGAGCAGGAGTCGGCCATTCGGCCCCTCGAGCCTGCTCCACCATTTAATGAGATCATGGCTGATCATCATAATTTGAAAGACCTCGATTAGGTCACCCCTCAGCCTTCTCTTTTCTAGAGAAAAGAACCCTAGCCTGTTCAGTCTTCCTCTCAGTTCTGGTATCATTCTTGTGAATCTTTTTTGCACCTTCTCCAGTGCATCTATATCCTTTTTATAATATGGAGGCCAGGTCTATGCGCAGTACTCCGAGTATGGTCTAACCAAGGTCCAATACAAATTTAGCATAGCTTCTCTACTTTTCAGTTCTATCCCTCTAGAAATGAACCCCAGTACTTGGTTTGCTTTTTTTTATGGGTTATTAACCTGCGTCACAACTTTCAGTGATTTGTGTATTTGTATCCCGAGATCCCTTTGCTCCTCTACCCCACCCAAACTCTTGGACACAATCCCACAAGCGACAAGCAACCTCGAGCACTTCGCCCAAATAGCCACCCTTCACGCACGCACCCAGACACTAAAGGGCTGACTTTAACTCACGGTGGGAGGGAAGCCAGCGTGAGCGGACTACAGTCCTGCTCAGGACTCTTCACCAGAGTACCCAGCAAATATTAACTGCTGGGCCTCATTTGAAGACCTTAGTTGCCAGGCTAACTGCTTGCCCGCTTCTGGCGGAGAGCAGTAGCTGGCCGGTGGGGATTGGGCGGCGGAGGTTAGGGTGTTTGGCGAGGTTCTCACGGCTGGTAGGGGTGGGAGCCTAGCGCCGCAGATTTTCCTTGTGTGTCCTGGAGTAAAGTTTTAACTTTACCTTAGCGGGCCTCGCTATCGTCCCAGCAGCTTCACTGGGGTTATGCGTGGTTGGGTGTGGGGGGTGCGCGGCCACAGCGGATTAAAACGCCGCTTGAGGCCCCATGGCTGACGGGAGCCTCGGCCGCAAAAACCACTGGTGTTTATCCTTTTCAAGCATGTATCTAATTCCCTTTTGAAAATTACTATTGAATCTGCAAATGGGGAGCTGGCGAAAATAGAGCCGCTTCCATTTTAACTTTTTTCCCACCAATCAGGGGGAGTTAAAATGGCCCCGCAAATGTGAACAGGCTAATCAAATGGGGGGACAGATGGCGGCGTCTATTAAGAAGGAAAGACTTGCATTTCTAAAGCACCTTTCACGACCACTGGACCACTTTACAGCCAATGAAGTACTTTTGAAGTGTAGTCACTGTTGTGATGTGGGAAACACGGCAGCCAATTTGCGCACAGCAAGCTCCCACAAACAGCAATGTGATAATGACCAGATAATCTGTTTTTAGTGATGTTGGTTGAGGGATAAATATTGGCCAGGACACCGGGGAGAACTCCCCTGCTCTTCTTCAAAATAGTGCCTTGGGATCTTTTACATCCACCTGAGAGGGCAGACGGGGCCTTGGTTTAACGTCTCTTCGTAAAAACGGCACCTCCGACAGTGCAGCACTCCCTCAGTACTGCACTGGGATGTTAGACTAGATTCTGTGCTCAAAATCCCTGGACTTGAACCCACGAAGTTCTGACTCGGAGGCGAGAGTGATACCCACTGAGCCACGCGGCTGACGCTTGGTTTCAGATCCCCTCTGTGGGAGAGCCGAAACACTTGGCTATTCTGGATTCACCTCTCCGCCCCCCCCCCCCCCGGGCACCGGAAATTATCTCCCGGGGCGTATTCCCAGTGAATTGGGACAAATTGAGGAATGTTCAGACTGGCAGCAGCTGTGTAAATAGCCATTTTGACTTTTCTTGCATCCCGTTGACTCAAAGATGACTTGCAATGACAGCCTGAGATTTGCATTGTGAGAGCGCTTGGTAATCTCTTGAATGATGAGTACTTCCACAACGTCAGTAGAGAGGCTGAATGTTTGGATAAAGTGCCAGCCTCATGGGGGGCACTGTCTAGTTTCCATCGGTTTTTTTTTACTCTCTCAGCACATCTTTGGGATTAACCCTGTGGTGATATTGCTGTACTTTTAAACTCTGGCTCAATCCATTTGCTGAAATGGATTGATTCCCCCGCACCCCCCACCCCTCCGACCATTGTTGAACACGTCTTGTACAAAGGACTGGGCTCTGAATGGGTTTCAGAATCTATCATCAGGAGACAATATTGCCCAGTTGGTTTATTCAATAAAGTATGCTGAGCCGTACACAGCAGGAAGGCTCCAGGATCGATTCCTGGTCTCTGTCGGAGTTAGATTATCTCAGCCAGGAAGGCAAAGAAAAGGCACTATAGTTCTCTCTCCGTATCCTGGGTTAGGGACGTAACCAAGGTTCCCATTTCTGATCGCTAAGTAGTGGCTTCAAGCTTTTTGTTTTAAACGTGGTCTCCGCAAGAAACAAAATATTCTCCTGGTGTCCTGCGTGATGATTTCTCACCCCACTCCCTGTCCCCATAACCAGCACCACGAAGCGCAGATTACTGGTCATTATTTCTTTAGTTGGTGTTTGTGGAACTGGCCGAGTATAAATTGGCTGTCACGTTTCCTTAGAAAAACAACAGTGATAGCACTTTCAAAAGTAATCAATTAGTTGTACAGTGTTTTGTGACGCCTTGAAGATTTAATAGATGTAAATTTGTTTGTTAATGCTATCACACCTGCCAGAATTGAATGTACATGAACATCAGCTAAGGAGAGGAATAGGCACTTTACAGCCTTCTGGACTCAACATCGAGTGCAACAATTTCAGACCATAACCTCCGCCCCTATTTTTTCCACATGGCAGCTGTTGATGATTCCGCCATTCCCATTTACACCTCTTCTAGACCCATCTTTTGTTTCTTTATTGGTCCCATTACCATCTCCCTTTGCCTTGCCCCATCATCCCTTTTGTCCTTTAATCACTCCTGCCCTCCAGCCTATCACAGACCTTCCCTTTTGTTCTTTCCTCCCCTCCTCCCTTTCGCTGCCCCTGCACCTGCTTCAAACCTGTTACATCTCTAACTATTTCCGGTTCTGACGAAGGGTCATCGACCTGAAACATTAACTCTGTTTCTCTCTCCACAGATGCTGCCTGACCTGCTGAGTAGTTCCAGCATTTTCTGTTTTTATTTCAGATTTCCAGCATCCGCAGTATTTTGCTTTTGTAATAGGATTAGGCTTGTCTCTTGATCTTTGTTGCCTCCACAGTCAGATAGGCTGCTTTTGGTTGGGTTATCAGAGCATCTGTGGAACTGAACCCCAGCAACAAGTTACCTTGAGAAGGGAAGGGGAGAAATTTGGCAGAATAAAGATTGAGAAAAGGAAAACCACAGTCATAATGCATCAGCGCATTGTTCATTGAACACCAATAGACTGGAGTATTGGTCTGACTAAACCCAGCCAACCAATTGTTTCCCGGCTGAAATAATCCACACGTGTCACACTGGAACGCTGGTCACTCAGGAAGCTCAACACCATTCAGGACAAAGCAGCCCACTTGATCGGCAACCAGTCGTATCACCTTAAACATCTACTCCCTCCGCCACCGCACCATGGCTGCAGTGTGTACTATCTGCAGGATGCACTGCAGCAACTTGCTGCAGCTTCTTCGGCAGCACCTCCCAAACCCGCGCACTCCACCACCTAGATGGACAAGGGCTGCAGGCGCACGGGAACACCATCACCTCCAACTTTCCTCCAAGTCACACACCATCCCGACTTGTTCGTATATCGTCGCTGGGTCAAAATCCCGGAACTCCTTGCCTAACAGCACTGTGGGAGTACCTTCAGCACACGGACTGCAGTGGTTGAAGAAGGAGGCTCACCATCACCTTCTCAAGGGCAACAAGGGATGGGCAATAAATGCTGGCCTTGCCAGCAACGCCCACATCCCAAGAATGAACAAAACAAAACAAAAAGTAGTTTTAACTACTGCTACCCAACTGCTTCAGCCATGCTATTGATTTTGGTCTGTGAGCATCTATGAGCGATCGCAATTGAGAGAGAAACATAGAACTTTTATTTATTTGGCACCTATCATGTCCTTGGGACATCCCAAATCACGTGTCAGCTGTGGCTCAGTGGCAGCATTCTCCCCTCTGAATCAGAAGGTTGTGGGCTTAAGTCCCACTCCAGAGACCTGAGTACATAATCTAAGCTGACACTCCAGTGCAGTACTGAGGGAGTGCTGCACTGTCAGAGGTGCTGTCCTTCAGATAAGACGATAAACCGAGGCCCCATCTGTCCTCTTAGGTGGACGTAAAAGATCCCATGGCACTATTTCGAAGAAGAGCAGGAGAGTTTTCACTGGTGTCCTGGCCAATAGTTATCCCTCAACCAACACCTGCAATACAGATTATCTGGTGCTTGCTGTTTGTGGGAGCTTGCTGTGTGCAAATTGGCTGCTGCGTTTCCTACATTACAACAGTGACCATACTTCAAAAACACTCCATTGGTTGTAGAGCACTTTGGGACATCCGGTGGTCATGAAAGGAATGGTAAAAATCCAAGTCTTTCTTTCACACCTGATGAAGTATGAATTTATGTGTGGTGACTGTTGCTATGTACGGAAAGGGGAAAGGTTATCTCTTTGCAGGTATTTACAGTCCAAAAAGCAATTAACTGAACAACACTGACACTGTCTACATCATTTGCCACACCATTGGGGGCGACCTACCTGTGAGTGGAGGAGAAGCATCTGGGAAGGCACCGAACACCTCGAGTCTCTTCGCCGGGAGCAAGTGGAAGTGCAGCGCAAGGAGCGCACATCAACCCAAGCACCCCACCCACCCGCCCCTTCAACCACCGTCTGCCCCACCTGTGACAGAGACTGTAGGTCCCGCATTGGACTCATCAGTCACCCGCAAACTCATTTTTAATGTGGAAGCAAGTCATCCTCGGCTCCGAGGGACTGCCTAAGAAGAAGACTGTGTTACCTGTAGCTTGGTCCAGAGTATATGCAGGCTTTTGATCCTGGTATACATGCCCAGAACGATCCACTGTGAGCCACTGCAGCTGGTCCAGTCAGAGTATCTGGGGTCAGGGGAGGTTCCCTTATCTGGATATCATAGCTGGCCGTCCATGCCACTAGAGGTGCGTCTCGAGTGCCTGCCACAGCGGGAGGATGGGTAGTGAAGCATTGGTCAGCTGCTGATGTCGATGCTGGCATCATTGGCACAAAGAACTTTTTTATGCAGCGAGTGGTTAGGATCTGGAATGCACTGCCTGAAAGGGTGGTGGAGGCAGACTCAATCGTGGCTTTCAAAAGGGATAAGTACCTGGAGGAAATAAATTTTCAGGGCTACGGGGAAACGGCGGGGGAGTGGGACTAGCTGAAGTGCTCTTGCAAAGAGCCGCCACGGGCTCAATAGGCCGAATGGCCTCCTTCTGTGCTGTAACCATTCTATGGGGTCGATTTTCGTGGAGCCGTCAGGCGGGGTTTCAGGCGTGTGGGGGGGGAAATCCCGATTTCGGGGGTCCCGGCACCATCCCGCCCAAAACCCCGCTCCACGCAACTTTCAGAGGCAGCGGGTACCCGCCCCGCACTGGGACCTGCCGACCCCAGGCGGGAAGGGATTAGTGCCAATTAACTGCCTGTTAACAGGTAGTTAACAGGCAGTTTTTAGCCTAATCCCTATTTTGAGGGGTTTCGTGTGGGTTTCCCGACAGCTCCAAACCACGCCAGGTTAGAGCAGGCAGGCCGTCAGGTTGAAGCAGTTGGAGGGGTCGCGATGTCGGTGCTCAGGTGAGTGATGGGTGCATGAGTGCAAAGGTAAGTGTGTTTGGTGTGTCTAAAGTGTGTAAAGAACTTTTACTTACCTGTACTTACCTTCACAGCCTTTCTTCCTGTAGCCGTCGGGAGCCCATCACTCACCCGGCACTTAAAGCTGAACGGCTGCGATCTGTGAAAAGTGACAGCCTTCAGCTTTGAGTGCCAATGTGAGTTCTAACTGAGTCTGTGCAGAAGGACTCAGGTTAGAACTCAGACTGTCAGTGTTTCACAGCTTCAAACAGCTGTGAAACACTGATATTTCATCTGTCAAAAACTCTTGACAGATGAAATTGCAGTCTGTGACGTCACCTGCTGCCAGGTGGCCCTTAATTGGCCTGCTGAGCCCGCTGGGCGGGCTCAACAAGTTCAATCAAGGGAAAATCGCACGGATTGGCCAGACATTGATGTAGGCGGGACTACAACCCGAAAGTTGTAGTCCCGCCTTCTTCCCGACAGCTTCGGGAAAATTGACCCCTATGATTCTATGATTTGTGGGCACCTCAGCCACCTGTGCAAGGTGGGCAGGTCACCCAAATTTTTTGGGGGTGGAGTGGGGGGACTGTCCAGACAAAAATGAGACCTCAACTCTCCAGTGGGCCTCATATCTGCCAGCCAGCAGGATAGTACGCCTCCTTCCACCTGGGCTACTGGCCACCTAGTGGATGCCAGACCTGAGGCAAGCAACCCCTAGCCTGGGAGTTCCTGAAAACTGTTGTAGAGGCCTGTGTTGTGTGTGGGCAGGGGTTCCGAGCCAAACAGGTCTCCAAGGAAACGCTCGACCTGATTCACAGCAGCGGGTACCCTGGAAGCCTTGCAGGTTTTGAACGCCTGCACAACATGCACCTTTCAGGCACTGATTCTCCTAATATCTCACAACTTGTTAGGTCGCACTGTATCTAGGAGGTCTCTGATCCACGGCTGATGAGGATTCCTAGGGTCATCCATCTCACACTTGGCAAAGCCATTCAGCATGGATTGTACGGGTTTGCTTGGGCATGGGGTATAAGTGGGCTGAGTCCTTGCTGAAAACTATGGACTGTCTTCCATGGCGTGTATAAATTGCCTGCCATGCAATGAAGAACGTGAAATGTGCGTAGTCCTTGTTAGTTTCCCATGGTCAGCACCAAACGTTCATATTAAACACTAGTACGATAACAAAATACTGCAGATGCTGGAAATCCGAAATAACAACAGAAAATGCTGGAAAAACTCAGCAGGCCAGGCAACATCCGTGGAGAGAAATTAGAGTCGACGTTTCGGGTCGAAACCCTTTTTCAAAACTGGAAAGGAAATGAAATAGATCGAAGGCAGGGCTGCGATAGAACAAAAGAAGTAAAGAGACATTAAGAGGTATTCAAAACCAGACGAGATGGTGATAGGACAGTGGAGACAAAAGACGGCTCAGATTAGGTGTGAAGTGTACTGGCAGGATGGGAGACAGCTGCCATGTGGGAGAGAGAAAAAAAGGAAAGGGGGGGAAGGGAAAACCCAAAACAAAGGGGTGGGAAAAAAATATAAGTAAAAATGTAATAGTAAAAATAAAAGTAAAAATAAAACAGCAACTCATCTTCCGATTAGGCACTTTGCAGCCTTCCGGACTCAATATCGAGTTCAACAATTTCAGATCATAACCTCGGCCCCTATTACATTTTTACTTATATTTTTTTCCACCCCTTTGTTTTGGGTTTTCCCTCCCCCCCCTTTCCTTTTTTTCTCTCTCCCACATGGCAGCTGTCTCTCTTTCTGCCAGTACACTTCACACCTAATCTTAGCCGTCTTTTGTCTCTACTAGTCCTATTAACATCTCGTCTGGTTTTGAATACCTCTTTATGTCTCTTCACTTCTTTTGTTCTATCACAGCCCTGCCTTCGATCTATTTCATTTCCTTTCCAGTTTTGAAGAAGGGTTAGACCCGAAACGTCGACTCTAATTTCTCTCCATGGATGTTGCCTGGCCTGCTGAGTTTTTCCAGCATTTTCTGTTGTTATTTCATATTAAACAACCTGACACTGCTTTTATTTTATATAAGTGACGTAAGAAAACTACTAGGCACTTGGTCTAAGCATTAAACAAAGCTTTAATCAACTGTTTTACAACATGGAGGTCTAGTTGTGTCCTTCACTAGTTCCTGTTAAGAATGTCCTGCGCAAGCTGGGCCCGTGCCCAAGTATTTATACTCTCCCTGGACAGTGCCACCCGCAGGCCACTCAGTTGATTCATGTCATTAAGCATGATGGATTTTCTCCCCTCCTCCCCTTGTTTTTGCTCGGGAACACATTCCAGGAATGCTATTCCTCTTGTGTGAGTGGAAGGCCCAATCCTGTCCTCACGTGATGTCTGTACAATTAGTCCCACTCTCCTGCTCTTTCTCCATAATCCACAAAACTTGCCGGGATGTGGGGAAAGAGCAGGAGAGTGGGACTAATTGGATAGCTCTTTCAAAGAACCAGCACAGGCACAATGGGCCGAATGGTCTCCTTCTGTGTGGTATTATTCCACGATTCTATGGAACTTTCCAGCAGGGAATAGTAGTTAATCAGGAACAGCAAGCCTGGCTGATATTTCTTCCCCCCGCCCCACCCCAACCCCGCTTCCAAGGCGTCACTCACCCCCATCGCTTTCCCCACCAATACCCAGTGTCGCCTAAATCCTTCCTGTGGATTTTGATTGATGTGATTGAATGCTGGTAGATAAAGCTGCCATACAGGGAAACGTAAGGCGTAACAGCTAAGCATCCTCTATTTGGATGTATATTGGTGGTTTCTCCAGCCCCTGGTTGTGCTCTTTGCGTTGCGGGAGGCAGGAGAGGGGTGGGGGGGCTTGTAAATTGCCTGCTAACCAGCCGCACCCACCTCCCACCCCCTAAAGGATGGTCAGCAACTATTTTTATTTACTTATTAGAATTTAGCACCCTGTTTACCTTATCCTCTCCCTCGACCCCAGTTAGTGCCGTTATGCAATCGTCCATTAACACTAACCAGCTTGGGCCTGAACTTTGCACAAACCAGCCACTTGCATTTTCTAGCCATTGAAAGTGAGTTGCATGGCTGTTTCTAAGAAAGATTTCAGCAATAAATCTTTAAGCAATGTGTTTGCTTCATATCCACCACTGAATTCCCTTAAGAATCAAACTCACTCGGTTGCAGCCTCGCTCCTTTGCCGAGTCTCTCAAACTCTGCTTTACTTTGTCTGTGCCATTTCGTATGTTATATACTCCAAGCGGTTCCACCTTAATCGCCTTCTTTCAAAGACAGTAAAGCTTCTGCAGTGCCTTGACTCAGACCCTTTTTCTTACTGAGTAGGCCTTTCATCATGTGGTCCCACCCGTGCAGTTTGTTTTAATGCAAGTCGATCTCCTTCCCGTCATGCAGTGGACAACAGTGAACTACAAGCCAGACAGACAACATGTTTTCACATAACAGCGGGCAATGCGGATGGGCAAAAAGGTTACAGCACAGCCTAGATTTTAAAAAAGCGAAAGAAATGCTTGCATTTATGTAGCGCCTTTCACGGCCGCCGGGCATTTCAAAGCGCTTCACAGCCAATGAAGTACTTCTGAAGTGGAGTCACTGTTGTAATGTGGGAAACGCGGCAGCCAATTTGCGCACAGCAAGTTCCCACAAACAGCAATGTGATAATGACCAGATAATCTGTTTTTGTTATGTTGGTTGAGGGATAAATATTGGCCAGGACACCGGGGAGAACTCCCTCTGCTCTTCTATGAAATAGTGCCATGGGATCTTTTACATCCACTTGAGAGAACAGACAGGACCTCGGTTTAACGTCTCACCTGAAAGGCGGCACCTCTGACAGTGCAGCACTCCCTCAGCACTGCATTGCACTGGAGTGTCAGTCTAGCTTTACGTGCTACAAGTCCCTGGAGTGGGACTTGAACCCACAACCTTCTAACATCATAGGCGAGCGTGCTACCCACTGAACCACAGCTAATATGGCAACATTTAATCTTAAATTGCAGCAGCTGATAAAGTAGCAAGGAGCATTTACAACAACAACAAATTGTATTTATATAGCGCCTTTAACATAGTAAAACGACCCTAGGCATTTCACAGCAGCGTAATCAAACAAAATTTGACACCGAGCCACATAAGGAGAAATTAGGGCAGATGACCAAATGCTTTTTCAAAGAGGTAGGATTTAATCTTAAAGGAGGAAAGTACGGCAGAGAGGCGGAGTGGTTCAGGGAGAGCGTTCCAGAGATTAGGGCCTTGGCAACTGAAAGTACGGCCACCAATGGTAGAGCAATTAAAATCAGGAATGCTCAAGAGACCAGGATTAGAGGAGTGCAGATATTTCGGAGGGCTGTGGGGCTGTTGGAGATTACAGAGATGGGGGGGTGGGGGTGGCGAGGCCATGGAGGGATTTGTAAATAAGGATGAGAATTTTAAAATCGATGCTTTTTTTAAATGAGTTTATGGGATGTGGGCGTCGCTGGCACGGCCAGCATTTATTGCCCATCCCTAATTGCCCTTGAGAAGGTGGTGGTGAGTTGCCTTCTTGAACCACTGCCATCCGTGTGGTGAAGGTACTCCCACAGTGCTGTTGGGTAGGGAGTTCCAGGATTTTGACCCAGCGATGATGAAGGGTCGGCGATATACTTCTAAGTCAGGATGGTGTGTGACTTGGAGGGGAACTTGGAGGTGGCGGTGTTCCCATGCGCCAGCTGCCCTTGTCCTTCTAGGTGGAAGAGGTCGCGGGTTTGGGATGTGCTGCCGAAGAAGCCTTGGCGAGTTGCTGCAGTGCATCTTGTAGATGGTACACACTGCAGCCACGGTACGCCGGTGGTGGAGGGAGTGAATGTTTAAGGTGGTGGATGAGGTGCCAATCAAGCGAGCTGCTTTGTCCTGGATGGTGTCGAGCCTTTTGAGTGTTGTTGGAGCTGCGCTCATCCAGGCAAGTGGAGAGTATTCCATCACACTCCTGACTTGTACCTTGTAGATGGTGGAAAGGCTTTGGGGAGTCAGGAGGTGAGACACTCGCCGCAGAATACCCAGCCTCTGACCTGCTCCTGTTGCCACAGTATTTATGCGGCTGGTCCAGTTAAGTTTCTTGTTGCTTAACCGGGAGCCAATGTAGGTCAGTGAGCACAGGAGTGATGGGTGAACGGGACTGGGTGCGAGTTAGGACACGTGCAGCAGGGTTTTGGATGACCTCAAGTTTACGGAGGACAGAACGTTGGAGGCCAGCCAGGAGCGCATTGGAATAGTCAAGTCTAAAGGTAATAAAGGCATGGATGAGGGTTTCAGCAGCAGATGAGCTGAGGCAGGGGCGGAATCAGGCGAGGTTCTGAAGGTGAAAATAGGCAGTCTTAGTGATGGCACAGATACGTTGTTGGACGCTCATCTCGGGATCAAATATGACACCTGTCATGAATCTTACCAGTCATGTAGAAATGACTCATGAGATAACACTGGGCGGCCAGCTGGTGGCGCCATCCAAGGAAAGTATAAATACTCGGGCGTGGGCCCAGCTTGCTCAGCACGTTTTTGTAACCAGGAACTAGTGATGTAACTAGAACTCATGGTTGTGAAACAGTTGTTTAAAGCCTTGTTTTATACTCGAACCAAGTGCTTAGTAGTTTTCTTATGTCAACACCAAGGTTGCAAACTGTCTGAAAAAGAAACCGAAAATGCTGGAAATACTCAGCAGGTCAGGCAACATCTGTGGAGAGAGAAACGAAGTTAACGTTTCAGGCCGATGACCCTTCGTCAGAACTGGCTGCAAACCGTCTGGTTCAGCCGAGTATCAAGCAGACAAATCTTCCACCTTTGTAATTTAATGGTCAGGTTTTAGTGATGTGCAGGGTCTCCCTCTTGCTTCAGATAGGTGCCAACCATTGGTGCACCCTCTCAATTGCGCAGTTTACGTTATTAATTTTAAGGTTGAAAAGGGGGCAGAAGGGATAATGACAATTCAGAAACGGGATTTCAGGACAGCAGGTTTTGAGGGCGTGCAATGCTGCATGAAAGGAGTTAAAAGGGAAATAACTATTTAAAGGGATGAATATGGATTGAAACAGGAAAGAAAAGAAGACCTGAAGTTACATAGCTCCTTTCACAGTCGTGGGACGCCCCAAAGCGTTTTACAGCCAATGAAGTACTTCTGTTTTTGAAGTGTAGTCACTGTTGTAATGTAGGAAATGTGGCAGCCAATTTGCGCACAGCAAGCTCCCACAAACAGCAATGTGATACTGACCAGATAATCTGTTTCAGTGATGTTGATTGAGGGAAAATATATTGGTCGGGACACCAGGGATAACTCCCCCTGCTCTTCTTCAGAATAGTGACATGGGATCTTTTATGTCCCCCTGAGAGGGCAGACGCAACCTCAGTTTAATGTTTCATTCAAAAGACAGCACTCCCTCAGCACTGCACTGCTGTGCCAGCTTGGGTTATATGCTCGAGTGTCTGGAGTGGGACTTGAACCCCCGACCTTCTGCCTCAGAGATGAGAGTGCTACCCTTTGAGTTTTGAGGAAATACTTTTTGCATTGCAGAGGCAGTTTATTAGTGAACCAAGGCAAAGACCAAAACAGGAAAGTAAAGCTGTGCGACAGCGCGAACGGGGAAAGCCGATCAGCTGACGCTAACAGCGGAGTGTTAGCAACTGTGCAACATGAGCATCTCTTGCTCTCCCCACCCCAAAAAATAATTTAATAATTCTGCCACTCCCCTGTCCTCAGACACCACCTCCAACTACCACTGTTAAATGGTCCAATATCCCTCTGTACCCTTCTCTTGCTCCTTTTTAAAATTAATTCGTGCGATATGGGCATTTCTAGCAAGGCCAGCGTATTGCCCATCCCTAGTTGCCCTTGAGAAGATGGTGGTGAGCCGCCTTCTTGAACTGCTGCAGTCCTTGTGGTGAAGGTGCTCCCACAGTGCTGTTAGGGAGGGAGTTCCAGGATTCTGACCCAGCGACGATGAAGGAACGGCGATATACTTCCAAGTCAGGATGGTGTGTGACTTGGAGGGGAATTTGGAGTTGGTGGTGGTCCCATGCGCCTGCTGCCCTTGTCCTTCTAGGTGGAAGAGGTCGTGGGTTTGGGAGGTGCTGCCGAAGAAGCCTTGGCGAGTTGCTGCCGTGCATCTTGTAGATGGTACACACTGCAGCCACGGTACATCGGTGTTGGAGGGAGTGAATGTTTAAGGTGGTGGATGGGGTGCCAATCAAGCAGGCTGCTTTGTCCTGGATACAATTAAAGAATACTTTGCTAGTGTCCTTTTATAGCTTCCATTCTATTTCTCTCCATCTTGCTCTTTATCTGAACATTACAGAATTTTCTTATGTCCTGCCTTTTTCCCTAATGCCTTCCCTTTTTATCCCTGTCAGCTTAACTTTCTGGTTGATCCTCACCTTGTTTCTGGTATAAACTGCCTCTGCAATAACAAAAAATATCTCCTTGGAACTCTCCTGTTTCAATCTATATTCATCCCTTTACGTAAATCGTTCTTTCCACTTTAATTCCTTTCATGCAGCATTGCACTTCCTCAAGATCTGCTCTTCTGAAATCCGGTTTCCTGAATGGTTATTATCTGTCCTGTCCTCTTTTCAACCTTAAAATTAATAACTTCATGACTACCAGACCCCCAAATGTTCCCGTCCTTCAACGTGGCTTATTATATCCCTCCTCATTAGTTTGGAGCAAATGCAATATTGCTCTTCTCCCTGGTGAGTTCCCTCACCTGCTGTTTAAGACAAGATTTTCAAAGTACTTCAATAAACTCCCTCATGCATACAGATTGTCCCCACTGTAAGTCCCAGTCTATGTCAAGAAGATTGAAATCCTCCATGATTGCTACTGAGGCCTTGTCGCTAATCTTTTTATGACCTTCCCAGGCAGTACATGCCTGTTTTGTATTTGTTGTGCCCTGCGGTCTATTCCCAAGACTAAATATTTCCATCATTGACTATCGCCCCAAAGAGATGCTGTCTGAATTCCCAGTTCTCTCCTATCGTCAATACATAAACCTCCCCTGAAAAACTCTGCCGCTCCTCCACCTTCTTTCTTTCTTCCTCTCCCCTTCGCGATGTACGCATAACCCTGTAGATTTGTTCCCCACTTATTCTCTTCCTTTAACCAAGTTCAGTAACTCCTACAATATCTGTTGACTCCCTATTCACCACTTCCAGCTCATTTACTTTACGCCTTATGCTCCTGACATTCATATAAATATTTCTTAGTGAAAAGTATCATTTTTTAAAAATATATTTGTTCTCGGGATGTGGGGAACACTTGCAAGCCAATGATTATCACCCATCCCTACTTGCCCTGAGAACATCAAGAATGAACCATTTAGTGTGGGACTGGAGGCAAATGGAGGCCAGACCAGTTACCCTTCCTGAAGGACATTAGTGAACCAGTTGGGTGTCTATGACAGTCCAGCAGCTTTCATGGTCATTCTCTGATGGCAGGCCACAAATGGCCAGCTTTATTGATTTGAATTTTTGCAACTTGCTATGCTGGGATCTGAACCCTCAACTTCTGAGTTGCTTAACCAGTACTACGGTCACTGGGCAGAAAACTGGATAAAGGATAACTGATTAAAAGGCCAAGGACAAAATCTAGGCTGACACTCCACTGCAGTACTGAGGTTGAGCTGCACTGTCAGAGGTACCACCTTTTCATTAAACCGATGCCCCATCTACCCTCTCAGGTAGACATAAAAGATCCCACGGCACTATTCGAAAAAGGGCAGGGGCGTTCTCCCCGATATCCTGGCCAACATTTAGGCCTCAACCAACATCACAAAAAAAAGATTAACTGGCCATTAGCAAAAAAGAGCGACTCCGTCAAACATCAGATGAGAGGCACCCTCTACATTGTCACACATCTACACCCAGCCGCCTAAAGTCAAGGAAGTGCTTCATGAACAGTGTTGTTCCATTACAATCAACCTCATCTGAAGCCCGCATCGCCTTGTGGAAAGACCGGCTCGCCAGTCTTGAACAACCCCCAGCGATGGAAATTTTACTTGATGAAAGCCTTCCCCCAGGAGCTAATTGCAACTGGGCAACCTGGAAGTGCCTTAACAGACTTAGGACCGGTGTAGGTTGCTCAATGGTGTCACTAAGCAAATGGGGATATTCAACCAGCCCGACAACTTGTGAATGTGGAACTGAGGCACAGACTATGCAACATCTCCTGCAATGCCCATCGTTAGAGGAACCCTGCACTGTTGCAGATCTTGCCGAATTCAACAACAAGGTGCAAAAATGTGTCCAGTTCTGGCTGGGCTATGTATAGACTGTCCGTGGACACGATAAGAAGAAGAAGCACATTGTTGTTTGCGGGAGCTTGCTGTGCGCAAATTGGCTGCCGCGCTTCCCTACATTACAACAGTGAAGACACTTCTAAACTGCTTCATTGGCTGTAAAGCACTTTGGGACGTCCGGATGTCATGAAAGGCGCTATATAAATGCAAGTTATTTCTTTCTACGTATCACTACTTTGTGTATTAGGCAAAGTTTATGTTGAGCCTATTTTTGTAATGTCTCCCAACATTAATTTCATTGGTACCAAAGGACCAAGTCCCAGCAAAATGTCAACAAAAAAAATTAGAAACCAGCACCAGTCATAAAATCATGGAAATTATAGCACAGGAGAAAGCAATTTGGCTCATCAAGCCTGTACTAACACTAGTTCTGTAACTGGAGCTGTCAACTCTCCTTTCCCTGCCCTTTCCCCATCACCTTTTATATTATTCCTTTTCAAATACTTATCCAATTTCTTTTTAAATGATGATAATGGTTTCTCCTTCAATAGCCACTTGTGGTAAATAATTTCTTGTTCTCATAGCCCTCTTGTGTGAAAACATTTCTTCTAACCTCCCCCTTTTGTTCTTGTCATGATAACCCTGAGTCCATGCCCTCTCCTTACTGACTTGACAACTAGTGGAAAGAAAGGACAGGTATTTATATACCACCTTTCACCACCTCAGGATGTCCTAAAGTGCTTTACAGCCAATTAAGTACTTATGAAGTGTGGTCACTGTTGTCATGTAGGAAACGAGTCAACCAGTTTGCGCACAGCAAGCACCCACAAACAGCAACTTGATAATGACCAGATAATCTGTTTTAATAATGTTGGTTGAGGGATAAATATTGGCCAGGGCACCGGGGAGAACTCCCCCGCTCTTCTTTGAAATAGTACCGTGGGATCTTTGACGTCCCATTATATTCCTAATGCGTTAAAGTCACAATGCCACCTCCCCAAAGGGTCAGTTGGTAAAGGCGGTGTGTAACACAAGCCATACAGACCACAAGGCCCCAAGTTTGATTATCTGTCTGTGCTGAGTTAGCTTTTCTCGGTTGGAGCCCTACAATTAGTTTCAGGATCCTCGGGCTAGAGAGGGGGAATATCAGCCAGGGTTCCCGGTCCTAATCCCTATCCTTGCTGGAAAGTGCAGGTGTATGGATATGGGATGAGAACGAGATCAGCCTTGGTTGTTACATTCTACTCAGTCAAATAGCTTTATACACACTGTCATGAATCTTACCGCTCATGTCGAAATGACTCATGAGATAACACTGGGCGGCCAGCTGGTGGCGCCGTCCAAGGAAAGTATAAATACTTGGGCGTGGGCCCAGCTTGCTCAGGACGTTTTTGTAACCAGGAACTAGTGATGTGCCTAGAAACTCATGGTTATGAAACAGTTGATTAAAGCCTTGTTTTATACTCAAACCAAGTGATTGTAGTTTTCTTACGTCACGCTCATTGTCTAGGCAGTGCCTTCCAAGCTTGTGGCAATGTGGGCCAGTTAGATGGGTACCATGGAGCCTCAAAGGCCACATATGAAGTTTAAATCCATTATCCCCTTTGTTTGCATATATCTCAAGTTACTCATGCTAACAGATCTTGGTGTTCCGATTCAAGATTCATCTATCAGTGAGGCAGGAGCAGCACTAAGAACTGCCCTTGCGAAACTCCATGTCCACAAAATCCAAACAGGACAAACCAGACAATAAACGTTCAGAAAGAGTAGTGAAGACTAAAACCCTGGAATCATTTAAGAAACAATTGGATACTGCTATGGAGGAAGATTGGGATCTCCCAAGATGGATAAATTAAGTTGAGCCTCTTCATCCGTAATCGCCTTGTGAATTGGGAATGTGTTGCCTGGGGTTTTGAGGAAAGCATTTGCCAGGGCTCAGGAACCACATGTGGTGATGGAGGCCAAAGGTTGGACAACCCTAGTCGAGGTTCAGGTGAAAAAATGACCGCTTGGGTGAGGCGCCAGAGTTTTGCTGCCACTCCTGAAGCCATCTCCCAGCCCAAGTCAGCACCTTGAGGTGAGGGCGGGGCGAAAAAAGTCTGAGGGAAGAAAATATTTACCTGGTGCCGCTAAGTGAGAGCAGTTCTACCGGCGGTTATCTGACCTGAGGCATTTGTTTCCTCTCGGTTGTTATCGGCGCCGTCCCTTGCTCGTTTATTTTCCAATCACAGATCCCGGAAGCTCCAGTTTTCTCTGATCTTTTCCTTCAGCTGCTGCCTTTGATATTGGTCTGATTGCGTTGCTTTGTAAAATTGAAAAGCTCCGTAGATTCTGCAGGCCCACAGCTCCACCTCACCTCATTACTGAGTTTGTTGGCCTGGCTGTTGCAGTTGTTGGAGCTAACTAGGAGAATGTTGTTATGACTGCTACAAGAGAGGTTACAGGATGAGATTCACCTGACACAACTGGTGATAGCTGCAGAGATAGCAACTCTGAGTAGAATTCTAAATCTCTCTGTTCTAAATCTCTCTTGGATACAAAAGAAAGGAAGAACTCGCATTTATACATCGCCTCTCACATCCCTTGGGATGTCCCAAAGCGCTTTACAAGCAATGAAGTACATTTGAAGTGTGGCCACTGTTGTAATGTAGGTCACGCAGCAGCCAATTTGTGCACAGCAAGCTCCCACAAACAGCAGTGTGATAATGACCAGATAATATGTTTCAGTGATGTTTGATTGAGGGATAAATATTGACCAGGGCACTCCCATCAGAAGGTCAAGTGCCTTCTAATTGTAGTTACTTGCAAAGCAATGGCTAATAAATGGATTTTGCTCCTTTGAATCCATCACAGACTATGAGATTTCAATGACGAAAACCGTTCAGCTTACAAACCTAAGAAACCCTCTTTTTCAGCACCACGTCTCTAAAAGTATCATTTGTCCGCCCGCCCTCGGGGATTCCTGAAAACCATTTGACTGTTTCTGCAGTCATTTAGTTCCACTGGGAACTACGAGGGGCAGCTAACTGCCAAGCTCAATAGTTTAGTCTCAAAGTAACCTTGAATATGAATTGCATTGGAATGGTCTCCTGAATCTCCATTGACGAGGGGAAGTGTAACTGAGATGAGCAGCTCAGTAAGTCCCGGGTTAGATTCCCTGGCCGAGAAATTCGTCTCGGGCTGTGGCACAATACGGGTGGTGTCAGATCAGCCGCCCGTTATAAACAGCACCTGATATTCAGTGCCTCTGGTCTCGGCACCGCTAAGTGCGACTCAGCTTCCGGTTTGCCAGTAACTCTTGCTGGAAAAGGCAGCTCCGACATTGGGTGAGGACACGATCAGGCTTGTTTGTGATGCCCTCTGTGGCCACATAGCCTCCTGCAACTCACGCACAAGGACCGGTCATTTGGCCCAGGTATTTGAGGGCTGCCGATGCGCGTGGAGCCAAGAGCTGAGCAATAATCGGTATCCACAGGAACGATGGGGATGAAAATTGACGGGGGGGGGGATAAACTGATATCTTTACCCAACAAAATGTTCACTGCATCATGCTCCATGTAATGTCATGGTGACAAACATTGCATTGATGCTACAGCACAAAAAGAGGCCATCTGTCACAACGGGTCTGTGTCGGTGTTCATATTCCACATGAGCCTCCTCCCACTCTGATTACCTCTTCCCGCCCTGACCGTTTATTCCCTTCTCCCTCATTCATGTATGCATCAAGCCTCCCCTTAACATATCAAAGTTTGCAGATGATACAAAGATGGGACGGAAAGCAGTGAGTGAGGAGGACATAAAAAACCTGCAAAGGGACATAGACAGGCTAAGTAAGTGGGCAGAGATTTGGCAGATGGAATACAATACTGGAAAGTGTGAGGTTATGCACTTTGGCAGGAAAAATCATAGAGCAAGTTATTATCTTAATGGCAAGAAACTGGAAAGTACTGTAGTACAAAGGGATCTGGGGGTCCTGGTGCACGAAACTCAAAAAGTTAGTATGCAGGTGCAGCAAGTGATCAAGAAGGCCAATGGAATGTTGGCTTTTATTGCTAGGGGGTTGGAATATAAAAACAGGGAGGTATTGCTGCAGTTGTACAAGGTATTGGTGAGACCGCACCTGGAATACTGCATACAGTTTTGGTGTCCATACTTAAGAAAAGACATACTTGCTCTCGAGTCAGTACAAAGAAGGTTCACTCGGTTAATCCCGGGGATGAGGGGGTGGTCATATGAGGAGAGGTTGAGTAGATTGGGACTCTACTCATTGGAGTTCAGAAGAATGAGAGGCGATCTTATTGAAACATATAAGATTGTGAAGGGGCTTGATCGGGTGGATGCGGTGAGGATGTTCCCAATGATGGGTGAAACTAGAACTAGGGGGCATAATCTTAAAATAAGGGGCTGCTCATTCAAAACTGAGATGAGGAGAAACTTCTTCACTCAGAGGGTGGTAGGTTTGTGGAATTTGCTGCCCCAGAAAGCTGTGGAAGCTACATCATTAAATAAATTTAAAACAGAAATAGATAGTTTCCTAGAAGTAAAGGGAATTAAGGGTTACGGGGAGCGGGCAGGAAATTGGACATGAGTCTAGGTTCGGAATGGTCATGGCCCTGTGGGTAGTGGAGTGGGCCCAGGGGCCGTGTAGCCTTGTTCTGCTCCTACTGTGTTCTAATTCTGTTAGATTTCAGGAGATGGTTTTATTCCTGTTCCTGGCTGGGGTGGAGATCGCCTTTACAGAAGGTAAGTACTGTAGAAAATATAGGGACAGAGTGATCTCCTGGAAGAATTTCGATCGCCTAGATGGGTCGGAGAGGAATTTCCCAGATTTTTTTCTCCCAAATTGGCCATTGGGTCTTTATCTGGTTTTTCGCCTCTCCCGGGAGATCACATGGGTTCGGGTGGATGCAGAGTGATAGAAGATTTGAGGTTAGGATCAGATCAGCCATGATCTTATTGAATGGTGGAGCAGGCTCGAGGGGCCGATTGGCCTACTCCTGCTCCTATTTCTTATGTTCTTATGTTCTTATGTTAAATGCATCAATGGTTTCTGATTCTGTTTCATCCACACCATGTGGCTGCGAGTTCCGCATTCTCACCACTCACTGTGTAAACAGTGAGTTCCACATTCTCACCATTCTGTGTGTGTAAACAGCGAGCTCCACATTTTCACCACTCTCTGTGTAAACAGTGTGTTCCACGTTCTCACCACTCTCTATGTAAACAGTGAGTTCCACATTCTCACCACTCCCTGTGTAAACAGTGAGTTCCACATTCTCACCATTCTCTGTGTAAACAGTGAGTTCCACATTCTCACCACTCTCTGTGTAAACAGTGAGTTCCACATTCTCACCACTCCCTGTGTAAACAGTGAGTTCCACATTCTCACCATTCTGTGTGTGTAAACAGCGAGCTCCACATTTTCACCACTCTCTATGTAAACAGTGAGTTCCACATTCTCACCACTCCCTGTGTAAACAGTGAGTTCCACATTCTCACCACTCTCTGTGTAAACAGTGAGTTCCGCATTCTCACCACTCCCTGTGTAAACAGTGAGTTCCGCATTCTCACCACTCCCTGTGTAAACAGTGAGTTCCGCATTCTCACCACTCCCTGTGTAAACAGTGAGTTCCACATTCTCACCACTCTCTGTGTAAACAGTGAGTTCCACATTCTCACCACTCTGTGTGTAAACAGTGAGTTCCACATTCTCACCACTGTCTCTGTGTAAACAGTGAGTTCCACATTCTCACCACTCTGTGTGTAAACAGTGAGTTCCACATTCTCACCACTGTCTCTGTGTAAACAGTGAGTTCCGCATTCTCACCACTCCCTGTGTAAACAGTGAGTTCCGCATTCTCACCACTCCCTGTGTAAACAGTGAGTTCCACATTCTCACCACTCTCTGTGTAAACAGTGAGTTCCACATTCTCACCACTCTCTGTGTAAACAGTGAGTTCCACATTCTCACCACTCTGTGTAAACAGTGAGTTCCACATTCTCACCACTCTGTGTGTAAACAGTGAGTTCCACATTCTCACCACTGTCTCTGTGTAAACAGTGAGTTCCACATTCTCACCACTCTCTGTGTGAACAGTGAGTTCCACATTCTCACCACTCTCTGTGTAAACAGTGAGTTCCACATTCTCACCACTCACTGTGTAAACAGTGAGTTCCACATTCTCACCACTCTCTGCGTAAACAGTGAGCTCCACATTCTCACCACTCACTGTGTAAACAGTGAGTTCCACATTCTCACCACTCTGTGTGTAAACAGTGAGTTCCACATTCTCACCACTCGCTCTGTGTAAACAGTGAGTTCCACATTCTCACCACTCCCTGTGTAAACAGTGAGTTCCACATTCTCACCATTCACTGTGTAAACAGTGAGTTCCACATTCTCACCATTCTCTGTGTAAACAGTGTGTTCCACATTCTCACCACTCTCTATGTAAACAGTGAGTTCCACATTCTCACCACTCGCTCTGTGTAAACAGTGAGTTCCACATTCTCACCACTCTCTGTGTAAACAGTGAGTTCCACATTCTCACCACTCCCTGTGTAAACAGTGAGTTCCACATTCTCACCACTCTGTGTGTAAACAGTGAGTTCCACATTCTCACCACTCTCTGTGTAAACAGTGAGTTCCACATTCTCACCACTCCCTGTGTAAACAGTGAGTTCCACATTCTCACCACTCACTGTGTAAACAGTGAGTTCCACATTCTCACCACTCACTGTGTAAACAGTGAGTTCCACATTCTCACCACTCACTGTGTAAACAGTGAGTTCCACATTCTCACCACTCTCTGTGTAAACAGTGAGTTCCACATTCTCACCACTCTGTGTGTAAACAGTGAGTTCCACATTCTCACCACTGTCTCTGTGTAAACAGTGAGTTCCACATTCTCACCACTGTCTCTGTGTAAACAGTGAGTTCCACATTCTCACCACTCACTGTGTAAACAGTGAGTTCCACATTCTCACCACTGTCTCTGTGTAAACAGTGAGTTTCACATTCTCACCACTCTCTGTGTAAACAGTGAGTTCCACGTTCTCACCACTGTCTCTGTGTAAACAGTGAGTTCCACATTCTCACCACTCTGTGTAAACAGTGAGTTCCACATTCTCACCACTGTCTCTGTGTAAACAGTGAGTTCCACATTCTCACCACTCCCTGTGTAAACAGTGAGTTCCACATTCTCACCACTCTCTGTGTAAACAGTGAGTTCCACATTCTCACCACTCACTGTGTAAACAGTGAGTTCCACATTCTCACCACTCTCTGTGTAAACAGTGAGTTCCACATTCTCACCACTCTGTGTGTAAACAGTGAGTTCCACATTCTCACCACTGTCTCTGTGTAAACAGTGAGTTCCACATTCTCACCACTGTCTCTGTGTAAACAGTGAGTTCCACATTCTCACCACTCACTGTGTAAACAGTGAGTTCCACATTCTCACCACTCTCTGTGTAAACAGTGAATTCCACATTCTCACCACTCTCTGTGTAAACAGTGAGTTCCACATTCTCACCACTCACTGTGTAAACAGTGAGTTCCACATTCTCACCACTCACTGTGTAAACAGTGAGTTCCACATTCTCACCACTCTCTGTGTAAACAGTGAGTTCCACATTCTCACCACTCACTGTGTAAACAGTGAGTTCCACATTCTCACCACTCACTGTGTAAACAGTGAGTTCCACATTCTCACCACTCTCTGTGTAAACAGTGAATTCCACATTCTCACCACTCTCTGTGTAAACAGTGAGTTCCACATTCTCACCACTCACTGTGTAAACAGTGAGTTCCACATTCTCACCACTCTATGTGCGTTGTCACTTTTCCCTGTCTGTCGAAACTAAAATCAGTTTGGCAAACGTTTTTACTCATGAAAATAGTGCCCCTTTAAGGGATGCACCACGGTTCATCTATGAGTCACTAAGTGGGTTAGCTGAAAATACAGGCACTAGGAAATAGATTGCTTCTCCCAAGGTGCACAGTAAACATGCACATCTGCAGTACTTTTGCTCTACTGAGCTGATAGTCTCTCATATATACAGTCCATTAGTGCACTAGTTTTGGTTTCCTTTACACAATCATTTTTTTAGCAGCGGTAACTGAACCAATTAGTGCCTTTGGCAACGTTCATTTAGATGTCGAAGTATTTGGCTGATGTGTGTGTCTGAATTGACACTGATCAGGACAGATGGCTTGAATTAAATTATTTAGTAACAGCTCCCCCAGTGGATTAGTTGGCAATTGCAGTATGTAGCTGAGCTGTACAGCCCGTGTTGTCAGTTCCCGGGTTTGAATCCTGTGGGGGCTTGGGGGCTCCGGGAAACTCTTTTATCCCGTTCCACCGCCATAACTTTGGCAGACGGTCGTCCAAAATCCCGTTTACAGGCGGAGCGGGAGAGGCCGTGACGAAATTCACCCCCCGCCCTGCTTTGTGCTAGGCTGAATTGCCTATTGGACTCATTAGTGACAATCTTATAATTATGGACCCTAGATTTGGATTCCCCCACAAGTGGAAACATCTTCCCTACGTCTCTGTCGAACCCCTTCATAATCTTAAAGACCTCTATCAGGTCAACCCTCAGCCTTCTCTATCCTAGAGAAAGGAGCCCCAGTCTGTTCAATCAAAAGCAAAGATAAGCGGATGCTGGAAATCTGAAATAAAAACAGAAAATGCTGGAAATGCTCAGCAGGTCAGGCAGCATCCTTGGGGAGTGTTGTACTACGAGGAGCGATGGAGTAGATTGGGCCTATGTTCTCTGGAGTTTAGAAGAATGAGAGGTGATCTCATTAAAATGTATAAAAATCTTAGCGGGTTTGACGGGGTAGATGCTGAGAGGATGTTTCCCCTGGCTGGAGGGTCTTGGGGGGGAAAAAATGGGTTGCTTTGCGCCTCGCGTTAGCGCCCCTGGGGTAGCGCCCCGTGGCGCTGCACCTCTAACGATGACTTCATCGCCGTGCGCAGTGCCCCGGCCGCAAACTTCGGTCGCGCCCCCTGACCTACCACCGGACGAGATGTCCAACAGGGTCAGGGTGGTGTTTTCGCAACCACGGCGGCGCAAATTAAAAGGCAGGTGCCGGGCGGCCATTTTTTTTCCGGCCGTCTGCCAGCATCCGGCCCCCTTCCGTTTCTTCATGCGGGGGTGCCGGCCACGATCGAGCTAATTCCCCGGCACCCCACTCGCCGGTGGTCCAGCAGGGTCCCAGTGCGTGCTGCGCTAGGCCCTTCCCCTTTAATCAGGCGCTGGTGCACGTAGCGCTGCGATGTTGAATGGTAGCGCCCCAGGTGGGAGGGAGAGCGCTTGCAGTAGCATCCCGCCTCCTGCTTGGGGTGCTACCACTCAATTTACGGCGCTGGGGCGCTAATTATTTTGGGGGGCTAAAAGTAGCGCCCTGACGAAGTTAGCGCCCCGAAGGGGGCGCGCCCGAATTTTGCCTCCTAGAACCAGGGGTCAGAGTCTCAGGATAAGGGGTCGGTCATTTAGGACTGAGATGAGGAGGAATTTCTTCACTCAGAGGCTGCTGAATCTTTGAAATTCTCTACCACAGAGGACTGTGGATGCTCCGTCATTGAGTATATTCAGGGCTGAGATCGAGGGGAATCAAGGGATATGGGGATCGGGCGGGAAAGTGGAGTTGATGTCGATGATCAGCCATGACCTTGTTGAATGGCAGAGCAGGCTCGAGGAGCTGTATGGCCGACTCCTGCTCCTATTCCTTCTGTTCTTATGAGAGAGAAAGAGGAAACAAGAGTTAACATTTCAGGTCGATGACCTTTCATCAGAACCTGAGGTAATTCACCCCCCAACTGATCTGTGCTAGATTATCTGATCTCAGCTTGCTGAGGGTGGGGTGCGGGGTGGGTGGAGTGGGGGGGTGGTGGTATGTGGGGTGGGGGTTGCGTGCTACAACTGACCTGAGTGCCCCTGTGTTAGGGAGGGGAAAATGAAAGGTCATTGACATAAACTCTGTTTCTCTCTCTCTCTACAGCTGCTGCTTGACGTGCTGAGTGTTTCCAGCATTTCTATCTGCTATTAAATAATGTAGGCAAAATGTTTGTGATTTTTAGAGATACATATGTATCGATTGCAATATATCCTGCGCCACCCGCTGTGAGGATTCAATTTAGCTATAAATTAAGCTGTGGCAAATTCTTGCAGCACTGTGCAAATAATAATAAAAATCACACTGAATTTATAACTTGAACTGCTAACAAATAAGCGGTCGCCTGTACGCTTGAATATAATCAAAGAGGAAGGATTTTGACTGTTATTTTCCTATCCCCTTCACACATCAGGGATCAGAGCAACACTTACCTCATTTATATCGGCAGCATTCCACACACAAAAGGCACCAAAAATAGATGCTCCGGCTCATTGTTATCTCCGTTTGTCAAATTTAGCAAGGGTAATTTTTGAAATAGTATCGCCCAGGTTAACAACACAGGAAACTGGTGCTTTGAGCTGTAACGTTTGATTTATCTTAACAATGAGTATTTGTGACTGGTCTATTAGGTATTATATAAAACGTGTCGTCTTCAGATTCAGTCAAATCCACTCGCATAAGTTGGATTACTGAGCTGGGAGACCAGCTCGATTTATGTTACCTTTTCAATAGGATTTTGTTCTTTAAATCCCGATTCTGACCGTTCTGTAAGATTAATTATCGATTTGGGAAAGAGAAAAGAATAGAAAGCTGATTATGCAGTCAGAAACTTGAAATGTGGGATTGATTATACTGCGATCTGCATTGAATAAAACCAGGAATAGATGATAACCAGGTCTGAGCAAGACTATCCGGAGTGACTTCCGGTGGTTCTTGCAACGTAGTCATTGAAAGTCTTGCAAAACTCACAGCCATGAGCTGAATAGCGCTCTCCTATTCTTCTGTATAGGTGCAAATATCTTAGAGGAAAAATCTAAATATGATTAGATGAGAGGGGGGGAGATGAGGAGAATTTTTACTACGCAGCGAGTTGTTATGATCTGGAACACACTGGCTGAAAGGGCGGCGGAAGCAGATTCAATAGTAACTTTCAAAAGGGAATCGGATAAATACTTGAAAAGGAAAAATTTGCAGGACTGTGGGGAAAGAGCAGGGGGAATGGGACTAATTGGAGAGCTCTTTCAGAGAGCCTGCACAGGCACGACGGGCCGAATAGCCTCTTTCTGTGCTGTAAGATTCTGTGTGCTTTTAAGAAGGCAAGGTTGTTCTCTGACACTCTATATTTGTAGCCATCGATTGTGTTCAACCTTATAATCTACAGTTTTAGCAGCATGTCCTTCCCCCCCATCACAGTTTTCTCAGTATAATATGATTTCCAAAAGGACACCCAAGAACGATCAGACAAATCCCTCCTTTATGGGTTGTCTCGCTGTCAGAAAGTAGAATCAGTGGTTTTCATCAGCATGCCAGATTAAAGACAAGACGTTACTTAGGTCACATTACCTGTGGTTTCTCGTTGGCTATGAATAGATGCATTCCTGCAGACATCAAATGTCGAAAATCACTCATGGGATTGGCAATGGCTTCTTTCTCTAAGCCACTTAATTTCTGTCTGCATATTAATATTTTATTATTCCTCGGAGCACTTGACATGGCTCTTGGTTCCAGTAATATACTGCAGCAGTCATTTCCATTTGGCAGAAAATGCATCGCAAATATCAAGCTGTGCTCTCCAAACGCGCGCACAAGCAAAGGTGCGAAGAGAGCCCGTTTTATTGTCTGCAAAATTAATGACCCACTGAACACAGGCTTAATAGCTGCCGCCACTGTAGGAAATACGCTTCTTCTTATTTCCGCCAGAAGCTTAACTTTGTTAAATATTTGCCTACTCAGCAAGACTAGGCTCGAAATCTAGTACGGCATTTTTGCGGCATGATACCACAATGGCTTTGAAGCCCGCTGACGGTGCATTCACACTGCATGTCCAACAACAACTACAGCTTGTATTTACAGAGCACCTTTAACGTAGTATGATGTCCCCAGGGCGCTTCACAGGAGCGGAATCAGACAACATTTGACACCGGGCCACATAAGGAGATATTAGGAGAGGTCACCAAAAGCCTGGTCAAAGAGGTAACTTTGAAGCAGGAGGAAAGAGAGAGATCGGGGGTGGGGGAGGGGTGGTGGCGGTGTGGGTGGTGGGGCGAAGAGGTTTTGGGGAGGGAATTCCAGTGCTTAGAGCCTAGAGGACTAAATGCACGGCCGCCAATGGTGGGGCGAAGGAATTGGGGTGGGATGGAGGTGCGCAACCAGCCAGAGTTGCAATAATGCTAAACTTGGGCGTGCAATTGGACGTCAAAGTCCCAACTGACTCAGAAGTGAAGGAGAGCGGGATGGCCTCCACCAGGGACTTTCACTCCACTTGGCTCTGGTGTCAGGTCCAGCCTTGACTCGATTCGGGCTGCGTTCACACTACAACTGCAGCGTCAGTGCGAAAGGAGAGCGGTTCACACCGTCGCTACAGCTAGAGTGTGAATGCACCCTCATTAACATGAAACAATGGTTCCAGGTTCGTTAGAGAGACTTGAGTTGTAACAACACTGTCATTTTGGCACAAGGATTGAAGTGTCTGATGGTTTTTGCTGTTTTCTCCTTCTGTTCCCTTCTCTTCTCTTGATTCCTGCTGCAATGCGGCCCCTTGGGCACTGGAAGCCCTACCGTATCTTACCCAAGCTGTTGGTAGCCCCCATGCAAGCCTTCACATCGAGTGCCAGCCGACTACTGTGTGCAGTTCTGGTCGCCACACTATAGGAGTGATGTGATTGCATTGGAAAGGGTGCAGAGGAGATTCACCAGGATGTTACCTGGGCTGGAGCGCTTCAGCTATGAAGAGAGACTGGACAGGCTGGGGTTGTTTTCCTTAGAGCAGAGAAGGCTGAGGGGGGGCCTGATTGAGGTGAACAAAATTATGAGGGGCATAGATAGGGTAGATAGAAAGGAACTTTTCCTCTTAGTAGAGGGGTCAATAACCAGGGGGCATAGTTTCAAGGTAAGGGGCAGGAGGTTTAGAAGGGATTTGAGGAAAATCTTTTTCACCCAGAGTGTGGTTGGAATCTGGAACTCACTGCCTGAAAGGGTGGTAGAGGCAGGAACCCTCACAACATTCAAGAAGCATTTAGATGAGCACTTGAAACACCATAGCATACAAGGCTATGGACCAAGTGCTGGAAAATGGGATTAGAATAGATAGGGCTTGATGGCCGGCGTGGACACGATGGGCCGAAGGGCCTCTTTCTGTGCTGTATGACTCTATGACTGCTTGACTGCGGCGGGAGGAGGGTGAGGGAATCATTGCAGCTGAGCCCGAACTTGCCCTCAGCCCATGTGCACACATGCTGGGATCTCTGGACAACAGTTGGAACAGGCGTAGGCCATACGGCAGGGGCCAGGAATACTTGCAACCCCTCCTAACCCAGGAGCATTGCAATTTAACTCCCCTCCTCCCCCCTCCCCACCTCCAGCCCCCATCCAGGAGGAGTGAGGCCAAGTAGAGCATTCCCGTGGCAACCTTCACCGAGATCAGCTAACTCAACACAAAGGGATCAAACCTAGGACCTTTGCGGTCTGCAGGGATCAGCAACTCAGTGGATAAATGTACGGAGCTTCACATTTTAAATAGGAAGCTTGTATAATCTATTAATCATTTCACTGCATCTATCGTAGACATCTTGCTTTCATGTTCGAAATGCATAATTCAAATATCCATCTATAATATATTAAAAGCTTATGTCTGCACACATTTTCTGTCAACTTTCCCCCGTTATAATGGAGACTGCCTATGTAAACTGGTCATGCTGTAATTACATCCGTGTCCAGTGGAGGCACTGCAGTGCCACCCCTGGCGGGAGGGAATAATTACAATGTGACCAGTTCACAAGGCAATTTCCACAGTTTTCATTGTTGCAATGGAGAATAAAGAAATGACAAAATGTATGACTTTAAAATGGAGACTGAATTACATCTGTGCGCCTGCTCTTAATTATCCCCTGGTCTTAATGATCCCATGACCTCTAACCTGAAGACCATACTTGGCCTTGACTTCCTGTGTGCAACGGCACAGGGAATCATCTAACATACATACACAGGAAAACCCACACCAAATATTTTTGGGATGCAGTTTGATCAATGTTTTTACATATATATTTGTTATAGTTCCGTACAGCTGTCATTTTATTTCTGTCTCCTGAAATTGCCATTGTACATGTACTGAGATGGATGGGGACTGCTCTTGAGTGCAGCAGTGTTAAAATATCTCTCCCAGGAGATACAGAAGAGACTGCTGGTATTCCACAGCGCTCGAAGACTGAGGGCACTGCTGCACATTAAAGGTCATTTTAGTCACCCAAAGACAAATAATTAAACACAGTTGCCAAAAAAGACTGCAATTGCTATTCATTTTCCTCTGCCTCAAAGCCACAGTCACTGGGTTGCACTTGAGTAGGGTAATGCTGTGAGACAGGGCTGCCTGCCCGTTGTGTAATGTCAAAGCGTCAGTGCCACAGTGGGTTGACTCACCGCAGCTCTCGCCTCGGAAGATCGCTGGAAATTGGGATGGAAGTGAGGGGAATGGATTACGTTTAGAATCGCGCCTCTCGGCTTCGCTTACCTTTCACATGGCTGCCAGCTCTGCTGGGGGGAAAGTGGCAAGAAAGGTGTTCTTCTACCTGATTTCCAGCATACAGGAAACTCTTTGGTATCCGGCACCGACAGGACCGGCGTGTTGCCGGTTCATCAAAAATTCCGGATGACGGAGAGGGTTATCTACTGAGGCTATTTTTAAAAAAGAAAAAGAAAAAAATCAAGAAATGTGCAGAATACAGTAATTGGGTACTCACCTACAGAATGTTGTGTTAAATGGATGGTGGAAGATGCTTGATTAAGTACAGTACTGCCAGTTGATGGTAATGCAATGCAATGACTACCAGCAATGTGGGAGACACACAGTACCCCTGTAAAATGGCGGATCAGAAGAGACTACCGACAGTGCGGGAGAGTCAGACTCCTGTTACAGGGGTATTGAGGTGTTCCGACTTCCGACAGCACCAAGAAGCCGAGTAGTGGCAGTTTGGTGAACTACCCCCCACTGACTAACTCGGCCGCCGCGGGAGACTCGGACTCGGACTCGGCAACATTGCCGGTTATTGAGGTGTTGTTTTCGGCGTGAGACTTTTGTTAGTTAATAAAGAATTCCGAATATTTAGGTGCCGTTTAAACGAGAGTTTCCTGTATCTGGTAAACCTTTCGATCTGTGATCAGCAGATCTGATACCTGACTTTGTGTCAGCTGAATTCCTCGCTGGTCTGGGTGCGGTGCGGAAGGTACCATTTGGCACGGCCTTTGGACTAGCCCAAATGATAAAACACTCGATGCAATCAACTTTACTTCTCCAACACGCCACCAAAACTGACCCACCACTCTGCAGTAACTGAAGACTCAGGACACACGAGGTTCTGAATATTTCAGATATCTACCACAGCCCATCTTGTACTGACTGGTTCCCACAGGCCTCTTTCAACTTCTAACCTCTGCTCTCTTACGTAGGTGGCCATTCCTTTTCCTGTTGTGTCCAACCTATCCCTGCAGTCCTTGTACAAATTGTGTTCACGTCGGATGCAAAGCATGGGGTGGATCTTGCAGCATAAAGGGAGGCCACTCAAATCACTGTGCCTCCGACAGAACTACCCGTTCCCTTGACGAGCTTTCCTTTTTCAAAATAACAACAGAAAATGCTGGAAAAACTCAGCAGGCCAGGCAACATCCATGGAGAAAAAATAGAGTCAACGTTTCGGGTCAAAGCCCTTTGTCAAGACTAGAGAAGCACAGGAAATGAAATAGATTAAAAGGCCCGAATGGGGGCTGGGAGAGAACAAAAGAGAAGTGAAGAGACATTAAGAGGTATTCAAAATGAGACGAGATGGTGATAGGACTAGTGGAGACAAAAGACGGCTCTAGATTAGGTGTGAAATGCGCTGGCAGAATGGGAGACAGCTGCCATGTGGGAGAGAAAAAAGGGGGAGGGGGAAAAGGGCCAAAACAAAGGTGTGGATAAAAAATAAGTAAAAATGTGATGGGGCCAAGGTTATGATCTGAAATTGTTGAACTCGATATTGAGTTCAGAGGGCTGTAAAGTGCCTAATCGGAAGATGAGGTGCTGTTCCTCGAGTTTACGCTGACCTTCCATGGAACAATGCAAGAGGCCGAGGACAGTGAGGTCTGAGTGGGAATGGGGTGGTGAATTAAAATGACAGGCGACCGGAAACTCGGGGTCACCCTTACGGACTGAACGGAGGTGTTCCGCAAAGCAGTCACCCAATCTGCGTTTGGTCTCCCCAATGTAGAGGAGACCACATCGTGAGCAGTGAATACAGTATACTAGATTGCAAGAAGTACAAGTAAATCACTGTTTCACCTGGAAGGGGTGTTTGGGGCCCTGGACAGTGGGAAGGGGGGAGGTATAAGGGCAGGTGCTGCATCTCCTGCGCTTGCACGGGAAGGTGCTGGGCGAAGGGGAAGGGGTGCTGGGGGTGATAGAGGAGTGGACTAGGGCATCTCGGAGGGAGCGGTCCCTATGGAATGCTGAAAGGGGAGGGGATGGGAAGATGCGTTTGGTGCTGGGATCACGTTGGAGGTGGCGGAAATGGCGGAGGATGATCCGTTGAAAGTGGAAGCTGGTGGGGTGAAAGGTGAGGACAAGGGGAACCATGCTATAAGAGGTTGATCTCACCCAATAAAGAGAGACCAAACGCAGATTGAGTGATCGTTTTACGGAACACCTCCGCTCAGTCCACAAGCGGGACCCTGAGCTTCCGGTCGCTTGCCATTTTAATTCTCCATCCCACTCCCACTCTGACCTCGCTGTCCTTGGTTTCCTACACTGTACTAATGAAGCTGGGTTTCCGTGGAACAATGCAAGAGCCCGAGTACAGTGAGGTCTGAGTGGGAATGGGGCGGTGAATTAAAATGACAGGTGACCGGAAGCTCGGGGTCACCCTTACGGACTGAACGGAGGTGTTCCACAAATATTGATCCACTTTCCTTTTGAAAGATATTGGCCCAGAAATTCGGGTCTCCACGGGTGAGTACGCACGGGGTACTCACCCGTAGGCCCAATGGAAGTGCCGGTTTCCTGCATGCACTGTGCATGCGCGGGAAACCGGCACTTCCGTTCCCCTGAAAGAAGGGGTTCAGAGTTCAAACGTGTGCGCAGGAGAGGCTGCGCGTGCGCATCGAACTTACATTTTTTTTTGCAGGTTTTACCGGGAGGGTTAGTCTCCAGAAGTTACACATATAAAAAGCAGTCGCAAGGCCTGCTTTTTACTAGGTAAGTGGTGAATTAATTAAAATTAAAACATTTTTTCCACAGGTTTATTATTTTTAAATACTTTAAAGAAAGGTAAGTTTATTTTTAGCCCCGTTAGAAAATAAAATTATTTTTTCAAAAATTTAAATTATTGTTTAAAATAGTTATTTCATGTAATTTATAGTTTATTTTAAAAATGTGATTTTTTTTTAATTTATTTGAAGATTTAGTGATGTTTTGGGGCTTGTAGTATTTATAAGTTTGACAGCCCTTCCCGTCAAACTTATGAATGAAGCATTCCCTGCTCCAATTGGCTCCCCATGGCCCACGTGATCCCAGGGGACGCATCAAACTAACTGCAAACCCCTGGGATACGCAAGCACTGCGCGCCAGCAGTTGGAGCAGGCCACGGATTGGAATTCCACGGGGGCCCACAGCTCAACGGCCGGCGCGCTGGGTAAGTGCAGGTCGGGGGCTGACACCTGCGGGAAGCCCTCGACCCAAATTTCTGGGCCATTATGGATTAGGTTTCCGCAAACAGCTCCTGTCGACCATTCTATGCCCTGACAACTTTCTGCACACTATCCCGCTGTCCTTTCAACCGCCCGTAAATTTGTCATCAGTGGTAACTTCTGACAATGGACAGCGGCTCAGCCTGTGTTATTGCTGGGATTTCAGCAAAGCACAATAGTGCACCAGTGGAATTTATGTATGGCTGCAGTGCTCTTTTTTTTATATCTACAACTTGTGGAAGAAGCCATGGTGGATGTGGCATTTCTCTTGAAGTAAAAGGCTCCAAACAGTATATTATTGAAAAAAGGCTTGCGTTTATGTATCTCAAAGTACTTCAATCACAGTGAATTACTTTGAAGTGCAGTGACTGTTTTTAGATAGTAAAACACTGCAGACATTTGGCGCGATGAAAAGAATAATGATTTATTGTTTCCTGCCGATATTTCTTGAGGGAGAAATGTTGGCCAGGACATCAGGCGAGCTCTCTGCTCTTCAACAGATAGGATCCCTCTATCACCAGAACAGGCAGAAAGATCCGTGATTGAACGTCTCGTTCAAAGGACCGCAACTCTTGCAGTGTAGAACTCCCTCAATACACGTGCTCAAGCCTTGGAACAGGGCTGACGTAGAGCCGCCTGACTCCGAGATAAGAGTGCTATCAACCGAGCCAAGTCAACAACATGCCTTCAAAAGAAAAATACTGCGGATGCTGGAAATCTGAAATAAAAACAGAAAATGCTGAAAACACTCAGCAGGCCAGGCAGCATCTGTGGAGAGAGAAGCAGAATTAACGTTTCAGGTCGATGACCTATCATCAGAACAACAAGTAGTGGTGAGTATAGCAAAAAGAAAATACTGCAGATGCTAGAAATCTGAAATAAAAACAGAAAATGCTGGAGATACTCAGCAGGTCAGGCAGCATCTGTGAAGAGAGAAACAGAGTTAACGGTTCAGGTCGATGACCTTTCATCAGAACTGGAAAAAAGCAGGAAATGGAATAGATTTTTAAGCAAGTGTAGGAGCTGGGAAATGGGGGAGGGGATGAAACAACAAAAGGGAAGGTCTGTGATAGGATAGAAGGCAGGAGAGGTTAAGAGACATTGAGAGACATTCAAGGCGAGAGGAGATGGTAATGGGACAGGTTAAGAAACAAAGGATGGCTCTAGATGAAGTGTAAATTGCGCTGGCAGAATGAAAGACAGCTGCCATGTGGGAGAGAAGAACAAAAAACAAACAAAAAAAAAGTGGAAAAAGAAATATATGATAGGGGTCGAGGTTATGATCTGAAATTGTTGAACTCTATGTTTAGTCCAGAAGGCTGTAAAGTGCCTAATCGGAAGATGTGGTTCTGTTCCTCGAGCTTACGCTGAGCTTCCGTGGCCGAGGACAGAGAGGTCTGAGTGGGAGTGGAGCGGAGAATTGAAGTGACAGGCGACCGGAAGCTCGGGGTCTGAGTATAGGTCTGTCACTCACGGGTGATTATGACGGAGGCATTTTGAGGTGATGACACGACAAAATGTATCAGCTTAAGTGCAGCTTTTCCCTCTAGTGCATTGGTACCAAAGTGTTAAATAGGTCCCAGTAATGTAAAAGTATTGTCTTAAATTAAATACAGGAAACTCTTTGTTATCCGGCACTGACGGGACCGGCGTGTTGCCGGTTGATCAAAAATTCCGGATGACGGAGAGGGTTATCTACCGAGGCTATTTTTAACAAAGAAAAATTTTTAAAAATCAAGAAATGTGCAGTATACAGTACAGGTAGACGATCCTTTATCCGAACTTCCGAAAACCGAAAACCTCTAAAAACCGAAAGTTTTTTCGTTCAGCGTAAGTCGTGCGCACGACGCCGACCCCCGCCCCCGACCCCCCCGCCGACGCCAACCCCCGCCGACCCCCCCGCCGACACCGACCCCCGCCAACCCCCACCCCCGACCCCCCGCCGACGCCGCCCCCCGCCGACCCACACCCCCGACAAATTTCCCAGTCTTATAAAATACCTTCTGAAATCCGAAATTTTCCGAAAACCGAAACACGGCTGGTCCCGAGGTTTTCGGATAAAGGATAGTCTACCTGTAATTGGATACTCACCTACAGAATGTTGTGTTAAATGGATGGTGGAAGATGCTTGATTAAGTACAGTACTGCCAGTTGAGGGTAATGCAATACAATGACTACCAGCAGCGTGGGAGACACACAGTACCCCTGTAAAATGGCAGATCAGAAGAGACTACCGGCAGCGCGGGAGAGTCAGACTCCTGTTACAGGGGTATTGAGGTGTTCCGACTCCCGACAGCACCAAGAAGCCGAGTAGTGGCAGTTTGGAGAACTACCCCCACTGACTAACTCGGCCACCGCGGGAGACTCGGACTCAAACTCGGCAACATTGCCGGTTATTGAGGTGTTGTTTTCGGAGTGAGAATTTTGCCAGTTAATAGAGAATTCTGGATATTTTGGTGCCGTTTAAATGAGAGTTTCCTGTAGTTGCATTTTCCAGACGTTAAGAATCACACACTGTGTAGATTGAGAGTGCTGCCTTCGAGGGGCCATGTTATACATCACGTCACCCTGAAGGGAACAGCGTTCAACATCCAGTGCTCTGAGCAGCTTCCCATCTGTTAATATTCTCTAAGTTAGGTGTCATTTTGGGATGCCTCTCAGCTAAAGTAGGTGTTGACTTAAGATGTGTTTCAAATTAAAAAACAGAAAATGCTGGAAATATGCAGCGGGTCCATCAGTAGCTGTGAAAAGTTGGGTTAACCCTTGACTACAACTTGAAGGATCTACATCTCAAATATTAACCCATCTTTTCTCTCTACAGATGCTGACAAACTTGCTGTGTATTTCAGGAATTTTCTCTTTTGATGCCAGGTTGCTAGCATTTGCTAAGGATTTCTTCTTATCTCGACATAGGAACATAAGGAACAGGAGTAGACCGTTCAGCCCCACGAGCCTGCTCTGCCATTCAATCAGATCATGGCTGATCTGCGCCTCAAATCCATTTATCTGCCTCTGCTCCAAATCTCTTAATACCCTTACACAATAGCAACATACTGCGGAGGCTGGAAATCTGAAACAATAACAGAAAATGCTGGAAACACTCAGCAGGTCAGGCAGCATCCGTGGAGAGAGAAACAGAGTTAACGTTTCAGGTCGATGACCCTTCGTCAGAACTGAAAAAGTTGGAGCTGTAACAGGTTTTAAGAAATGTGCAGAGTCAGGGAAAGGGGGGAGGGGGAGGGGGAGTAAGGAATTAAAGGCATAGTCTGTGCTAGGATTGAACTCACGAGAGATAACATGTTGCAAATGGGGATGGCAGAATCATCAACAGCTGCCGCCTGAAAAAATGGGGGCAGGGGTTATAGTCTGAAATTGTTGCACTCACTGTTGAGTCCAGAAGGCTGTAAATGCCTAATCGAAAGATGTGGTGCTGTTCCTCGAGCTTACGTTGAGCTTAATACCCTTACGGTTAAGAAGGCAAATGGTATGTTGGCCTTCGTAGCGAGAGGATTCGAGTACAGGAGCAAGGATGTCTTGCTGCAGTTGTACAGGGCCTTGGTGAGACCACACCTTGAGTATTGTGTGCAGTTTTGGTCGCCCTATCTGAGGAAGGATGTTCTTGCCATGGAAGGAGTGCAGCGAAGATTCACCAGGCTGATACCTGGGATGGCAGGAATGACGTATGAGGAGAGATTGGGTCGATTGGGCTTATACTCGCTGGAGTTTAGAAGAATGAGAGGGGATCTCATTGAAACTTATAAAATTCTAACAGGACTGGACAGACTAGATGCAGGAAGGCTGTTCCTGATGATCGGGGAGTCCAGAACCATGGGTCACAGTCTAAGGATAAGGGGTAGGCCATTTAGGACAGAGCTAAGGAGGAATTTCTTCACCCAGAGAGTGGTGAACCTGTGGAATTCTCTACCACAGAAGGCAGTTGAGGCCAATTCATTAAATATATTCAAGAAGGAGTTAGATATATTTCTTAAGGCTAAAGAGATCAAGGGATATGGGGAGAAGGCAGGGACAGGGTACTGAATTTGGATGATCAGCCATGATCTCATTAAATGGCGGAGCAGGCTCGAGGGGCTGAATGGCCTACTCCTGCTCCTATCTTCTATGTTTCTATGTTCCTTACCTGACAAAAATCTATCGATCTCGGTCTTGAAAGCTCCAATTGTCCCCCAGCATCCAAAGCCTTTGGGGGGAGAGAATTCCAAATTTCCATTACCCTTTGCATGAAAAAGTGTTTCCTGATTTCGCTCCTCAGTAGCCTAGCTATAATTTTAAGATGATGTCTCCTTGTACTTGATCCCCACACCCCCCTCCCCTCCCTCATCAGAGGAAAATAGTTTCTTCGTATCTACTCTATCATAATCATAATCAACTTTATTGTCATTGTTAGTGCACAAGTGCAGTACAACGAAATGTAGGCTTGCGGCTCCCGAGAGTGTACATTTAGATTAAGACATTTAAACATTCAACATTCATTTGGCTTGTAATACATTAACATAAACATAACCATAATAAAGTGCATTGGCAGATGTGCAGGCTTTAGAGTTTATTTGTGGAGTTCAGTAGGATGACAGCCCTGGGAAAGAAGCTGTTCCTAAATCTGGTCGTTCGGGTGCGAATGCATCCGTAGCGTCTCCCAGATGGCAGGAGGGCGAACAGACTGTGGCTGGGGTGGGTAGGGTCTTTGATGATGGTCCGTGACCTCCGTAAACAGCGTTTCTGGTATATGTGCTCTATGGTCGGTAGCCGGGTGCCGGTAATGTGTTGGGCAGTTTTGACTACCCGCTGCAGGGCTTTCCGGTCATAGTAGCTACAGCTGCCATACCATACTGTGATACAGTTCGTCAGGATGCTCTCTATAGTTAACTTGTTGGGTAACTGTAGCATTCCAAGATACGAAACCAAAGGCTCATGAGGTGGAGCGGGCACTTAACATGCGAAAGACGTGCAGGATCAGAGCAGCTAAGATGTTGGCCCAGTGACGCTCTGTGTTTAAAAGGAAGGTGTTGATTGAATGTTAGCTACAACATTCGGTGGTGATCTACTCAAAAAAAGGCGGAATTACTCACGAAGAATTTGAAGTTGTGCTGGGAGCCAGCTTGGAATTTGTACCCTGGTGTGTAGTTTTGAAGTCAAATCTTGACGATGGAAAAGCTCCACACCCAATATTTGGCGGTGATCAAATGCACACTTTCAAAGTTAACTCTGCGCACTAGAAAATGATGGTGTCCATCTGGAATTTTTATCTAACAAAATCCAGTTTCGGATTGAAGTGAGATTTGCATAGTGTGGAGTTGCATATGAAATGTGGTGTTGAAGGACTGAATAGTTTCAAAGTTATTGCAGTCCCTGGCAGTTCAAAGTACTGCTGGCAGCCAAGTGGATCTCATCCAATTGGGTTCAGCTTTAAATGAAAGCCAAGATTTGTCAGTAGCATATGCACATTAGATGCAGTCAATGGCGGATAAAGGTTTTCAAAGCTATTGCAATCAAAATTCAAGGATTGTTACAGAACAAGGGGACGTAATCTTAATATTAGACCAGGCCGTTTAAGAAGGAAATCAGTAAGCACTTTTTCAGATGAAGGGTAGTAAAAATCTGGAACTCTCTTCCCCCTAAAAGGCTGTGGATGCTGAGACAATTGCTTTCTCGACTGAGATCGATAGATTTTTGTTGGGTCAGAGATATGGCGCTGAGGCAAGTAAATGGAGTTGAGGTATAGATCAGCGATGATCTGACTGAACGGTGGAACAGGCTCGAGGGGCTGAATGGCCTACTCTTGTTCCTGTGTTCCCTTCCAGGGGAATACATTCCATCTGTTGATCACTATTTGCGTAAAGGCAGCGGGCTTTTGCCAGTTTAAACCTGTCACCTGCTTATCCTACTGCCTCGATTTGCTGTAATGTTCCGAGTTTGCCTTTTCTTGGTTACCTCCTACAAAATCAAAAGTGATACACAAAAAGACCATATCGGTGAATCTTTGAATTAGGACTGAAAATGAGTGCGAGAATGCCATTGTAGTACAATTAACAGTAAGCTTTCAAAGCACTCGAATTCATGTAAGCTTTAATGATAGAAATTATGCAGAGTGTAAGACCAGTTTGAACACACAAACAGATTATCATGCTTAGTACAAGTTTTAGTTCCAGCAGCTGGAATATGATAACACTTTAGCAAGCAGTTGCCTCAATACGTAAATCCCATAAGAAGGATAACTGTAAAAGTAATGTGCAGTTTGTGTCAGACTTCAATATTACAATGTGTACAGGGTCAAAACAGCGTGATCCCTTGTTGAGGGCATGAGATCAGTAAGTAGCAACATAATCTTTCTGCACATGCTCTGTGGCAAGACCGCTTTATTTTTGACTCCCAAGTGGAGCGAAAGCTTTGGAAACATGTAGAAATAACAACTGCTCATCTCTTCTGGATGTTCATAGAATTATAGAAATTTACGTCACAGAAGGAGGCCTAAAAAGAGCTATCCAGCCTAATCCCACTTTCCAGCTCTTGGTCCATAGAAACATAAAAACATAGAAGAGAGGAGCAGGAGTAGGCCATTCGGCCCCTCGAGCCTGCTCCGCCATTCAATGAGATCATGGCTGATCATCCAAATTCAGTAACCCGGTCCCTGCTTTCTCCCCATATCCCTTGATCCCTTTAGCCTTAAAAAATATATCCAACTCCTTCTTGAATATATTTAATGAATTGGCCTCTACTGCCTTCTGTGGTAGAGAATTCCACAGGTTCACCACTCTCTGGGTGAAGAAATTCCTCCTCATCTCTGTCCTAAATGGCTTACCCCTTATCCTTAGACTGTGACCCCTGGTTCTGGACTCCCCGGCCATCGGGAACATCCTTCCTGCATCCAGTCTGTCCAGTCCTGTTAGAATTTTATAAGTGGCCTTGTAGGTTACGGCTCTTCAAGTGCACAGCCAAGTACTTTTTAAATGCGATGAGGGTTTCTGCCTCTACCACCCTTTCAGGCAGTGAGTTCCAGACCCCCACCACACTCTGGGAGAAAAAAGTTCACCTCAACGCCCCTCTAATCCTTCCACCAATTATTTTAAATCTGTGCCCCCTGATTATTGACCCTTCTGCTGGGGGAAATAGATCCTTCCTATCCACTCTATCTAGGCCCCTCAAATTTTATACACCTCAATTAAGTCTCCTCTCAGCCTCCTCTGTTCTAAAGAAAACAACCCCAGCCTATCCAATCTTTCCTCATAGCTAAAATTCTCCACTCCTGGCAACATCCTCGTAAATCTCCTCTGTACCCTCTCTAGTTTAATCACATCTTTCCTATAATACAGAGGGGCCTGAATTCATTTGTGCATGAAAGCGGGAGTGTACCGTGGAGCTATCAGCTGAGGTGCAGCGGAATGGAGGGGTCCTAAATCAGTCCTCGTGCCTCAGCATCGTAATTGTGTCAATTGGGCGCCTTGTCGCAGCTCGCTGGTTGGGGCCTGACCGATTTCGGCTGGCTTGGACGCAGGCCGAGGACCCAGAGCGCTCCTGCTCCTCCTGGTGCTACATTAACGTACGGTTAAAAAAAAAACTTACCTCCAGGCTTTGTCTGCGGCCTCCAGCCATCCCATTAAGGACCTCTACTAAGGCTGCTGTTGAGCCTGAAAAAGTAGCCGGAGCTTCCGACAACTCAAGCTCTGACGACTTTTAACCAATTTCGCAAACTGGTCCGGAAACAGATGTAGAACCTGCATTTCAATATTGAGCCGAAGCCTGCACTTTTGCTAGGTGGACGCCTAAAAAAAAAAGGCCCAGCCAAATTTAGCAGTGATCTGGGCTCATGTGCAAGTCAGACGTGGACCTTCCCACTGCTAAACTTGTCATCGGATCACCCATTTTACGGCATAAAACAGGCGCACCAATGTTGAACTTAGACCCAAGAGTGTTCTACACTATTGGGGGGAAAAATTCAGTTGATTTGTGCCTCCCATTAGTGCCTTAAGATGTTTGCGCCGCTCACGAAATTAACTAGACATTTTGCGGCAGCGCTAAACACTACTGCCACGATCTCCTGCGCCGGCAGATCATGACGTCAGTCGAGTGTGCAACGCCCTGGTAATGCCCCGGACGGGATATTGAGTGGCGCCCCCTGCCTTACCGCCTGCCGTTAGCAACGACAGGTTGAGGGGAGAGTTTTGCAGTCAGGAAGGGACTGGGGGAGTGCTATTTAAAGGCGACCGCTTCCTGCCTTTTTTTTTGGTGACATTTTTGCACTACGCATTCTGAGAGCGAGAGAGAGACTTCTGGAGAGATTCAACGCTGTGTGAAGGAGTTTTGGGTACTGAGCAGCACTTTGCTGGTTCATTTTGATTTGCCCTGCCTTGCATCGATTTAGAAGAGACTGTGGGGGCTGCACTCTGAGCTCTTTCCCTGCGCCTCTCCATTGTTCTTTCCAGCAGATTTGATGCACAGGTCTCTCCAGGCCGAGATTCAAGGCTGCAATGAGCAGGATGTGGATGGAGAGCAAGATCAACCCTCCCCTTTAAGAACTGGCCGGCGCCATTGTGTCTGTGTTCCATCGCTAACTGACATCAAATGAGCTTCGCCAGCGCTCTGAGGTAGCGCCTCGCTCCTCGGCCTTTGTGCCATAAGAGAGGTGTGTAGCGCCTGATTTAGCACTCCAATCACCTCCAGGGGGCGATAAAAACCAAGTTTGCAGTTGGAGGCGATAATTAGCGCCAGGCGCTAAACTTTGCGCACGGCCGATAATCGCGCCCCAAACAGGGCGATACTGAATTTTTCCCCGTTGGTCTTCTCCTGTCTGATCTAACCCAGGGTGGCAGTAGGGGCACCAGAAATGGCTTCAATTTTCCTGGTCTAGAGAGGGGAAAGTTGGCACGGGGTTCCTGCTTCTGATTACTGTCCAGTGACCCCTGCTTGTGTGTGCATAATGAGAATTGGACCGGGTTCAACTGCAATGCAGTTCACGGTAAAAAATAGCCTGGTGTCAAAGCGCAAGCATGAAGAGGGTACATAGTTCCTGTAGAACCATACACTGAGTGGCGGTCAAACTCCTGATGCCTTTTTAAAATCAAAATTCTCCCAAGGATCTCAGCCTTGATTGCTGTAAAGGGGAAAAAAATTGGTACTTTAGTGCCTCCCATTGGCACCAGCAGATGGCGCTGGCGGGGTGCTAGAGCATTATCGCTGGGGTGAGGCGAATCCAACGTCGCACGCCAAATCCCCCCCCCCACCCCCCGCAGCACCACCACTAACAGTTATCGCCAGGAGCCTCAACGCCAGGTGGATCGTGACATCAGTGAGTGTGCAACGCTCACTGGCTGCCCGATCTGCAAAATTGATTGTCGCCGCCTACCTTAGCGCCTGGAGGAAACAGTAACAGGGAGAGCAGCCGTGAAGCAACAGGAAGCTGGCTCCAGGGATGTTATTTAAAGGGATTATCAGTAATGACTCGCAGCTGTAGGTTAGTGGAGTTTCAGTGCTTTCTTGTCAGATTCACATAGTGCAACAGTCTCATTTCGTAATTTCAACGTTATTTAGTATCAGGAGTTTTGTGGCAACTAAAATGTAGCTACATTTATTCTTTAAAAAATCAAACTGCTACACTTGGTTACATTAATGGGGGCTGTACTGGTAGTCAACCTCACCCTCCAGGATCTACGGCAGAGGGAGCAGAGGCAGCGAGAAAGACTGGAACATGTGGCCAAAGGGAGCAGGAGGGCCATCAGGGCTCTCAACAGGAGGCATTACCCTCTGAGGGTATTCCGCGAGCACTTCTCCTACCTCCAATTAAGCGAGGAGCAGTGTGCTAGAAGGCTCCGCTTCACCAAGGAGGTGGTCACAGAACTCGGTTACGTCCTGCAACCAGACTACCAGCCACAGATCAGGGTGACCACAGCTCTCCCAGTGGCAGTCAAGGTCACCATCACCCTCAATTTCTTCACCAGTGGATCCTTCCAGTCTGCAACAGGAGACATAGCTAACATCTCACAGTTCGCCGTCAATCGCTGCATCTGGGAGGTCACAGAGGCTCTCTACATTAGGAGAAGGGACTACATTTCCTTCGCCATCACCAGAGAGAAGCAGGACGAATACATATGTGGCTTTACCAGGATAGCGGGATTCCCCATGGTGCAGGGCACCATTGAATGCACCCATTGGCTTTGCAGGCACCGCATAACAATCCTGAGATGTTCCATAACCACAAAAGCTACCACTCACTTAATGTGCAGTCGATGTGCAACCACAGATAGCTAATTCTCAATCTCAATGCCTGCTATCCTGGCAGCAGCCACGATGCCTTCATCCAGCACTCTTCCAGGCACCATGCCAAGCTCACGGCTGGCTGGTCAGAGACAAGGGCTATCCGCACACCACCTGGCTCATGACTCCCCTCTGCTACCCCAACACTCCTGCCCAGCACTCATATAATGAGAGCCATGCTGCCACCAGGAACATCATTGAGCAGACCTTCGGCCTGCTGACGCAACAGTTCCGCTGCCTTGACCGCTCGGGAGGAGCCCTCCAGTACTCGGTGGAGCGGGTGTCCCATTTCATGGTGGTCTGCTGCATGCTCCGCAACTTGGCCATCATAAGGGACCAGCCCTAGCCACCAGGGATTGAGGGACCACCTCAGGAGGAGGAAGAGGGAGCAGAGGAGGAAGAGGAGGACGAGGAGGAGGTCAAGGAGGAGGAGGAACAGGAGCGAGGGAGGAGGCAGCCACTTAATCGACCTGCTAGAAGGGTGGCCTGTGACCGCCTCATCAGACTATGGTTCCAATTAATTAAACCCCAGATCCCCGTTGCTCACCACATCCCCTTCAATCCATCCCTTTCGCAGGCCATATCACAGCGCAAAGCTGAAATGAGACAAGCCACAAAAGAATCCAAACTGAATTAATAAATATATCAAAAATCATAAAAGATCCCATGGCACTATTTCGAAGAAGAGCAGGGGAGCTATCCCCAGTATCCGAGTCAATATTTATCCCTCAATCAACATCACTACAACATTATCTGCTCATTATCACATTGCTGTTTGTGGGAGCTTGCTGTGTGCAAATTAACTGCTGCATATCCTACATTACAACAGTGACTACACTTCAAAAAGTACTTCATGGGCTGTGAAGCACTTTGGGACGTCCGGTGGTCATGAAAGGCGCGATATAAATGCAAGTCTTTCTTTTCTTTCTTTCGTCCTGCTCCCCTGCTTTTTCCCTATAGCCCTGCAAATTTCTCCTTTTCAAGTATTTGTCCAATTCCCTTTTGAAAGTTACTATTGAATCTGCTTCCACCCCCCTTTCAGGCCGTGCATTCCAGATCACAGCAACTCGCTGCATAAAAAAAATTCTCTTCATCACCCCCCTTTTTTCTTTTGTCAGTTACCGTGAATCTGTGTCCTCTGGTTACCGACCCACCTGCCAGTGGAAACTGTGTCTACTCTATTGAAACTCTTCTTAATGTTGAACATTTCTATTAAATCTCCCCTTAACCTAGAAAAATGCTAATTGCTGCTGCATTAGTGCTGCTCCACAGTGAAGCCTGTTCCTGTGGACTAAATTTGCTCTGTGTACGTATGTGTGTGTGCGAGTACCTCACGCTCACACATGCTGTGTGCCTCTCTGTCGTTCCCATGCCACTGCAATTCTCAGTGTGAAGCCTCTTCTGCACAATCATCTCGCCTCCACAGACATGCAAATTAACTCCGTCACTGCTGCTATTGTGACACTGTGCTAACAGGAACTCTTGTTCGCACTGCTGCTAGAGTACAACAGGAAGTAGGCAGGTTGTTCAGTGGCGCTACGGAGACAGACAGATGGGGCAACTTATTAGTCAGTTCTTTCAAGCCTGACTGAAAAGATCGGAGCCTGCAGTAAGCCGCGCTAGAACAAGAGGAGACCACTGTATCGTACGTTGCGTTAGCACAATCTCCTTTTACTTGGGCCTAACTCCAGCCCAGACCGACGGATTGGAAATCTGTGATAGTCCAATGTGAAGTGAGTTTGACAGCCTCATCCAGGTTCCTCCTGGGTGTGATCCAGAGCACAGAACCGCCTCTAATTCAGCAATGATTAATGCTAAACTGTCTGTCCCACTCTGCCGCTCAAGAGTGGCCACTATGGGAAGTGGAAGAATTCACTCCAGTATAATTTGAAATGCTCTTCTGCGGGCGGAGTTAGGGCAGGAGTGTCCAAATGGTTTCTCTTCACGAACCACTCTGTTATGTAGCATTGACATGCAGGAGCCACCTACAAATCACTGCAGGACAAAACACTGAATCTAGAGAATGGCTCCAGCTCAGACAAAACTACTGCTGTCATGTACTAAAGGTGATGAAATTAACACTGAAGCAGTATGTTACTTTTTTAAAATCAAAATAATACCAATCAGGGAGCAGCTCTGTCAAAAACATTAAGCCTAGAGATTCAAACCAGTGATGCCAGTAATCTAAGTGAATCAATAGAAACTGAGTAGCAGGATTTTAGCCAGGGTGCAAAGGCCTCAATATGTGTATATGTATTTGTATAAATATATGTGTCTGTGTATGTATACGTATAAAAAATATACATGTGCAATTGTGTGTGTATTGTATGTATATATATATGTATGTATTTGTGTATATGTGTGTGTATATATATATGTGTGTATATATGTCCCTTAACTTGAGTACCCCAAGGCCTCTTTACTTGAGTTACCCAAGGTTCCTTTACTGGAGTTACCCATGGTCCCTTTACTGGAGTTACCCAAGATAACTTTACTTGGGTTCCCCAATGTCCCTTTACGTGAGATAACCAAGGTGTCATTTACTTGAGGTCCCCAAGATCACATTAACTTGAGATCACCAAGGTCACATTTACTTGAGTTCCCAATGATCCTTTACTTGAGTTCCCCAAGGTCCCTTTACTTGTGTTACCAAAGGTCACACTTACTTGAGTTACCCAACATCCCTTTGCTGGAGTTACCCAATGGGCCTTTGCATGGTTTATCCAAGGTCGCTTTACTTGAGTTTACAATGATTCCTTTACTTGACTTCCCCAAGGTTCTTTTACTTCAGCTACCCAAGGTTCCTTTACTTGAGTTCCCCAAGGTCCTTTACTTGAGATAACCGCAGTGTCATTTACTTGAGGTCCCCAAGGTCACATTTAATTGATTTCCCCAAAGTCACATTTACTTGAGTTCCGCAAGTTCCGTTTACGGGGTTCCCCAAGGTCACAATTAGTTGAATTACCCAAGGTCATCTTTACTGGAGTTACACAAGGCCCCTTTACTTGAGTTCTCCAAGGGCCATTTACTTGAATTAACCAAGGTCACACTTACTAGAGTTACCTAAGGTCACATTTACTAGAGTTCTCCAAGGTCCCTTTACTTGAGTTCCCCATGGTCCGTTTAATTGAGATGGCCAAGGTCCCTTTACTTGAGTTCCCCAAGCTCACATTCGCTTGAGGTCCCAAGGTCACATTTACTGGAATTGCACGAAGTCCCTTTACTTAAGTTCCACAGGGTCTCTTTAATGAGTTAGCTAAGGTCCCTTTACTTTAGTTCCCCAAGGTCACATTTACTTGAGTTACCCAACGTCACATTTATTGGAGATCCCCAACGACCGTTTACTTGAATTCCCAAAAGCCTCTTTACTTGATTTAGCCAAGGTCCCTTTACTTGAGTTACCCAAGATCCCTTTGCTTGAGTTCTCCAAGGTCGCTTTACTTGAGATTCCCAAATCCCTTTACTGGAGTTACATAAGGTCACATTTACTGGAGTTACACAAGGTCACATTTACTTGAGTTACCAAAGGTCACATTTACTTGAGTTACCCAGCGTCATATTTACTTGAGTTACGCAAGGTCCCTTTAACTGGAGTTACCCAAGGCCCCGTTACTTGAGATCCCTCAAATCTCTTTACTGGAGTTACCCAAGGTCCCTTTACTGGAGTTTCTCAAGGTCCCTTTACTGGAGTTAACCAAGGTCCCTTTACTGGAGTTACCCAAGGCCCCTTTACTTGAGACCCCAAGGTCCCATTACTTCTTTTAACCAAGGTCACATTTACTTCAATTACCCAAGACCCCTTTACTGGAGTTACCCAATGTGCCTTTGCTTGGTTTATCCAAGGTCACTTTACTTGAGTTCCCAATGATCCCTTTACTTGAGTTCCCCAAAGTCCCTTTACTGGAGTTACATAAGGTCACACTTACTTGAGTTACCCAACATCCCTTTACTGGAGTTCCCCAAGGTCCCTTTACTGGAGTTCCTCAAGGTCCCTTTACTTGAGTTCCCCAAGGTCCCTTTACTTGAGTTACCTAAGGTCCCTTTACTGGTGTTCCCCAAGGTCCCTTTACTGGAGTTCCCCAAGGTTCCTTTACTTGAGTTTCCCAAGCTCCCTTTACTGGAGTTCCCCAAGGTTCCTTTACTTGAGTTTCCCAAGCTCCCTTTACTGGAGTTCCCCAAGGTCCCTTTACTGGAGTTCCCCAAGGTCCCTTTACTTGAGTTTCCCAAGGTCCCTTTGCTGGAGTTACCCAAGGTCCCTTTACTGGCGTTCCCTAAGGTTACTTTACTTGAGATCCCCAAGGACCCTTTACTTGAGAAAACCAAGGTGTCATTTACTTGAGTTCCCTAAGGTCCCTTTACTTAAGTTCCCCACGGTCACATTTACTTGAGGTCCCCAAGGTCACATTTACTGGAGTAACCCAGGTTCACATTTACTTGAGTTACCCAAAGTTCCTTTACTTGACTTCCCCATGGCCCCTTTACTTGAGTTACCCAAGGTCTCTTTACTGGAGTTCCCTAAGGTTACTTTACTTGAGATCCCCAAGGACCCTTTACTTGAGGAAACCAAGGTGTCATTTACTTGAGTTCCCTGAGGTCCCTTTACTGGAGTTCCCCAAGGTCCCTTTACTGGAGTTACCCAAGGTCCCTTTACTGGAGTTCCCCAAGGTCCCTTTACTTGAGTTACCCAAGGTCTCTTCACTGGAGTTCCCTAAGGTTACATTACTTGAGATCCCCAAGGACCCTTTACTTGTGAAAACCAAGGTGTCATTTACTTGAGTTCCCTAAGGTCCCTTTACTTAAGTTCCCCACGGTCACATTTACTTGAGGTCCCCAAGGTCACATTTACTTGAGGTCCCCAAGGTCACATTTACTGGAGTAACCCAGGTTCACATTTACTTGAGTTACCCAAAGTTCCTTTACTTGACTTCCCCATGGCCCCTTTACTTGAGTTACCCAAGGACTCTTTACTGGAGTTCCCTAAGGTTACTTTACTTGAGATCCCCAAGCACCCTTTACTTGAGGAAACCAAGGTGTCATTTACTTGAGTTCCCTGAGGTCCCTTTACTGGAGTTCCCCAAGGTCCCTTTACTGGAGTTACCCAAGGTCCCTTTACTGGAGTTCCCCAAGGTCCCTTTACTTGAGTTACCCAAGGTCTCTTCACTGGAGTTCCCTAAGGCTACATTACTTGAGATCCCCAAGGAATCTTTACTTGTGAAAACCAAGGTGTCATTTACTTGAGTTCCCTAAGGTCCCTTTACTTAAGTTCCCCACGGTCACATTTACTTGAGGTCCCCAAGGTCACATTTACTTGAGTTTCCCAAGGTCACATTTACTGGAGTAACCCAGGTTCACATTTACTTGAGTTACCCAATGTTCCTTTACTTGACTTCCCCATGGCCCCTTTACTTGAGTTACCCAAGGACTCTTTACTGGTATTCCCTAAGGTTACTTTACTTGAGATCCCCAAGGACCCTTTACTTGAGGAAACCAAGGTGTCATTTACTTGAGTTCCCTGAGGTCCCTTTACTGGAGTTCCCCAAGGTCCCTTTACTTGAGTTACCCAAGGTCTCTTCACTGGAGTTCCCTAAGGTTACATTACTTGAGATCCCCAAGGACCCTTTACTTGTGAAAACCAAGGTGTCATTTACTTGAGTTCCATAAGGTCCCTTTACTTAAGTTCCCCATGGTCACATTTACTTGAGGTCCCCAAGGTCACATTTACTGGAGTAACCCAGGTTCACATTTACTTGAGTTACCCAATGTTCCTTTCCTTGACTTCCCCATGGCCCCTTTACTTGAGTTACCCAAGGTCTCTTTACTGGAGTTCCCTATGGTTACTTTACTTGAGATCCCCAAGAACCCTTTACTTGAAGAAACCAAGGTGTCATTTACTTGAGTTCCCTGAGGTCCCTTTACTTAAGTTCCCCACGGTCACATTTAATTGAGGTCCCCAAGGTCACATTTACTTGAGGTCCCCAAGGTCACATTTACTGGAGTAACCCAGGTTCACATTTACTTGAGTTACCCAAAGTTCCTTTACTTGACTTCCACATGGCCCCTTTACTTGAGTTACCCAAGGTCTCTTTACTGGAGTTCCCTAAGGTTACTGTACTTGAGATCCCCAAGGACCCTTTACTTGAGAAAACCAAAGTGTCATTTACTTGAGTTCCCTGAGGTCCCTTTACTTAAGTTCCCCATGGTCACATTTACTTGAGGTCCCCAAGGTCACATTTACTGGAGTTACCCAGGTTCACATTTACTTGAGTTACCCAATTTCCCTATACTTGAGTTACCCAAGGTCACGTTTACTTGAGTTCCCCAAGGTCACAATTAGTGGAATTACCCAAGGTCCCTATGCTTGAGTTACCCAAGGTTACATTTACTTGAGGTCACCAAGGTCACATTTACTGGAGTTTGCCAAAATCCCTTTACTTAAGTTCCCCAAGATCACATTTATTTGAGGTCCCTAAGGTCACATTTAATTGAGTTACCCAAGGTCACAATTACTGGAGTTCCCCAAGGTCCCTTTAATTGAGTTAACCAAGGCCCCTTTACTTGAGTTCTCCAAGGGCCATTTACTTGAGTTATCCAAAATCCCTTTACTTGAGTTCTCCAATGCCCCTTTGCTTGAGTTCTCCAAGGGGCATTTACTTGAGTTACCCAAGGTCATGTTACTTGAGTTACCCAAGGTCCCTTTACTTGAGTTACCCAAGGTCATGTTACTTGAGTTACCCAAGGTCCCTTTACTTGAGTTACCCAAGATCCCTTTACTTGAGTTGCCCAAGGTCACATTTACTTGAATTACCAAGGTCCCTTTACCTTAGATATCAAAGGTCACATTTACTTGACTTTCCCAAGGTCACATTTACTGGAGGTCTCCAAGGTCACATTTACTGGACTTCTCCAATGTCCCTTTACTTGAGTTCCCCTAGGTCCCTTTAATTGCGATAGCCAAGGTCACATTTATTGGAGATCACCAATGACCCTTTACTTGAGTTAGCCAAGATCCCTTTGGTTGAGTTCTCCAAGGTCACATTTACTTGAGTTACCCAAGGTCACAATTACTTGAATTACCCAAGGTCCCTTTACTTGAGATAACCAATCTCACGTTTACTTGAGTTAGCCAAGGCCCCTTTACTTGAGCTTACCATGGTCCCTTTACTGGAGTTACACAATGTCCCTATTCTGGAATTATCCAATGTGCCTTTACTTGGTTTTCCCAAGGTACCTTTACTTGAGTTAACCAATGATCCTTTTACTTGAGTTACCCAGGGTTCCTTTACTTGAATTCCGAAAGGTCACTTTACTTGAGTTCCCCAAGGTCCCTTTACTTGTGTTACCTAAGATCCCTTTACTTGAGTTACCCAAGGTCCTTTTATTTGAGTTCCGCAATGTCCCTTTACTTGATTTACCCAAGGACCCATTACTTGAGTTATCCAAGGTCCCTTTACTGGAGTTACCCAAGGTCACGTTTACTTCAATTACCCAAGGTCACATTTACTTCAATTACCCAAGGTCCCTTTACTTGAGTTCCCCACGGTCCTATTACTTAACTTACACTAGGTTCCTTTACTTGAGTTACCCAAGATCCCTTTACTTGAGATACACAAGGTCACATTTACTTGAGTTCGCCAAGGTCACATTAACCTGAGGTCCCCAAGAACACATTTACTGGAGTCCCCCAAAAACCCTTTACTTGAATTCCCAAAAGCCTCTTTACTTGAGTTAGCCAATGTCCCTTTACTTGAGTTACTCAAGGTCCCTTTGCTTGAGTTCTTCAAGGTCCCTTTACTTGAGTTACCGAAGGTCCCTTTACATGAGATACCCAAGGTCACATTCAGTTGATTTAGCCAAGGGCCCTTAACTGGATTTGCCCAAGGTTCCTTTATTTGTGATAACCAAGGTCCCTTTAATTGAGTTCCACTAGGCCCCTTTACTGCAGTAACCCAAGGTTTCTTTACTTGACTTCCCCAAGGTTCCTTTACTTGTGTTACCAAAGGCCATTTTACTGGAGTTCCCCATGGTTCCTTCACTTGAGTTACCCAAGGTCCCTTTACTTGAGTTCACCAAGTTCACTTTACTTGAGTTCCCCAAGGTCCCATTAATTGAGTTGCCAGCGGTCACATTTACTTGAGTTCCTCACATTCCCTTTACTTGAGTTACCTAAGGTTACTGTAGTTGAGTTACACAAGGTCACATTTACTTGAGTTACCAAAGGTCACATTTACTTGAGTTGTCCCTTTAATTACATTCCCCAAGGACACATTTAATTTAATTAACCAAGGTCCCATTACTTAAGTTACCCAAGGTTACATTTACTTCAATTACACAAGGTCCCTTTGTTGAGTTACCCAAGTTCCCTTTACTTGAGTTACCCAAGGTCCCTTTACTTGATTTCCCCAAGATCCCTTTGCTTGAGTTCCCCAAAGTCACATTTACTGGAGTTACCCAATGATGCTTTACTTGAGTTACCCAAGGTCCCTTTACTTGAATTATTCAAGATCCCTTTGCTTGAGTTACCCAAGGACACATTTACTTGAGTTACCCAAGGTCCCTTTACTGGACTTACCCATGGTCACGTTACTTGAGTTTCCCAAGCTCCCTTTACTTGAGTTTCCCAAGGTCCCTTTACTTGAGTTAGCCAAGGTCACATTTACTTGAATTACCCAAGGTCCCTTTGCTTGACATGCCTAAGATCAAATTTGCTTAAATTAACCAAGGACCCCTTACTTGAGATACCCAAGGTCATATTTACTTGAGTTTTCCAAGATCCCTTTACTGGAGTTAACCAATGTCCCTTTACTTGAGTTACCCAAGATCCCTTTACTTGAGTTCTCCAAGATCCCTTTACTTGAGTTACCCAAGATCCCTTTACTTGAGTTAACCAAAATCCCTTTACTTGAGTTACCCAAGGTCCCTTTACTGAAGTTACCCAAGGTCTCTTTACTGGAGTTCCACAAGGTCCCTTTACTGGAGTTCCTCAAGGTCCCTTTACTTGAGTTCCCCAAGGTTCCTTTACTTGAGTTTCCCAAGCTTCCTTTACTTGAGTTACCCAAGCTCCCTTTACTGGAGTTACCCAAGGTCCCATTACTGAAGTTCCCCAAGGTCCCTTTACTGGAGTTCCCCAAGGTCCCTTTACTGGAGTTCCCCAAGGTTCCTTTACTTGAGTTTCCCAAGCTCCCTTTACTTGAGTTACCCAAACTCCCTTTACTGGAGTTACCCAAGGTCCCATTACTGAAGTTCCCCAATGTCCCTTTACTGGAGTTCCCCAAGGTCCCTTTACTTGAGTTCCCCAAGGTCCCTTTACTGAAGTTCGCCAAGGTCACTTTACTGGAGTTACCCAAGGTCCCTTTACTGGAGTTACCCAAGGTCCCTTTACTGAAGTTCGCCAAGGTCACTTTACTGGAGTTACCCAAGGTCCCTTTACTGGAGTTACCCAAGGTCCCATTACTGGAGTTCCCCAAGGACCCTTTACTGGAGTTCCCCAAGATCTCTTTACTGGAGTTCCCCAAGGTCCCTTTACTGGAGTTACCCAAGGTCCCTTTACTGGAGTTCCCCAAGGTCCCTTTACTGGAGTTCCCCAAGGTCCCTTTACTTGATTTCCCCAAGGTCCCTTTACTGAAGTTCCCCAAGGTCCCTTTACTGTAGTTCCCCAAGGTCCCTTTACTGGAGTTCCCCAAGGTCCCTTTACTTGAGTTCCCCAAGGTCCCTTTACTTGAGTTCCCCAAGGTCCCTTTACTGGAGTTCCCCAAGGTCCCTTTACTGGAGTTCCCCAAGGTCCCTTTACTTGAGTTCCCCAAGGTCCCTTTACTTGTGAAAACCAAGGTGTCATTTACTTGAGTTCCCTAAGGTCCCTTTACTTAAGTTCCCCACGGTCACATTTACTTGAGGTCCCCAAGGTCACATTTACTGGAGTAACCCAGGTTCACATTTACTTGAGTTACCCAAAGTTCCTTTACTTGACTTCCCCATGGCCCCTTTACTTGAGTTACCCAAGGTCTCTTTACTGGAGTTCCCTAAGGTTACTTTACTTGAGATCCCCAAGGACCCTTTACTTGTGAAAACCAAGGTGTCATTTACTTGAGTTCCCTAAGGTCCCTTTACTTAAGTTCCCCACGGTCACATTTACTTGAGGTCCCCAAGGTCACATTTACTGGAGTAACCCAGGTTCACATTTACTTGAGTTACCCAAAGTTCCTTTACTTGACTTCCCCATGGCCCCTTTACTTGAGTTACCCAAGGTCTCTTTACTGGAGTTCCCTAAGGTTACTTTACTTGAGATCCCCAAGGACCCTTTACTTGAGGAAACCAAGGTGTCATTTACTTGAGTTCCCTGAGGTCCCTTTACTGGAGTTCCCCAAGGTCCCTTTACTGGAGTTACCCAAGGTCCCTTTACTGGAGTTCCCCAGGGTCCCTTTACTTGAGTTACCCAAGGTCTCTTTACTGGAGTTCCCTAAGGTTACATTACTTGAGATCCCCAAGGACCCTTTACTTGTGAAAACCAAGGTGTCATTTAATTGAGTTCCCTAAGGTCCCTTTACTTAAGTTCCCCACGGTCACATTTACTTGAGGTCCCCAAGGTCACATTTACTGGAGTAACCCAGGTTCACATTTACTTGAGTTACCCAAAGTTCCTTTACTTGACTTCCCCATGGCCCCTTTACTTGAGTTACCCAAGGTCTCTTTACTGGAGTTCCCTAAGGTTACTTTACTTGAGATCCCCAAGGACCCTTTACTTGAGGAAACCAAGGTGTCATTTACTTGAGTTCCCTGAGGTCCCTTTACTTACGTTCCCCACGGTCACATTTAATTGAGTTACCCAGGTTCACATTTACTTGAGTTACCCAATTTCCCTATACTTGAGTTACCCAAGGTCACGTTTACTTGAGTTCCCCAATGTCACAATTAGTGCAATTACCCAAGGTCCCTTTACTTGAGATTCCCCAGGTCACATTTACTTGAGGTCCCCAAGGTCACATTTACTGGAGTTTGCCAAAATCACTTTAGTTAAGTTCCCCAAGATCACATTTATTTGAGGTCTCTAAGGTCACATTTAATTGAGTTACCCAAGGTCACAATTACTGGAGTTCCCCAAGGTCCCTTTAATTGAGTTAACCAAGGCCCCTTTACTTGAGTTATCCAAAATCCCTTTACTTGAGTTCTCCAATGCCCCTTTGCTTGAGTTCTCCAAGGGGCATTTACTTGAGTTACCCAAGGTCATGTTACTTGAGTTACCCAAGGTCCCTTTACTTGAGTTACCCAAGGTTCCTTTACTTGAGTTGCCCAAGGTCACATTTACTTGAATTACCAAGGTCCCTTTACCTTAGATATCAAAGGTCACATTTAGTTGACTTCCCCAAGGTCCCTTTACTTGAGTTACCCAAGGACCCTTTACATAAGATACCCAGGCCTCTTTAATGAGTTAGCTAAGGTCCCTTTACTAGAGATAACCACGGTCACATTTATTGGAGATCACCAATGACCCTTTACTTAAGTTAGCCAAGATCTCTTTGGTTGAGTTCTCCAAGGTCACGTTTACTGGAGTTACCCAAGGTCACTTTACTTGAGTTACCCAAGGTCACAATTACTTGAATTACCCAAGGTCCCTTTACTTGAGATAACCAATCTCACATTTACTTGAGTTAGCCAAGGCCCCTTTACTTGAGCTTACCATGGTCCCTTTACTGGAGTTACACAATTTCCCTATTCTGGAGTTATCCAATGTGCCTTTACTTGGTTTTCCCAAGGTACCTTTACTTGAGTTAACCAATGATCCTTTTACTTGAGTCACCCAGGGTTCCTTTACTTGAATTCCGACAGGTCACTTTACTTGAGTTCCCCAAGGTCCATTTACTTGTGTTACCTAAGATCCCTTTACTTGAGTTACCCAAGGTCCTTTTATTTGAGTTCCGCAATGTCCCTTTACTTGATTTACCCAAGGACCCATTACTTGAGTTATCCAAGGTCCCTTTACTGGAATTACCCAAGGTCACGTTTACTTCAATTACCCAAGGTCACATTTACTTCAATTACCCAAGGTCCCTTTACTTGAGTTCCCCACGGTCCTATTACTTAACTTACACTAGGTTCCTTTACTTGAGTTACCCAAGATCCCTTTACTTGAGATACACAAGGTCACATTTACTTGAGTTTGCCAAGGTCACATTTACCTGAGGTCCCCAAGAACACATTTACTGGAGTTCCCCAAAAGCCCTTTACTTGAATTCCCAAAAGCCTCTTTACTTGAGTTAGCCAATGTCCCTTTACTTGAGTTACTCAAGGTACCTTTGCTTGAGTTCTTCAAGGTCCCTTTACTTGAGTTACCCAAGGTCCCTTTACATGAGATACCCAAGGTCACATTCAGTTGATTTAGCCAAGGACCCTTTACTGGATTTGCCCAAGGTTCCTTTATTTGTGATAACCAAGGTCCCCTTAATTGAGTTCCACTAGGCCCCTTTACTGCAGTAACTCAAGGTTGCTTTACTTGACTTCCCCAAGGTTCCTTTATTTGTGTTACCAAAGACCATTTTACTGGAGTTCCCCATGGTTCCTTCACTTGAGTTACCCAAGGTCCCTTTACTTGAGTTCACCAAGTTCCCTTTACTTGAGTTCCCCAAGGTCCCATTAATTGAGTTGCCAGAGGTCACATTTACTTGAGTTCCTCACGTTCCCTTTACTTGAGTTACCTAAGGTTACTGTAGTTGAGTTACACAAGGCCACATTTACTTGAGTTACCAAAGGTCACATTTACTTGAGTTGTCCCTTTAATTACATTCCCCAAGGACACATTTAATTTAATTACCCAAGGTCCCTTTACTTGAGTTTCCCAAGATCCCTTTACTGGAGTTACCCAAGGTCCCTTTACTTGAGTTACCCAAGGTCCCTTTACTTGAGTTACCCAAGGTCCCTTTACTGGAGTTACCCAAGGTCATGTTACTTGAGTTTCCCAAGCTCCCTTTACTTGAGTTACCCAAGGTCACATTTACTTGAATTACCCAAGGTTCCTTTGCTTGAGTTACCCAATGTCCCTTTACTTGAGTTCCCCAAGGTCCCTTTACTTGAGTTACCCAAGTTCCCTTTACTTGAGTTACCCAAGGTCCCTTTACTTGATTTCCCCAAGATCCCTTTGTTTGAGTTCCCCAAAGTCACATTTACTGGAGTTACCCAATGATGCTTTACTTGAGTTACCCAAGGTCCCTTTACTTGAATTATTCAAGATCCCTTTGCTTGAGTTACCCAAGGACACATTTACTTGAGTTACCCAAGGTCCCTTTACTGGACTTACCCAAGGTCACGTTACTTGAGCTTCCCAAGCTCCCTTTACTTGAGTTTCCCAAGGTCCCTTTACTTGAGTTACCCAAGGTCACATTTACTTGAATTACCCAAGGTCCCTTTGCTTGACATGCCTAAGATCAAATTTGCTTAAATTAACCAAGGACCCCTTACTTGAGATACCAAGGTCATATTTACTTGAGTTATCCAAGATCCCTTTACTTGAGTTATCCAATGTCCCTTTACTTGAGTTACCCAAGATCCCTTTACTTGAGTTCTCCAAGATCCCTTTACTTGAGTTACCCAAGATCTCTTTACTTGAGTTACCCAAGATCCCTTTATGCAAGTTACCCAAGATCCCTTTACTTGAATTACCCAATGTCCCTTTACTTGAGTTACCCAAGGTCCCTTTACTTGATTTCCCCAAGATCCCTTTGCTTGAGTTCCCAAAAGTCACATTTACTGGAGTTACCCAATGATGCTTTACTTGAGTTAACCAAGGTCCCTTTACTTGAATTAGTCAAGATCCCTTTGCTTGAGTTACCCAAGGACACATTTACTTGAATTACCCAAGGTCCCTTTACTGGACTTACCCAAGGTCGCATTTATTTGCATTCCCCAAGTTCACGTTTACTTGATGTTCCCAAGGTCACATTTACTTGAGTTCACCAAGACCACATTTACCTGAAGGACACAAGATCACATTTACTTGACTTCCCCAAAGACCCTTTACTTGAATTCCCCAAAGCCTCTTTACTTGAGTTAGCCATGGTTGCTTTATTTGAGTTCCCCAAGGTCACATTTAATTGAGCTCGCTAATGTCACATTTACTTGAGTTCCCCAATATCACATTTACGTGAGTTCACCAAAGTCCCTTTACTTGCATTCCCCAAGGACACATTTACTTCAGTTACCCAAGGTCCCTTTACTGGAGATACCCAAGGTTCCTTTACTGGAGTTCCCCAAGATCCCTTTACTTGAGTTACCCAAGGTCCCTTTACTGGAGTTACCCAAGGTCACATTGACTTGAATTACACAAGGTCACATTGACTGGAGTTACCCAAGGTCCCTTTACTTGAGTTACCCAAGGTCACTTTACTGGAGTTACCCAAGGTCACATTGACTGGAGTTACCCAAGGTCCCTTTACTTGAGTTACCCAAGGTCACATTGACTGGAGTTACCCAAGGTCCCTTTACTTGAGTTACCCAAGGTCACATTGACTTGAGTTACCCAAGGTCACATTGACTGGAGTTACCCAAGGTCCCATTTACTTGAGTTACCCAAGGTCACATTGACTTGCGTTACCCAAGGTCCCTTTACTGGAGTTACCCAAAGTCCCTTTACTTGAGTTACCCAAGGTCCCATTTACTGGAGTTACCCAAGGTCACATTGACTGGAGTTACCCACGGTCCCTTTACTTCAGTTACCCAAGGTCCCTTTACTGGAGTTACCCAAGGTCCCTTTACTTGAGTTACCCAATGTCCCTTTACTTGAGTTACCCAATGTCCCTTTACTGGAGTTACCCAAGGTCACATTGACTTGAGTTCCCCAAGTCACATTTCCTTGAGTTACCCATGGTCCCTTTATTTGACTCAGTAAATGGCTTAGACTTGACCCAATGCCGTAGCCACTGAGTGCTTCAGGCTATTTAGCCATCCACGATCATGTTCTCGCTCACATTACACACGTGCTTGCTAACGTCTCACACATACACACATACACACACACACACATGTTCCAGCTGGGACACTCTGGATAACAATATGGAGCACGAACATTGGCTCAATTTCATGCCCAAACAGCCATCCTGGCTGAGAGCAGCGAATGCAGCACAGGCCAGGATTGATCCTCTTGTTGCTCGGCCATTACACATCAAAGTTGACCGAAACTTGATAATTTCTCTCATGTATTCTAATTTTTTTTTTGTAAAGTCATTTAAGTAATAGGTTCTCCAGGCTCCTTTCTTGAATTATGATGCTGCCATTTTTAGCGATGGAGTGCCACATTCTCTCAGGATTGAGCTGATGTGATTAAATACCATTTACAATATTACCACAGCGGGATTTGCAAACCAACGATGTTAACCAGAAAAGGGGGTCATCAATTCAACGCGCTTAATCCACCACAAATGTAATCTTTGTAATAAAATGTAAAATCATTCATTTAATTGCAGAAAGAGTTGGGGGGAGGGGCGAGGAATGGGGAATAATTATAACACTGCCTTTTATAAGTGAGATTGTCAGTGTCTGTAGCTGCTGGGTGTCAATTGCTCAGTTTAAGAGATGAGTTCATTATTTTACTGTTGCTTCGTTTGTCAGCCAATTTGCATTTCATTAATTATTCTTTTCCTAAATGGGGTTCTCGCAGATTTGAACCATGGTCTGTGCTGTTTTAGCAGTTGCCAACCCACCAGGATTGGCCTGGAGTCTCCAGGAATTGAACATTAATCTCCAGCAAACCCCATGGGAGAAAAATCATCAGGGCATTAAAAATAAATTGTGCGGTTTTTTTCGTTTTCTTTTGAACATTTCTGTTTATTAGTTATGAAAATATTGGACATGGGGGGGGGAAAAAAAGGCTGTTTGACTGGCTGTCACGAAACATCCAATCGGGTAATGATGAGCCTATTCGCTTTCCGATTGGCCATGGGAAGGCAGGACGCCGCGAGGATGGGCGTCTTGCGCGACCAATGGCAGGAGCATGGGGGCGGGGCACTTGGAGGCAGGAGGTCATGTGATGAATCATCCAGGAATACATCCAAGCAGAGTCGGCTGACCTTTGCTGGGGCACGAGTTGCGTCCTCATCACCCTTGGGTCCGGGAGAGGAAGGGGGCGGGGAGCGGAGGTGGTGGGGTGGGGGGAGAGGGTTCCGCACATGGCCTATTGAGTGTGGACTTGATCACGCTTGGCCCTGATGCTGTCTGATAGCGCACTGACCCTTTGCTACCAGGAGGTGAAGAGGGACCAGAAGGCTCACAAGGAACTATAACCCCAACAGGAGTCAATGGGCTCGATTTTGCCAGGCCCAAGGAGGCGGGTTTGGAGGCGTGTGAGTTGTAAAAAGCGCAAAAAATGGTGGGCGGATCCGATCCTGCCTCCAGCCCGCCTCTGATCAATTTTCCCACATTTGTGGTTTCAGACCCTGTTTCCATCACTCCTCCAAGAGGCGGGATAGGCCCTTAAGGCCCTTAACAACCAGTTAATTGTCTCTATAATCCCATTTTGAGAGGTCTTTCTGAATTTAACACATTTCCCCCGTGCTGCACGTCTCCTCTGGAACACGCCAGTTAATCCTGGCGGCCTCACAAGTGGATGGCTTACTAACAGCTGCAGCTCCACCATTAAAAAGGAGTTTTCACCAATGATCATTTGCAGGTGGCAGAACTTTGTTGTCTCAGGTCTGGGGGAACGTTTAGCAGGCCTATTCATTGTTGTGGAAGTTTGGAGCCTGAGATCCATCTCCAGTGTAACCTTCTGGGAAACCCCTCTCCCCACCTTGACTGAGCGCTTCCTCAACTGAGGCATATTCCAGAAGCATGGGAACAATTTATTTCCTTTCCTCCTGGACATCAAATTTGGATGAGGACCAGCCATGGCAGCAGCAGAACCCTGAACAACAGCAGCACCAACAGCAGGAGCAACAACAGGAGCGCCAAGTTGCTGCTCACCCACCTGAAGCTACACAGGCCAGAAGGTGCCAGTGCATGGAAGCACGTCGCCGCAGGAGATACCCCCAAAACAGGGTCTACAGACAGAGGATGAGCGACCTCAACATGACTGAGCAGCAGTGCCAAAGGAGGCTCAGACTTTCACGAGAAGTAATGGGTGACATCTGCGCAATGCTGCAGCAAGACCTGGAGCCCAGAGGAGCAGGTGGACACCCCTTACCAGTGGCCGTCAAAGTCACCACCGCACTCAACTTTTTTGCTTCAGGCTCATTCCAGGGATCAGCAGCAGACATCAGCAGCATCTCCCAGGTGGCCGCACACACTTGCATCACGCAGGTAACCGATGCCCTCTTTGCCATCACGCACAATTACATCAACTTCTCCAAGGATCAAGCAAGTGTAACCCTGCATGCAATTGGGTTTGTCAATCTGGCAGGCTTTCCAAGGGTGTAGGGCATCGTTGACTGCACACATGTGACCCTTAAGGCACCCCATCACAATCCAGGTATTTTTGTCAACCGCAAGGATTTCCACTCCCAAGAAGGAAATTTTGCATTTTTGTGCCGAGTACCCTGGCAGTTGCCATAACTCCATCCTGCACCAGTCTAGTGTGCCTCCACTCTTCAGTCCGCCAGACCAACTTTTCGGATGGCTACTTGAAGCCAAGAGCTATCCCCTGAAGACGTGGCTAATGAAGCCGTTGGGGAGGCCATCCAACGAAGCTGAGGAGCACTACAACTCCAGCCACATTTCACCAGATCCATAATCAAGCAAACCATCAGCTTGTTGAAGATGCGATTCAGATGCCTTGATAGATCAGGTGGAGTCCTGCAGTACTCAGCAACCAGGGTCTCCAGAACAGTCGTGGACTGCTGTGCACTTCACAACATGGCACACCATCGCGGCTTGCAGCTGGCTAAGGTACAAGTGGCTGATTGCAAAGCCTCCTCAGATGAGGAGGAGGAGGAGGTGGAGACTGACAACGAACAGGTTGCGAAGGCGCATCAACCAGCGGCACCAGCATGTGAGCACATTGCTGACCGGGATGCAAGGGACGCACTCATCTTGGCCAGATTTGCATAGCCTGCTCAATCAAACACTTTTGACTCGCACCTTCTTACCAGAGCATCGAAAATGGACAAGAACCTGCGGATTCCTATCACTCTGACCACCATACTGACAATTGCAAGTCGCCCTAAGCCCTCAGTGTGGAAGTCCCATTTGCGAAATGACACAGGCCACAACTTCAACAGTTTGCCATCAAATTTGTTTATCATCACAATTCACGGATGGCTTTTCAAAAATAAACACAACAGAATACCCAAGTGACTACCCTTATGGCTACTTGTGCTTTATCTTCCTCTTACGCATGCTCCTACGTGGTGCTTCCCCTGTGGCTTCAGCAGATGTGGAGGCCCCTTGCTCACTTTCTTGCTGCTCCTGTCTCGACACCTTTGGTGAGCGTCCTCTGGGGTTGCGAGCCTGTGAGGGCTCGGCAACAGTCTGCTGCTCCTGCAGCTGTGCAGGGGCTGAGACGCCGATCTCAGTTGGATGAGAGCTCTGGTGGGGCTCTGACCGAGGGCTCTGCAGTGGCATGGTCGTGTGACCCTTGGAGAGGAACCCCCACTTCCTTGTTCTCTGCCACAAACATCCCTCTCATGGGTCAGCACCACTTCAGAGCTAGCAAGTGGCTTGACAGCACCTTGCTGCACTTCAGGGGGGCCATGAGGACCCGTTTCTGCACTGGAGTCCTACTCCAGAGGACTTGCATGAAGGTCTGGTTTGTATGCTCAATAGCTGACCATCGCTCCTCAAGAGATGTCAGTCTATTCTGAACAATTACCATGTTTTCAAGACCCTGGCGACTAAGCTTCTCCATGGCCGTAGCCATCCTCTCCTCTACCATAGCCATCCTCTCCTCTACGGTAGCCATCCTTTCCACGGAGGTTGCCATCCTTTCCGTGGGGATGCGTTCATGTGTCAATGCCTCCGCAAAGGCTCTGCTCATGTTCGCGATGAACTCTTCCATTTGCTCCACACTCGCAGCGACCTTGGAAGCAAAACCTGCCAGAGACTCCTGCCCCTGTTCCTGGAGTTCCAGCACCGCTCTCCTTCTGGATGGACCCGAAGGCACAGGGTCGACATGCAGCTGAGCCGAGCTGGCAGAGTCCTGCACCCTCCGACGAGGACTCTCCACTGCTGTCCCTGTCTCCACCATCTGCTGATGCTCACTTGTGATCTGTGATACACCAGGTGACAACACTACTCTATCTTGCGAAGGTCCCACCGAGGTGTGAGTGTCTGCGCTGGTGCTGGGTGCACTGAATTCTGCTAACGCTGCGCCCTCCGAGGTTGCTCAGGCTGTTCCTCCTGGACAGTGGGGACGGGGGCTCTCGATGGTCCTGTGGGGGAGTAAAGGAAAGAGTTAGAGATGTGAGATAAATGTTGTATGCACATTGAATTGTGCAGATGATCATAAGTCAATCTGTTAGAGCATCAGAATCAATATCAGTCACTCATGCAATGTCAGTGAGAGAGATGCAAAACTATGCTGTCACCAGCTTCCTGTGATGTGCCCGTCTATCCGTCCCCCACTTGCGCATCCTCCTCCACTCCCACGATCTCCAGGGTCGCCTCCTCTGCAGTGGTGAGCTGGGCTATTGAGGGTGGCCCTCCTCCTATCCTCACCCTCTCCCTCTTATTGTGGGCACTCTTTTCCTGCAATGAGGGACACAAGTGGAGTTTAAGTGAGAATGAAGGAGTGAGTGTTCAGAATCCATAGCATAGATGCTTAGAAGGAGACAAAGATGGAGTGAGGTGCCAAGTCCAAGGGCCCTCCCTGTGTGTTGTAAATTGTTGTCATTGCATAACAGTGATAGGGAGTGTGAGGGCTGCATAGTCGAATAGTTAAGTGAATGTGAACATACAAGGGTGCAGGGATGTAAGGGTGAAGTGTGATGTGGAGCAGGAGGTTCACAAAGCTGAGTGCTGGTGATGAGAAGCGATGGGGATCAGATTGAGGGTCATGGGGATGGAATACTCACTTTTCCTGTGCGGAGAAGGTCATGAAACCTCTTTCTGCACTGCAGCCAGGTTCTACTGCACATAGAAATCATATTCACCTCCTGGGCCACTTGCAGCCACACAGCTTTGGTCTGTTGTGGAGGCTTTTTCCTCCGTGAGGAAGGAAACAGCACTTCCTTATTCGCTCTTGCTCCCTCCACCAGAGCTTGGAGGGAGGCCTCAACGAATCTGGGTGCACACTTTGGTCTAGTGCTGGACACACTTGCAGTAGGAATCCTTCAGAAGAATGGTCATAAAGTTGTAAGGCTGAAAAGGAACCAAGGCTGCTTGCAGGCCTTAAATCCAGCTGCATAGATGACATCATCGGAGGTGAGTTTCTGTATCAAAAGACTCATTGGGCCAGGGGTTTCCACACGCTGGAAATCAAATGCCCAATTAGGGCAAAATCGCACTTTTGTCCCGCCTCACATCGGAGGCGGGGTCCTGACATGCCGACCACCTGACACTCCCCCAGCTCGCCCCCAATGACAAAATCCAGCCCAGTGTCTTATGGAGAGGAGAGTAGAAAGTTGCCGGGAAGAAAAGAGCACACACCAAAAAAGCCGGGTGGCTTTGAGTCAGCTCTGTAACATCATCAATCTGGAGGATGGATTTAGACCCTGTAATGTATTCTTCTTATTCCTCACAAACCAATCTCACAAATGTGTGAAGTCCCTCACCTCTGAGACAGTCGGCTGTGGGTTCAAATCCCACTCCAGAGACTTTGAGCACAAAATCTAGGCTGACACTCCAGCGTACTGAAGGAGCGCTGCATTGTCGGGGGTCCCGTCTTTCGAATGAGACGTTAAACAGAGACCCCGTCTGCCCTCTCAGCTGGACGTAAAAGGTCCCACGGCAGAGCAGTGGTGTCCTGGCCAATATTTATCCCTGAAACAGCATCACTAAAAAAACAGATTATCTGGTCATTAGCACGTTGCAGTTTGTGGGAGGTTGCTGTGCACAACTTGGCTGCTGCGTTTCCTACATTACAACAGTGACTACACTTCGAAAGTACTTCATTGGCTGTAAAGCACTTTGTGACGTCCTGGGGATGTGAAAGGCGCTATAGAAATGCAAGTCTTTCTTTTTTTTCTTGAACAATTGCTGCAAGCTTTGCCTATTTTACAGACAGCGTATATTCTTAGCACACAGGATGGTTGAGCATCATAGAGTGTGCAGCAATGCTGCCAATGTCGTACAGAAAATGTACTGCTTGTAAAAATTAATTTCATCGGCCTATAACGGGGGTTCTCCCCCTCGCCCACAGTAAATTTGGCAGAAAATGCTGCAGGAACACTGGATAAACGCCATTTTGCCAGGATTTCCACAGCTCTTCTGCCAAATGAGTGGAAAGACATCAAGGGAAGCTCACCCCTGACCCCCGGCCCCCAACCCCCTCCCACCCCACACACACACACACAATGTATCCCAAGATTAACTGCTTGATTATTTGTGCTCTCTTGCCTGTCAGGTAAAAAGTGCTCTCCAATGTGGGGAAAAGAAAGAATCCAGTTTATCTCCTAAATCTATCTTAATTATCTAGATTGGACTTTCGTCCCATCAGTCTGGCTGGGTTTGAACTCGCATCCCAGGAGCGAAGGGACAGTATACTACCAGATCCCCCATTATTAATAGTGATCTTAAATACTTGCATTTGGCCAGGCTATTGAATATTCATCTCTCATTAATATGGAATAGCTTCAGATATTTGACAGTTGCGTTCAGCAGCAATGAGATGCAGAATGAAACTCCCTCCACTCTACCTCCTTTATGTGCCTTAGTCCCAATCTCCGGAGACTATCCCCAGCTACAGCAGGGCAAAAGTCTCCACTTCACCCGGCAACCATGCTTACGACCTCGCTGAGTGATATCGCCAATTTGTGCCATATCTCTGAGACTTGGCCACTGAGCTAAAACTGTGCAAAATCATTTCATAGAAACATAGAAACATAGAAGATAGGAGCAGAAGTAGGCCATTCGGTCCCTCGAGCCTGCGCTGCCTTTCAATGCGATCATGGCTGATCATCCAAATTCAGTACCCGGTCCCTGCTTTCTCCCCATATCCCTTGATCCATTTAGCCTTAAGAAATATATCTAACTCCTTCTTGAATATATTTAATGAATTGGCCTCAACTGCCTTCTGCGGTAGAGAATTCCACAGGTTCACCACTCTCTGGGTGAAGAAATTCCTCCTCATCTCTGCCCTAAATGGCTTACCCCTTATCTTTAGACTGTGACCCCTGGTTCTGGACTCCCCCGCCATCAGGAACATCCTTCCTGCATCTAGTCTGTCTAGTCCTGTTAGAATTTTATAAGTTTCAATGAGATCCCCTCTCATTCTTCTAAAGTCCAGCGAATATAAGCCCAATCGACACAATCTCTCCTCATATGTAATTCCTGCCATCCCAGGTATCAGTCTGGTGAGTCTTCACTGCACTCCCTCCATGGCAAGAACATCCTTCCTCAGATAAGGCGACCAAAACTGCACACAATACTCAAGGTGTGGTCTCACCAAGGCCCTGTACAACTGCAGCAAGACATCCTTGCTCCTGTACTCGAATCCTCTCGCTATGAAGGCCAACATACCATTTGCCTTCTTAACCACCTGCTGCACCTGCATGCTTACCTTCAGCGACTGGTACACAAGGACACCCAGGTCTCGTTGCACTTCCCCTTCTCCCAATCTATTGCCGTTCAGATAATAATCTGCCTTCCTGTTTTTGCCACCAAAGTGGATAACCTCGCATTTATCCACATTATACTGCATCTGCCATGAATCTGCCCAATCACCCAACCAGTCCAAATCATACTGGAGTTTCTCGGCATCCTCCTCACAGCACACACACCCAACCAGCTTTGTGTCGTCTGCAGACTTGGAGATATTACATCTAGTTCCCTCATCTAGCTCATTAATCTTTTCACCTGGGAACTGTACAGGTAGACAAGAGCTTTGTGACGTCAGCCTGGGCTGACTGCAACGACAATGGCAGCTGGTATTTATGTAGCGCCTTTAACGTAGTAAAACGTCCCAAGGCGTCGTTTCACAGGAACAAAAATCAGACAAAAATTGACACCAAGCCAAAGAAGGAACCATTAGGACAGGTGACCAAAAGCTTTGGTCAAAGAGGTAGGGAAGCTTTAAGAAGGAGAGAGAAATGTGCAGAGGTTCAGGGAGGGAATTCCAGAGCTTGGTGCCTAGACGGCTGAAGGCAGGGCCGCCAATGGTGGGGCGAAGGAAACAGGGGGTACAGAAGGGGTCAGGGTTGGAGGAATGCAGAGCTCTCGAATAGTTGTAGGGCTGCAAAGACAAAAGGATCACTGTTAATGTTAGCTGATCCTAATTACGTGAACACAAAGCCATTTTGAATCAAATACAATGGGAATGCGGAGCTGGTCTGCCAGCATCTGTGAAGAGCAAAGCTAAATCGACGGTGTTAATTTCCACTTCATAGTTTCCATCCCTCTTCATTATTCCAGTACAACAATGATGTTCTCTGCAGCAGCTCTTACTGTGGTTCCAATGCTATCCAGCAGGAGGTGCCCTTTTGCAGTACAGGGTAGGACCCCTGCCAGACTTTATTTTGACCAAACATGGAGAACCCCAACATTTACGACGATATATTGGTCCAACTGAGAAATGGCGCTTCCCCCCCCCGATGGCTCACCTGATCTAAACCAGCGAGTAGCTACGGCATTCCGATCAGGAAGACCCCCACCCCAGCCCGTGCTGAGTCTGCTGAGCTCCGACCAGGCAGCAGTATGGTCACTCCGGTTGGCCTCAGTGACAGGATGCGCACAAGAGTCGCTGGGTGATGATCAGATGCTGGCGGCCTGACTGTTTTTAGGTCCCCATCCCTAACCTTGTGTGACTGAGGGTAATTGCAGCGACCCTGCTACTGCCCTTGTCTGCGGACAGGAGCAGGTTCAGCTGTAATGTTCCCAATTGAATGAATAACTTAGCAACCTTCAAAGCACAAGCTTACACTTGCAAGATGGCCACTTATAGGCGAGGTACCAGAGGGTGGCCATGTCACTGTAGGTATCTGCTGTTGGTAGCACACTTGCCTCTGAGTCAGAAGGTTGTGGGTTCACAGTCCCACTCCAGAGACCCTGAGCCCATAATCGAGGCTGACACTCCAGTGCACTACTGAGGGAGTGCTGCACCATCGCAGGTGCCGTCTTTCGGATGAGACATTAAACCGAGCCCGTCTGCCCTCTCAGGTGGATGTAAACGGTCCCCTGACACTGTTCGAAGAACAGTAAGTGAGTTCTCGAGGTGTCCTGGCCAATATTTAACACTCAACAAACAGATGATCTGGTCATTTATTTCATTGCTGTTTGTGGGAGCTTGCTGTGAGCAAATTGGCTGCCGCGTTTCCTACATTACAACAGTTCAAAAGTACTTCACTGGCTGTAAAGCGCTTTGGGACATCCTGAGGACGTGAAAGGTGCTAGATAAATGCAAGCCTTTCTTTCTTCTTCCTGTATCCCAGCAAGAAGGGGAAGTGAGGAAAATAAAGGGGTGGCATGGCAGAGGAGAATCAAAAAATGACAGTACAAACAGAAAAAGCAGAGTTGAGAATAGGATAGGTTTCAGCTGTGAAGCCCCTGCAGATCAATAGCCCGCCGAACTGTCCAGTCCAGGTGCCAGTAGAGGCTTGGGTTTGAGCCCTGGGCCTTGTTTATAGACGTCTACGTCCATTGCAACATTGCTGGAACACTTGCCTTGCTCCATGCTGAGGAAAATTGATGGGACTGAACTGAGCTCTGAGTTTCTGTGCTGATGCCAGAGAACTCTTCTCTTGTTTTATGTGCACCTCTGGAGAGGCTGAGGTGCAGAGGTCATGTTTAGTGCTGTGGTGTTTCTGCGAGTCTTCTATTATTAGCCTCAGTTCCTGTATGTACTGGAAATGTATATAATGGATAGCAAAGTGTGAGAGAAATTGATCTCCAATACTCTCTTACATCAAAAGGGGCATTGTGGAATATCGCTTAGGTGAACAGTGCTGTGGTACGCAATGAGCAAGTGGCTGAGAGGAGTCACAGCTTCAGTCATTTCCTCTGCACAAATAGACTCATAAACTATTCATTCCCTAAGATTGAGGGGTGGGGGGAGGCCAGACCAAGGGGGCATGACTTTAAAATTAGAGCCAGGCCGTTCAGGGGTGACGTCAGGAAGCACTTCTTCACACAAAGGGCGGTGGAAATCTGGAACTCTCTCCCCCAAAACGCTGTTGAGGCTGTTTTGGTGGGGGGGTGGGGGGAGGCGGTCAATTGAAAATTTCAAAACTGAGGTTGATAGATCTTTGTTCGGTAAGGGTATTAAGGGTTACGGAACCAAGGTGGGTGGATGGACATAAGAACATAAGAAATAGGAGCAGGAGTCGGCCATTCAGCCCTTCGAGCCTGCTCAGCCATTCAATAAGATCATGGCTGATCTTCTACCTCATCTCCACTTTCCCGCACTATCCCTATATCCCTTGATTCCCTTAATATCCAAAAATCTATCGATCTCTGCCTTGGATATACTCAATGACATCTACAGCTCACTGGGGTAGAGAATTCCAAAGGTTCAAAACCCTTTGGGCTGGATTTTCATTCAGCAGTCGGGAAGGAGGCGGGTCTACAACTTTCGGGCTTTAGTCCCACCCCCATTGACGTCCGGCCAATCAACGCGATTTTCCCTTGATTGACCTTGTTGAGCCAGCCCAGCAGGCTCAGCAGGCCAATTAAGGGCCACCCAGCAAAAGGTGACGTCACAGACTGAAATTTCATCTGTCAAGAGTTTTTGACAGATGAAATATCAGTGTTTCACAGCTGTTTGAAGCTGTCAAACACTGACAGTCTGACTTCTAACCTGAGTCCTTCTACGCAGACTCAGTTAGAACTGTCACCGGCACTGAAAGCTGAAGGCTGCCACTTTTGACAGATTGCAGCCATTCAGCTTTCAGTGCCGGTTAGATGATGGACTCCCCAATCCTAAAGGAAGGAAGGCTGAAAAGGTAAGTACAGGTAATTTAAACTCCTTTACACACTTTAGACACACCAAACACACTTACCTTTGCACTCATGCACCCATCACTCACCTTTATACTGACATCGCGACCTCTCCAAGTCCTTCAACCCGACGGCCACCTACTCTAACCTGGCATGGTTTGGAGCCGTCGGGAATCCCACACGACACCCCTCAAAATAGGGATTAAGCTAAAAACTGCCTGTTAACTACCTGTTAACAGGCAGTTAATTGGCACTAATCCCTTCCTGCCTCGGGTCGGCGGGTCCCAGTGCGGGGCGGGTACCCGCCTCCCTTGAAACTTACGTGGAGGCGGGTCTTGGCCGGGATGGTGTCGGGACCCCCGAATTCGGGATTTTTGCCCCCCGCACGCCTAAAAGCCCGCCTCATGGTACACTGAAACTCTGGCCCTTTGAGTGAAAAAATTTCTCCTCGTCTCAGTCCTAAATGGAGTTAAGCTACAGATCAGCCATGCTCGAATTGAACAGGCTTGAGGTGCCTGAATGGCCTCCCCCTGTTCCTATATTCCTAAATGTAGATTAAGGTCAGTGTCCAGGACAGAGATTGACTACCTTTGCAGTTACTACAGTTCGTTCTGTATCCTTATGGTATTCAAAAGGAAAATGTAACGTTTAATTTATATATTTTTTACTTCATTTCCCCAACCCCCGCTGAACTCTGCTCCTAAATGTGCTGATTCGAGCTGAGTATGGCTACATCAAAGCAATGTTTGAGCCGAGACATTTTTGCCAGTTTCCAGCAGATCTTCCTTTATTCTAAATGAGAACATAAAATCTTACAGCACAGAAGACGGCTTCAGCACAGGAAGCCTTTGAAAGAGCTATCCAATTAGCCCCACTCCCCTGCTCCTTCCCCTGGACTGGACAGTTCGGCGGGTTATTCATCTGCAGGGGCTTCACAGCTGAAACCTATCCCATTCTCACCCAGGATCCACAAATGGCACATCCTAACCAAGATGGCTGGATAGTAATTGGAAGACAGAAAGAAAGGCTTAGATTTATACAGCGCCTTACATGACCTCAGGATGTCCCAAAGTGCTTTACAGCCAATGAAGTACTTTTGAAGTGGAGTCACTGTTGCAATGTAGGAAATGCGGCAGTGAATTTGCACGCAGCAAGATCCCACAAACAGCAATGTGATAATGACCGGATAATCTGTTTTTAGTGATGTTGATTGAGAGACAAATATTGGCCAGGACGCCGGGGAGAACTCTTCTTCAAAATAGTGCCATGTCATCTTTTGCATCCACCTGAGAGAGCAGACAGGGCAGAGGGTTTAACGTCTCATCTGAAAGACGGCACCTCCGACAGCGCAGCGCTCCCTCAGCACTGCACTGGAGTGTCAGCCTGGATTTTTGCGCTCAAGTCTCCGAGGCGGGACACAACCTTCTTACTCAGAGGCGACGTGTGCTACCCGCTGAGCCAGGGCTGACACACAGTTGGGAGAACATAGCAATATGGAGCAAGATCCTTGGCTGTTCTCCGACTTAGCCCAGGGGGACTGGTGCCAATTGTAAGTATTCTGCCACTCTCGAGCTTAGCTGGTTCATCACAGACAAGGAATTGAGCCAGGGCCCCGCGTGCCCACCTGATCCAGATACACGCTGCCTTTACCAGCTTAATTTTAATTTCAAAATTATGAGAGGTTTTGATAGAGTAAATAAAGAGAAACTGTTTCCACTGGCAGGAGGGTCGGTAAACAGAGGACACAGATTGAAAATAATTGGCAAAACAACCAAAGAGAAGAGATGAGGAGTTTTTTTTTTACTCAGTGAGTTGTTGTGATCTGGAATTCACTGCCTGAAAGGGCGGTGGAAGCAGATTCAACAGTAACTTTCAAAAGAGAATTGGATAAATACTTGAAACAGAAAATGTTGCAGGGCTCTGGGGAAAGAGCAGGGGGGAAGCGGGACTAATTGGAGAGCTCTTTCAAAGAGCCGGCACAGGCACGATGGCCCGAATGGCCTCCTTTTCACAGAATCACAGAAACCCCACAGTGCAGATAGAGGCCATTTCGGCCCATCGAGCCTGCACCGACACATATCCCACCTGATCCCCGTAACCCCACGTATTTAATCCCCCTAACACTAAGGGTCAATTTATCATAGCCAATCAACCTAACCCGCACATCTTTGGACTGTGGGAGGAAACCGGAGCACCCGGAGAAAACCCACGCAAACACGGGGAGAATGTGCAAACTCCACACAGACAGTCACCCGAGGCCGGATTCGAACCCGGGTCCCTGGCACTGTGAGGCAACAGTGCTAACCACTATGCCACTGTAAATCTCATTTACAGTGAAGGAAAAGTTACTGGAAATGGCAAAAACAATAATGCTCAAACATTGCTATCAAAGTGGGATTGGTTGCTGTTTTGGGAGCACTGAGCTTTGAAGAGTCCTTCACTCGCCTCATCATTGGTTTTCAATGAAGCAATTGCAATGCAAACGACATGTTCAATGATGTGATGGGTGGTGTCGCACCATGTGATTATAAGCCCTTCTACGTTTAAAAACTGCAGCCTTTTAAAAAAAAAATTAAAAACAGAACACTCAGCAGGTCAGGCAACATCTGTGGAGCGAGAGAGAAACACGAGTTAATATTAATGGCCCAGAACTTCGGGTCTCCATGGGTGAGTACGCACGGGGCACTCACCCCTAAGCCCAATGGAAGTGCCGGTTTCCTGCATGCACTGCGCATGCGCGGGAAACCGGCACTTCCGTTCCCCTGAAAGAAGGGGTTCAAGAGTTCGAACGCGTGCGCAGGAGAGGCAGCGCGTACGCATCGAACTTACGTTTTTTTTGCAGGTTTTCCCGGGAGGGTAAGTCTCCAGAAGTTAGACATGTAAAAAGCAGTCGCAAGGCCCGCTTTTTACAAGGTAAGTGGTGAATTAATTAAAATTAAAACATTTTTTTCACAGGTTTATTATTTTTAAATACTTTAAAGCAAGGTAAGTTTATTTTTAGCCCCGTTAGAAAATAACATTATTTTTTTCAAAAATTTAAATTATTGTTTAAAATAGTTATTTCATGTAATTTATAGTTTATTTTAAAAATGTGATTTTTAAAAAATTTATTTGAAGATTTAGTGATGTTTTGGGGCCCGTAGTATTTATAAGTTTTGACAGCCCTTCCTGTCAAACTTATGAATGAAGCATTCCCTGCTCCGATCGGCTCCCCATGGCCCACGTGATCCCAGGGGATGCATCGAACTAACTGCGCCCCTGGGATACACAAGCACTGCGCGCCGGCAGTTGGAGGAGGCCCAGGATTGGAATTCCACGCAGGCCCACAGCTCAACAGTAAGTGCAGGTCGGGGGCTTGCACCTGTGGGAAGCCTCCGACCCGAATTTCTGGGCCAATAATGTTTCAGGTCGATGATCTTGCATCAGAAATGGATGTCAAAGATGCTGTTCTCAGGAGGTGGGTGACGCCAGCAAGTGATGGGCCATCACTACTCATTGGTGGTCGCTCTTGTTTTTACAACTGAGCTGGCCGCTTCAGAGGGTGGCAAGAGTCAGTCACGTGGTGATGTGTCGGCCAGGCCACATAGGGATGGCCGGTTCTCCTCCCGGACGGTACTCACTCTTCCAGTTGCGTTTTTTTTCAACGGTCCGCCAGCTTTTGTGGCCACCTTTTTGCCTGGTGCCAGTCCACAAACTTCTGGCCTCTTGAGCATTCCCCCGATTTCCATCGCCCCACCATTGGCGGCCGTGCCTTCAGCAGCCTAGGCCGTAAGCTCTGACATTCCCTCCATAAGCCTCTCTACCTCTCTCTCCTCCTTTAAGACGTTCTTTAAAGCCTACCTCTTTGACCGAGCTTTTGGCCACCTGCCCCAGTATCTCCTTATGTGGCTTGGTGTCAAATAGTCGCTCTTGTGAAGCCCCGTGGGACATTTTACTTTGTTGAAGGTGCTATATAAATGCAAGTTGTGGTTGGCTGCCTCAGATTCTAATTTCACAATGTTCAATGGTTTTTTATATTATATTTGTTCTTGGGATGTGGGTGTCGCTGACAAGGTCCACATTTATTGCCCATCCTGAACAACTGAATGGCTTGCTAGGCCATTTCAGAGGGCAGTTAAGAGTCAACCATATTGCTGTGGGTCTGGAGTCACATATAGGCCAGACCGGGTAAGAACAGCAGATTTCCTTCCCTAAAGGACATTAGTGAACCAGATGGGTTTTTATGACAATCCGGTAGTTTTGTGGTCACCATTACTGGTACGAGTTTTTTATTTATTACTACTAGTCTAGCAGCATAACCACTACACTACTGGAGCTTGTAACCAGGACCGCCTCTGGTAGCAACCGTGCATCTTCCCTCTCCCCTGCAACCCCCCACCCCACCCCCAAAGTAAATTTGCCCAATTTATAAGAGCAGGAAAACCAGTTTTTCTTAAAGAAGTCAGTTTAGTCCCTGGTGGCTGGGCCCCAGGACCCCCTTACTGAGCACAGCACAGACGCATCTTTCTTTTGTAGGCCTTATGAACTGCGAGGTTGACCAGCTCTATTTTACCTGTTGGCTGATGAGACTGGATGGAAATATAAATTGGTTAGGGACGTGGGTTAGTGGTTCATTGGTGGGGGGGCGGGGTGGGAGGAGGAGAGCAGCACCAGGAGACTAGTAGAGGCAGTTTCCCCTGAAGCCACCAGCGGACATGTAAAAGTGCTTTATCGCCCTTCCCAGCTCTCTTTGAGGTAAAAGTATCAAAGTTAAACAATTAAAATGCAAACCGAGTGTGTAGTTCAAAGGGAATGTTTCATGAGCATTATTTACATAAAAAGAAGAGAGCCAAAAAATATTCTGTTATTTTTGATGAAAAGGATAAATATTATTTGACTATATAATTAGGGATTCTTTTTCAGACTCGTATTTTGTTTGAAGTGATTTGACTGAATGTTTAATCGATTCCTTCTGTTGCTATGATAAGCCAGTTAGATATCTTGGTCACACACACAGATGGTATGGAAATGCTCTGCTTTATGACATTAAACATTAAACTTGCTATTTATGAGAGAGAAAACCCCTCAGAACATTCTGGAGATTACACGTACCACGCTTTCCAACTAGAAAAAAGATAAAAGAAGACTTGTGTTTATAAAGCACCTTATCACATCTCTCAGAAACATGCCAGTGAATTATTTTCTTCTGAAAAGGCACTGACCATTATTTGGGCAAATGCTACAACCACTCTGGACACAGAAAGATCCCACAAACAGTTGAATGATTCAAAAATAAGAAAGAAAGACTTACATTTATATAGCGCCTTTTTCGACCACCGGACATCTCAAAGCGCTTTACAGCCAATGAAGTACTTTTTGAAGTGGAGTCACTGTTGTAATAATAATTCAACTTTATTGTCATTGTACAACGAAATGTGATCTTGCAAGCTCCCATGAGTCCAGTACAAATAACATTAACATTAAACGTAAATAGCACCGTCCTGGGAGAAGCAAAGCCGCTGCGTCTGTGCGCGCCGCCATTCCATTTCCACCATTCCTCCTGTCCGACAATCTTCAGCCCAACGCCCGGGCCTGCTCACTAGCCGCCCCTCCCGGGGCTCCTTCCGTGACCTTCTCACCAACCGCCCCTCCTCGGGGCTCCTTCCGTGACCTTCTCACCAACCGCCCCTCCTCGGGGCTCCTTCCGTGACCTTCTGCACCTGGTCTTCCCTGATGGTCACCCCTCCAGGTACTAACCAGGCCTGGCTCTGCTTAGCTTCCAAGCCTTGCCAGTGACCCTGTCCCTAGTCCCAGGAACAGGGCTTGCGGGAAATGCGGCAGCCAATTTGCACACAGCAAGCCCCCACAAACAGCAATGTGATAATGACCAGATAACCTGTTTTTGCTATGTTGATTGAGGGGTGAATACTGGCCAGGATACCGGGGATAAATCCCCTGCTCTTCTTCGAAACAGTGCCACGGGATCTTTTATGTCCACTTGAGAAAGCAGATGGGGCCTAACGGCTATCTGAAAGACGGCACCTTCGACAGTGCAGCACTACCCTCAGCATTGCGCTGGCGTGTCAGTCTAGATTTTTGTGCTCAAATCCCTGGAGTGGGGCTTGAACCTGCAACCTTCCGACCCAGAAGCAAGAGTGCTACCAACTGAGCCACAGCTGACACATTCAACTCATTAAGCTGTTAGCTATGGCTCAGTGGTAGCACTCTCGCCTCTGGGTCAGAAGGTTTTGGGTTGAAATTCCCACTCCAGAGACCTCAGCACTAAATCTAAGCTGACACTCCCAGTGCTGCACCGCCAGAGGTGCCGTATTTCAGATGAGAGGTTAAACCGAGGTCCCTTCTGTCCTCTCAGATGGTCGTTAAAAGATCCCATGGCACGGCACTATTTCGAAGAGCAGGGGCGTTCTCACCGGTGTCCTGGCCAATATTATATCCCTCAACCAATAGCATTACAATAGATTACCTGCTCATTATCTCATTGCTGTTTGTGGGACCTTGCTGTGCACAAATTGACTGCCATGTTCCTACATTACAAGAGCGAATCATAGAATCATTGAAATTTACGGCACAGAAGGAGGCCATTCGGCCCATCGTGTCTGTGCCAGCCGAAAAAGTGCTATCCAGCCTAAACCCACGTTCCAGCTCTTGGTCCATATCCTTGTAGGTTACGGCACTTCCAGTGCATATCCAGGTACTTTTTAAATGTGATGAGGGTTTCTGCCTCTACCACCCTTTCAGGCATTGAGTTCCAGGCCCCCACCACCCTCTGGGTGAAAAAGATTTCTCCTCAACGCCCCTCTAATCCTTCGACCAATTACTTTAAATCTATGGCCCCTGGTTACTGACCTTTCTGCAAGGGGAAATAGGTCCTTCCTAGCCACTCTACCTAGTGTAATGATATCAGCAAATAGAGATGGTATTTGCCTGTTTGATTATGATGCCTTACCAGCATGTTTGCATGTATTGATTACTTATGCCTGACCAGCAGAGGGCATGTGACAGAGACAAGCAGTTCAAGTTTAGTTTCAGTTTCGCTTTAGATGAATCACTAACATGATGTCTCCTGTAAATGCTGTTAACTGAGTTGAACATACTTTAGATAAAAAGTCATTCTCTTTCATAAATGTCTTGTCATTGAACCCACATACAAATTGATACACCTAGGCCCCTCATAATTTTATACACCTCAATCAAGTCTCCCCTCAGCCTCCTCTGTTCCAAAGAATACAACCCCAGCCTATCCAATCTTTCCTCATAGCTAAAATTCCCCACTCCGGGTAACATCCTCATAAATCTCCTCTGTACCCTCTCTAGCGCAATCACATCTTTCTTGTAATGTGGTGACCAGAACTGCATGCAGTACTCTAGCTGCGGCCTAACTAGTGTTTGATACAATAGCAAAATACTGCAGATGCTGGAAATCCGAACTAACAACAGAAAATGCTGGAAAAACGCAGCAGGCCAGGCAACATTTCTGTAGGGGTTGGTGTTTGGGTCAGCTTCGCCTCTGACTTATGAGCGGTTCGAATCGCTCCCACTCCCTTGGTTCTAAACCCTGGACTTATTTGGGGGCTGTAATGAAATTGCAGCAGACAACTGAATTTTGGTGAAAGAACTTTGATTTTTATTTGAGAAAGAAAATACACAACACAATAATCTTAACACTCTAAATTGGGGGATCACTTTGGAATATACGAGGGAAAATAACAATAGACAGAATACTTCACCCCTCCCAATCCCACTTCACTAGCTAAGTTGGGCTCCAGAGGACCAGTGTTAATGCTCACCAAAACGACTTCTTTTGACAGTTGTAGAGGTTCGCGATTTTGGGGTTCTCTAGATGTGGTGGTTGGGGCCTGCCGTACCCTGGACGCGGTAGAGGACTTCACCTGCATTGCTGGTCAGTCTTCGCGTGTCCGCTGGTGCGGTTGGGTGCGTATTGGATCTATCAGGTGAGTACCCAATTTCTTTTGGTTAGAAGTAGGGTTTAGAGTCTTTTCAGTAAAATCTTACCCAGGGGTAAGTCAGGATAGTTTGTAGAGTGGAAAAACTTGCGGATCTTCGGTTTCTTCCAAGTTGGTTTCTTGTTGGTCGCGGTGGCCCAATATTACCCGGTTGCTGGTAATATTTTTGGTTGTTTGTTTCGTGGGGCCCTGGTCTGCCGCGATGGTGTGTTACTTCTTTGAGAGGGAGAACTGCTTCGAGATGGACTTCTTGATCCCAATGTTGGTGGATCTCTTTTGGGTCGACGAATCTTCTTACTTGAACTTGAACTCGGACTAACTTCCTCTTGGACTGCTTTGTCTTGACAAAGAGTTTTGACCTGAAACGTTGAATCTATTTCTCTGTCCACGGATGTTGCCTGGCCTGCTGAGTTTTTCCAGCATTTTCTGTTGTTATTTAGTGTTTGATACAGTTTAAGCATAACCTCCCTGTTATATAGTGACTACATTTCAAAAGTACTTCATTGGCTGTAAAGCGCTTTGAGATGTCCTGAGGTCATGAAAGGCGCTATATAAATGCAAGTCTTTCCTTTGTTTATGATTAGTTAATCTGCTTTGATACTGTAGGGGTGAGGGATAAATGTTGACCAGGACATCAGGAGAACTTTGCTCCTCTTTGAAATAGCACCATGGGATCTTTTACATCCACCTGAACAGACATACAGGAAACTCTCAATTTACCGGCACCCAAACAACCGGAAATCTCGGTTAACCGGCAAAATTCAGGAGTAGGTTCAGTTAAGTTTTTCTTCATATTAGTGGCTGTTTCTTGATTCTTGGCTGTGCAATCGGGGGTTCCTGCACTTGTTGCTAAGCAACAGGGACGCTTGGTCTGTGGCCGGGCTTCTTGCACCTGTTGCTAAGCAACAGGGAAGCCTGGATTTGTTGCTGTGTACGGAGCGCTCGTACCTTTTAACTATACCTCTCTGTAATCCGGACTTTTTGATAAACTGGCACCACGCCGGTCCCGTCGGTGCCGGATAAAAATAGAGTTTCCTGTACCTTGGTTCAACTTTTCATTCAATAGACAGCACCTCCTCAAATTGCACAACAAGACTTCAAGATAAACACAAGGGTTTTAAGTTACATCTTGTGGAGCCTTTGTGTGCGATTTAATGTACCGGTTAGAATTTGAAGCAGAGGAAACATACAGGGCTGTCAGGAGAGAAGTGTGACAGCGGCAATAGGTTTGGATTGCTCCATCAAAGAGCCTGGCACAGACGTGATGGGCAAACAGTCTCCTGTCCGATAAACTCCTAGGGTTCTAAAGGAACGCGAAGAAATTTTACAGAATCATCTAATCAGTGGCTTATCTCAGTAAATTGGACTTCAGTTTTAGAATTTGCTATCCACTGTGTGGAAAATGGTCTTTGCTGTAGAAGGTCTAAATAATTACTATCATTACAAATGACTTTGATTATTGCTTTAATTGTCAAGCCTATTTGGAAAACGGTGATCCAAACAGCACCATTTAGAGGGAATTTTAATTTAATGGTTTCTTTTAAACGCTGTAGGTAGAATTTCCGTGGGGATTCACTCGCTCTCCCAGTCGTGATTTTGGTATAAGATTGACAGAAACGCTGGAAAAGCGGTGTAAACAGCGGCAGATGGAGAGAATTCTACCCCCACACCCCCCCACACCGGATGTTTTACACCTCGTCGTTGCTGCAGAAGCCATTTCCACTCCTTTGCTACTGAACCTGCTCTATTTATTCTCGTTGAGTGGACTTGCCGATGGCAGGTAGAATCATAGACTCATAGAAAGTTACAGCACGGAAGGAGGCCATTTCGGCTCATCGTGTCCGCGCCGGCCAACAAAGAGCTATCCAACCTAATCCCACTTCCCAGCTCTTGGTCCATAGCCCTGCAGGTTAGAGCATCCCAAATGCACATCCAAGTACTTTTTTAATGTGGTTAGGGTTCCTGCCTCTACCACCCTTTCAGGCAGTGAGTTCCAGAACCCCACAACCCTCTGGGTGAAGAAATTTCCCCTCAAATCCTCTCTAAACCTTCCCCCAATTATCTGTGCCCCCTGGTTTTTGACCCCTCTGCTAAGGGAAATAGGTCCTTTCTATCCACTTTATCTATGCCCCTCATAATATATACCTCAATAAGGTCTCCCCTCAGCCTCTTCTGTTCCAAGGAAAGCAGACCCAGCCTATCCAGTCTTTCCTCATAGCTAAGATTCTCTACTCCCTGCAACATCCTTGTAAATCTCCTCTGTACCCTCTCTAGTGCAATCACATCTTTCCTATAATGTGGTGACCAGAACTGCACGCAGTACTCTAGCTGAGGCCAAACTAGTGTTTTATACAGTTGAAGCATATCCCCCCCTGCTCTTGTATTCTATGTCACAGCTAATAAAGGCAAGCATTCCGTATGCCTTCTTAACCACCTTATCTACCTGGCCTGCTACCTTCAGGGATCTGTGGACAGGCACTCCAAGGTCCCTTTGTTCCTCTACACTACTCAGTGTCCTACCATTTAACATGTATTCCCTTTCCTTGTTAGCCCTCCCCAAATGCATTACCTCACCCTTCTCCGGATTGAATTCCATTTGCCATTCTCCTGCCCACCTGACCAATTTATTGATACCTTCCTGCAGTCTACAGCTTCCTTCTTCAGTATCAACCACACAGCCGATTTTAGTATCATCTGCAAACTTCTTAATCATACCCGCTATATTCAAGTCTAGATCATTGATATATACCATGAAAAGCAAGGGACCTAGTACTGAGCCCTGTGGAACCCCACTGGAAACAGCCTTCCAGTCACAAAAACACCCATCAACAATTACCCTCTGCTTCCTGTCTCCGAGCCAGTTTTGAATCCAACTTGACACTTTGCCCTGGATCCCATGGGCTTTTAACTTCGTGACCAGTCTGCCATGTGGAACCTTATCAAAAGCCTTGCTAAAGTCTATATGCACGACATCAAATGCAATACCCTCATCTATCCTCCTTGTTACCTCCTCCAAAAATTCAATCAAGTTTGTCAGACATGACCTTCCCTTAACAAATCCGTGCTGACTATCCTTGATTAATCCATGTCTTTCTAAATGAAGATTTATCCTGTCCTTCAGAATTCTTTCCAATAATTTTCCCACCACCGAGGTTAGGCTGACTGGCCTGTAATTACTCGGTCTATCCTTTTCTCCCTTTTTAAACAAGGGTACCACATTAGCAGTCCTCCAGTCCTCCGGCACCATACCTGAAGCCAGAGAGGATTGAAAAATGATGGTCAGGGCCTCTGCTATTTCCTCTTTTGCTTCACTTAACAGCCTGGGATACATTTCATCCGGGCCTGGGGATTTATCCACTTTTAAAGCTGTTAAACCCCTTAATACTTCCTCTCTTACAATGTTTATTTCAGCTAATATTTCACACTCCTCCCCCCGATAGCAATGTCTGCTTTGCCCCTCTCCTTTGTGAAAACAGACGCAAAGTATTCATTAAGAACCCTACCGACATCTCCCGCCTCCACACACAGATTACCCTCATGATCTTTAATAGGCCCTACCCTTTCTTTAGTTATCCTCTTACTCTTAATATATTTATAAAACATCTTTGGGTTTTCCTTGATTTTACTTGCCCAGAATTTTTCATGCTCTCTCTTTGCTTTCCTAATATAATTTTTAATTGCACTCCTGCACTTTCTGTACTCCTCTAAAGATTCTGCAGTATTTAGCCCTCGGTATCTGTCATACGACTCCCTTTTCCTTTATCCTACCCTGTATGTCTCTAGACATCCAGGGGGCTCTAGATTTGTTAGTCCCACCTTTTTTCTTTAAGGGCACATGTTTGGTCTGAACCCTTCGGATCTCCTCCTTGAATGCCTCCCACTGCTCTGACACTGATTTACCTTCAAGTAGCTGTTTCCAGTCCACTATGGCTAAATCCCCTCTGAGCTTAGCAAAATTTGCTTTTCCCCAATTTAGAATTTTTATTCCTGGTCTATCCTTGTCCTTTTTCATAACTACCTTAAATCTAACAGAATTATGGTCACTAGCACCAAAATGCTCCCCCACTGATATGCCTTCTACCTGCCCAGCTTCATTTCCTAAAACTAAGTCCAGAACCGCCCCCTCCCTTGTTGGGCTTGCTACATACTGGCTAAAAAAGTTCTGCTGGATGCATTTTAGGAATTCCGCACCTTCTATACCCTTCACACTAATTTTATCCCAGTTAATATTGGGGTAATTGAAACCCCCTACTATTACTGCCCTATAGGTTTTGCACTTCTCAGAAATTTGTCTACATATTTGTTCTTCTGTCTCCCTCTCACTGTTTGGGGGTCTGTAGTACACTCCCAGCAGTGTGATTGCCCCTTTTTTGTTTTTCAATTCGACCCATATGGCCTCATTTGATGATCCCTCCAACATATCATCCCTCCTCACAGCTGTAATAGTTTATTTAATCAATACCGTGACCCCCCCTCCCTTTTTACCTCCCTCTCTATCCCGTCTGAAAATCCTGTAACCAGGAATGTTGAGCTGCCATATCTGCCGCTCTTTCAACCACGTCTCTGTAATAGCTATAATATCATCGTCCCAAGTATCTACCTGTGCCCTCAGCTCATCTGCCTTGTTCGCTATACTCCTTGCATTGAAGTATATACCATTTAGTACAGGCAAACCTCCTTGTTGACTATTGTCTAGCCCTTGATTCCTCCGTCCTTCCAATTTACTTTCTACGTTTTTGTTTTCCAATTCCAGTTTTTCTTCCCTCCCTATTGACTCTATACTTAGTTTCCCATCCCCCTGCCAAACTAGTTTAAGCCCTCCACAACTCCACTAGCAAACCCTCCCGTGAGGATATTGGTCCCATTCCCATTGAGGTGCAACCTGTCTGGCTTGTACAGGTCCCACCTCCCCCAGAAACGGTTCCAATTCCTCAGGAATCTAAAGCCCTCCCTCCTACACCATTTCTCCAGGCACGCATTCATCTGCTCTATCTTCCTATTTCTGAGCTCACTAGCATGTGGCACTGGAGATTACTACCTTTGAGATCCTGCTTTTTAACCTCTTTCCTAGCCCCCTAAACTCTGCCTGTAGGACCTCATCCCTCTTCCCACCTATTTCGTTGGTACCGATATGGACCACGACCTCTGGCTGTTCACCCTCCCCCCTCAGGATGCCCTGCAGCCATTCTGTGACATCCTTGACCCTGGAACCAGGGAGGCAACATACCATCCTGGAGTCACGTCTGCAGCCACAGAAACGCCTGTCTGCTCCCCTAACTATTGAATCCCCTATCACTATTGCTCTCCCTCTCCTCTTCCACCCCGCCCCCCCACCTGTGCAGCTGAGCCTTCCATGGTGCTGTGGACTTGGCTCTGGCTGCATTCCCCAGAGGAACCATCGCCCTCACCAGTACTCAGCACCGAATACTGGTTGGTGAGCAAGATGGGCTCAGGGGACTCCTGCACTACCTGCCTGGTCCTCCTCTTCTATCTGACGGTCACCTATTCCCTCTCTGCCTGCACACTCTTAAGCTGCGGGGTGACCACCTCCCGAAACGTGCTATCCACGTAGCTCTCAGCCTCGCGGATGCACAGCAGTGACTGCAGCCGCCGCTCAAGCTCCGTAACCCGGTGCTCGAGCTGCTGTAGCTGGCGACACTTCCCGCACATGTGGTCGTCCAGGCCACGGGAGGTGTCCAGGACTTCCCACATGGCACAGGATGTGCATTCCACGGGTGTGAGCTGCCCTGCCATACCTCTAATTAACCTCTAATTTACTAACCTAGCTGGAATAAACTTTAAAACTTTAAGAAAGCCAAGTATAAACACTTACCAGATACTCACCAATCAGCTCCCTCCCCTTGTGCCGACGTCACTTTTGACTTTTGACGTCACTCTTTGAAAATTCTGCCGGTGCTGAGTTGGTACCACCGCTGCCGCCTCGCCGCTCCTCCCAGGTCCGCACTGCCGCCGCTGCAGCTGCTGCTGTGGGGCTTGCCAGTGCCTCGGGCTCTCTTTATACCGCCGCTGTCTCCTCACCGCTCCTCCCACGTCCGCTCTGCTGCCGCCTGTGAGATTTACCTGAGCACCTGCTCCAAAGTCACGTGCGGAACTTCAAGGCACCTGTAGAACCAGTGTGAGGCCGGTCTTGCCACAGATCGCTCCCAATGTGAAAAAATGAAAGTATTCACATTTGTATCACGCCTTTCACAACCCCAGGATGTCCCAAAGCGCTTTACAGTCAATTACGTATTTTTGAAGAGTTGTAATGTAGGAAGTGCAGCAGCCAATTTGCGCACAGTAAGCTCTCACAGACAGCAACGTAATAATGACCAGGTATTCTGTTTTAAATCTTTGATAAATATTGGCCAGGACATCAAGGAGAACGCCCCTGTTCTTCTTTGAAACAGTGCCATGGGATCTTTTACATCCAGCTGAGAGAGCGGACGGGACCTCGGTTTAACATCTCATCTGAAAGACGGCACCTCCGACAGTGCAGCACTCCCTCAAGTACTGCACTGGAGTGTCAGCCTAGATTTTGTGCTCGAGTCTCCGGGGTGGGACTTGAACGCACAACTTTCTGACTCAGAGGTGAGAGTGCTATCCACTGAGCCACAGCTGCCACCTAAAGTGGGGAGGTGGTGGCGGCTTTGCGGATGTTGGCCAAACCAAAAGTGCATTGCCACCCTACATGGATGACCTGAGAAGGTCACCCTATCTTTGGATCAGAGTCCCATCGGCAGTCCAATGACAATCAAAGGTCAGAGGCTCCAAGTATAGCTCCTTGTTATTGTGACTATATATTTACGACACCTTGTAAAAATAAATCTCCCAAGTTTGAAGAAGATGCTAAGATTGTATGCAGTGCAAATAATGAGGAAGAGTAAAACCAAATTCTGAAGGCACTAAATATTTTAGCTAACCTGGGCCAATAGGTGGCAGCTGCAGTTCTATGTGGGCCAGTCTATATTAATTTATATGGGAGCGAGGTGTAAGAAAGACCTTATTACATCACTCAAAAATGCCTCAAAAGCGCTTCACACACAATGAATGACCGACTACCAACATTATGTGCACAGCAAGATCTCACACACATCAGTGAGCTGAATGACTTGTAAGGAAGGCTTGTATTTACGTAACAAATTATCCCATCTGAAACATCTCAAAACACTTCACATACAGTGAATTACTTTGCAATAACTGTTATGTAGGCAAATGTGACAGCCAGTTTGTGCACAGCCGGATCCCACAAGCAACACGAAGAAAAATGTCCAGCTAATCTATCCTTGGTACGGTTGGTTGAGAGAGGAATGTCGGACAGGACTGTCCTGGTGCCTCCGATGGCTCTGGTGTTGGTTTGCTTAATCTGTTTTTTGGTCAGCCAAGTATCTTGACACATGGAAACTGAGTTTAAAAGTCTTAAACCAAGCTAGTGAGCAATCAAGACAGATTTGTTTCTGCTTGGCTGTTATGGATTGCACACTCACTACTCTTTATACCTAAATTTAGGGAGCTTAGATAAAGTTGGGCAAGAGCCAAGACCCAACACCTAGGGACACCAATGCAGCAAAAAGGGCGGCGGGGGGGGGGCGGCGGAGAGATGAGGAATAATTGTTTTGCTCAGCGAGTTGTTGTGATCTGGTACGTGCTGCCTGAAAGAGTGGCAGAAGCAGATTCAATAGTAACTTTCAAAAGGGAACTGGGTATATACTTAAAAAGGAAACATTTGTAGGGCTATGAGGAAAGAGCAGGGGAGTGGGACTAATTGATAGCTCTTTCAGATGGGCTGAATGGTCTCCTTCTGTGCTGTGTCATTCTGAGAGATAAAATGTAACCAACCAGAACACTGTTGTAGCTTCCTAATGCTTGTCCAGCCATGACTGCCCTACGCACTGACTTGCAGGATTATCTGGAGCTAATTGGGAAGAATCCCATCCTCCCAGTGACAGGTCCTCCAGGTTCCCATTTAAAAGCCCAGGCTGGCTGGTCATTTATTGGACGGAGCCCTCTACACAGTAAATGGTCCAATTCTGGGCACCACACTTTAGGAAGGGTGTCAAGGTCTTGGAGAGCGTGTAGAGGAGATTTACTGGAATGGTTCCAGGGATGAAAGACTTCATTTATGTGGAGAGACTGGAGACACTGGGGTTGCTCTCATTGGAGCAGGGAAGATTAAAGGCAAATTCGATAGAAGGCTTCAAAATCATGAAAGGCTTTGATAGAGTAAGTAAGTAGAAACTGTTTCCAGTGGCAGGAGGATCGGTAACTAGAGGACACAGATTTAAGGTAATTGGAAAAAGAACCAGGGGGGAGATGAGGAGAAATAATTTTGTGCAGCAAGTTGTTATGATCTGGAATGCACTGCCCCAAAGGGTGTTTGAAACAGATTCCATAATAACTTTCAAAAGGGAATTGGAAAAATACTTGAAGGGGAAAAAAATGCAGGGCTATGGGGAAAGAGCAGGGAGAGTTGGACTAATTAGAGTAAAAACAGAAAATGCTGGAGACACTCAGCAGGTCAGGCAGCATCTGTGAAGAGAGAAACAGAGTTAACGGCCCAGAAATTCGGGTCTCCATGGGTGAGTACGCACGAGGTACTCACCCGTAAGCCCAATGGAAGTGCCGGTTTCCCGCATGCACTGCGCATGCGTGGAAAACCGGCACTTCCGTTCCCCTGAACGAAGAGGTTCAGAGGTCGAACGCGTGCGCGGGAGAGGCTGCGTGTGCGCATCGAACTTTGTTTTTTTTTACATGTTTTCACAGGAGGGTAGGTCTGCAGAAGTTAAACATTTAAAAAGCAGTCGCAAGGCCTGCTTTTCACAAGGTAAGTGGTGAATTAATTAAAATTAAAACATTTTTTCCACAGGTTTATTATTTTTAAATACTTTAAAGCAAGGTAAGTTTATTTTTAGCCCCGTTAGGAAATAAAATTATTTTTTTCAAAAATTTAAGTTATTGTTTAAAATAGTTATTTCATGTAATTTATAGTTTATTCAAAAAATGTGATTTAAAAAAAATTTATTTGAAGATTTAGTGCTGTTTTGAGGCCGTTGTATTTATAACTTTTGACAGGTCTTCCTGTCAATCTTATGAATGGGCATTTCCCTGCTCCGATTGGCTCCCCATGGCCCACGTGATCCCAGGGGACGCTTCGAACTAACTGCGCCCCTGGGATACGCAAGCACTGCGCGCCGGCAGTTGGAGCAGGCCCAGGATCGGAATCCCACGCGGGCCCACAGCTCAACGGCCGGCGCGCAAGGTAAGTGCAAGTCAGGGGCTTGCACCCGCGGGAAGCCCCCGACCCGAATTTCTGGGCCAACGTTTCAGGCCGATGACCTTTCGTCAGAGCTGGAAAAAAGCAGGAAATGGAACAGATTTTAAAGCAAGTTTAGGGGCTGGGAAATTGGGGAGGGGATGAAAGAACAAAAGGGAAGGTCTGTGATAGGATAGAAGGCCGGAGAATTAAAGAGACATTAAGAGATATTCAAGGCAAAAGGAGGTGGTAATGGGACAGGTTAAGAAACAAAGGATGGCTCTAGATGAAGTGTAAATTGTGCTGGCAGAGTGAAAGACAGCTGCCATGTGGGGGAGAAGAACAGAAGGCACAAACAAAAAGTGTGGATAAAAAATATATATATAATAGGGTCAGAGGTTATGGTCTGAAATTGTTGAACTCTATGTTGAGTCCAGAAGGCTGTAGAGTGCCTAATCGAAAGATGAGGTGCTGTTCCTCGAGCTTATGCTGAGCTTCCGTGGAACAATGTAAGAGGCCAAGGACGGTGAGGTCTGAGTGGGAATGGAGCGGTGAATTAAAGTGACAGGCGACCAGAAGCTCGGGGTCCCCCTTACGGACTGAACGGAGGTGTTCGGCAAAGCGGTCGCCCAATCTGCGTTTGGTCTCCCCAATGTAGAGGAGACCACATCGTGAGCAGCGAATACAGTATACTAAATTGCAAGAAGTACAAGTAAACCGCTGTTTCACCTGGAAGGGGTGTTTGGGGCCCTGGACAGTGGGAAGGGGGAAGGTATAAGGGCATGTGTTGCATCTCCTGCGCTTGCACGGGAAGGTGCCAGGTGAAGGGGCAGGGGTGCTGGGGGTGATTGAGGAGTGGACCAGGGTGTCGCAGAGGGAGTGGTCCTTATGGAATGCTAAAAGGGGAGGTGAGGGGAAGATGCGTTTGGTGGTGGGATCATACTGGAGGTGGCGGAAATGGCAGAGGACTAATTGGAGAGCTCTTTCAAAGAGCCGGCACAGGCATGATGGGCCGAATGGCCTCTTTCTGTGAGGTATAATTTTATGATAAACAAATTAATCCTTTAAGTGGCCGACTAAGCACAAATACAAGCAGCAAGGAGAAGGGGGACAAAAGAAAGCGTTGTATTATTAAATCTGTTCCACTGTTATTTGTCATTCTATGCATGAAACCGCTAAAGAAAGGGAAAATGCAAATCTGAAGTTTAATGCTTGGCTTCATTATATTCTTCTCCCCAGGAGTCTCTGATTTTAAAAAATTAGGAAGTGGTTACAAAAAAAGAAGACCTTGCAACTCTGTGTTCATTCCCTGGGCCCGATCCGTGCGTAGTTGTAACGTGCGTGGATCGCTTGCACCGGTGGCTTGCGGACTGAATTTACGTGTGGTTCAGTTTAATTGGTGAAAAATTTCAAAACACCTTTTGCATGTTCACAAACCTGCCTATGAAGCCATTTGCATAATGTCCTTAATTGTGTGCAGGCGTGCCGAAGCCAAGCCGGCTCCAGGTAACGGAGCAGCGTGCTGTGGTTAATGACGCCACAGCACCGACCCGCTCCCTCCCAGCCCCTCCATGAGCTCTAATGGATCGCTCTATTATGTTTACATCACAGCAGTTGAAAAATGAAGAGCTACGGGGTTTTTCTTTGTTAATGTGTGGAAGTGCACTGAGTCCGTCGGTCGTTAACATAATTTTAGAAAATGTAGCTTGCCAATTATTGCATTTCATTGAAGAGTAAAGTGTGAGGCTCGTGGAATGACCTAATTGGCAAAGACAGGATTTAATGCCTTTCTGACTGACCTCAGCTTGAAGGGCTGCAGCAATCAAAGCTCCACCTGATCAGGGAGAGGCGGGGGGAAGAAAAGAAATCAGCCAGGGTTTCCCAGGCGGGAAAGTGCATGTGCGCAGATGCTGATTGAGAACGGCCATCAGGCTCGACTGTGATGACACTCTCTCCCTTCTGATGTTGGGAGCGTGTGACCCGTGCCAGTCAGAGGCCCCCAGCAGATCCAGTGAAAGGACACTTGCGCAATGGTGATATCTGATTCCCTGGCTATCGGCTGCTGAAACCCTCATCTGTGCTGTTGTGACCTCCAGACTCCATTACTCCAATGCTTTCCTGGCCGGCCTCTCACTATCCACCCTCCCGTAACTCTGCTGCCCGTATCCTAACTGGCACCAAGTCCTGTTCACCCATCGTCACCCGCTCTGCTCACTGACCTACCTTGGCTCCTGGTCTGGCAATGAATTTAAAGTTCTCATCCTTGTTTTCAAATCCCTCCACGGCTTCACCGCTCCCTATCTCTGTAACCTCCTCCAAGCCCTACAACTCTCCAAGATCACCGCACTTCAAGTCTGGTCTCTCGCGCATCCCCGATTTTCATCGCTGCACCATTGGCGGCCATGCCTTCTGCTGCCTAGGCCCTAAGTTCTGGAATTCTCTCCCTAAACCTCTCTGCCTCTCCACCTCGCTCTCCTCCTTTCAGACACTCCGTAATTCCAACTTCTTTGACCAAGCTTTTGGTCTCACACTCCTAATATCTCCTGAAGTAGTGCGGTGTCAAATTATGTCTGATAACCATCCTGTGAAGCAGCTTGGGATGTTTTACTATGTTAAAGCTGCTACATAAATGCAAGTTGTTGTTGTCTATAGTAAACACGCCTTTTCACGGTTGTGCGTGTGCTGATTGCACGCCAGATTAAATAGTAGTATTTATTATCATTGCTAGTAAAATGTTGGGGCCCCAAAACCTGAACCTTTGCACAAGACCCCGTACGTCAAACCCCGCCCCTGCTTCCCTGTACCACCCCCATGACTGAATAACCTGCCAACTCTCACTGCCTACTCACATGTAAATAATAGCCACTTGGATGAGGTGCTGAGGACTACGTGTGCTGTCACCTATGGAACTATTCTTCTATATAGGAGAGGATGGGGAATGGGAGAACAGGACATCAGTGGTGGGTAAAGCTTTAGAAACAATAATCAAGGCAAAAATTAACGGGCACTTGGAGAGGTTTAAGCTAATTAAGGAGAGCCAACACAGATTTGTAAAAGGCAAATCACGTTTGACTAATCTAATTTAATTTTTTGATAAAGTAACAGGGAGGATTGATGAAGGGAATGCAATGGATATTGTCTACATGGATTTTCGGAAGGTTTTTGACAAAGTACCACATAGAAGGCTGGTTAACAAAATTGAGTCTCATGGATTAGGTGGGTCAGTGGCAGCTTGGATAAGGAATTGGCTTAAGGACAGAAAACAACGAGTTGTGGTAAATGGCTGTTTTTCAGACTGGAGCATAGTAGACAGTGGTGTTCCCCAAGGGTCAATGCTGGGGCCACTGCTTTTTTAAAATATATATAAATGACCTGGATATTGGAATACAGAGTAGAATTTCTAAATTTGCCAATGGCAGCAAACTTGGGGGGGTGGCAAACAGTGATGATGATACCAGTTGACTACAACAGGACATAGAAAAACTAGCAGAATGGGCAGACAAGTGGCAGATGGAATTTAATACAGAGAAGTGTGAGGTGATGCATTTTGGCAGATGGAACAGGGAGAGGTAATATACAATTAATGGCACAGTTTTAAAGAGTGTGCAGGGACAGAGGGACCTGGGAGTTAATGTGTATAGGTCCCTGAAGGTGGCAGGACATATTGAGAGAGTGGTTAGCAAAGCATATGGGATCTTGGGCTTCATAAATAGAGGTATTGAGTACAAAAGTAGAGAAGTTATGCTGAACCTTTATAAAGTGCTGGTTAAGCCACAACTGGAGTATTGCATCCAGTTCTGGTCACCACACTTTAGGAAGGATGTGAAGGCCCTTGAGAGGGTGCAGAGGAGATTTACCAGAATGGTTCCGGGGATGGGGGATCTTAGCTACAAGGACAGGTTGGAGAAGCAGGATTTCTTTTCATTAGAGCAAAGGAGGTTGAGGGATGATTTGATAGAGGTGTACAAGATTATGGCGGGTTTGGATAGACTAGAAGGGGATGGCTATTCCCACTAGTTGATGGTACAAGGACTAGGGGACACAGATTTAAGATTTTGGGCAAGAGATACAGGAGGAATGTAAGGAAAAACTTTTTTACGCAGCGAGTGGTGATGACCTGGAATTCACTGTCAATGGAAGTGGTGGAAGCAGAGACACTCAATGTTTTCAAGGGGAGACTGGATAGGCACTTGAGGGAAATAAACTTGCAGGGCTACGGGGATAGAGCGGGGGAATGGGACTGACTGGATTGCTCTACAGAGAGTCGGCACGGACTCAATGGGCCGAATGGCCTCTTTCTGTGCTGTTATGACTCTATGGGGCTGATTTTGTGACTGGGGGCGCGTTGGAGGCGGGACTGCTGCTTGTCGGGTCGATGTCCCGCCTCCATCGATTTGTGGCCAACCCACGCTATTTTCCCTTGATTGACCTTGTTAAGCCCACCCAGTGGGCTTAGCAGGCCAATCAAGGGAAAGCCAGTTGCAGAGCATGTCAACGTATGACGTTTCATTTGACAGATGAATTGTCATCGTTTGGCAGCTCTGTGAAGCTGTCAAACAGTGACATTCTCTGCAGTTTGATGAGGTCTTGCAAACAAGACCTCATCAAACCTCTTTCTTTTACAGAATTGAGATGGTTGTTGCACCTGAGAATGTAACGGCCATCTCTCATCTGCAACACGGAGGTCCGAGAGTCTCCGCATACAAACCGACTGAAGCCTGCAGGAAGAAACAAAGGTAAGTACACTTTTAAAAACACATTGCACTTACCTCAGATACTCACCTCTACACTCTTGCACCCATCACTTACCTTCACAGCACACTTTTGCACTCCGCAGACCCACTACTCGCCTCGGTGACCCTGGCGGGTTTTGGAGCCTTCGGGAAGCCCGCACTTGTGAGGGCAAAAAGGGGACAATCCTATTTTCTGCCTGTTAACTACCTGTTAACAGGCAGTTAATTGGCTTTAATCCCTTCCTGCCTCCAAGGAGATGGGACCCGGCACGGGATGGCTACCCGCACGGAGCCGGGTTGGGGGCGGGTTAGCAACCCGCCCCAAATTCTGCCATTTTCCCAGCAGTCCCGCCTCCATACCCGCCTCCCCAGGGCTGACAAAATCGCCCCCTATGACTCTATAAGTGTACTCTCACACAGTCTCACTCTTACATAAGAACATAAGAAATAGGAGCAGGAGTCGGCCATTCGGCCCTTCGAGCCTGCTCCGCCATTCAATAAGATCATGGCTGATCTTCTGCCTCAACTCCATTCACCGGCCCTATCGCTATATCCCTTGATGCCCTCACTAGTCAGAAATCTATCGACTTCTGTTTTGAATATACCCAATGACTGAGCCTCCACAGCCCTCTGGGGTAGAGAATTCCAAAGATTCACCACCCTCTGTGTGAAGAAATTTCTTCTCATCTGAGTCCTGAATGGCCTACCCTTTATCCTGAGGCTGTGGCCCCTGGTCCTAAACTCCCCAGCCAAGGGAAACATTCTCCTAGCCTCCACCTTATCAAGCCCTGTAATAATTTTGTATTGTTGCGGCTGCCGCGGAACACGAATGGAGGCCGAACCGATCTGAGGAACACATGGCTTTTATTACACTCTCTTGAGAGATGGCTGCCCCAGCTCCTCTCTCTGCTAAACCCGAAAACAGACTGAGGGCGACACCCGCGCTTTTGAGTACACACTGAGGGCGACGCCCGCTCCTTTGTCATGCCTTAAAGGCAGCATGCTTCTTAAAGGCAAGGTGCCCGATTTGTTGTCCACGGACGGAAAAGTGGATTGCGCCCGTTTAGGTGGCGATCCGCCACACAGCTCCCCCCAGAATCCGCTTAGGAGGTGTGGACGAGATGGTGCGGCGGTCTGATGGGCCGGCCGGAGCGGCTCTTGTAGGACGCCGGTGGACGTGGAACGGCCGGGCGTGGAGCAGCCGGGTGTACTGGCTTGAGGGCAGGTCGGCCGCGTGGCGGTGGACGAGCTACTGGGACCTGCTCACCGGGCTCCGAGTGCGCTGGCTTGAGTCGGTCAACCGACACTTTTTCAGTCCTGTCGCCCACTTGTAGGTCGAAAAATTTGTCCCCAGCCTGTAGCACTTTGTAGGGCCCGTCATACGGGGGTTGAAGGGGTCCGCAGTGGGCATCATGCCGGACGAAAACGAACCGTGCCTGGTGCAGGCTTAGCGGGACGTGTGAGGTGGATTCGCCGTGCCGGGCAATGGGCACCAGGGCGAACTGTAGCGCCGGTGAGGAGAAGTCGTGGCGTTGCTGGTCAGCTGACCAGGGTGTCGTGGCGGTGGGCAGGAACTCGCCGGGTACGCGCAGCGGCTGGCCGTACACGAGCTCTGCTGCCGATGCGTGGAGGTCTTCTTTAACCGCGGAGCGCAGGCCAAGGAGGACCCACGGGAGTCGGTCGGTCCAGGCGCCGTCCTGGAGGCTGGCTCGAAGAGATGCCTTCAAGGATCTGTGGAACCGCTCACACAGTCCGTTGGCTTGGGGGTGGTACGCTGTGGTGCGGTGAATGGTCACCCCGAGATTGCGTGCGATGGCGGTCCAGAGTTCAGAGGTAAATTGTGGACCTCTGTCCGACGTCATGTCGGAGGGGACGCCGAACCGTGCGACCCAGGTGCTGACGAAGGCTCTGGCGATGTCGGCGGTGGTGGTAGAGGTCAGTGGAATTGCCTCGGGCCAGCGCGTGGTGCGGTCGACGATCGTCAGCAAGTGCATGTGGCCTTGCGACGGCGGCAGGGGCCCGACGATGTCCATGTGGATGTGGTCGAATCTACATGAAGGGACGGTGAACTCCTCGAGGGGTGCTTTCGTGTGTTGCTGCACCTTGGCCCGTTGGCAGACTAGGCAGGAGTTGGCCCAAGTACGCACATCCTTGCGAAGGCCGCGCCAGACAAAGCGGTTGGCTACCAAGTTGATGGATGCGCGGGCGCCGGGGTGGGAGAGGTTGTGGAGAATCTCGAATACGCAGCGGCGCCAGGACGCTGGGACGACGGGCCGAGGTTGAGATAGGGATATGTCGCACTTGACCGTGACTGCGGTCGGGCCGCAGGCGACATCGGCCAGGCGTAGCCCTGGTAGGTTGGTAGGTGCGGAGAGCAGATCAGGGTCCGTGAGCTGGTCTGCTGCGAGTTGAGCGTAGTCGACTGCCAGGTATGCGGCATGGATGGCGGGGCGGGAGAGGCAGTCGGCTACCACGTTGTCTCGGCCGGAGACGTGTTGGATGTCCGTGGTGAACTCGGACACTGCCGCGAGCTGGCGCTGCTGCCTGGCGGACCAGGGGTCGGTTGTCTTTGCCATTGCAAATGTCAGGGGTTTGTGGTCGACAAACGCAGTGAAGGGGTGGCCCTCCAGCAAAAACCGAAAATGGCGGACCGCCAGGTACAGCGCGAGGAGCTCGCGGTCGAAGGTGCTGTACTTGACCTCCGGGGGGCGTAGTTGGCGGCTGAAGAAGGCAAGTGGTTGCCAGGCGCCGTCGACCCACTGCTCGTACACGGCGCCGACCGCGTGGTCGGAGGCGTCCGTGGTGAGCGCTACTCTGGCATTGGGCCGTGGGTGCGCGAGCAGGATGGCGTCGGCGAGCGCGGTCTTGGTGGAGTTGAAGGCGGCTGATACGTCTGCCGTCCATTCGACCGCCATCTTGCCGCTCCTGCCCCGGAGGGCTTCATACAGGGGCCTCATGAGGGACGCCGCTTTGGGGATGAAGCGGTTCTAGAAATTCACCATCCCGAGGAACTCCTGGAGTCCTTTGATGGTGGTGGGGCGGGGAAATTGCTGGACGGCCTGCACCTTGGTGGGCAGGGGAATGGCCCCAGCATGGGTGATGTGGTGGCCAAGGAAGTCGAACTTGTCCAGGCCGAACTGGCACTTGGCTGGGCTGAGGATGAGCCCGTGGTCGCTGAGGCGCCCGAACAGGATGCGAAGGTGTTCGAGGTGTTCCTGCTTGGAGGAACTGGCTACCAGGATGTCGTCCAGGTAGACGAACAGGAACTTCAGGTCCCGAAGGACCGAGTCCATGAGCCGTTGGAATGCCTGGGCCGCATTTTTGAGGCCGAAGGGCATCCGCAGGAACTTGAAAAGCCCGAAGGGGGTGATTACTGCCGTCTTGGGGACGTCCGCGGGGTGGACGGGGACTTGGTGGTAGCTGCGCACCAGGTCGACTTTGGAAAAGACTGAGCGGCCGGCCAGTCTAGCCGAGAAGGCCTGAATGTGCGGCACGGGGTACCGATCAGGGGTGGTGGCATCATTGAGGCGGCGGTAATCCCCGCAGGGGCGCCAACCCCCGCCTGGTTTGGGGGCGATGTGGAGTGGGGAGGCCCAGGGACTGTTGGAGCGGCGGATGATGCCGAGCTGTTCCATACTGGCAAACTCGGTCCGCGCGATCTCCAGTTTGGCCGGGTCCAGCCTGCGGGCGTGGGCGTACACTGGGGGGCCTGTGGTGGGGATGAAGTGTTCCACCCCGTGTTTGGCGACCTCCGCGGAGAAGGTCGGGTTGGTGAGGGCCGGGAATTCGGCCAGGAGTGCCGAGTAGTCATCCGTGGCCCGGGCGTGGCACTGTGACGCCATGTCGGTGGGTTGACGGGGGCCATGGCGCCCAGGATGGGGGACATGGTGTTCATGTCCACGAGGCGGTGTCGAGGGATGTCTACCAGTAGGCCGTGGGCGCACAGGAAGTCTGCGCCGATGAGAGGGGAGAGTACCTTGGCAATGATGAACTCCCATCGGTAGCGGCGACCAGCGAGGTCGAGGGTGACTGTGCGGGTGCCGTACGTCCGGATGTCTGAGCCGTTAGCGGCAGCCAGCGCCTGTCCTTGTTCACCCTTTTGGATGTCGAGGGCGGAGGCCGGGATGATGCTGTGCTGAGCTCCAGTGTCGCACAGGAACCGGCGGCCGGTTTTGTCATCCGTGACGTACAGCAGGGAGCCCGTGTGGCCCACGGCCATCACGGGGGCTGGTACGGGGGTGGACTTGAAGGAGCAGGGAGGTGTGCACCGTTGTGCCCTGGCGCCGAACCGTGCGTGGTAGTAACAGTAGCCCGGGTTTGTGGGGCGCGAAGGCCCCGTGGGCCCCGTGGCTGGGCCTTGTGGCCGCGTGGTGGCCGGTGAGGGGCGCGCCCAGGCTGTGGCTGCCAGGTCCGGAGCGACGTCGCGGCTGGAGTGAGCGGACAGCAGCTTGTCGGCCTCGTCGGCCAGGGCTTCTAGGTCCGTGAGGCCGGACGCCACGATCGCTGGGCGGATGCTGGGAGGTAGCTGGCGGATGAACAGCGTGCGGAAGAGGGACCCGGGTGGGCGCTCGTCGGTGAGTGAGAGCATGTGGGAGAGGAGGTCTGACGGTGAGGCGTCACCGAGGCCTGGAAGGTCGAGGAGGCAGCAGTTTCGCTGGTATGTCGAGGTCGTAAATTTTTTAAGGAGCGCGGCCTTAAGATGTGCATACTTGCCCTCCTCTGGTGAGTTCTGCAGCGCTATCCAGACCTTCGTGACTGTGGAGCTACCGAGTGATGCGACGAGGTAGTCATACTTCGTCCCATCTGTGGTGATGTGTCGCAGCCGGAATCGGGACTCAGCTTGGAGGAACCAGGCTTCGGGCTGGTTTTCCCAAAACTCCGGCAGTTTCACGGAAACTGCGTTCGTGTCCGCCATTGCAGTGCTCGGAATACGTTCTGGGCGTCGGGGTCACCAATGTTGCGGCTGCCGCGGAACACGAATGGAGGCCGAACCGATCTGAGGAACACATGGCTTTTATTACACTCTCTTGAGAGATGGCTGCCCCAGCTCCTCTCTCTGCTAAACCCGAAAACAGACTGAGGGCGACACCCGCGCTTTTGAGTACACACTGAGGGCGACGCCCGCTCCTTTGTCATGCCTTAAAGGCAGCATGCTTCTTAAAGGCAAGGTGCCCGATTTATTGTCCACGGACGGAAAAGTGGATTGCGCCCGTTTAGGTGGCGATCCACCACAGTATGCTTCAATGAGATCCCCTCTCATTCTTCTGAATTCAAGAGAATACAGGCCTAGTTTACTCAATCTCTTCTCATACGACAGTCCTGCTATCCCAGGAATCAATCTCGTGAACCTTCGTTGCACTCCCTCTATGGCAAGTATATCCTTCCTTAGGTAAGGAGACCAAAATTGTACACAGTACTCCAGGTGTGGTCTCACCAAGGCCCTTACACTCTTTTGCTCTCACTCTATCGCACTCTCTTGCTAGGAATCTTGCATTTTCTCTCGCTCTCATTTTCACACTCCCTTCTCTTGCTTTCACTTTCACCTTTTCTTGCCCTCATTTTCTTGTTCTCGTGGTCACAATCCACTCTCATCTTTTTGCACTTCTCTCATGCTCTCACTTTCGCTTCGTTCTTTCCCTCTTGCGCTCTATCGCTCCCACGTTTACTCTCTAGCCGTGGCTTAGTGGTGACAGGTTGTTCATCAGTGAGGAAGGGGGCATTATGTTATTGTCTGATCCTGTCCTTGCCTGATGTCCACACGCTGCCTCTTGGTGTCAGCCGTGTGGCTCAGTGAGTAGCACACTCTCTTGCCTCTGAGTCAGACGGTCGCAGGCTCAAGCCCCATCTAGAGTCTTGAACCCATAAAGTAGGCTGACACTTCAGCGCATTGCTGAGGGAGTGCTGCATTGTTGGAGGTGCCGTCTTTCAGATGGGACACTAAAACAAAGCCCTGTGCACATGAATTTAAAAGATCCCTTGGCACTATTTGAGGAAGAGCAGGAAAGTTTTCTTGGTGTCCTAAACAATATATATTCGTCAACCAATATTATCAAAATCAGATTATACTGTCATTTATCTCACAGTTGTTTGTGGGACCTTGCTGTGCACAAATTGCTGACCACGTTTGCCTATATAACAACGACTTACTTCAAAAGTAATTCATGTTCTCGGGCATGCTCTCATTGAAACAGAGATGGTTGAGAGGTTATAATGATTACTGTTTTTAGGATTCTAAAGGGACCAGTTAACATAGACCGTGACAAGCTGTTTCACCCTGCCCAGAACAGTAGAACCAGAGGACATGGCCTGCGTTTGAAGTGGGGTAAATCCTTCAGTGAGCGAGTGGTCAATCTATGGAACAGGCTCCCCAGGAAGCTGGTGGAAGCAGCTTGTATTGATTCATTCAAATGCAAATTGAATATATTTCTTTCAGACAAGAACATTTTGGGATGCAGTATTGGAGTAATTTGAGACAGGACATGTGGTAACATAAGAACATAAGAAATAAGAGCAGGAGTAGGCCATTTGGCCCTTCGAGCCTGCTCCACCATTCAGTAAGATCATGGCTGATCTTCAACTTCATCTCCACATTCCTGAACTCTCCCCATATCCGTTGATTCCCTTAATATTCAAAAAATCTATCGATCTCTGTCTTGAATATACTCAACGACTGAGCCTTCACCGCCCTCTGGGGTAGAGAATTCCAAAGATTCACCAGCCTCTGAGTGAAGAAATGTCTCCTCATCTCAGTCCTAAATCGCCAACCCCATATTCTGAGACTGTGACCCCTGGTTCTAGACTCCCCAGTCAGGGGAAACATCCTCCCTGCATCTACCCTGTCAAGCCCCGTAAGAATTTTGTATGTTTCAATGAGATCACCTCTCATTCTTCTAAACTCTAGAGAATGCAGGCCTAGTCTACTCAATCTGTTCTCATAGGACAATCCCCCCACCCTAGGAACCAGCCTGGTGAACCTTTGTTGCACTCCCTCTGTGGCAAGTATATCCTTCCTGAGGTAAGGAGACCAAAACTGTACACAATACTCCAGGTGTGGTCTCACCAGGGCCCTGTAGCATGCTTGGGAGGAACAGGGGACTTTGGACTCATGGTTCCTAAAGCTCTCCACCACAGGAGGTTTTCCTCACCTCATGTCTGGGTCTGTTGTAGGCTAATTGATAGAGATTGATCGCCATGATTAGTCAACAACTCCATTATCGTTGTGTTATGCGACCGCCAGGATGGTAGAAGGCGAACTAGATGGATCTGGGTCGTTTTTTGTCCAGCGATTCCTATGTCCTAATTCACTGGCGGTGAAGCGCTTTGGGACATCCTGAGGATGTGAAAGGTGCTATCTAAATCCAAGTTATTTTCTTTCTTGCTCCTTCAGTCTTGCTATCACCCGTTCCCTTGCTTTTCATTATCTCACTATTTCTTTTACTTTTTTTTTGCTCGCTGTCTTTCTCTCTCCCTCCCCTCACTCTTAGTTGCTGAGAATATCCTTTCTGTGGAATTGTAGCTTTGGGACACAGTGAATCATAAACTTATTTCCAGTGAGGAGGAACAAAGATGCTGCAAACCATCTCTGCACTTTCTGCTGTAGGGTATTTTCTGATTTCCTGTGTTAAGTGAGATTATGTAGGCCATTATTTTAGGGAGTGCATTTCCAAATCATAAATCAGTGGCAAAGGCCATGGTACTTCCTGAGCTCCATAAGCAACAAGGATTAGTTGGTGATTATAGTGATATGAAGTAAATCAAGTCCAGATATTAAAGGCTGACTGTTTAGCCTCCGATATATATATATAATATATATAAACCTTCAGAACAAACACATAGAAGTGCATGATGACTAAACCAATTAGTGTGGTTCCACAAGAGTTGTATCTCCAAGGTAGAGACGTCTAAGCTTCTTGCCTTGATCGGTTAAATAGCTGTGTAGCATGGAGACTCAGAGGCCGCAGGCTTTCCGCCTCTCCCACTGGATGATTTTATTTTTTTGGGAGAGGGGGGTGGATCTGAGGCAGGCAGATTTAAAGCTACTTAGGTACCTTACTGTCCACGCCTGCCCGCCATTATTCAGAGGGTCCAGTTAGGGAACAAAATGGCTGCCTGTACGTGGGTGGGTGCACCTTAACAACAGGCACATGATGGAAGCACAGTCCCCACCATGCTTACCGCCATTTGCGGTCTTCAAACATTGGCCATGGGGATGTTTATTAGGCCCTGGACCTAATCAGAGGTCAGCAGATGGTGTCTTGGACCATAAAGAGAAAAGGGGCCTATGCAACTGATCTCAGGCCACTGCTGTGCATCGTCCAGAAGAAGAATTTTCATAGATTTAAGAAGAATTTTTATCAGGCAGCTCACCAGCTCCTCTTCCTCTCTCTCTCTCTCTCTCTCGAGGGCCTGCTGCAGAAAGTCTTCAGCCAGAAGTGCCGAGTGGATGATGCATCTCGGCCTCCTCCTGAGGTCCCCACCATAACAGAAGCCAAGTCTTCAGCCAATTCGATTCACTCCATGTGATATCAAGAAATGGCTGAGCACTGGATGCAGCAAAGGCTAGGGGCCCCGACAATATCCCGGCTGTCGTGTTGAAGACTTGTGCTCCAGAACTAGTCGTGTCTCTAACCAAGCTGTTCCAGTACAGTTACAACACTGGCATCCATCTGACAATGTGGAAAACTGCCCAGGTATGTCCTGTCCACAAAAAGCAGGACAAATCCAATCCGGCCAATTACCGCCCCATCAGTCTACTCTCAATCATCGGCAAAGTAATAGAAGGTGTTGTTGACAGTGCTATCAAGTGGCACTTACTCACCAATAACCTGCTCACTGATGTTCAGCTTTTGTTCCACCAGAACCACTCAGCTCCAGACCTCATTACAGCCTTTGACCAAACATGGACAGAAGAGCTGAATTCCAGAGGTGAGGTGAGAGTGACTGCCCTTGACATCAAGGCAGTATTTGACCAAGTGTGGCATCAAGGGGCCCTAGTAAAATTGAAGTCAATGGGAATAAGGGGAAAAACTTTCCACTGGCTGGAGTCATACCTAGTACAAAGGAAGATGGTTGAGTTGTTGCAGGCCAATCATCTCAGCCCCGGGACATCACTGCAGGAGTTCCTCGGGGCAGTGTCTCAGGCCCAACCATCTTCAGCTGCTTCATTAATGACCTTCCCTCCATCATAAGGTCAGAAGTGGGGATGTTTGCTGGTGATTGCACAGTGTTCAGCGCCATTTGCATCTCCTCAGATAATGAAGCAGTCCGTGCCTGCATGCAACAAGACCTGGACAACATTCAGGCTCTGGCTGATAAGTGGCAAGTAACATTCATGCCACACAAGTGCCAGGCAATGACTATCTCCAACAAGAGAGCATCTAACCGCCGCCCCTTGACATTCAACGGCATTACCGTCGCTGAAACCCCCAACATCAACCTCCTGGGGGCCACCATTGACCAGAAACTTAATTGGAACAGCCACATAAATACTGTGGCTACAAGAGCAGGTCAGAGGTTGGGTATTCTGCGGCGAGTGTCTCACCTCCTGACTCTCCAATGTCTTTCCACCATCTACAAGGCACAAGTCAGGAGTATGATGGAATACATTTCACTTGCCTGGATGAGTACAGCTCCAATGACACTCAAGAAGCTCAACACCATCCAAGACAAAGCAGCCCACATAATTGGCACCCATCCACCACCTTAAACATTCACTCCCTCCACCATCGGTGCACCATGGCTGCAGTGTGTGCCATCTGCAAGATGCAGCTCAGCAACTCGCCAAGGCTTCTTCGGCAGCACCTCCCAAACCCGCGACCTCTTTCACCTAGAAGGACAAGGGTACCGGTGCGTGGGAACACCACCACCTCCAAGTTCCCCTCCAAGTCACACACCAACCAGTCTGTGCAGTCTTTCCTGATAGTTAAAACCTCTCAGTTCTGGTATCGTCCTTGTGAATCTTATTTGTCCTTTCTCCAACTCCTCTACATCCTTTTATAATATGGAGACCAGAACTGTGGACAGTACACCGACTGTGGTCTAAACCAAGGTTGTGCTTGGTACTTGAAGCTGGATAAGATATAGGCAGCACGGGTTTGGATGAACTGAAGTTTACAGAAAGTGGCAGCATGATTTAAAGAATCAAGAATAATACAGCACAGAAGGAGGCCATTCGGCCCATCATGCCTGTGCTGGCTCTTTGATAGAGCTGTCCAATCAGTCCCACTCCCCTGCTCTTTCCCCATAGCCCTGTAAACTTTTTCCCTTCAAGTATTTATCTAATTCTCTTTTGAATATTACTGTTGAATCTGCTTCCACCACCCTTTCAGACAGTGCGTTCCAGTTTGTCTTGCAACACTGGCTCAGTGGGACCCTCATTCAATAAGATCATGGCAGATCCTCTATCCCAACTCCACTTTCCCACACTATCCCCATCTCCCTTGATTCCCTTAATGTCCAAAAATCTATCGATCTCTGTCTTGAATATACTCAATGACTGAGCCTCCACAGCCCTCTGGGGTAGAGAATTCCAAAGGTTCACCAGCCTCTGAGTGAAGAAATTTCTCCTCATCTCAGTCTGAAATGGCCGACTCCTTATACTGAGACTGTGACCCCTGGTTCTAGATTCTCAAGCCAGGGGGAAACAGTCTCTCAGCATCTACCCCGACAAGCCTGTTAAAAATTTTTATATGTTTCAATGAGATCACCTCTCATTCTTCTAAACTCCAGAGAAACGACAATAGATTGGGAGAAGGGGAAGTGCAACGAGACCTGGGTGTCCTTGTGCACCATTCGCTGAAGGTAAGCATGCAGGTGCAGCAGGCGGTTAAGAAGGCAAATGGTATGTTGGCCTTCGTAGCGAGAGGGTTCAAGTACAGGAACAAGGATGTCTTGCTGCAGTTGTACAGGGCCTTGGTGAGACCACACCTTGAGTATTGTGTGCAGTTTTGGTCGCCTTATCTGAGGAAGGATGTTCTTGCCATGGAGGGAGTGCAGCGACGATTCACCAGACTGATACCTGGGATGGCAGGAATGACGTATGAGGAGAGATTGGGTCGATTGGGCTTATACTCGCTGGAGTTTAGAAGAATGAGAGGGGATCTCATTGAATCTTATGAAATTCCAACAGGACTAGACAGACTAGATGCAGGAAGGATGTTCCTGATGGCGGGGGAGCCCAGAACCAGGGGTCACAGTCTAAGGATAAGGGGTAAGCCATTTAGGACAGAAATGAGGAGGAATTTCTTCACCCAGAGAGTGGTGAACCTGTGGAATTCTCTACCACAGAAGGCAGTAGAGGCCAATTCATTAAATATATTCAAGAAGGAGTTAGATATATTTCTTAAGGCTAACGGGATCAAGGGATATGGGGAGAAGGCGGGGACAGGGTACTGAATTTGGATGATCAGCCATGATCTCATTGAATGGCGGAGCAGGCTCGAGGGGCCGAATGGCCTACTCCTGCTCCTATCTTCTATATTTCTATGTTTATATGTAAAAGAAACGGGAAAGGAGAAAAATGAATAGGGGGTAGAAATTCATCACGGGCAGTTGCACAAAGCGGACGGTATTGGATCGGCCGCCCGTTATACGCTCAGCGCCTGTTATCCGGTTCCTTTGACTGTAATGGAACTGAATACCAGGTGCTGCGGGTAACAGGTGGCGGATCCAATACCGCCCGTTTTGCGCAACTGCCCGAAATGGACATCTAGCCCAGGTCGCCTGTCATTTTAATTCACCGCTCCATTCCCACTCGGACCTCACCATCCTTGGCCTCTTGCATTGTTCCACAGAAGCTCAACGTAAACTCGAGGAACAGCACCTCATCTTCCGATTAGGCACTTTACAGCCTTCCGGACTCAATATCGAGTTCAACAATTTCAGATCATAACCTCGGCCCCTATTACATTTTTACTTATATTTTTTATCCACCCCTTTGTTTTGGTTTTTCCCTTCCCCCCCCTTTCCTTTTTTTTCTCTCTCCCACATGGCAGCTGTCTCCCATTCTGCCAGTGCATTTCACACCTAATCTAGAGCTGTCTTTTGTCTCCACTCGTCCTATCACCATCTCATATCGTTTTGAATACCTCTTAATGTCTCTTCGCTTCTTTTGTTCTCTCCCAGCCTGGCCTTTCAATCTATTTCATTTCCTTTCCAGTTTTGGAAAAGGATTAGACCCGAAACGTTGACTCTAATTTCTCTCCACAGATGTTGCCTGGCCTGCTGAGTTTTTCCAGCATTTTCTGTTGTTATTTCGGATTTCCAGCTTCTGCAGTATTTTGCTATCAATCTAGCCCAGAGAGTTTTTTTTTACCTCAGAGGCCCATTCCAAAACATTAGCACATTATTCATGTCCCAGGACGAGCATCCCTTGTTTACGAATTGGCATGCGATGTAATACGGTGCCTTGCAGACCAGTAAGTTCCCGAGTTTGAACCCTGGTCTGTACTGAATTAGCCAATCACGGTTAGGGTGCTACAACGAACTTGCTACAGTTGGACAGATTCGCGGATTGGACCAAAATGTGTCGAAGGAAAGGGGGCAGGTGGGTCATTTTAACGTGGAGAAATGCAAATGTCGCAAAGCTGAGGAAGTGCAATGAACGTAGAAAGTAAATGAGGAAGCTCTACCGGAAACAACAAAGGATTTGCTAAGAGCGTACTTCGTTCTGGGATCCAGTTTATTTATACTCTTGTAGATCTTAACTTTCTCAGTAAAGTCATCTCGAAGCTGCCTTTTTGTAATTCGAGTACACATTAGCTGATTTTCTCAAAGCTCATATGCCCAATCTTATTGGGTCAAAGGATCAGGATAATGAAACAGTTTGGGTGGAGATAAGGAATAATAAGGGGAAAAAAACACTAGTGGGTGTAGTATATAGGCCTCCGAACAGTCGCAACTCGGTTGGACGGAGTATCAATCAGGAAATAGTTGAGGCTTGTAATAAGGGAACATCTATAATTATGGGGGATTTTAACTATCATATAAATTGGACGAATCAAATTGGGCAGGGCTGCCTTGAGGATGAGTTCATTGAGTGTATTAGGGATGGGTTTCTTGAGCAGTATGTAACTGAACCAACCAGGGGGCAAGCAACCTTAGATCTGGTCCTGTGTAACGAGACAGGATTAATTAAAAATGTCCTAGTAAAGGATCCCCTTGGAATGAGTGACCATAACATGGTTGAATTCCATATTCAGTTAGAGGGTGAGGAGGCTGTATCTCAAACAAGCGTGCTAAGCTTGAATAAAGGAGACTATGAAGGTATGAGAGTGGAATTGAGTAAAGTGGATTGGGAAAATAGGTTAAAGGATAAGACGATACATGATCAGTGGTGTACATTTAAGGAGTTATTTTACAAATTCCAAAAAAAGTATATTCCACTGAGAAAAAAAGGGTGTAAAAGAAAAGACAGCCATCCGTGGCTAAGTAAAGAAATTAAGGATAGTATTCGACTAAAAACAAGGGCATATAAGGTAGCCAAATCTAGTGGGAGGATAGAGGATTGGGAAAACTTTAAAAGACAGCAAAAAATAACAAAAAGATTGATTAAGAAAGGGAAGATACATTATGAAAGTAAATTAGCAAAAAATATAAAGACAGATAGTAAGAGTTTTTATAGTTATATAAAAAGAAAAAGGGTGGCTAAAGTAAATGTTGGTCCCTTAGAGGATGAGACCGGGAAATTAATGGTGGGAAATATGGAGATGGCAAAAACACTGAATGAATATTTTGTATCAGTCTTTACAGTAGAGGACACCAAGAATATCCCAACACTTGACAAGCAGGGGGCTATGGGGGGGAGGAGCTAAATACGATTAAAATCACTAAGGAAGTAGTACTTGGTAAAATAATGGGACTCAAGGCGGATAAATCACCTGGACCTGATGGCTTACATCCCAGGGTTTTGAGGGAAGTGGCGGTAGGGATTGTGGATGCATTGGTAATAATCTTCCAAAACTCCCTGGACTCAGCAAAGGTCCCGGCAGACTGGAAAACTGCTAATGTAACACCCTTATTTAAAAAGGGCAGTAGACAGAAGGCTGGAAACTATAGACCGGTTAGCCTAACATCTGTGGTAGGTAAAATTTTGGAGTCCATTATTAAGGAGACAGTAACAGGACATTTGGATAATCATAATTTAACAAGACAAAGTCAGCATGGTTTTATGAAGGGGAAGTCATGTTTGACAAATTTGCTGGAGTTCTTTGAGGAAGTAACATATAGGGTGGATAAAGGTGAACCAGTGGACGTAGTGTATTTAGACTTCCAAAAGGCATTTGACAAGGTGCCACACAAAAGATTATTGCTTAAGATAAAAAATCACGGGATTGGGGGTAATATTCTGGCATGGATAGAGGATTGGCTATCTAACAGAAGGCAGAGAGTTGGGATAAATGGTTCATATTCAGACTGGCAATCAGTAACCAGTGGTGTTCCGCAGGGGTCAGTGCTGGGTCCCCAACTCTTTACAATCTATATTAACGATTTGGAGGAGGGGACCGAGTGTAACACATCAAAGTTTGCAGATGATACTAAGATGGGAGGGAAAGTAGTGAGTGAGGAGGACATAAAAAACCTGCAAGGGGACATAGACAGGCTAAGTAAGTGGGCAGAGATTTGGCAGATGGAATACAATACTGGAAAGTGTGAGGTTATGCACTTTGGCAGGAAAAATCGTAGAGCAAGTTATTATCTTAATGGCAAGAAACTTGAAAGTACTGAAGTACAAAGGGATCTGGGGGTCCTGGTGCACGAAACTCAAAAGGTTAGTATGCAGGTGCAGCAAGTGATTAAGAAGGCCAATGGAATGTTGGCTTTCATTGCTAGGGGGATAGAATATAAAAATAGGGAGGTATTGCTTCAGTTGTACAAGGTATTGGTGAGACCGCACCTGGAATACTGCATACAGTTTTGGTGTCCATACTTAAGAAAGGACATACTTGCTCTCGAGTCAGTACAAAGAAGGTTCACTCGATTAATCCCGGGGATGAGGGGATGGACATATGAGGAGAGGTTGAGTAGATTGGGACTCTACTCATTGGAGTTCAGAAGAATGAGAGGCGATCTTATTGAAACATATAAGATTATGAAGGGGTTGGATCGGGTGGATGCAGGGAGGATGTTCCAGATGATGGGTGAAACTAGAACTAGGGGGCATAGTCTTAGAATAAGGGGCTGCTCTTTCAAAACTGAGATGAGGAGGAACTACTTCACTCAGAGGGTGGTAGGTCCATGGAATATGCTGCCCCAAAAAGCTGTCGAAGCTACATCATTACATAAATTTAAAACAGAAATAGACAGTTTCCTAGTAGAAAAGGGAATTAAGGGTTACGGGGAGCGGGCAGTAATTTGGACATGAGTCTAGGTTCGGATAGGTCATGGCCCTGTGGGTAGCGGAGCGGGCCCAGGGGCCGTGTAGCCTGATCCTGCTCCTGTTTTCGTGTGTCTAATGCTGTTAGATTCAGGAGATAGTCCTGTCATAGTGGATTGGCGGTTAGGATCAGATCAGCCATGATCTTATTGAATGGCGGAGCAGGCTCGAGGGGCCAATTGGCCTACTCCTGCTCCTATTTCTTATGTTCTTATGTTCTTATGTTCTTATCTATCTGCTCTGTTGCCTTTCTTCGACTTCTCTCCAAAGTCAGCACGTCCTCCCTGTTGTAAGATGCCCAAAAATGTACACAGTACCCAAGTGGGAAAGAGGGTGGGGGGAAATTGGTGCTTTGTACACACTAACTATCGCTATCACTTCCTGAAACTTGTGTTCTGTCCCTTCATGTTCCTGTACATCATAAGGTCCTATTTGCATTTTTTGCCACTGTTCCACATTGTGCTGACAGTTTAAGGATTTTTTTTCACTGAGTCATTTCTTCCAACCTGTTCTCACTTATTTTGTATTTTCATTAAGTGTTTGTATGCATAGAGTAATTCGAAAGCGATAAGAAAGCTAAGAACGAGAAACAGCGCTTTGGTCGACCAAGTTTGATCCTTTCATAATCCACGCATGACTATCTCAGCCATTGACCTTCTGTCCTCCTCCTGCGCCCCATCCAATGTCTCCATGTGGTCCTCCTAACTGTCATGAAGATGTAGCGACCAACTGCCCACACCCATATATCCAAGATCGCCACATTCTCTTCCTGTCATGGAAGATTCAGTCATGGACTCATTGCGCCTCTGTCCAGGATCTCTGTATTCTCATTCTAACTGTCATGCAAGATTTCCTCCACAGTTGAGTAATCATGAGCTAAATAGATGCAAGTCATCGCTCCTGATGGATTGAAAATATCAATAGGTTGTGTCACTGGGTAAGACACTGCATTATTCATGATATCGCATGTATTATAATGTAGTGCTGTGCACTGACTATAGTGAATCCTGGCAATCAACGCTAGATTATGATCAATGCCATCACCACATGTCAACGGCATAAATTGTCTGTCTTCACTGGCAAAAAAAAAAATGCCTCAGAAGAGAATCAAAAGCCGACCACTAAATGAAAACAAACTTGACCAAATAGTTCAAGGCCATTGGTTTTCATGAAATAGAGAATGGAATTGCAGAATATGATTCTGCCCTCTCCCCTCAGTCCCCCACCCACTTCACCATGCTAGTTAAAAATCCTGGCATCTCGTGGAATCTGATTTAAGAACTGAAGAAAATCCAGAGTGAGAAAAAGCTATTCGACCCGTCAAGTCCATTCCATCCAGGCCCCATGTATGATTAGGCAGCGCAATGGGATTACAGTAGACCACTTTGATTGAATAGGTAGCACCACCACAAACAAAAACGGTCAAAAGGCTTCCTTCTGTGCTGTAAGTTCTGTGATTTGTTGATTATTATGGAATCTCGTCCACCCCCCCTCCCCCACTACCATCATTACCTGGCGATCCCCTACTTTAAGGAAAACTGAAAGGAACAGGAGGAGGCCATTCAGCCCCCCGGGCCTGCTCTGCCAGTCAATCAGATCATGGCTGATCTGTACCTCAACTCCATTTACACGCCTTGGCTCCATATTCCTTGAAAGCTTTACCGATCAAAAATAATCTCCTTCCTCTGCCTCCCCTGGGAAAAGGAATACCAAGTAGTGCTATCAACACCCCATCTAAACAGTCATCCAACTCCTTTTTGATGGTGTAAATCAACTCCTTTCTCTTCAATCTTAACATAGCCTGTGGGGGAGACATTTTTTTTTTAATTGTTCCTGGGACGTGGGCACTGCTGCCAAGACCAGCAATTATTGCCCATCCCTAATTTCCCTTGAGAAGGTGGTGGTGAGCCGCATTCTTGAACCGCTGCAGTCCGTGTCGTGAGGGTACTTCCACACTGCTGTTACGGAGGGAGTTCCAGGATTTTCATCCAGCGACGATAAAGGAACAGCGATATATTTCCAAATCAGGATGGTGTGTAACTTGGAGGGGAACTTGGAGGTGGTGATGTTCCCATGCGCCTGCTGCCCATGTCCTTCTAGGTGGTAGAGGTCGCGGGTTTGGGAGGTGCTGTTGAAGAAGCCTTGGCGAGTTGCTGCAGTGCATTTTGTAGATGGTACACACTGCAGCCACGGTACGCTGGTGGTGGAGGAAGTGAATATTTAAGGTGGTGCATGGGGTGCCAATCAAGTGGTCTGCTTCCTCCGAGATGGTGTTGAGCTTCTTGAGTGTTGTTGGAGCTGCACTCATCCAGGCAAGTGGAGAATATTCCACCACACTCCTGACTTATGCCTTGTAGATAAGAACATGAGAACATAAGAAATAGGAGTAGGAGTAGGCCATATGGCCCGTTAAGCCTGCTCCATCATTCAATAAGATCATGGCTGATCATCAACCTCAACTCTACTTTCCCGCCCGATCTCCATATCCCTTGATTCCCCTAGAGTCCAAAAATCTATCAATCTCAGCCTTGAATATACTCAAAGACTCAGCATTCACAGCCTCTGGGGCAGAGAATTCCAAAGATTCACAACCCTCTGAGTGAAGATGGTACACACTGCAGCCATGGTGCGCCGGTGGAAAGACTTTGGGAAGTCAGGAGGTGAGACACTCACCACAGAATACACAGCCTCTGACTGGCTCTTGTTGCCACAGTATTTATGTGGCTGGTCCAGTTAAGTTTCTGGTCAATGACGACTCCCAGGATGTTGACAGTGGGGGGGAAATGGTAATGCAGTTGAATGTCAAGGGGAGGTGATTTGACTCTCGCTTGTTGGAGATAGTCATTGCCTGGTGCAAATATTACTTGCCACTTATCAGCCCAAGCCTGAATGTCGTCCAGGTCTTGCTGCATGTGGGAGCGGACTGCTTCATTTTCTGAGGAGTTGTGAATGGCACTGAACACTGTGCAATCATCAATGAACATCCCCACTTCTGACCTTATGATGGAGGGAAGATCATTGATGAAGCAGCTGAAGGTGGTTGGGCCCAGGACACTGCCCTGAGGAACTCCTGCAGCGATGTCCTGGGGCTGAGATGATTGAACTCTAACAACCGCAACCATCTTCCTTTGTGCTACGTATGACTCCAGCCATTGGAGAGTTTTCCCCCTGATTCCCACTGACTTCAATTTTATGAGGGCTCCTTGATGACACACTCAGCCAAATGCTGCCTTGATGTCAAGGGCAGTCACTCTCACCTCAACTCTGGAATTCAGCTCTTTTGTCTATGTTTGGACCAAGGCTGTAATGAGGTCTGGAGTTGAGTGGTCCTGGCGGAACCTAAACTGAGCATCGGTGAGCAGGTTATTTGTGAGTAAATGCCACTTGATAGCACTGTCGACGACTTCTTCCATCACTTTGCTGATGATTGAGAGTAGACTAATGGGGTGGTTATTGGCCAGCATGGATTTGTCCAGCTTTTTGTGGACAGGACATACCTGGGCAGTTTTCCACATTGTCAGACGGATGCCAGTGTTGCAGCTGTACTGGAACAGCTTGGCTAGAGGCACAGCTCATTCTGGAGCACAAGTCTTCAGCTCGACAGCCAGGATATTGCCAGGGCCCGTAGCCATTGCCATATCCAGTGTGCCCAGCCATTTCTTGATATCACGTGAAGTGTGTTGAATTGGCTGAAGCCTGACTTCTGTAATGGTGGGGACCTTAGGAGGAGGCCGATAGGGATCATCCACTCGGCACTTCTGGCTAAAGATGGTTGCAAACGCTTCCGCCTTGTCTTTTGCACTCGTGTGCTGGGCTCCGCCATCATTGAGGATGGGGATATTCATGGAGCCTCCTCCTCCCGTTAGTTGTTTAATTGTCCACCATCATTCATGACTGGAAGTGGCAGGACTGCAGAGCTTTGATCTGATCTGTTGATTGTGGGATCGCTTAGCTCTGTCTATAGCATGCTGCTTCCGCTGTTTGCATGCTTGCAGAGAAGATGATGAAACAAAAAAAGAGGGTGTATGATGCATGTCAGGTGAATTCTTCAAGGGAGAACCAGACCAAACACAATAAGTTGAGAGGGGATGTGAAGATGAAAATAAAATTGGCAAAGAGAGAATATGAGAGTAGAACGGTGTTAGATCCATGTATTTTTGATGTTGTGTGTCCTTCAATAACTAGACACGAGACTGCAGGAACAATCAACAGGTATTTACTGGATGAGGGTTACTCTAAAACTAAACGTACAGGTCCCTACTCAGGGTTTATATACAGGTGTGGTCACTGCCGGTACTACAGTATACAGGAGCTGTAAGAAGTAGTTCTCCCCTTAAAGGTACATAAACTACAATTCCTCCCCTTTTAGATTGACAGTACCATAACATTCATTTAACAATTAACACTTTTAACATGCACATTAACTGAAAATAGTCCATTTATAAATTCAGTCTTTGGGGCGGCTTCCTGATCCTTTCTGGATAGCGCCTTTCCTGAGTGTCTTGTTCTTGGTGCGGAGGCCCCCTGTCGTCAGTTGGTTCATCAGCTTCCGATGCTACTGTTTCTGGGGTAGATGCTACCTGTATGTCGGGTTCATCACCAGGTGTGCGAGACATGGGGTTGACTCGTTCCTGTGACTCTAGGATCTGGCCAACATGGCGTCTCACAACATTCTCCCCAACATCCATTGTGTACATTAGTGCCCCCTGCCATGTGCATATCGTTCCTGGTTGCCATTTCTCTGTTCGGTAGTCGCGGGCCAAGACTGGTTGCCCTACATTGAAGCTCCTTGTCGGCTTCTCATTGATGAGCTGGAATTGTTTATTCTCAACATCTCTTCGTGCATTTGGTCTGAGCAAATCCAGACGAGATCTCAACCTTCGGTTAAAGAACATCATGGCCGGGGTCTGGTTGGTGACTGTGGTGTATGTAACCTGTTCCACCTTAAGAGAACTTAAGCCTGGTCCACCTTAAGAAAGGTACTACTTTCTTTGGCTGCTGTATACGTAATACCGGTGGTGACCACACCGGTATATAAGCACAGTGTAATAATATTGTATTCAGTATAGTCCGACCTCCAACCAGTAAAGACCTGTTGAATTTACTCTTGTGGTCTGTGTAGTAATTCTCACTATAACACACAGACTTAACAGTGGCGACGAGTCCGATTCTTACCCTGCTGCAGTAATTTCCACGGCGACGTCGTCCACAGACAGGACGTCGAAGAGAGGTTTCCACCCTCATCACCTACGGGAAGACACGTCGAGCGGCAGGCATCGAGCAACCGGAGTGCAGAAGACATCCTGACCTCGAAGCCTCCATCAGCGACTGTCAGCTTCTTCTACTACCTCGTGGTGGGTAAGCCGGGCAGCGACGCGACAGAAAGTCAACCACGTTGGCTATACAGACGGGGCTGGGAAGACGGAGGAATAAGGGCGGTGAGGTCGATCGCGACCAGAGATAAGGGCCGGGCCGTTTTCGAGCGAGAGGCGCAGCGCGGGACATCGATCGCGACCGGAGATAAGGGCCGCATTCGGGCTAAAGGCGCAGCGTCTGAGGAAACTGAAGGCGCGAGAGCCGCGGTGAAGCGGAGACAGCGTCGGGGGACGGGTGAAGACCGCCAAGCGCGGGAAAACCGCCATTTTGTGGGCGGAGGACGACAGCAAGAGCGGGAAGCCACCATCTTAGATAACATTAAAAATACGATAAATTGCTACGATGCCTAAACATGGGAACATTAATGCCTTCGACAGTGATATAGAAGACTGGGCTATGTATGTAGAACGCATACAAAACTATTGTAAGGCAAATAAAATTCCTGAGACAGATAAAGCACTAACATTACTAAACTTAATGGGTGCGAAGACATACGGGCAATTGAAACACCTGTTATCACCAGATGAACCGGCGGATAAGACGTTCGAACAGATTGTTACTGTCCTAAAAAATCATCTTAGCCCCACGCCGCTGATGCTAGCGGAACGATTTAAATTTTACGACAGAAGACAGCGGCAAAATGAAAGCAATGCTGAATATTTGCTGGAATTACGTAAGCTAGCAAAATATTGTCAGTTTGGAACGGGACTGACAGAGGCACTTCGAGATAGATTTGTGTGTGGTTTATTTAAACAGGATACACAAAGGCGACTGCTCGAGGAGAATGAGCTGTCTCTCGAGAAGGCGGTCACTATGGCAGCAGCACACGAGGCCGCAGCGAGAGGCACGGCAGTAATGCAGCTACGGCCACCGGAACTCGGTACAAACAAATTGGGTTTGAGTTCTGTCAAATGTTATCGTTGTGGAAAGACAACGCACGATCAGAACCAGTGTTGGTTTAAAAACCAAGAATGCAGAACGTGTGGCAGGTTTGGCCACATAGCTAAAGTATGCCGGTCAGGAAAGAAGACCAGCAATAAAAAGTCACCGCAAGGAAAATATGCAAAGGTACACAAGGTGACAAAGAACAGTTTGACTGAACAGAAGTCAGATTCAGACGCTAGCAGTAATGAACTGGATAGCTTAAGAATACACAACGTTGGTAAGGATACAGACCTCCAGACAATTTGGGTCACTCTTAAGATAGCAGGAGTCCAAGTAAAAATGGAATTGGACACTGGATCGGCATTGACGGTCATGAATAAGAAAGATTACAGAAGGTTATTCCAACATATTCCCTTACAGGATACGAAGATTATATTGAAAATGTACACGGGGCAAAGAGTGTACCCCATCGGAAAAATAGAGGTAGAAGTGGTCCACAAGGGCGAAGGAAGCCAAGTAATGGACTTATATGTGCTACCTGAAGGAGGTCCACCACTACTAGGACGGGAGTGGATTAGGAAAATGAATATGCACTCCTTGAAAGAACTAACAGTAGATTCCGGGGAAACAGCTGTCAAACCTAAACGATTGTCCAGAATAGTGGATGAGGCTAAAGAGGTGTTCCAGCCGGGACTGGGAACACTGAGAGGAATTACGGCAAACATCAAGATTGATGAACATGCACAACCAAAATTTTTTAAAGTCAGACCGGTACCCTATGCAATACGGCCTGCGGTTGAAGCGGAGCTGGAAGCACTAGAACGTTCAGGGGTACTGTCAAAAGTAGATTGGAGTGAGTGGGCTACGCCCATTGTTCCCGTTATGAAACGTCCTGCGAACAATAAGCCAGGAGATCCAGAGAAGGTTCGCATCTGTGGAGATTTCAAGATCACCGTTAATCCGATGCTTCACACGGTGCAGTATCCGCTTCCACGGATTGAGGATATTTTCGCTTCACTGTCTGGCGAGAAACACTTCACCAAGATAGACCTGGCGCAGGCGTACTTGCAGATGGAGGTTGAAGAAGAGTCACGCCAATACCTCACGATCAACACGCATCGAGGGTTGTACCGGTACAATAGGCTGGTTTTTGGTGTGGCATCGGCTCCAGCAATTTGGCAGAGGGCCATGGAGCAGGTATTACAGGGAATTCCAGGCACACAATGTTACCTGGACGACATTCTGATCACAGGTGATGGTGATGAACAGCATCTCGCTAACTTGGAACTGGTGCTCAACAGACTGAAAGAGTATGGACTTAGAGTAAATCGGCAGAAATGTGAGTTCTTCCAGAAGCAGATCTCGTACTGTGGTCATGTCATTGACCGGGAGGGGCTTCATAAGTCTCCTGACAAGATAGCGGCAGTTGTAAAGGCTCCCGCTCCGGAGAATGTCTCTCAGTTGAGGTCGTTTCTAGGATTAATTAACTATTACCATAAATTTCTGCCAAATCTATCCACGGTGCTGCATCCGTTGAACGCTCTTTTACAGAAAGGGGTACCATGGGACTGGGGCGAAAACTGTAAGAAGGCATTTCGCAAAAGCAAAGAATTGATCACCTCAGAGGAAGTGTTGGCTCACTTCAACCCGACACTGCCTATTCGGTTGGCTTGTGATGCTTCTCCATATGGTATTGGGGCAGTACTCTCACATAAATTGCCAAATGGCACGGAAAGGCCAGTCGCGTTTGCATCCAGATCATTGACCTCCGCTGAGCGCAACTATGCGCAGATCGATAGGGAGGCCCTTAGCCTTGTATGGGGAGTGAAGAAGTTTAATCATTACCTACAGGGCCAAAAATTCACACTTCTGACGGACCATCAACCGTTGGTGTCCATTTTTAACCCTAAGAAGGGTGTTTCGATGATGACAGCACAGCGTCTCCAGAGATGGTCTCTTTTCTTAGGGGCACATCAATATCAGATAGAATTCAAAGGTACGAAACAGCATGGCAATGCTGATGGCCTGTCGCGCCTGCCACTACCTGAAGATGAAGACACGACGGAAGTTGACCCTGTTGAGTTATTTCATTCGACCATTATCGAGTGTTTACCTGTCACCAACGCAAGTATTGAAAGAGAAACCAGGAACGACCCGACACTGTCCAGAGTCTACGAGGTGACAGTGAAATGGCCAACACGGGGTGATCCTCTGTTACCGGCATTCTCGGCAAGGCGAGACCAGCTGTCCGTCTGCCATGGTACTTTGATGTACGGGACAAGAGTGATTATTCCTCCCAAGTTAAGGGAAAGAGTTTTAAAAGAACTACATGAAGGTCATCTGGGGGGAGTTAAAATGAAAAGTCTTGCTAGGGCTTACGTATGGTGGCCGGGTATTGACCAACAGATTGAGGAGTTAACGAAAAGCTGCGCTGGGTGTCAAAAAGTGCAAAATGCATCTCCGATAGCACCGCTACACCCATGGGAATGGCCTTCAGCCCCATGGCAACGCGTACACGTTGACTTTGCTGGTCCATTCATGGACTCCATGTTCCTAATCGCGGTGGATGCACATTCCAAATGGCCAGAAGTCATCAAGATGAATACCACTACTTCAGAAAAGACAATTGCGGTGTTAAGAACAATATTCGCAAGGAACGGATTGCCAGAACAGATCTGTTCGGACAACGGACCACAGTTTGTATCGGAAGAATTCCAACAATTCTTAAAGAAGAATGGAGTTAAACATTATACCTCTGCCCCATATCATCCGTCGACAAACGGGTTGGCTGAAAGATTTGTCCAGACATTCAAAAAGGCTATTAAGGCCATGAATGATGATCAGATTCCGCTGCAACACAAGGTCGATAAGTTCCTGATGTCATATAGAAACGCCGATCATGCCGTGACTAACCAAAGTCCTGCTATGATGTTTTATAACAGGAGGTTGCGGTCCAAGTTGGACTTGTTAAAACCAAATGTGCGGAGGGAAGTGGAAAACAAACAGTTTCGGCATATTAACAGCAAGACCACTCGAACTTTCGACGTAGGACAACCAGTGATGGCAAGGGGCTATGGAAACGACAAATGGCAGTCCGGAACAATCCGGGCCAGAGAAGGACCTCTGATGTACACCGTAGATATTGGTCATAATGTGATAAGGCGTCATGCGGATCAACTGGTAGAGTCGAGAGCAAGGGTCGAACCCATGGTTGTGACAGAGACAGCTGTGGAAGACGTTCATGAACCTGAAGCATCTACCTCGGCCGAGAATGTATTTGATGATGATGACACTGATACGCTTATCAATTACTTCATAAAAGGTGATGAGTCGAAGAAGAGATGATGAGTCGAAAGAAGAGATGAATAAGGCTTTTATTAGCTAAGAAGAGACCATGCTTCTTCGTGAGTGACTGAACAAGTCTGAACGAAACCCACACAGTGGTGGGTGGAGTCAGCTGAGGCATGCCTCCATACACAGCGCCACCCAGAGGTGGCAATATACAATACAGTGGTTTACCACATTCACCCCTTGTTTAATGTGAAGTCCGGCGGGGTGAAGGGTACTACAAGTTAAGTCTATCAGGAGGCCTTGTCTGACGTCCTGATCGTCGTGGTGGCGGCGGTGGTGTTGCAGCATCCGACGTCGGGTCTGGTGTCTGGGTGGTTGGCGAAGATTCCTGGGGCTTTGGCATGCCGTCTGCAGGGGTTGGGTTGGGAGGGGTGGTGGGGGATAACAGTGGTAAGGGGGATAACGGTGGTAAGGGGGATAACGGTGGTAATTCAGGGGTACCCGAGGGTGCGAGATCTCGTATGGAGACCGTGTCCTCCCGCCCGTCTGGGTATGTCACCCAGGCATACTGGGGGTTGGCGTGTAGGAGGTGCACCCGCTCGACCAGGGGGTCCGTTTTATGCGTCCTCACGTGCCTCCGCAGTAGGACGGGCCCAGGAGAAGTCAACCATGCCGGTAGCGAGGTTCCCGATGTAGACTTCCGGGGGAAAACGAACATTTTCTCATGAGGGGTCGCATTAGTGGCAGTACAAAGCAGTGATCGAATGGAGTGAAGCGCTGCAGGGAGGACCTCCTGCCAGCGGGAGGTCGGAAGGCCCTTAGATTTTAGTGCTAAGAGGACTGCCTTCCAAACCGTCGCGTTCTCCCTTTCCACCTGGCCGTTCCCCCGGGGGTTGTAACTGGTGGTCCTGCTCGTGGCGATACCTCTTGTTAGCAGGTACTGCCGAAGTTCGTCGCTCATGAACGATGAGCCCCTGTCGCTATGTATATAGCTGGGGAACCCGAACAGAGCGAAGATGTCATTCAGACACTTGATGACCGTGGTACTGGTCATGTCTGGGCAAGGGATGGCAAAGGGGAAACGGGAGTACTCATCAACTATGTTGAGGAAGTACACATTGCGGTCAGCGGAGGGGAGGGGCCCTTTAAAATCGACGCTCAGGCGTTCGAAGGGGCGGGTGGCCTTGATCAGGCTTGCTCTGTCCGGCCTATAGAAGTGCGGTTTGCACTCGGCGCAGATTTGGCAGCTCTTGGTCATGGTCCTGACCTCCTCGATGGAGTAGGGCAGGTTACGGGATTTGATAAAATGGAAAAACCTGGTGACCCCCGGGTGGCAGAGGTCATTGTGGAGGGACTGCAGCCTATCACTCTGCGCGTTGGCGCATGTACCACGTGATAGGGCATCTGGGGGCTCATTGAGTTTCCCTGGCCGATACAAGATATCATAATTGTAGGTGGAGAGTTCGATTCTCCACCTCAAGATCTTGTCGTTCTTGATTTTACCCCTCTGCTTATTATTAAACATAAAAGCTACTGAACGCTGGTCAGTGAGCAGGGTAAATCGTTTCCCGGCCAGGTAATGCCTCCAGTGACGCACCGCTTCTACAATAGCCTGGGCCTCCTTTTCGACGGAGGAGTGTCTCGTCTCGGGGCCCTGGAGGGTCCTTGAGAAAAAGGCCACGGGTCTGCCCGCCTGGTTAAGGGTCGCGGCTAGGGCGAAGTCGGAGGCATCGCTCTCCACTTGGAAGGGGATGGACTCATCCACCGCGTGCATTGCGGCCTTCGCGATATCGTTCTTGATAAGAGTGAAGGCTGCACACGCCTCTGGTGTCAGGGGGAAGGAGGTGGCTTTGATGAGGGGCCTGGCTTTGTCTGCATAGAGGGGCACCCACTGGGCGTAGTAGGAGAAAAACCCCAGGCATCTCTTCAGTGCTTTTTGGCAGTGGGGAAGGGGTAGCTCCATTAGGGGGCGCATTCTGTCGGGGTCGGGCCCGATGACTCCGTTCTCCACCACGCAGCCGAGGATGGCCAGGCGCTTGGTGTGAAACATACATTTTTCCTTATTGTACGTTAGGTTCAGCCGTTGGGCCGTACGGAGGAAATTTGCTAGATTAACGTCGTGGTCCTGCTGGTCATGGCCGCAGATGGTGACGTTATCCAAATAGGGGAAGGTTGCCCGCAGCGCGTTCTGGTCAACCATTCGGTCCATCTCCCTTTGGAAGACCGAAACCCCGTTGGTGATGCCGAAGGGGACCCTAAGGAAGTGGTAGAGGCGGCCGTTTGCCTCGAAGGCAGTATACTGGCGGTCCTCATGGCGGATGGGCAGCTGGTGGTACGCTGACTTAAGGTCAATGGTGGAGAATACTTTGTATTGCGCAATCTGATTGACCATATCAGATATGCGAGGGAGGGGGTACGCGTCCAGCTGGGTGTACCGGTTTATGGTTTGGCTGTAGTTGATTACCATGCGGCGTTTTGCAGTGGTTTTAACGACTACAACCTGGGCTCGCCAGGGGCTAGTGCTACCTTCGATAATGCCCTCCTTCAATAGCCGCTCCACCTCAGAGCTGATAAAAGCTCTGTCCCCGGCACTGTACCGCCTGCTTTTGGTAGCGATGGGTTTACAGTCGCGGGTGAGGTTAGCGAACAGGGGAGGGGGGGGGACTTTTAATGTGGAAAGGCTGCAGGTGGTTTGCAGCGGGCGATTTAAAAGTTGTTGGTTGCAGACTGTGAGTGGGGGGAGGGGTCCACCGTATGCTAGTGTGACACTCTTAAGGTGGCACTGAAAATCCAACCCTAGCAGGACGGCAGCGCAAAGACGGGGCAGGACTAGCAGTTTAAATTTTTTATATTCAGTGCCCCCTACTGACAGGGTCACCACACAGTAGCCGCTGATGTCCATTGACTGGGACTTGGACGCCATAGAAATGCGATGGTGCGTTGGCAGAATCGTGAGGGAGTGGCTACGTACCGTGTCGGGGTGGACGAAACTCTCTGTGCTCCCGCTGTCGATCAGGCAACTGGTGGCGCGGCCGTTTACCGCGATATCCATCATGGAGCTGGATAGATGGTGAGGGTGGCCTTGATCCAGCGTCACGGAGGCCAGTATGTGGCTTAGTGAGTCACTATAGTCATCCGCCGAGACGGTGGTCGGTTCCGGTGACGAAATGGCGGTTGAGTGCGTTGGATACGATGGCGGCGGATGCCATGCGGCCGGGGGTACACAAAATGGCGGATAAGATGGCTGCTCCCACGGCCCGCACGCTGCGCTGCTGGCTGGCTTCCCCTTGCAGGCGTTAGCGTAATGGCCTTTCTTCCCGCAGCCCGAGCAGGTAGCTGTCTTAGCTGGGCAGTGCGCTCTGGGATGTTTTAACTGGCCACAGAAATAGCATTTTTGGGCCTGGTTACTGGGCATTGAAGCAGTTCTTACCGGAGGCTGCTGTCTCGGTTGGGTCGCTGCAGCGGTTGGTGCCGGGGGCGGCGGTCCCGTGTCCCACGGTTTCGATTGCCATGTCTCGGCGCCGTTACGGGGGTATGCCTCGAGGTTTCGGTGGGCCTCCTCTAACGAGAGCGCAAGGGCAATGGCCGTCTTCAGGTCGGGTTCCTTGCTTTCTAGCAGTCTCTGCCGGGTGTGGTCTGACTGGAGGCCCCTGACGAAGGCATCACAGGCGAGTCCCTGCGCGTGCTCCACAGCCGTTACCGCTTTACAATCGCAGTCTCTGCAGAGTGCCAGTAGCGCCCGTGCAAATGCCCCTACCGATTCTCCCGGTTGCTGCCTGCGGGATCCCAAGAGGTGTCGGGCGTAAATTGTGTTCACTGGGCGCGTATATTGCCCTTTTAGTAGCTCGAGGGCCGCCACGTACGTATTAGAGTCCCGGATTAGCATATATACTTGATGGCTCACCTGGGCGGTCAAAATTTTCAGTTTGTGATCCTCCTCTGTAACCTGTGAGATTGCGAGGAAGGATTCAAAGCAGCTCAGCCAGTGTTCAAACTTGGCTGATGCACCCACATCTTGAGGGTCGAGGTCCAGGCGTGGTGGTCTGAGGGCTCTCAGCAATGTCTGCTGTATCCGTTGCTGTTGTTGCTCCTCAGGTGTCGCCATTTAACTTTTAGCTAATAAAATTGATACGCTTATCAATTACTTCATAAAAGGTGATGAGTCGAAGAAGAGATGATGAGTCGAAAGAAGAGATGAATAAGGCTTTTATTAGCTAAGAAGAGACCATGCTTCTTCGTGAGTGACTGAACAAGTCTGAACGAAACCCACACAGTGGTGGGTGGAGTCAGCTGAGGCATGCCTCCATACACAGCGCCACCCAGAGGTGGCAATATACAATACAGTGGTTTACCACAGACACCCAATACATTGGCAACCAACTAGAGGAGGCACCTCAACAACAAGAATCAGAGACCACTGAAAGGCGTTATCCAAGCCGAATCAGAAAGCCTCCTGAGAGACTGAACCTTTGAACTGTTATACCTGAAGTTATATATGTATATATGTTATGTTTATTTGGGGATATGACTGTTAAGCTAAAAAGGGAGGATTGTGGTGTATGTAACCTGTTCCACCTTAAGAGAACTTAAGCCTGGTCCACCTTAAGAAAGGTACTACTTTCTTTGGCTGCTGTATACGTAATACTGGTGGTGACCACACCGGTATATAAGCACAGTGTAATAATATTGTATTCAGTATAGTCCGACCTCCAACCAGTAAAGACCTGTTGAATTTACTCTTGTGGTCTGTGTAGTAATTCTCACTATAACACACAGACTTAACAGTGACTGCATGTGTCGCATTTCTGTAGGCTAACAGGAAATTGTCCACCTTATGCTGCAGTGGAATGTCGTCATCGCACATGGCCCTTACTGCTTTCTTAAAGGCTTGTACGAACCTCTCAGCCAATCCATTTGTGGCTGGATGATACGGGGCGGATGTGTAATGTCTTACCCCATTCCTTTTCATGAATCTTCAAAACTCTTCGGACACAAACTGTGGTCCGTTATCAGAGCAAATCTGCTCTGGCAAGCCATTCCTGGCAAATATGGTCCATAGGACTGCAATAGTTTTCTCCGTGGTGGTGGAGGACATTTTGATCACCTCAGGCCATTTCGAGTGTGCATCCACGGCTATTAGAAACATTGAGTCCATGAATGGACCAGCAAAATCAATATGCACCCGTTGCCATGGAGATGAGGGCCACTCCCATGCGTGTCGAGGGGCATGTGGTGGTGCATTTTGGACCTTCTGGCATCCTGAGCAGCTCTTTGTCAGGTCCTCGATTTGCTGATCGATCCCCGGCCACCACACATAAGCCGTGGCAAGGCTTTTCATTTTCACCCCTCCCAGATGGCCTTCGTGAAGCTCATTGAGCACTCTCTCCCTTAACTTGGGTGGAACTACCTCTCGGGATCCACACATCAAGGTCCCCTGGCATATTGACAGCTGTTCTCTTCTGGATGAGAATGCTGGCAACAGTGAGTCGCCATGTGTTGGCCATCCCTTCACCGTCAAGTCATATACCCGAGACACTGTCGGGTCAATTCGGGTCTCCTTCTCTATATCAGCGTTAGTTACTGGCAAGCGTTCAATTATAGTCGAATGAAATATTTCGACAGGGTCCACTGCTGGTGCTTCCTCCGCAGTAGGCAGTGGCAGGCGTGATAGCCCATCAGCGTTTCCATGCTGTTTCGTGCACTTATATTCGATTTCATATTGGTTCGCCCCTAGAAAAAGCGACTATCTTTGTAGCCATTGCGCAGTCATCACCGGCATGCCCTTCTTTGGATTAAAGATGGAGACAAGTGGTTGGTGGTCCGTCAGCAAGGTGAACTTCTGCCCGTGCAGATAGTGGTTGAACTTTTTCACTCCCCACACTAGGCTGAGGGCCTCCCTGTCAATCTGGGCGTAGTTACACTCGGCTGAGGTTAGTGACCGAGACGCAAAGGCTACCGGCCTCTCTGAGCCGTCCGGGAACTTGTGCGACAGCACTGCTCCAATGCCATAGGGTGATGCATCACACGCCAACCGAATTGGTAGTGCTGGGTTGAAATGAGCCAACACCTCTTTTGATGTGATCAATTCTTTGCACTTCTGGAAAGCTCGTTTACATTCGTCATTCCACTTCCATGGTACCCCCATTTGCAGTAGGGTGTTCAGTGGGTGTAGTACTGTAGACAAATTTGGCAAGAACTTATGGTAGTAGTTCACCAGCCTGAGGAACGACCTCAGTTGTGACACATTTTCCGGTGCTGGAGCCTTGACTACTGCCTCAATCTCTTCAGGGGACTTATGTAACCCCGCTTCATCAATAACGTGGCCAAAATACGAGATCTGCTTCTGGAAAAACTCGCATTTGTGGCGATTAGCTCAGAGCCCATATTCCTTCAATCTAGTGAGCACCTGCTCCAGGTTGGCAATGTGAGCACTGTCATTTTCGCCCGTGACCAGGATGTCGTCCAAATAACACTGGGTCCCTGGAATCCCTTGCAGGGCTTGATCCATTGCCCTTTGCCAAATAGCCGGAGCTGATGCTACCCCGAACACCAGCCGGTTGTATTGGTAGAGACCTTTATGAGTGTTGATCGTGAGGTACTGTTTCGAGGCTTCTTCTACCTCCATTTGCAGGTACGCCTGGGCCAGATCAATCTTAGTGAAGCGTTTCCCTCCAGATAGTGAGGCAAAAATATCTTCAATCCGCGGTAGCGGATATTGTACCGTGTGAAGGACTGGGTTCACTGTCACCTTAAAGTCCCCACAGATGCAAACTTTCTTTAGACCCCCAGGCGTATTACTCAACGACCTCTTCATTACAGGAATGATGGGTGTGGCCCACTCGCTCCAGTCCACTTTGGACAGTACTCCTGAACGTTCCAAACCTTCCAGCTCTGCTTCGACGGCTGGGCGGATCGCATAAGGCACCGGTCTGGCCTTAAAAAACTTTGGGCTTGCATTTTCCTCTATTTTGATCATCGCTGTTATGCCTTTTAGTGCTCCAAGTCCCTCCTGGAACACTTCTTGTGCGTCAGTTAGCATTTTTGACAGTCGTCCAGGTGTGGCGTCGTCATCCTTTTTGGCATCTACAGTCAGTGCTTGTATGGAATGTCAATCTAGCTGTATCTTCCGGATCCATTCACGTCCTAGTAGTGGTGGTCCTCCATCTGGCAATACATATATGTCTATTTTTGGTGTTTCCTTACCATTATATACAACGTTCACCCTTATTTTTCCTTTGGGTTAGACTTTTTGCCCCGTGTACGTCTTCAAGACAATCTCTGTTTCTCTCAAGGATATATGTGAGAATAGCCGCTTGTAGTCCCTTCGGTTTATGACTGTTAGGGCTGATCCTGTGTCCAATTCCATTTTCACTTGGACTCCAGCTATCTTGGGTGTGACCCAGATAGTTTGATGATCCTCCGTTTGGGTCACCTTATTTAGTTTCAGACAACCCAGCTCCTTGCTTCCGGCGTCTGTATCACTTTTCTGTTCGTCTGAACTACTCTCCCTCACCTTATGTACCTTCTTGTGCTTCTCCTGTGGAGATTTCTTGCTGCTGGTTTTCTTTCCCGACCTGCAGACTCTTGCTATGTGTCCTACTTTTCCACACTGTCTGCACACTTTGTCCTTAAACCAGCAATCATTATGGTCATGTGTTGTTCTGCCACAGCGATAGCACTTCACTGTTCCGTATGACATTTCATTTGTGCCATATTCTTGCGTTCTCCATTGTATCACTGCAGCGCCCCGTGCGGCTGCTTCGTGTGATACTGCCATGCTGAAAACCTTGTCCAGCGTAAGATCCTTTTCTGATAGAAGCCGTTTCTGGGTTCCTTTACTTTGAAGCCCACACACAAACTTGTCCCTTAAAGTATCTGCTAGTCCCGTTCCAAACTGGCAGTGTTTCGATAGCTTGCGCAGTTCCGTTAAATACTCAGCATTACTTTCATCTTTATGCTGGTTCCTTTTGTGAAACTTAAATCTTTCTGCTATCAGCAGCGGTGTGGGGTTTAAGTGGTTCTGTAGGATTGACACTATGTTTCCAAAATCCTTGTCCACTAGCTTCTCTGGGGTTACTAGGTTTCGCAGTAAGCCATACATTTTTGCACCCATGGAATTCAACAATACCATCGCTTTCCTCTCATCTGGCACTTCATTCGCCTTGCAGTACACTTCTATGCGTTCGACATATGTCATCCAATCTTCGACTTCATTGTCGAACGCTGTGATACTGCCACTCTTCGGCATCCCTGGATGTGGTTAGACTGGCTCAAAATGGCATTTTCCCGTGCTTTCCCTTCTTCTTGCGGCTCAAAATGGCGTTTTCCCGCGCTTTCCCTTCTTCTCCGCTGCGGCTCAAAATGGCGTTTTCCCGCGCTCTCCCTTCTTCTCCGCTGCGGCTCAAAATGGCATTTCCCGCGCTCTCCCTTCTTCTCCGCTGCGGCTGCTCGGCCCTTGATCACCGGCTGCGCTCTGCGCGTTTCCCTTTCTTCCCCGCTGACGCTGCTCGTCCCTTGAACACCGGCTGCGCTCTGTGCATTTTCCTTCGCGCCTCTCTCTCTTCTCCCGTCGACGCCATTCGGTCCTGAACACCGGCTGCGCCCTGTGCGCTCTACCCTCTCTCTTCTCCCGTCGACGCCGCTCGGTCCTGAACACCGGCTGCGGCCTGTGCGCTCCACCCTCTCTCTTCTCCCGTCGACGCTGCTCGGCCTTTTCTGTGCCATCGGTCGGCTCTAGCCGCCGCTGTCCGGGAAGGGTCTGCGCCGTACCTGTTGCCAGCCCGTTTCGCTGGACCACCGTGACTGGAGAACCAAGCCCAGCTCTCAACAGCCTCCCCTGCGATGCTCAAATCTCTGCTGGATGACTGGGCGGTTGCTCGTGGTCGACGTCCGTGCTTCTGGCCTCAACTTTCTTCCACTTTTCTCCAGGAGCGAATCCCTGGGAGGTAATGCAGAGTTGCAGGTTGGTTCGAATCTGCCTCGTCGCCACTGTTAGATCCGTGTATTTTTGATGTTGTGTGTCCTTCAATAACTAGACACGAGACTGCAGGAACAGTCAACAGGTATTTACTGGATGAGGGTTACTCTAAAACTAAACATACAGTTCCCTACTCAGGGTTTATATACAGGTGTGGTCACTGCCGGTACTACAGTATACAGGAGCTGTAAAAAGTAGTTCTCCCCTTAAAGGTACATACACCACAAACAGCAGATAACATAAAAGGGAACCCAAAAATCTTCTACTGACATGTAAACAGTAAGCAGGTACAGCTGGTAAGAGGTGGGGTGGGGCCTATTGGAGACAAAGAAGGTGATATATGGTTAGAGGCGCAGGGCAAGGCTAGAATGCTCAATGAGTACTTTGTATCAGTGTTTACTAAGGAGCTGGATGCTGATAAAATATCGGTAGAAGTGGAAAAGGTAGAAGCAATGGAAGGGGTGAAATCATAGAATCATAAGATCATAGAAAGTTACAGCACGGAAGGAGGCCATTTCGGCCTATCGTGTCCGCGCCGGCCAACAAAGAGCTATCCAGCCTAATCCCACTTCCCAGCTCTTGGTCCGTAGCCCTGCAGGTTACAGCATCCCAAGTGCACATCCAAGTACTTTTTAAATGTGGTTAGGGTTCCTGCCTCTAGCACCCTTCCAGGCAGTGAGTTCCAGACCCACACAACCCTCTGGGTGAATAAATTTCCCCTCAAATCCTCTCTAAACCTTCCCCCAATTACTTTAAATCTGTGCCGCCTGGTTTTTGACCCCTCTGCTAAGGGAAATAGGTCCTTTCTATCTACTTTATCTATGCCCCTCATAATTTTATACATAAAAGTTCTCCCCTCAGCCTCCTCTGTTCCAAGGAAAACAAGCCCAGTCTATCCAGTCGTTCCTCATAGCTACGAGTCTCTATTCCCAGCAACATCCTTGTAAATCTCCTCTGTACTCTCTCTAGTGCAAATACATCTTTCCGGTAATGTGGTGACCAGAACTGCACGCAGTACTCTAGCTGAGGCCTAACTAGTGTTTTATATAGTTGAAGCATAATGCCGCTGCTCATGTAGTCTATGCCACGGCTAATAAAGGCAAGCATTCCGTATGCTTTCTTAACCACCTTATCTACTTGGCTTGCTACCTTCAGGGATCTGTGGACACACACTCCAAGGTCCCTTTGTTCCTCTACACTACTCAGTGTCCTACCATTTAATGTGTATTCCCTTTCCTTTTTAGCCCTCCCCAAATGCATTACCTCACACTTCACCGGATTGAATTCCATTTGCCACTGTTCTGCCCACCTGACCAATTTATTGATATCTTCCTGCAGTCTACAGCTTCCTTCTTCAGTATCAATCACACAGCCGATTTTAGTATCATCTGCAAACTTCTTAATCATACCCCCTATATTCAAGTCTAGAACATTGACATATACCACAAAAGCAAGGGACCGAGTACTGAGCCTTGCGGAACCCCACTGGAAACAGACTTCCAGTCACAAAAACACCCACCATAGAAACATAGAAACATAGAAGATAGGAGCAGGAGTAGGCCATTCGGCCCCTCGAGCCTGCTCTGCCATTCAACGAGATCATGGCTGATCATACAAATTCAGTACCCTGTCCCTGCTTTCTCGCCATATCCCTTGATCCCTTTAGCCTTAAGAAATATATCCAACTCCTTCTAGAATATATTTAATGAAATGGCCTCCACTGCCCTCTGAGGTAGAGAATTCCACAGGTTCACCACTCTCTGGGTGAAGAAATTCCTCCTCACCTCAGTTCTAAATGGCTTACCTCTTATCCTTAGGCTTTGACCCCTGGTTCTGGACTCCCCGGCCATGGGCACATCCTTCCTGCATCTAATCTGTCTAGTCCTGACAGAATTTTATAAGTTTCAATGAGATCCCCTCTCATTCTTCTAAACTCCAGTGAGTATAAGCCCAATCGACCCAATCTCTCCTCGTACGTCATTCCTGCCATCCCAGGTATCAGTCTGGTGAATCTTCGCTGCACCCCCTCCATGGCAAGAACATCCTTCCTCAGATAGGGCGACCAAAACTGCACACAATACTCAAGGTGTGGTCTCACCAAGGCCTTGTACAACTGCAGCAAGACATCCTTGTTCCTGTACTCGAACCCTCTCGCTACGAAGGCCAACATACCATTTGCCTTCTTAACCGCCTGCTGCATCTGCATGCTTACCTTCAGCGACTGGTGCACAAGGACACCCAGGTCTCGTTGCACTTCCCCTTCTCCCAATCTATTGCCATTCAGATAATAATCTGCCTTCCTGTTTTTACCACCAAAGTGGATAACCTCGCATTTATCCACATTATGTTGCATCTGCCATGCTTCCGCCCAATCACCCAACCTGTCCAGATCATACTGGATTTTCAGGGCATCCTCCTCACAGCACACTCTCCCACCCAGCTTTGTGTCATCTGCAAATTTTGAGATATTACATCCAATTCCCTCATCTAGATTTTTAATATATATTGTGAATAGCTGGGGTCCTAGGACCGATCCCTGCGGTACCCCACTAGTCACTGCCTGCCACTCGGAGAACGACCCATTAAATCCGACTCTTTGCTTTCTGTCTGCCAACCAGTTCTCTATCCAAGTCAATACCTTGCCTCCAATCCCATGTGCCTTAACTTTGCATGCTAGTCTCTTATGTGGGACCTTATCGAAAGCTTTCTGAAAATCCAAATACACCACATCCACTGGTTCTCCCTTATCTATTTTACCAATTACATCCTCAAAAAATTCCAGTAGATTAGTCAAGCACGATATACCTTTCGTAAATCCATGTTGAATTTGTCCGATCCTGTCACTGTTCTCCAAGTGTTCTGCTATTACATCCTTTATAATGGACTCTAGCATTTTCCCCACTACCGATGTCAGGCTCACCGGTCTATAATTCCCCGTTTTTTCTCTACCACCTTTTTTGAATAGTGGGGTAACATTAGCTACCCTCCAATCCATGGGTACTGTTCCAGAGTCTAGCAAATTCTGGAAGATGACCCGTAATGCATCTACTATCTCTAGGGCCACTTCCTTGACTACCCTCGGATGTAGATTATCAGGCCCTGGGGATTTATCGGCCTTTAATCCCGTCAATTTTCCCAACACCATTTCCCTACAAATACTGATTTCTTTCAGTTCCTCCCTCTCATTATACCCTATGTTCCCCGACATCTCTGGGAGGTTATTTGTGTCCTCCTTTGTGAAGACAGAACCAAAATATGTATTTAATTGGTCCACCATTTCTTTGTACCGCATTATAAATTCCCCTGATTCTGACTGCAAGGGACCTATGCTTGATTTCACCAATCTTTTTCTCTTCACATATCTATTAAAGCTTTTACAGTCAGTTTTTTTGTTCCCTGAAAGTTTACTCTCATACTCTATTTTCCCCCTCTTAATCAATCCCTTTGTCCTCCTTTGCTGAATCTTAAACTGCTCCCAATCCTCAGGTTTGTTGCTTTTTTTGGCAAATTTATATGTCCTCTCTTTGGATCTTATGTTATCCCTAATTTCCCTCATTAGCCACGGTTGAGGCACCTTTTTTGTTTTATTTTTATGCCAAACTGGGATGAACAAATTCTGTAGTTCATCCATGCGATCTTTGAATGTTTGTCATTGCCTATCCACCGTCAACTCTTTGAGTGACATTCCCCAATCAATCCTATACAACTCGCGCCTCATACCATCGTAGTTTCCTTTATTTAAATTCAGGACCCTAGTCTCTGAGTCAATTACTTCACTCTCCATCTTAATGAAGAATTCTATCATGTTATGATCGCTCTGACCCAAGCGGCCTCGCACAGCAAGATTGCTAATTAATCCTTTCTCATTACATAATACCCAGTCTAAAATGGCCTGATCCCTAGTTGGCTCCTTGACATATTGGTCCAGGAAACCATCCCGTATACACTCCAGGAATTCCTCCTCCACAGTATTGTTACTAATTTGGTTAGTCCAATCTATATGTAGATTAAAGTCACCCATGATAACTGCTGTGCCCTTATTGCACGTGTCTCTAATTTCCCGTTTAATGCCATCCCCAACCTCCGCATTACTGTTTGGGGGTCTATACACCACTCCCACTAACGTTATCTGCCCCTTGGTATTTCTCATTTCTACCCATACAGATTCCACATCATCAGAGCTAATAACCATTACAATCTGCTTCCTGTCTCCGAGCCAGTTTTGAATCCAACTTGACACTTTGCCCTGGATCCCATGGGCTTTTAACTTTGTGACCAATCTGCCATGTGGAACCTTATTAAAAGCCTTGTTAAAGTCCATGGCCTAGAAATTCAGTGGGCTGCACCACCAGTTAGCGCCCAAAGAGGGCACTTAGTGGCTTTAGCGCCACTGGCCACACCTCCCGTGATATTTAGCGGGGCGCTAATGGCGGCGTTAGCCTGTAGTGCTGCGCCGCCACCGATGACATCATCGGTGTGCGCAGCGCCCCGCTCCCGCCCCGATCACCATATTTGGTTGCGCCCGCCTCTTTAACGCCGGTCGCAAATCGCGACCGGTTCACAGGGCCTACCTGTGGCGGTAGTGGCGCAAATTAAGGTGGAGGTGCGGGGCGGCTGCTTTTTCGGCGGCCGCCTGCCAGCACCTCCGTCCCCGGCCTCCTAAACCCCCCCGCCCCGCGACATTGCCGGCTGTTTCCCGAGAGCCCGGCACTTCTCCTTGGTGCCGGTCTCATTTGCCGGCACTCGCGAGCGGGGATCGCGCTGTTGCAGGCACCTCCCCCTTAACAGTGGGAGGAAGGCCTGCAGTACCGCAGCGTGCCGTGTCGCAGCGTGTGGCGCTGTGGCCCTTAGCGCGACGATATTCAGTGTGAGCGCCCCAAGCGGGGCGCGGGGAGCCTCGAGTAGCAGCCCGCTTCCGTTTGGGGCGCTGAAACTGAATATCGGGATGGCGCAAGTGGCTCCGCTCGCAGCGGTAATTCCGTCGCCCAGGCGAGCTTGGTGCCCCAAACGGCGCCCAACTGAATTTCTAGGCCCATATGCACTACATCAAACACACTACCCTCATCTACCCTCCTTGTAACCTCCTCAAAAAATTCAATAAATTTTGTCAGACACGACCTTCCCTTAACAAATCCGTGCTGACTATCCTTGATTAATCCGTGTCTTTCTAAATGAAGATTTATCCTGTCCTTCAGAATTCTTTCCAATAATTTTCCCACCACTGAGGTTAGGCTGACTGGCCTGTAATTACTCGGTCGATCCTTTTCTCCCTTTTTAAACAAGGGTACCACATTAGCAGTCCTCCAGTCCTCCGGCACCACACCAGAAGCCAGAGAGGATTGAAAAATGATGGTCAGGGCCTCTGCTATTTCCTCTTATGCTTCGCTTAACAGCCTGGGATACATTTCATCCGGGCCTGGGGATTTATCCACTTTTAAAGCTGCTAAACCCCTTAATACTTCCTCTCTCACTATGTTTATTTCATCTAATATTTCACACTCCTCCCCCCCCCGATAGCAATGTCTGCTTCGCCCCTCTCAATTGTGAAAACAGACGCAAAGCATTCATTAAGAACCCGACTGACGTCTCCCGCCTCCACACACAGATTACCCTCATGATCTCTAATAGGCCCTACCCTTTCTTTAGTTATCCTCTTATTCTTAATATATTTATAAAACATCTTTGGGTTTTCCTTGAATTTGCTTGCCAAGATTTTTTCATACTCTAGCTGATTGGTAGAATTAGTAAATTGATAGACAGGAAGTACTAGAAAGGCTAGGTATGCTTGGAATGGACAAGTCACCTGGTCCAGATGGCTTGCATCCCAGGTTGCTAAGGGAATTGGGGGAGGAGATAGCGCAAGATCTTGCCATCATTTATCCAATCTTCCCTAGATGCGGGGGAGGTGCCTGAGGATTGGAAAGTGGCAAATGTGACACTATTGTTCAAGAAAGGGTGGAAGGCTAATCCTAGTAACTACAGGCCGGTCAGTTTAACATCAGTGGTGGGTAAAGTTTTAGAAACAATAATCAAGGAAAAAATTAACGGGCACTTGGAGAGGTTTAAGCTAATTAAGGAGAGCCAACACGGATTTGTAAAAGGCAAATCATGTTTGATTAATCTAATTGAATTTTTTGATGAAGTAACAGGGAGGATTGATGAAGGGAATGCAATGAATGTTGTCTACATGGATTTTTGGAAGGCGTTTGACAAAGTACCACATAGAAGGCTCCTAAACAAAATTGAGGCTCATGCAATAGGTGGGCCAGTGGCCGCTTGGATAAGGAATTGGCTTAAGGACAGAAAACAGCGAGTTGTGGTAAATGGCTGCTTTTCAGACTGGAGGATGGTAGACAGTGGTGTTCCCCCAGGGTCAGTGCTGGGGCCACTGCTTTTTTTGATATATATAAATGACCTGAATATTGGAATACAGAGTAGAATTTCTAAATTTGCTGATGACACCAAACTTGGGGGTGTGGCAAACAGTGAGGATGATACCAATCAACTGCAACAGGACATAGAAAGGCTAGCAGAATGGGCAGACAAGTGGCAGATGGAATTTAATACAGGGAAGTGTGAGGTGAGGCATTTTGGCAGAAGGAACAGGGAGAGGCAATATACACTTAATGGCACAGTTTTAAAGAGTGTGCAGGGACAGAGGGACCTGGGAGTTAATGTGCATAGGTCCCTGAAGGTAGCAGGACTTATTGAGAGAGTGGTTAACAAAGCATATGGGATTTTGGGCTTCATAAATAGAGGTATTGAGTATAAAAGTAGAGAAATTATGCTGAATCTTTATAAAGCGCTGGTTAGGCCACAACTGGAGTATTGCATCCAGTTCTGGTCACCACACTTTAGGAAGGATGTGAAGGCCCTTGAGAGGGTGCAGAGGAGATTTACCAGAATGGTTCCAGGGATGGGGGATCTTAGCTACAAGGACAGGTTGGAAAAGCTGGATTTGTTTTCATTAGAGCAAAGAAAGTTGAGGGGTGATTTGATAGAGGTGTACAAGATTATGACGGGTTTGGATAGACTAGACGGGGAAAGGCTGTTCCCACTAGTTGATGGTACAAGGACTAGGGGACACAGATTTAAGGTTTTGGGTAAGAGATACAGGAGGGATGTGAGGAAAAACGTTTTTATGCAGCGAGGGGTGATGACCTGGAATTCACTGTCGACAGAAGTGGTGGAAGCGGAGACACTCGGGGCTCGATTTTGCCAGGCCCGAGGAGGCAGGATTGGAGGCGTGTGAGGTGTTAAAATGGCAAAAAATGGCGGGCGGATCCGATCCTGCCTCCAGCCCACCTCTGAGCAATTTTGCCAACGTCGTGGTTTCAGACCCCGTTTCCATCCCGCCTCCAAGAGACAGGATAGGTCCTTAAGGCCCTTAACAACCAGTTAAGTGCCTCTATAATCCCATTTTGAGAGGCCCTTCTGAATTTAACACATTTCCCCCGTGCTGCACGTCTCCTCTGGAACATGCCAGGTAATCCTGACGGCCTCACAAGTGGATTGCTTACTACCAGCTGCAGCTCCACCATTAAAAAGGAGTTTTCAACAATGATCATTTGCAGGTGGCAGAACTTTGTTGTCTCAGGTCTGAGGGAACTTTTAGCAGGCCTATTCATTGTTGTGGAAGTTTGGAGCCTGACACCCATCTCCAGTGTGACCTCCTGGGAAACCCCTCTCCCCACCTTGACTGAGCGCTTCCTCAACTGAGGTATATAACAGAAGCATGGGAACCACTTATTTCCTTTCCTCCTGGACATCAGATTTGGACGAAGACCAGCCGTGGCAGCAGCAGAACCCTGAACAACAGCAGCACCAACAGCAGGAGCAACAACAGGAGTGCCAAGCTTCTGCTCACCCACCTTAAACTGCACAGGCCAGAAGGCGCCAGCACATGGAAGCCCGTCGGCGCAGGAGATAACCCCCAAACAGGGTCTACAGACAGAGGATCAGCTACCTCAACATGACTGAGCAGCAGTGCCAAAGGAGGCTCAGGCTTTTGCGAGAGGTAGTGGGTGACATCTGCGCAATGCTGCAACAAGACCTGGAGCCCAGAAGAGCGGGTGGACACCCCTTACCAGTGGCCGTCAAAGTCACCACCGCACTCAACTTTTTTGCTTCAGGCTCATTCCAGGGATCAACAGCAGACATCAGCGGCATCTCCCAGGCGGCCGCACACACTTGCATCACACAGGTAACCGATGCCCTCTTTGCCATCGTGCACAATTATATCAACTTCTCCAAGGATCAAGCAAGTGTAACCGCGCGTATGGTTGGATTTGCTAATCTGGCAAGCTTTCCAAGGGTGCAGGGCATCGTTGACTGCACACATTTGGCCCTTAAGGCACCCGATCACAATTCAGGAATTTTTGTCAACCGCAAGGGCTTCCACTCCCTCAACGTGCAGCTGATGTGTGACCACAAGAAGGAAATTTTGCATGTTTGCGCCAAGTACCCTGGCAGTTGCCATGACCCCTTCATCCTGTGCCAGTCTAGTGTGCCTCCGCTCTTCAGTCCGCCAGACCAACTTTTCGGATGGCTACTTGGAGACAAGGGCTATCCCCTGAAGACGTGGTTAATGACGCAGTTGAGGAGGCCATACAACGAAGCTGAGGAGCGCTACAACTCCAGCCACATTTCCACCAGATCCATAATCGAGCAAACCATCGGCTTGCTGAAGATGCGATTCAGATGCCTTGATAGATCGGGTGGAGCCCTGCAGTACTCAGCAGCCAGGGTCTCCAGAATCGTCGTGGTCTGCTGTGCACTTCATAACATGGCACAGCATCATGGCTTGCAGCTGGCTGAGATACAAGTGACTCATCGCATAACCTCCTCAAATGAGGCGGAGGAGGAGGAGTGCGACAACGAACAGCTTGCGGAGGCGCATCAACCAGCGGCAGCAGCATGCGAGCACATTGCTGCCCGGGATACACAGGATGCACTCATCTTGGCCAGATTTGGTTAGCCTGCTCAATCAAACACTTTTGCCTCGCACCTTCTTACCAGAGCATCGACAATGGCCAAGAACCTGCGGATCCCTATCACTCTGACCACCATACTGACAATTGCAAGTCGCCCTAAGCCCTCAATGTGGAATTCCCATTTGCGACGTGACATCGGCCACAACTTCAACAGTTTGCCATCAAGTTTTTTTATCACATCAACTCATGGATGGCTTTCCAAAAATAAACACAACAGAACACCCAAGTGACTAACCTTGTGACTACTTGTGCAGTATCTTCCTCTTACGTGTGCTCCTACGTGGTACTTCCCCTGTGACTTCAGCAGGTATGGAGGCCCCTTGCTCACTTTCTTGCTGCTCCTGCCTCGACACATTTGGCAGGCGTCCTCTGAGGTTGTGAGCCTGTGAGGGCTCGGCAACAGTCTGCTGCTCCTGCGGCTGTGCAGGGGATGAGACGCCCATCTCAGTTGGGTGAGGACTCTGGAGGGGCTCTGACCGAGGGATCTGCAGTGACATGGTCGTGTGAGCGCTTGGAGAGGAGCCCCCACTTCCTTGTTCTCTGCCACCAACATCCCTCTCACGGGTCAGCCCCACTTCAGGGCTAGCATGTGGCTTGACAGCACCTTGCTGCACTTCAGGGGGGCCATGAGGACCCGTTTCTGCACTGGAAGTCCTACTCCAGAGGACTTCCGTGAAGGTCTAGTTTCTCTGCTCAATAGCTGACCATCACTCCTCAAGAGATGTCAGTCTATTCTGAACAATAACAATGATTTCAAGACCCTGCCGACTAAGCTGGCTGTAGGTGTAGCCATCCTCTCCTCTACTGTAGCCATCCTCTCCTCTATGGTAGCCAGCCTTACCATGGAGGAAGCTACTCTTGCCACAAAGATTGCCATCCTTTCCGTGGTGATGCGTTCATGTGCCAATGCCTCCATAAAGGCTCTGCTCATGTTAGCGATGGACTCCTCCATTCGCTCCACACTCGCAGCGAACTTGGAGACAAAACCTGCCAGAGACTCCTGCACCTGTTCCTGGAGTTCCAGCACCGCTCTCCTTCTGGATGGACCCGGAGGCACAGGGTCGACATACAGCGGAGCCGAGCTGGGAGAGTCCTGCGCCCTCTGATGAGGACACTCCACTGCTGATGCTCACTTGTGAGCTGTGATAACCCAGGTGACAACTCTACTCTATCTCCTGAAGGTCCCACCGAGGTGTGAGTGTCTGCGCTGGTGCTGGGTGCGCTTAATCTGCTGACGCTGCACCCTCAGAGGTTGCAGCTTCCTCTGAGGAGTCTGGGGGCTCAGGCTGTTCCTCATGGACAGTGGGGATGGGGGTTGTCGCTGGTCCTGTGGGGGAGTAAAGGAAAGAGTTAGACATGTGAGTTAAACATTGCATGCACATTGAATTGTGTAGATGATCATAAGTCAATCTGTTAGAGCATCAGAATCAATATCAGTCACTCATGCAATGTCAATGAGAGAGATGAAAAACTATTCGTCAAAAGCTTGCTCTGATGCGCCCGTCTGTCCGTCCCCCACTTGCGCATCCTCCTCCATTCCCACGATCTCCAGGGCCGCCTCCTCTGCTGTAGTGCGCTGGGCTATTGAGGGTGGCCCTCCTCCTGTCCTCGCCCTCTCCCTTTTATTGTGGGCTGCAAAGTCGAATAGTTAAGTGAATGTGAACATACAGAGAGAGGGAATGGTTAAGGGTGCAGGGATGTAAGGGTGAAGTGGGATGTGGAGCAGGAGGTTGACAAAGCTGAGTGCTGGTGATGAGAGGCGATGGGGATCAGATTGAGGGTCATGGGGATGGAATACTCACTTTTCCTGTGCGGAGAAGGTCATGAAACCTCTTTTTGCACTGCAGCCAGGTTCTGCTGCACATTGAGATGGCATTCACCTCCTGTGCCACTTGCAGCCACACAGCTTTGGTCTGTTGTGGAGGCTTTTTCTGCCCTGAAGAAGGAAACAGCACTTCCTTATTTGCTCTTGCTCCCTCCACCAGAGCTTGGAGGGAGTTGTCATTGAATCGGGGTGTACACTTTGGCCTGGTGCTGGACATGGTTGCAGTAGGAATTCTTCAGAAGTATGATGCTAAAGTTGAAAGGCTGAAAAAGAACCAAAGCTGCTTGCAGGCCTTAAATGCAGCTGCATAGATGATGTCATCGGAGACGAGTTTCAGCATCAAAAGACTCATTGGGCCAGGGGTTCCCACACACTGCAAATCAAGTGCTCAATAAGGGCAAAATCGCTCATTTGTCCCGCCTCACATTGGAGGGGGGTCCTGACACACCAACCACCTGACACGTCCCCAGGCCGCCCTCAATGACAAAATCCAGCCCTCAATGTTTTCAAGGGGAGACTGGATAGACACATGAGGGAAGTAAACTTGCAGGGCTACGGGGATAGAGTCGGGGAATGGAACTGAGTGGATTGCTCTACAGAGAGGCTGCATGGACTCAATGGGCCGAATGGCCCCCTTCTGTGCCGTTATGACTCTATGATTCTATGACTCTAGTCCTGTGTTGCAGCTTCCCCAGGTTGGCACCGCATTTTTAAGTACGCCTGGTGCTGCTCCCGGCATGCTCCTCTGCACTCCTCATTGAACCAGGGTTGGTCCCCTGGCTTGATGCTATTGACAGAGTATGCCGGGCCATGAGGTTACAGATTGTGGTGGAATACAATTCTGCTGCTGCTGATGGCCCACAGCACATCATGAATGCCCAGTTTTGAGCTGCCAGATCTGTTCTGAATCTATCCCATTTAGCACGGTGGTAGTGCCACACAACACGATGAAGGGCAACCTCAGTGTGAAGACGGGACTTCGTCTCCACAAGGACTGTGCGGTGGTCACTGCTACCAATTCTGTCATGGACAGATGCATCTGTGATAGATTGGTAAGGACGAGCTCAAGTAGTTTTTTCCCTCGTGTTGGTTCTCTCACCACCAGGCCCAGACTGGCAGCTATGTCCTTCAGGACTCGACCAGCTCGGTCAGTAGTGGTGCTACCGAGCCACTCTTGGTGATGGACATTGACGTCCCCCACCCAAACTATATTCTGTGCCCTTGCTATCCTCAGGGCTTCTTCCAAGTGGTGTTCAACACGGTGGAGTACTGATTCATCAGCTGAGGGAGGGCGGTATGTGGTAATCAGCCGGAGGTTTCCTTGCCCATACTTGACCTGAAGCCATGAGCCATCATGGGGTCCTGAGTCAATGTTTAGAACTCCCAGGACCACTCGCTCCCGACTGTATACCACTGTGCCACCACCTCTGCTGGGTCTGACTTGCTGGTGGGACAGGACATACTCAGGTATGGTGATGGAGGAGTCTGGGACATTGGCTGACAGGTATGATTTTGTGAGTGTGACTATGGCAGGCTGTTGCTTGACTAGTGTGTGGGGCAGCACTCTCAATTTTGGCACAAGTCCCCAGATATTAATGAGGATGACTTTGCAGGGTTGACTGGGCTGGGTGTGCCGTTGTCATGTCTGAAGCCGGTGCCAAGGGTGATGCTGGGTGGTCCGTCCGGTTTTATTCTTATTATTGTTTCTCGTAGCGGTTTGTTACAACTAAGTGGCTTGCTAGGCCATTTCAGAGGGCGGTTAAGAGTCAATCACATTGCTGTTGGTCTGGAGTCACTTTTAGGCCATATTAGGTAAGAACATAAGAACATAAGAAACAGGAGTAGGCCAATCGGCCCCTCGAGCCTGCTCCGCCATTCAATAAGATCACGGCTGATCCAATCTTGGCCTCAACTCCACTTTCCCGCTCTCTCCCCAGACCCCTTGACTCCCCTGTAGTTCAAATGTCTGTCAACATCCGCCTTGAATATATTCAGTGACTCCGCCTCCACAGCTCTCCGGGGTAGAGAATTCCAAAGATTCGCGACCCTCTGAGAGAAGAAATTCCTTCTCATCTCCATCTTAAATGGGCGACCCCTTATTCTGAAATTATGCCCCCTAGTTCTAGATTCCCCCATTAGGGGAAACATCCTCTCAGCATCCACCCTGTCAATCCCCCTCAGAATCTTATATGTTTCAATAAGGTCACCTCTCATTCTTCTAAACTCCAATGGGTATAGACCCAACCTGCTCAACCTTTCATCATACGTCAACCCCTTCATCCCAGGAATCAACCTCATGAACCTTCTCTGCACTGCCTCCAATGCAAGTATATCCTTCCTTAAATATGGAGACCAAAACTGTACGCAGTACTCCAGGTGCGATCTCACCAGTGCCCTGTAAAGTTGCACCAAAACTTCTCACTTTTATACTCCATACCCCTTGCAATTAAGGCCAACATTCCATAAGCCTTCCTAATTACTTGCTGTACCTGCATGCTAACTTTTTGTGTTTCATGTACCAGGACCCCCAGGTCCCTTTGTACCGCAGCATTTTGTCATCTCACTCTATTTAAATAATAATTTGCTTTTTCATTCTTCCTTCCAAAGTGGATAACCTCACATTTTCCCACATTATACTCCACCTGCCAAATTTTTGCTCACTCACTTAGCCTATCTATATCCCTTTTCAGACTCTTTGGCCTAGAAATTCACTTTGGGGCGGCCAGCTCGCTCGCGCCCAAAAGTTTGCGCTGGGCGGGGAACCATTAGCGATCGTCAGATGTTCAGTGTTAGCGCCCCAAATCAGAACGGGGCGCTATACCAGGGTGTGCCCGGCTGCGCTTGGGGCGCTGACACTGAATTTCAGCACTCTTGGCGCCGCTGCGCCAGCCGCTGCGGAGCGGCAGGCTGCGGTACTGCAGGCCTCCTCATTCTCTTAAGGGGGAGCTGCCTGCAACGGGGAGATCGCCGCTGGAGAGTGCCGGCAAATGAGGCCGGCACCACGGAGAAGTGCCGGGTTCGCGGAAAGCAGCCGGCAATGCCGCGGGGGGGGGGGGGGGCGGGAGGAGGCCGGGGAAGGAGGTGCGGGCAGGCGGCCGCCGAAAAAGCGGCCGGCCACACCTTCCCCTTTAAAGTGCCCCACTAAGGCTACAGCACGGCCCTGTTTTTTGGTCGCTGTTTGCGGCCACTTCGGAGGAGGCGGCCGCTACTAAATATGGGGATCGGGCCGGATTCGGGGCGGAACCGGGGCACTGCGCACACCGATGACGTCATCGGTGCCGGCGCAGCGCTAACGGCTACCGCCGCCAATACCGCTGCGCTGAATATCAGCGCAAACTCATTTTTGGCGCAGAAGCCCTCTTTAGGCGGTAACTGGCCGCAAAGCTGGCAGCGCCTTAATGAATTTCTAGGCCCTTGTGTCCTTCTCAAAACTTGCTAACCCACCTATCTTTGTATCATCAGCAAATTTGGTTACAGTACACTCGGTCCCTTCATCCAAGTCATTAATATAGATTGTAAATAGTTGAGGTCCCAGCACTTATCCCTGTGGCACCCCACTAGTTACTGATTGCCAACCGGAAAATTACCTATTTATCCTGACTCTCTGTTTTCTGTTAGTTAACCAATCCCCTATCCATGCCAATATATTACCCCCAACCCTGTGCACTCTTATCTTCTGCAGTATCCTTTTATGTGGAACCTTATCGAATGCCTTCTGGAAATCCAAATATACTACATCTACTGGTTCCCCTTTATCCACCCTGTTTGTTACATCCTCAAAGAACCCTAGCAAATTTGTAAAACACGATATCCCTTTCATAAAACCATGTTGACTCTGCTTGATTGTCTTATGATTTTCTAAATGTCCTGCTATTACCTCCTTAATAATGGATTCCAGCATTTTCCCAATGTCAGATGTTAGGCTAACTGGCCTATAGTTTCCTGCTTTCTGTCTCATAGAAGCATAGAAACATAGAAGATAGGAGCAGGAGTAGGCCATTCGGCCCTTCGAGCCTGCTCCGCCATTCAATGAGATCATGGCTGATCATCCAAATTCAGTACCCTGTCCCTGCCTTCTCCCGATATCCCTTGATCCCTTTAGCCTCAAGAGATATATCCAACTCTTTCTTGAATATATTTAATGAACTGGCCTCCACCGCCCTCTGTGGCAGAGAATTCCACAGGTTCACCACTCTCTGGGTGAAGAAATTCCTCCTCATTTCTGTCCTAAATGGCTTACCCCTTATCCTTAGACTATGACCCCTGGTTCTGGACTTCCCGGCCATCAGAAACATCCTTTCTGCATCTAGTCTGTCCAGACCTGACAGAATTTTATAGGTTTCGATGAGATCCCCTCTCAATCTTCTAAACTCCAGTGATTACAAGCCCAATTGACCCAATCTCTCCTCATACGTCATTCCTGCCATCCCAGGTATCAGCCTGGTGAATCTTCGCTGTACTCCCTCCATGGCAAGAACGTCCTTCCTGAGGTAAGGTGACCAAAACTGCACACAATACTCAAGGTGCGGTCTCACCAAGGCCCTGTACAACTGCAGCAAGACATCCTTGTTCCTGTACTCGAACCCTCTTGCTACGAAGGCCAACATACCATTTGCCTTCTTAACCGTCTGCTGCACCTGCATGCTTACCTTCAGCGACTGGTGCACAAGAACACCCAGGTCTCTTTGCACTTCCCCTTCTCCCAATCTATTGCCATTCAAATAATAATCTGCCTTCCTGTTTTTGCCACCAAAGTGGATAACCTCACATTTATCCATATTATAGTGCATTTGCCATGTTTCTGCCCAATCACCCAACCTGTCCAAATCGTACTGGAGTTTCACGACATCCTCCTCACAGCATACCCTCCCACCCAGCTTTGTGTCGTCTGCAAATTTGGAGATATTACATCCAATTCCCTCGTCCAGATCATTAATATATATTGTGAACAGCTGGGGTCCTAGGACCAATCCTTGCGGTACCCCACTAGTCTGCCTGCCACTCGGAAAACAACCCGTTTATTCCAACTCTTTGCTTTCTGTCCACCAACCAGTTCTCTATCCAAGTCAATACCTTGCCCCCAATCCCATGTGCCTTAATTTTGCACGCTAACCTCTTATGCGGGACCTTATCGAAAGCCTTCTGAAAGTCCAAATACACCACATCCACTGGTTCTCCCTTATCTATTTTACCAGTTACATCCTCAAAAAATTCCAGTAGATTAGGCAAGCATGATTTACCTTTTGTAAATCCATGTTGACTTTGTCCGATCCTGTCACTGCTTTCCAAGTGCTCTGCTATTACATCTTTTATAATGGACTCTAGCATTTTCCCCACTACCGATGTCAGGCTTACCAGTCTATAATTCCCCGCTTTTTCTCTGCCACCTTTTTTGAATAGTGGGGTAACATTAGCTACCCTCCAATTCATGGGTACTGTTCCAGAGTCTATTGAGTTCTGGAAGATGATCAGCAATGCATCTACTATTTCTAGGGCCACTTCCTTAAGTACCCTGGGATGTAGATCATCAGGCCCTGGGGATTTATCGGCCTTCAGTCCCATCAATTTTCCTAACACCATTTCCCTACAAATACTGATTTCTTTCAGTTCCACCCTTTCATCAGACCCTATGTTCTGCGGTATTTCTGGGAGGTTATTTATGTCCTCCTTTGTGAAGACAGAACCAAAATATGTATTTAGTTGGTCTGCCATATCTTTGCTACCCATTATAAATTCCCCCAATTCTGACTGCAAGGGACCTATGCTTGATTTCACCAATCTTTTTCTCTTTACATATGTATAAAAGCTTTTACAGTCAGTTTTTATGTTCCCTGAAAGCTTACTCTCATAGTCTATTTTCCCTTTCTTAATTAATCCCTTTGTCCTCCTTTGTTGAATTTTAAACTGCTCCCAATCCTCAGGATTATTGCTTTTTCTGGCCAATTTGTATGTCCTCTCCTTGGATCTTATGCTATCCCTAATTTCCCTTGTTAGCCACGGTTGAGTCACCTTTTTTGTTTTATTTTTATGCCAAACTGGGATGAACAACTTCTGTAGTTCATCCATTCGGTCTTTGAATGTTTGCCATTGCCTATCCACCGTCAACCCTTTGAGTGCCATTCCCCAATCAATCCTACCCAACTCGCTCCTCAGACCATCGTAGTTTCCTTTATTTAAATTGAGGACCCTTGTTTCTGAGTCAACTACTTCATTCTCCATCTTAATGAAGAATTCGATCATATTATGATTGCTCCGACCCAAGGGACCTCGTACAACAAGATTGCTAATTAATCCTTTCTCGTTACATAATACCCAGTCTAAGATGGCCTGATCTCTGGTTGTTTCCTCGACATATTGGTCCAGGAAACCATCCCGTAAACACGCCAGGAATTCCTCCTCCACAGTATTGTTACTAATTTGGTTAGCCCAATCTATACATAGATTAAAGTCACCCATGATGACTGCTGTGCCCTTATTGCACGCTTCTTTAATTTCCCTTTTAATGCCATCCCCAACCTCCGCCTTACTGTTTGGAGGTCTATATACCACTCCCATTAATGTTTTTTTCCCCTTGGTATTTCTCAATTCTACCCATACAGATTCCACATCATCAGAGCTAATATCCTTCATTACAATTGTGTTAATCCCTTCTTTAACCAGTAATGCTACCCCTCCTCCCTTTCCTTTTTGCCTATCTTTCCTGAATATCGAATACCCCTGGATGTTGAGTTCCTAGTCTTGGCCATCCTTGAGCCACGTTTCCGTAATCCCAACCAAATCATATTCGTTTACCTCTATTTGCGCAGCCAATTCATCCACCTTATTACAAATGCTCCTCGCATTAAGACACAAAGCCTTCAGGCTTGTTTTTTTAATGCTCTTAGACCTATTAGAATTATTATTTACTGTGGCCACGTTTGAATTAAACCGTTGATTTCTCTGACTGCCACTTTTGTTTTTCTCCTTCCTATCTTTTGCTTTTATCCTTGTTTCCCTTTCCTCTGTCTCCCTGCTCAGGTTCCCAACCCCCTTCCATTTTAGTTTAAACCCTCCCCCACAGCACTAGCAAACACTCCCCCTAGGACATCGGTTCCAGCCCTGCCCAGGTTCAGACCGTCTGGTTTGAACTGGTCCCACCTCCCCCAGAACCGGTTCCAATGTCCCAGGAACTTGAATCCCTCCCCCTGGCACCATTCCTCTAGCCACGTATTCATCTGAAGTATCCTTCTATTTCTACTCTGACTAGCACATGGCACTGGTAGCAATCCTGAGATTACTACCTTTGAGGTCCTGTTTTTTAATTTACCTCCTAACTCTCTATATTCCGCTTTCAGGACCTCATCCCGCTTTTTACCTATATCGTTGGTGCCTATATGCACCATGACAACTGGCTGTTCACCCTCAACACACCATCCTGGAGTCTCGTTTGCGGCCGCAGAAACGCCTATCTATTCCCCTTACAATTGAATCCCCTATCACTATAGCTCTACCACTCTTTTTCCTCCCATTCTGTGCAGCAGAGCCACCCCTGGTGCCAGGAAGTTGGCTGCTGCTGCCTTCCTCTGATAAGCCATCCCCCCCAACAGTAATCAAAGTGGTATATCTGTTGGAGAGGGGGATGGCCACAGGGGACCCCTGCGCTACCTGCCTGTGCCTAGTACTCTGCCTGTTGGTCACCCGTTCCCGTTCTACCTTTCCAACCTCTACCTGTGGTGTGTCCAACTCCCTAAACGTGCTATTCACGATGTCCCGAGCATCGTGAACGCTCCAGTATGCATCCAATCGCAGCTCCAGTGCCGCAATGCGGTCTGTCAGTAGCTGCAGCTGGGTGCACTTCCTGCACACATAGTAGTCAGGGACACAGGAGGTGTCCCTGAGTTCCCACATTTCGCAGGAGGAGCAGATCACAGGGCCGGGCTGTCCTGCCATGACTTACCCTTTAATTAATTGAATTTAAATTAAATCAATCAATCCCACTAATTACACTACAGTTAAATAGTTTACCAACAGTCCCCGCTACACCAGAGAGACCTTAGAAACTATAAAACAGAGTTAAAGTTTAAAAAAGAGAGAAATACTCACCAACCAATCACTTACCTGCTTCCTGCTGATGTCACACTTGGATTACTTTTTACCTCTCTCCCGGAACCTGGATTGGTCGGGCCTCTGGTGATCCCTTGCAGGTCCACTGCCTCTCCGGTCTCGGGGCTCTGGGCCTCGCTGCCTCGGGCTGCTCCTTTTATCCTCCGCCGCCTCTGGTGATCCCTTGCAGGTCCACTGCCTCTCCGGTCTCGGGGCTCTGGGCCTCGCTGCCTCGGGCTGCTCCTTTTATCCTCCGCTGCCTCTGGTGATCCCTCGCAGGTCCGCTGCCTCTCCGGTCTCGGGGCTCTGGTCTCCCTCCTTTCTTGAATAGTGGCGTTACATTTGCAGTTTTCCAGTCTGCTGGGAACTCTCAAGAATCCAGGGAATTTTGGTAGATTTCAACCAACGCATCCACTATCTCTGCAGCCACTTCTTTTAAGACCCTAGGATGCAGGCCATCAGGTCCAGGGGACTTGTCGGCCTTTAGCCCCATTAGTTTGCCTAGTTCTTTTTCTCTAGTGATAGAGATTGTTTTAAGTTCCTCCCTCCCTATAGCCCCTTGATTATGTACTATTATTGGGATGTTTTTAGTGTCTTCTACCGTGAAGACTGATCCAAAACAATTGTTTGGAGTCACTGCCATTTCTCTATTTCCCATTATTAATTCCCCAGTCTCATCCTTTAAGGGACCAATGTTTACTTTAGCTACTCTCTGCCTTTTTATATACCTGTAGAAGCTCTCACTGTCTGTTTTTATATTATTTGCTAGTTTACTCTCATACTCTATCTTCTCCTCTTTATAATTTTTTAGTCATCCTTTGCTGGTTTCTAAAAATTTCCCAATCCTCTGGCCTACCACTAATCTTCGCAACATTGTATGCATTTTCTTTCAACTTGATACCATCCTGAACTTCCTTAGTTAGCCACGGATGGTGCATCCTTCTCGTAGAGCCTTTCTTTCTCACTGGAATATACCTTTGCTGAGATTTATGAAATATCTCCTTAAATGTCTGGCACTGCTGATCTACCGTCTTACCCTTTAATCCAGTTTCCCAGTCCACTTTAACCAACTCTGTCCTCATACCCTTGTAATTGCCTTTATTTAATTTTAAGACACTACTTTCAGACACAAGTTTCTCACCCTCAAACTGAATTTGAAATTCTACCATGCTATGATCACTCTTTCCTAGGGGATCCTTTACTATGAGATTGTTAATTAATCCTGTCTCATTGCACATTACCAGATCTAAAATAGCCTGCTCCCTGGTTGGTTCCTCAATGTATTGCTCTAAGAAACCATCCCGAATACACTCTATGAACTCATCCTCAAGGCTATCCTTGCCAATTTGATTTGTCCAATCTATATGATGATTAAAATTGCCCATGATTATTGCAGTACCTTTCTTACAAGGATGGCAGATTTCCTTCCCTAAAGAACATTAGTGAACCAGATGGGTTTTTACGGCAATCCGATAGTTTCATGGTCACCATTACTGATACTAGCTTTTTATTCCAGATTTATTTAATCAACTGAATAGAAATCCCAGAATCCCAACTAATATATATATATAAATAGATTTATTTAGTAACCCTATTCGTCGCACCGTCTGACTCAGGTAGTATCACGAACAGGGTTACTAAATAAGTAACAATTACACGTTGCAATGTGTAACCTACTCGTATGTGTCTCATTCATAGTCTGAGTAATATTCTGAGGCACTGACTGCTGTTGGTGACACCACTGGTTTGTGCTGTGGTATAATATTACTGGTACAATGGGGGTAAAATATGGTTGCCGTAGAAGAACATGGCTACCGCCTACACACCTCCCTCCTGCCTTCCAGCGGAGATCAGGGAGGACGAGAAAAACAGTTGAGTGGGACTTGGTAAGGGAGACAAAGAAGAAAGAAAGAAAGAAAGACTTGCATTTATGCCTTTCATGACATCAGGATGTCCCAAAGCACTTTACAGTCAATGAAGTACTTTTGAACCATAGTCACATTTTTATTGTAGGAAATGCAACAGTCAATTTATGGACAACAAGGTTCCACAAACAGCATTCAGATAATGACCAGATAAACTGTTTTTTTAGTGAAGTTGGTTGATGGATAAATGTTGGCCAGGACACCAGGGAGAACTCCCCTGCTCTTTATTGAAATAGCACCACCTGATTTTTTTATATCCAGTGATAGGGCCTCGGTTTAATGTCTCTTCTGAAAGTCAGCAGCTCCGACAGTGCAGCACTCCCTCAGTACTGCACTGGGAGTGTCAGCCTAGATTTTGTACTCAAGTCTTTGGAGAGGGACTTCAAACCATAACCTCTGACTCAGAGGCAAGCGTGCTACCATCGGAACCACGGGAAAGGACAATAGATGAGTTTTGAATGAGTTACAATTGGTAGATGGAGAAGGATGGAAGGCCGCCAAGGAGGACAATAGAGACAACAAGTGTACTGATGGGAAAAATATGGATAAAGGTTTCAGCGACAGTGTAGTATGGTAGGGTCAGGAGGGAGGAGTAAGCAGTCTGGTGATAGATGGGATGTGATGTTTGAATCTCAACTCTGGGTTGTACATGATTTTTTTAATTCGTTCATGGGATATGGGCATCGCTGGCAAAGCCAGCATTAATTGCCCATCCCTAATTGCCCTTGAGAAGGTGGTGGTGAGCCGCCTTCTTGAACTGCTGCAGTCCGTGTGGTGAAAGTGCTCCCACAGTGCTGTTAGGGAGGGAGTTCCAAGATTTTGATCCAGCGATGATGAAGGAGCGGCAATATGTTTCCAAGTCAGGATGGTGTGTGACTTGAAGGGGATCTTGCAGATGATGGTGTTCCCATGCACCTGTTGCCCTTGTCCTTCTAAGTGGTAGAGGTCGCGGGTTTGGGAGGTGCTGTGGATGAAGCCTTGGCGAGTTGCTGCAGTGCATCTTGTAGATGGTACACACTGCAGCCACGGTGCGCTGGTGGTGGGGGGGAGTGAATGTTTACGGTGGTGGATGGGGTGCCCATCAAGCGAGCTGCTTTGTCGTGGATGGTGTCGAGCTTCTTGAGTGTTGTTGGAGCTGCACTCATCCAGGCAAGTGGAGGGTATTACATCACACTCCTTACTTGTGCCTTGTAGATGGTGGAAAGGATTTGGGGAGTCAGGAGCTGAGACACTCGCCACAGAATACCCATTCTTTGACCTGCTCTTGTTGCCACAGTATTTATGTGGCTGGTCCAGTTAAGTTTCTGGTCAATGGTGACTCCCAGGATCTTGATGGTGGACGATTTGGCGATGGTAATGCCGTTGAATGTCAAGGGGCGGTGGTTAGACTCCCTCTTGTTGGAGATATTCATTGCCTGGCACTTGTGTGACACAAATGTTAATTGTTACTGATCAACCACCTTTAGCCAGAAGTGCTGAGTGGGTGATCCATATCGGCCTCCTCCTAAGGTCCCCACCATCACAGAAGCCAGTCTTCAGCCAATTCGATTCACTCCACGTGATATCAAGAAATGGCTGAGCGCACTGGATACAGCAAAGGCTTGGGCCCCGACAACATCCCGGCTATCGTGCTGAAGACTTGTGCTCCAGAACTAGCCGGACCTCTAGCCAAACTGTTCCAATACAGCTACAACACTGGCATCTATCCGACAATGTGGAAAACTGCCCAGGTATGTCCTGTCCACAAAAAGCAGGACAAATCCAACCCAACCAATTACCGCCCCTTCAGTCTACTCTCAATCAGCAAAGTGATGGAAGGTGTCATCAACAGTGCTATCAAGTGGCACTTACTCACCAATAACCTGCTCACTGATGCCCAGTTTGGGTTCCGCCAAGACCACTCGGCTCCCAACCTCATTACAGCCTTGGTCCAAACATGGACAAAGGAGCTGAATTCCAGAGGTGAGGTGAAAGTGACTGCCCTTGACATCAAGGCAGCATTTGACCGAGTGTGGCATCAGGGAGCCCTAGTAAAGCTGAAGTCAATGGAAATCAGGGGGAAAAGGCTCCACTGGCTGAAGTCATACATAACACAAAGGAAGATGGCTGTGGTGGTTGAATGTTAATCATCACAGCCCCAGGACATCGCTGCAGGAGTTCCTCAGGGCAGTGTCCTAGGCCCAACCATCTTCAGCTGCTTCATCAATGACCTTCCCCCCAACATAAAGTCAGAAATGGGGATGTTCACTGATGACTGCACAGTGTTTAGCGCCATTCACGACTCCTCAGATAATGAAGCAGTCCATGCCCGCATGCAACATGACCTGGACGACATTCAGGCTTGTGCTTATAAGTGGCAGGTAACATTCGCGCCACAGAAGTGCCAGGTAATGACTATCTCCAATAAGCGAGAGTCTAACCACCTCCCCTTGACATTCAATGGCATTATCTTCACCAAATCCCCCACTATCAACATCCTGGGGGTCACCATTGACCAGAAGCTTAACTGGACCAGCCACATAAATACTGTTGCAGCAAGAGCAGGTCAGAGGCTGGGTATTCTGCGGCGAGTGTCTCACCTCCTGACTCCCCAAAGCCTTTCCACCATCTACAAGGCACAAGTAAGGAGTGTGATGGAATATTCTCCACTTGCCTGGATGAGTGCAGCTCCAACAACACTCAAGAAGCTCGACACCATTCAGGATAAAGCAGCCTGCTTGATTGGCACCCCATCCACCACCTTAAACATTCACTCCCTCCACCACCAGCGTACCGTGGCTGCAGTGTGTACCATCTACAAGATGCACTGCAGCAACTCGCCAAGGCTTCTTCGGCAGCACCTCCCAAACCCACGACCTCTACCCCCAGAAGGACAAGGGCAGCAGGCGCATGGGAACACCACCACCTCCAAGTTCCCCTCCAAGTCACACACCATCCTGACTTAGAGGTATATCGCCAACCCTTCATCATCGCTAGGTCTGAATCCTGGAATTCCCTCCCTAACAGCACTGTGGGAGTACCATCACCACATGGACTGCAGCGGTTCAAGAAGGCGGCTCCTTCTCCACCATCACCTTCTCAAGGGCAATTAGGGATGGGCAATAAATGCTGGCCTTGCCAGTGATGCCCACATCCCATAAACAAATTTTTTTTAAAGCCCAAGCCTGAATGTTGTCCAGGTCTTGCAGCATGCAGGCATGGACTGCTTCATTATTTGAGGAGTTGCGAATGGAACTGAACAGTGTGCAATCATCAGCAAACATCCTCACCTCTGACCTTATGATGGAGGGGATGTCATTGATGAAGCAGCTGAAGATTGTTGGGCCTAGGACACTGCCCTGAGGAACTCCTGCAGCGATGTCCTGGGGCTGAGATGATTGAACTCCAACAACCACAACCATCTTCCTTTGTGCTAGGTATGACTCCAGCCAGTGGAGAGTTTTCCCCCTGATTCTCATTGACTTCAATTTTACTAGGGCTCCCTGATGCCACGGTCGGTCAAATGCTGCCTTGATATCAAGGGCAGTCACTCTCACCTCACATCTGGAATTCTGCTCTTTTGTCTATGTTTGGACCAAGGCAGTAATGACGTCTGGAGTTGAGTGGTCCTGACAGAACTCAATCTAAGCGTCAGTGAGCAGATTATTTGTGAGTAAATGCCGCTTGATAGAACTGTCGGCGACACCTTCCAACACTTTGCTGATGATTGAGAGTAGACTGATGGGGCGGTAATTGGTCGGGTTGGATTTGTCCTGCTTTTTGTGGACAGGACATACCTAGGCAGTTTTCCACATTGTCGGATAGATGCCAGTATTGTAGCTGTACTGGAACAGCTTGGCTAGAGGACAAGCTGGGATGTGGTCTGGACCCATAGCATTTGCTGTATCCAGTGCACTCAGCCATTTCTTGATATCACGTGGAGTGAATCGAATTGGCTGAAGACTGGCTTCTGTGATGGTGGGGACTTCTGGCTAAAGATGGTTGCAAACGCTTCAACCTTATCTTTTGCACTCACGTGCTGGTCTCCGCCATAATTGAGGATGGGGATGTTCATGGAGCCTCTTCTTCCCATTAATTGTTTAATTGTCTACCACCATTCACGACTGCAAGTGGCAGGACTGCAGAGCTTTGATCTGATCCGTTGTTTGTGGGATCGCTAAGCTCTGTCAATAGCATGTTGTTTCTGCTGTTTAGCATGTTTGTAATCCTGTGTTGTAGCTTCACCAGGTTGGCACTTCATTTTTAGGTACGCCTGGTGCTGCTCCTGGCATGCTCTTCTGCACTCCTCATTGAACCAGGGTTGGTCCTCTGGCTTGATGGTAATGGTAGAGTGAGGGATATGCCGGGCCATGAGGTTACAGATTGTGATGGGATACAATTCTGCTGCTGCTGTTGTCCCACAGCACCTCATGGATGCCCAAGGTTTTATGCGTGGCTTGACTCAGCCTCAGTGAGTAGCCAGAGAGAAGGGTTGGAACCTGTGGCAAGGGAGCGGTGATGACCAAAAGCAAAAGTTGGGCTTGATCCCGCAAAGTTCTAACTCAGAGGCAAGAGTGCTACCACTGAGCCAATGCTAACAACATAGGAGGAGGCCATTTAGTCCATTGCGGCTGTCCCGACATGGGATCTTTGCATCTTGGGAATTCAGAATGAAAGAAACGCACCAAAAAATAGATTTTGTTTTAATGAATTCCTTACATTTGTAATGTTTGCAGTGGGAAATAGAAACCAAACTGCTCCTGTTTCTCTGTTCCCGTTAATGTGGATCCTAGTTCATACTTTATTACACTTACCAGGGACCTGATAATAAGGCAACTGTCTCATCTCAAGTGCAGTAGAACGTAACCGTTTAAAAATAAAGATGAGTTCAAATTTGAGCTGTATTTATACATAGCACGCTGTGTCACGTCTTCAGGAGAAGTATGCAATCAAAATGTCTCCCGCAGTGTAATGGAAATGGTGATGTTGCCAAGTATCAGGCCTTTGATCTTGGCATAGCAAGAGGTAGAGAAACAGTGTGTGGAAACCATGTAAGTGAAATCAGGGACTTCCCAGTGAAATGAAAGGATACCCCCAGAGCAAACAGTAAAACTTTCCAGCAACTTTAAATGTAACTGTAAATGAACAAATATCCCCCAAGTCATGACTAGAAATAGTAGATGCATTGCTGGTCATCTTCCAACATTCGATGGAATCTGGAACAGTAGCCATGGATTGGAGGGTAGCTAATGTTACCCCACTATTCAAAAAAGGTGGTAGAGAGAAAACGGCGAATTACAGACCGGTAAGCCTGACATCGGCAGTGGGGATTGTGGTAAACCACTTTTATCGTTCACTATCGTTACACTATAGTTATCACTGTTATAGTGTTATCACTGTTCTCACTGTTGTATCACTATACGAGGTCGCCTCTTGTCACGCTGTTATACCTGGGCTGACCATCACTGACTCCGCCCATGGCTCCACCTACCTGCCCAGGTATAAAGGTAGTCGACTGGCTGGTATTCCTCCTTGTTGGATCCGATCACCCATGAGGGTGGGCTCTGTTATTTAGTCAATAAAAACCTATAGTTACTTTCCTAACTCGTCGCTTTTCATTGGACGAATTGATAGGTATATCAATTTTATTGACTAAATTTTAAGATGTTTGACCAGCCAGACGCCCAGCCACAACAGCCACAGCAGCCTTCAGACGCCGAGCCACAACAGTCACAGCAGCCGGCTTGGCTGCGAGCCCTCAGACCACCGTACCTGGATCTAAATCCACGGGCAGCGAACTCAGCCCTCGACTTCGATCACTGGCTGGGCTGCTTTGAAGCCTACCTGGAAGAGTCCAGCGTGCCTCAGAGATCCAAGCGAAGAGTCCTGAACACCCAACTGAGCCCTAAAGTATTCGCGCTCATCCGGGACCTTAAAACATACGAGGACGCCATCAACCGGCTGAAAAGACAGTACCAAACCCCAGTAAACCCCATGTATACCAGGCACCTCCTAAGGTCCCGCCCGCAACTGCCAGGGGAGCCGGTGGAGGAATTTTTACGGGTGCTACAAGCACTCGGCAGAGACTGTAACTTTAAAGCAGTAACGGCGGCAGAAAATACGGAAGACAACGTCCGCGATGCCTTCGTGAAAGGCCTACGGTCCGACTACTCACGGCAGCGATTACTGGAAGCAAGGGACCTCGACCTGGACAAAGCTGCAGCCCTCGCTCTCTCCCTGGAGGTGGCCCATCGGGACCAGGAGGCGTTTTCCAGGTACTGTTCGCGACCCTGGGACTCGGGCCCGACCCCTACCACAATACCCTTCACCGCGCCGCCCCCGGGACCTACCTCAGCGTCGGCGTCCCGGACCCGATCGGGACCGCCACCCCCGGTACCGGCTCCGACATCGGACCCCCGCGGCTGCTTTTTCTGCGGCCAGGAGAAACACCCGAGGCCGCGCTGCCCAGCTAGGAACTCCACCTGCTCAACCTGCAGGAAGAAAGGCCATTTTGCTAAGGCCTGCAGGAGTGGATCTTCAGAGGCCAGCAGTGCCTCATGCGAACCGTGGGGGCGGCCATCTTCCTTCAAGGCAACAGAGGCCAGCATCCCCACACGTGAGTCATGGGGGCGGCCATCTTTGATCAAGGCAACCGACACCAATAGTGCCTCATGTGAGTTATGGGGGCAACCATTTTGTCCAACCTCGTGGGAGACGCCATTTTACCCACCACGCTCGACTGCCACCATGCCTCCGGACCCGACGACCGCCTCACCCGCAGACGACAACGACTCGCTCAACTACACACTAGCCTCCGTCACTCTGGATCAAGCCCGCCCGCATCACCTGTCCAAGTCGATGATGGACATCAAAGTAAACGGCCACGCCACGACCTGCCTGTTCGACAGCGGAAGCACGGAGAGCTTCATCCACCCAGACACGGTGAGCCACTACTCCCTCCCTGTCCTGCCAACGCGCAACCGAATCTCGATGGCATCGAGGTCCCACGCCACGGACATCAGCGGCTACTGTGCTGTGACCCTGTCGGTTAAGGGTACGGAGTATAAAAACTTTAAACTCCTCGTCCTCCCCCAGCTCTGCGCTGCCGTCCTACTAGGGCTGGACTTCCAATCCTACCTCCAAAGTGTCACCCTAGCATACGGTGGACCCCTCCCCCCACTCACAGTCGACAACCAGCGAATGTTAAACCGCCCACCGCGTAACACCTGCAGCCTATCCACCCTCAAGGTCCCGCCACCTTCCCTGTTCGCTAACCTAACCCCCGACTGCAAACCCGTCGCTACCAAGAGCAGGCGGTACAGCGCCGGGGACAGAGCCTTCATTAGCTATGAGGTGCGGCGCCTCCTGAAAGAGGGCATTATCGAGGGGAGCAGCAGCCCCTGGCGTGCCCAGGTCGTGGTTGTTAAGACCGGCGATAAAAATCGCCTGGTCATCGACTACAGCCAGACCATAAACAGGTACACCCAGCTGGACGCATACCCCCTCCCCCGCATATCTGACATGGTCAATCAGATTGCACAATACCGAGTATTCTCGACCATCGACCTTAAGTCGGCCTACCACCAACTCCCTATCCGCCCTGAGGACCGCCAGTATACAGCCTTCGAGGCGAACGGCCGCCTCTACCACTTCCTTAGGGTTCCCTTCGGCGTCACCAACGGGGTTTCGGTCTTCCAAAGGGAGATGGACCGGATGGTTGACCAGAACGGGCTGCATGCCACGTTCCCCTACCTAGATAACGTCACCATCTGCGGCCGCGACCGGCAGGACCATGACGTTAATCTGGAGAGATTCCTCCGTACGGCCCAACGGCTGAACCTCACCTACAATAAGGAGAAATGTGTGTTTAACACCTCGCGCCTTGCCATCCTCGGCTGTGTAGTAGAGAACGGAGTCATCGGCCCCGACCCCGAAAGAATGCGTCCCCTCATGGAGCTACCCCTCCCCCACTGTCCAAAGGCTCTGAAGAGAACCCTGGGGCTCTTCGCCTACTATGCCCAATGGGTGCCCAATTATGCAGACAAAGCCAGACCCCTCATGAAGTCCACATCCTTCCCCCTTACGGAGGAAGCGTGCGCAGCCTTCTCCCTCATTAAGGGAGACATCGCCAAGGCCACAATGCACGCAGTGGACGAGTCCATCCCCTTCCAAGTGGAGAGCGATGCATCCGACTTCGCCCTAGCCGCTACCCTTAACCAGGAGGGGAGACCAGTGGCCTTCTTCTCAAGGACTCTACAGGGCCCTGAGATCCGACACTCGTCGGTCGAGAAGGAGGCCCAAGCGATTGTGGAGGCGGTATGACGCTGGAGGCATTACCTGGCAGGCAAACGATTTACCCTCCTCACTGACCAGCGTTCGGTCGCTTTTATGTTTAATAACAAGCTGAGGGGCAAAATCAAGAATGACAAGATATTGAGGTGGAGAATCGAACTATCCACCTATGATTATGATATCTTGTACCGGCCAGGTAAGCTGAACGATCCCCCTGATGCTCTGTCACGAATTACATGCGCCAGCGCGCAAAGTGATAGACTTCAGACCCTCCACAACGACCTCTGCCACCCCGGGGTCACCAGACTTTACCACTTCATTAAGGCCCGCAACCTGCCATACTCCATCGAGGAGGTCAGGACCATGACCAGGAACTGCCAGACCTGTGCCGAGTGCAAACCGCACTTCTTTAGGCCGGACAGAGCAAGCCTGATCAAGGCCACCCGCCCCTTCGAGCGCCTGAGCATCGACTTTAAGGGGCCCCTCCCGTCCTCTGACCGTAATGTGTACTTCCTCAACATCGTTGATGAGTACACCCGTTTCCCCTTTGCCTTCCCCTGCCCAGACATGACCAGTACCACGGTCATCAAATGCCTGAACGACCTCTTCGCCTTGTTCGGGTTCCCAAACTATATACATAGTGACCGGGGCTCCTCCTTCATGAGCGAGGAACTCCATCAGTTCCTGCTAGCGAGAGGTATTGCTGCAAGCAGGACCACCAGCTACAACCCCCGAGGGAACGGCCAGGTGGAAAGAGAGAACGCGACGGTATGGAAGGCCGTCCTCTTAGCCCTAAAGTCTAAGGGACTCCCAACCTCCCGCTGGCAGGAAGTCCTCCCGACAGCGCTGCATTCCATCCGGTCACTACTTTGCACTGCCGTTAACGCCACCCCCCATGAACGAATGTTTGTTTTCCCCAGGAAGTCGACTACGGGAACCACTCTACCAACCTGGCTGACCTCTCCGGGGCCCGTCTTGCTGCGAAAGCACGTGAGGGCCCATAAAACGGACCCCCTGGTAGAGAGGGTGAACCTCCTGCACGCCAACCCCCAGTACGCCTACGTGGCCTACCCAGACGGGCGGGAGGATACTGTCTCCTTACGAAACCTCGCACCCTCGGGCACTCCGGAGGCACCACCTTTACCCCCCCCACCACCCCCCCAATCCCAGCCCAGGTAGACGGCATGCCGGAACCCCACAAGCCTTCGCCGGAACCCCACGAGCCTTCGCCGACCACGCAGACACCAGCATTAACACCGGATAATGCAACACCGCCGCTGCGACGATCGGAGAGGCTTACGAGGCCTCCGGACAGACTGACATACCAGAACTGGTAGTACACTTCACCCCGCCGGACTCAAATCTAAAGAAGGGGTGAATGTGGTAAACCACTTTTATCGTTCACTATCGTTACACTATAGTTATCACTGTTATATTGTTATCACTGTTCTCACTGTTGTATCACTATACGAGGTCGCCTCTTGTCACGCTGTTATACCTGGGCTGACCATCACTGACTCCGCCCATGGCTCCACCTACCTGCCCAGGTATAAAGGTAGTCGACTGGCTGGTATTCCTCCTTGTTGGATCCGATCACCCATGAGGGTGGGCTCTGTTATTTAGTCAATAAAAACCTATAGTTACTTTCCTAACTTGTCGCTTTTCATTGGACGAATTGATAGGTATATCAGGGATTTAATAGCAGAGCACTTGGAAAACAGTGACAGGATCGGACAAAGTCAACATGGATTTACAAAAGGTAAATCGAGCTTGACTAATCTACTGGAATTTTTTGAGGATGTAACTGGTAAAATAGATAAGGGAGAACCAGTGGATGTGGTGTGTTTGGACTTTCAAAAGGCTTTCGATAAGATCCCGCATAAGAGATTAGCGTGTAAAGTTAAGGCACATGGGATTGGGGGCAAGGTATTGACTTGGATAGAGAACTGGTTGGCAGACATAAAGCAAAGAGTTGGAATAAATGGCTCTTTTTCCGAGTGGCAGGCAGTGACTAGTGGGATACCGCAGGGATCGGTCCTTGGACCCCAGCTATTCACAATATATATTAATGATCTAGGCAAGGGTGCTAGGTGTAATATCTCCAAGTTTGCAGACGACCCAAAGCTGGGTGGGTATGTGTGCTGTGAGGAGGATGCCGAGAAACTCCAGGATGATTTGGACAGGCTGGGTGATTGGGCAGAAGCATGGCAGATGCAATATAACGTGGATAAGTGCGAGGTTATCCACTTTGGTGTCAAAAACAGGAAAGCAGATTATTATCTGAATTGCAATAGATTGGGAGAAGGGGAAGAGCAACGAGACCTGGGTGTCCTTGTGCACCAGTCGCTGAAGGTAAGCATGCAGGTGCAGCAGGTGGTTAAGAAGGCAAATGGTATGTTGGCCTTTGTAGCGAGAGGGTTTGAGTACAGGAACAAGGATGTCTTGCTGCAGTTATAGAGGGCCTTGGTGAGACCACATCTTGAGTATTGTGTGCAGTTTTGGTCGCCTTATCTGAGGAAGGATGTTCTTGCCATGGAAGGAGTTCAGTGAAGATTCACCAGGCTGATACCTGGGATGGCAGGAATGATGTATGAGGAGAGATTGGGTCGATTGGGCTTATACTCGCTGGAGTTTAGAAGAATGAGAGGGGATCTCATTGAAACTTATAAAATTCTGACAGGACTGGACAGACTAGAAGCAGGAAGGATGTTCCCGATGGTCGGAGAGCCCAGGACCAGGGGTCACAGTCTAAGGATAAGGGGTAAGCCATTTAGGACAGAAATGAGGAGGAATTTCTTCACCCAGAGTGTGGTGAACCTGTGGAATTCTCTACCACAGAAGGCAGTGGAGGCCAATTCATTAAATATATTCAAGAAGGAGTTGGATATATTTCTTAAGGCTAAAGGGATCAAGGGATATGGGGAGAAAGCAGGGACAGGGTACTGAATTTGGATGATCAGCCATGATCTCATTGAATGGCGGAGCAGGCTCGAGGGGCCGAATGGCCTGCTCCTGCTCCTATCTTCTATGTTTCTATGTTTCTATGACGGGGGCATGGGACATGGAATTGGCCAAGAAACACCACTCAACAGAAAACATCCTGGTCAACACGGGAACCTACTCCTTAGCAGAGGAGCCAGCCAGAAGGTCATTGCTTAGCTTTGTTGAGAGAAACCTTGCCATTGCCTGAGAGCCTTCTCTCCGTGTTACTAACTTCTCTGGAGTACAGGCGAGGCAGAATGTAAGATTCCACCGAACAGTGAAAATTCTAAACATGAGATGGGTTTCAAGAAACGTTGACTTAATGTTCAAAACTACAGGGGCTTGCCCACTAGCTCGGCGGGTATGTGGACTGTCTGCTGTGGCACTCAGCCATATGGACTAGGAAGAGCCCAGGTCAGAAAGGAAGAACTTGCATTTATATACCACCTGTCAGATCCTCTGGACATCCCAAAGCACTTCACAGCCAATGAAGTGCATTCACTGTTGTTTTGTAGGCAGTTGCAGCAGCCAAATTGCACAGCAAGATTCCACAAGCAATATTGAGAACAATGACCGTTTAACCTGTGTTGGTTGAGGGATAAATGTTGGCCTGGACATGGGGAGAACTCCCTGCCCTTCTTTGCAAACGTGTTATGGGCTCTTTTATGTCCACCTGAATGGGCAGGCATCTCGGTTTTATATCTCAGGTGAAAGGCAGCACCTCCTTTCCCCATTTTTCCCCATGGGTGTCAGCCAGTGGGACTCTCACCTCTGAGTCAGAAAGTTGTGGTTTCCAGCCTCACTCCAGCGCAGTGCTGAGGGAGTGCTGCACTGTCAGAGGTACCGTCTTTCGGTTGAGATGTTAAACCGAGGCCCCGTCTGCCCTCTTGGGTGGATGTAAAAGATCCCATGGCACTATTTCGATGAAGAGCAGAGGAGTTATCCCTGGTGTCCTGGCCAATATTTATCCCTCAACCAACATCACTAAAACAGATTACCTGGTCATTACCACATTGCTGTTTGTGGGAGCTTGCTGTGCGCAAATTGACTGCCACGTTCCCTACATTACAACAGTGACTACACTTCAAAAGTACTTCATTAGTTGTAAAAAGCTCATTGGGATGTCCTGAGGATCATGAAAGGCGCTATAAAAATGCAAGTCTTTCTTTTACTTTTTACTTTTCATTCCCAACAACAATCACGGAAAGAGTACTAAATTTCCCGCACAATAATCAGCATGGCTAGCAAGATAATGTCATTATTAATTAACTCATATGGTAAAAAAGAATCATTATTTATGAAAATCTTGTATCATCTATTTTCATTCGTGTAAGCTATCTGAAGAGATCATGGTGTCACAGCTTGAGCCATGCCTCATCCTATCTAAGCACTCGTTCTCAAGCTGCGGCATTGCAAAATGGTTCAATGCAAGCGGATACAAAGGCACCTGCTGCTTTATGATTTCGTGTAAATCTGGGCAGGGCCACATTTTCCAATTCCAATATCTGATGTTAATATTAAGAATAGCTCAGCGTGATTTTCTTTCTGCCAAAGACTCTGCCAACATCCCCCAAGCAACTCACAAGTAGCAGTTTTGTCTACAAGATTGATTACAGTCATAATTACTGGCGGTTAATGATACAATGCAACAAGATTTAGACTACTGTTTACCTGACTGCACGGACAGTGTGATCGTCCAGCCAGGTAGCTTCTGTAGTTTGTGAGAAAAGAAAAGGAACTCTTACGTAGAAATATTGCTTATATCATAGTTTAGCACAGCAGACGTAAACTATTTTCTCTACTGCTTGAGGAACTAGCTAGGCTTAATAACTAGTGGAAAATATGTATAAACACAGAACAATGCCCTTCCATCATAACCCTTAATAACCTTACTTCCCAAACAAGTATCTGTCCCCCTTGTCAACACCTCAATTGCATTGATATCAGATCCCTCCATGGCCTTGCCCCTCCCTATCTCTGTAAACTCCTCCAGCCCTACAACTCTCCGAGATCTCTGCACTAGCCTCTCGCGCAGCCCGATTTTAATCACTCCACCATTGGCGGCCATGCCTTCAGCTGCTTAGGCCCAAAGCTCTGGAATTCCCTGCCTGAACCTTTCCTTCTCTTTACCTCCTGCTCCTCCTTTAAGACGCTCCTTAAAACCTACCTCTCCGACCGAGCTTTTGGTCACCTGTCCTAATATCTCCTTATGTGAATCGGTGTCACATTTTGTTTGATAACACTCCCAGGAAGCACCTTGTGACGTTTTAAGTATGTTAAAAGGTGCTATATAAATGCAAGTTGTTATTGTTGTTGTACATCTATTGCCTTCTGGGCAGTGCACGCCACATTTTCACAAGCCTTCATGTGAGGAACTTTTACTTGGATTCATTTTCATCCGGCTTCGCGCAAAGGCTCAAATCTATATGCGATGACACACCTTGGCTTAAGCTTTAGCCAAAGATGTCGAAGAAGAATGATGGTGGATGTTTGTTAAGTAACTATACACATGAGAAATACAGTTTTGTGTATTTTGCGAGTGTATGTGAGGCGTTCTTTACTAAAATTAATGCATGTGCCTAGTCAGCGATTTCTATTGGGCAATAGAAGTCCTACTCCAGAGACATGAGCCTATAATTTAGGCAGACACTCCCAGTGCAGTACTGAGGGAGTGCTGGACTGTCAGAGGTGCTGTCTCTTGGATGAGACATTAAACCAAGGCCCACTCGGGTAGATATAAAAGATCGTGTACGTGGCACTAATTAAAGAAGAGCAGGGGAGTTCTTCTGGTGTCCTGGCCACTATTTATCCCTCAACCAACATCACTGAAACAGATTATCTGGTCATTATCTCATTGCTATTTGTGGGACCTTGCTGTGTGCAAATTAGCTTGCTGTGTTTTCCGACATTACAACAGTGACTACACTTCAAAGTAATTAATTGGCTGTGAAGCACTTTGGAACGTCCTGAGGCCATGAAATTCGCTAAATGAATGCATGTTTCTTTCTTTTTCTTCTTCTGCAAATGCTGATCTTACATTGTTTTGGGTTTGATGTGGGGTCACAAAGGCTTTCTGCAAGATCCACTTTCCATCATATCCACATAATTAAGCAAACTGTGATCACTGTGTTACTGTAATGTTTGGTAAGTAAACCATCAAAATCGGATTGCTTGAGACTAATTTCTTAATCTGAACAATTGCACCCACTCCCCTTGCATGCTACATCATTTCAACCGAGGAGAGGACAGGAATATTCACCTTCAGCACTTTGAACTGATTCCAGATCGAATCCTCCTGCTTCAATCAGTGGGGGTGAAATACGACTTGGGCGGAGACGTCAAAAACAGGCACCGTCGCATCTGGCGCCGGTTTATACGCCCCGCCCGATATTCGGTTCCAGGGGCGGCAGATGGGACACTGCCTGTTCTGCGTCCTGCCCAAGTCGAATTTCACCCCTGCTGTGTTTGTGTGTGTGTGTGTGTGTGTGTGTGTGTGTGTGTGTGTGTGTGTAGCGCCGTACACAAAACACTGCATAGGATTCCATCGCTGGGTCAGAATCCTGGAATTCGTTACCTAACACCATCGGGTGGGCGGGTAACCAGCACCACAAGAATTAAAGGGGTTCAAGTAGAAGGCCCACCATCACCTTCTGAGGACAACTGGGGGGCGGCCAATAAATGTGGCCTAAACAGCGTCTCCCACAGCCCAAGAACAATTTTTAAAAATTCTAAGCCGATTTTGCGATGCTCCACTCCTACAATCGCTCAAGAGAAGCACGATCACAGAACTGGCCCGATAGTGTTAAGTAACCAATCTGTGTCTTCTGTCAAGGAGGATCAGCATTAAGTATGGTGCCTCACACGATCAGCTATTGACTATATTTGAGTAGGGAGTTCACTTCTTAATTGAATCACTGCATCCTTTGGAGTTACAAGCACTGCTTGACTGTGGAAAATGAAAAATACACAATGGAAAATCAGATTGTTCTGCCCTACCAAATATTTTTCCCAATTTACTTCTCCCCCGCCCCATTTTTTTCTCTAGGCCCCCTCTTCTCCTCTCGGGCTGCGTTATGATTCCATCAGGAACTGGTCATTCTTCAGTATTTCTCCACCCACAGCCACCCCCCGCCCCAATGCTCTTTCTCTATGACAGCAAGCATTAGCAGGTTATCCAACTGCACCGGGCGCCAAAGTGGGGACCCAAACCTGTCCTCGCCCAGGTTCAACACTTTCCAAAAGGGGTCGCTGGGCAGAGATCGGCAGTGTGGAGTGGGAGCAGCTGCCAGGAATGTCCCAGCCCAAGTCCACGCATTTCTATTTTTTGTGGCACTGCATGGAGTGCAACTCCCGCGCAATTTACAAACTTGCGGCAACGTCTATTCGATGTCGTGAGCGCAAGCAGGCGCCCGTGCCCACTCCTAGCGAGAAAAGCAGCAGGCCGGGGAGCGGGGAGCTGCCCGAGCGGGTTGCCAACTCTGGTTGGACGTATTCCTGGAGCTTTCGTCACCAGACCGTCCCATCCAGTCCAACAGCCTTATTTCCATATCACCAATGTTTCTACAACTAATAAACGAAAATGCTCAAAGATCTCATTGAAACTTATAAAATTCTGACAGGACTGGACAGACTAGATGCAGGAAGGATGTTCCTGATGGTCGGGGAGTCCAGAACCAGGGATATCACAGTCTAAGGATAAACGGTAGGCCATTTAGAACAGAAATGAGGAGGAATTTCTTCACCCAGAGAGTGGTGAACCTGTGGAATTCTCTACCACAGAAGGCAGTTGAGGCCAATTAATTAAATATATTCAAGAAGGAGTTAGATATATTTCTTAAGGCTAAAGGGATCAAGGGATATGGGGAGAAGGCAGAGACAGGGTACTGAATTTGGATGATCAGCCATGATCACATTGAATGGCGGAGCAGGCTCGAGGGGCCGAATGGCCGACTCCTGCTCCTATCTTCTATGTTTCTAAGACAATGAAAAACAAGCGCACAATTTGTTTTAATGCCCCAATAATTTTTCTCCCGGGTTTTTGCTAGCAGCAGTGCCCAGGAGATTAATCTTTAATTCCTGGAGACTCCAGGGCAATCCTGGAGGGTTGGCAGCCCTAGCTTGTACGCACGAATGCACAGAGGTCTTGCTTGGTGGACAGAGTGTGAGTCGCACTCCGCCGTAGAACTCTGCTCTTTCTGGCTGCAACTTGAACTGATATGGCTGCCGTTATCAGATAGCACACTATAACTGCAGCCTAAGAAATTCAAACAAGGGGAAAATAAATAGACATATATATATATATATGTAGGCCCAGAAATTCGGGTCGGGGGCTTCCCGCGGGTGCAAGCCCCCGACCTACACTTACATATCGCGCTGACATTTGAAGACTGGGCCTGCTTGGATTTCCGGTCTGTGGCCCGGTTCAGCTCCCGGCGCGCTGTGCGTGCGTGATCCAGCGGCGTACTTAGTGCGATGAGCCGGCTGGGATCACGTGAGCACTGGGCAACCAATGGGAGTTTACAAAAGTCCATTCATGAGTTAGACATAAGACCTGTCAAACTCATGAAAAGTACGGGCGCCCAAAACACTACTTAAACTTTAAATAAAAGTTAAAAAAACATTCCAATAATTAAATTAACTATTAATAACTTTAATAAACTAATTTAAACAATTATTCAGATTTCTGACAACATTTTTTTTTCAAGAAATCGGGTCCAAAAATTAACTTACCTTACTGTAAATTCTTTAAAAATAATAAACCTGTGGAAAAAAAATTCTAACTTTAATTATTAGACCACTTACCTTATAAAACTAAGTCCTTACGTCTGCTTTATACATTCGTAAAAAGTGGAGGCCTTCACGCGCGGACAAACCTGTCAAAAAAAACGAAGTTCAACGCGTACGCGCGGCCTCAAACGTCGCTAGGGAGCCGCCTCTTAACCCCTTGGTTCAGAGGAGAGGAAATGCTGGTTTTCCGCGCATGCGCTGTGCATGCTGAAATCCGGCACTTCCAACGGGCCCACGTGTGAGTACCCCGTCCGTACTCACGCGTTGGGACCGGAATTACTGGGCCAATATTGAGTTTGGGGCTGTCAAACAAGCATTCTTCCAACTTAAATATATCGCAAGGGAAATAATCGCTGTTAATCTGTGTTTCCCTCGAGGACATCTCCTTTGTGAATGAAAAACAAAGGATCACAGGAGATTTGGGCCTTAATGGGAAATTGTAAAATTAAACCTTTGCTTGACAAAGTTGAACAAAGCGAAACGGGAAGAAGAGAAAAAAAGATAAATAGCTGTCAGGGTGGTTGACAAGACGCCAAAGCAAAAACAAACACTGCTAACAGTTGTGTTCTCCTCATGAGTTGGAGCAGTCCTGCGGTTAAGTAAACTACATTTGGCAGTTGATCGAGGCCAGACTAATAGAGTTGATGTACTCTTTGTGGATTTTTTTTTTTCTGTGGTGAACTACAAATCTCTGCACTGGGTTTCAGTGAGTGTTGCACAACAGCATTCAGAGTAAGGAACACATGAGGCGTTAAGGACATATTTAAATGGAAATACACAGTATGACAACAGCATATATCCTGGGAATTCTGGGCCCCCCTGGGCTCGACTAACTTTTTTTTAAACATTTCAGCTTGAGGCTCAAGAATTGTATAATATTCCAGTGGTTATGATAAGGTAATGTTAGCTTTATTGCTGTAACATACTGCTATATATTACTGGTTCTGAAACAAAACAGATGTTCCCTCTTCTCTTCCTTCCTGTTCTCTATTTTATCTTTTATTTAGTTAGCCTTCCCTAGCCTGACTATCGCTTTGGGTGACCATGAAGCCCATTTCTGATTGGCTGAATATAACAACCTAAGAACATAAGAAATAGGATCAGGAGTAGGCCATTTGGCCCTTTGAGCTTGCTCCGTCATTCAATAAGATCATGGCTGATCTTCTACCTCATCTCCACTTTCCTGCACTATCCCCAAATCCCTTGATTATCTATCGCTCTCTGTCTTGAATATACTCAACGACTGAGCCTCCACAGCCCTCTGGGGTAGAGAATTCCAAAGATTCACCACCCTCTGAGTGAAGAAATTTCACCTCATCTCAGTCCTAAATCGCCGACCCCTTATTCTGAGACTGTGACCCCTGGTTCGAGACACCCCAGCCAGGGGAAACATCCTCCCTGTATCTACCCTGTCAAGCCCTGTAAGAATTTTGTATATTTCAATGAGATCACCTTTCATTCTTCGAAACTCCAGAGAATATAGGCCTAGTCTACTCAATCTGTCCTCATAGGACAATCCTGCCATCCCAGGAACCATTCTGGTGAATCTTTGTTGCACTCCCTCTATGGCAAGTATATCCTTCCTTAGGTAAGGAGACCAAAACTGTACACAATACTCCAGGTGTGGTCTCATCAGGGCCCTATATAATTGCAGTAAGATGTCTTTACTCTTATACTCAAATCCCCTTGTAATAAAGGCCAACATATCATTTGCTTTCCTAATTGCTTGCTGTACCTGCATGTTAACTTTCAGTGATTAGTGTACAAGGACACCCAGGTCATAGAGTCATAGAGTCATAGAGTTTTACAGCACAGAAAGAGGCCCTTCAGCCCATCGTGTCTGCGCCGCCCATCCATCCCTGTCCAATCTAATCCCATTTTCCAGCATTTGGTCCGTAGCCTTGTATGCAATGGCATTTCAAGTGCTCATCCAAATGCTTCTTGAATGTTGTGAGGGTTCCTGCCTCTACCACCCTTTCAGGCATTGAGTTCCACATTCCAACCACCCTCTGGGTGAAAAAGTTCCTCCTCAAATCCCCTCTAAATCTCCTGCCCCTTACCCTGAATCTATGCCCCCTTGTTATTGACCCCCCTACTAAGGGGAAAAGTTCCTCTTTATCTACCCTATCTATGCCCCTCATCATTTTGTACACCTCAATCAGGTCCCCCCTCAGCCTTCTTTGCTCCAAGGAAAACAACCCCAGCCTGTCCAGCCTCTCTTCATAGCTGAGGCACTCCATCCCAGGTAACATCCTGGTGAATCTTCTCTGCACCCTCTCCAAAGCAATCACATCCTTCCTATAGTGAGGCGACCAGAACTGCACACAGTACTCCAGCTGTGGCCTCACCAGCGTTTTGTACAGCTCCATCATAACCTCCCTGCTCTTATATTCTATGCCTCGGCTAATGAAGGCAAGTATCCCATATGCCTTTTTAACCACCTTATCTACCTGTTCCGCTGCCTTCAGGGATCTATGTACATGTACACCAAGGTCCCTCTGACCCTCTGTACTTCCTAGGGTCCTACCACTCATTGTGTATTCCCTTGCCTTATTTGTCCGTCCAAAATGCATCACCTCGCACTTTTCAGGGTTAAATTCCATTTGCCACTTTTCCGCCCATCTGACCAACCCGTTTATATCGTCCTGTAGCCTGAGGCTTTCCTCCTCGCAATTTACCACCCCACCAATTTTCGTGTCATCTGCGAACTTACTGATCATACCTTTTACATTCTCATCCAAATCATTTATGTAGATCACAAACAACAAGGGACCCAGCACCGATCCCTGAGGTACCCCACTGGACACAGGCTTCCAGTCACAAAAGCAACCTTCGACCATCACCCTCTGCCTCCTGCCACTCAGCCAGTTTAGGATCCAACGCGCCAAGGCACCCTGGATCCCATGGGCTCTTACCTTCTTGACCAGTCTCCTATGCGGGACTTTGTCAAAAGCTTTACTGAAGTCCATGTAAACCACATCCACAGCATTTCCCTCATCCACCCCCCTAGTCACCCCCTCGAAAAATTCAATCAGATTTGTCAGACATGATTTACCCTTGACAAAGCCATGCTGACTATCCCCGATTAATCCTTGCCTCTCCAAGTGGAGACTAATTTTGTCCCTCAGAATTTTTTCCAATAATTTCCCTACCACAGATGTTAGGCTCACTGGCCTGTAATTCCCTGGTTTATCCCTGCTACCCTTCTTGAATAATGGTACTACGTTAGCGGTTCTCCAGTCCTCTGGTACATCCCCTGTGGCCAGAGAGGTTCTGAAAATTTGTGTCAGAGCCCCTGCAATCTCCTCCTTTGCCTCCCACAGCAGCCTGGGATACATCTCATCCGGGCCTGGGGATTTATCCACTTTTTGGCCTGCTAAAACTGCTAGCACATCCTCCCTCTCGATGCTAATATGTTCAAGTATGTCACAGTCCCCTTGCCCGATTTCTATGTCTGCATCGTCTTTCTCCATAGTGAACACAGATGCAAAAAATTCATTTAAAACCCCGCCTACATCATCTGGCTCTACACACAGATTGCCACTTTGGTCCCTAATGGGCCCTACCCTTTCCCTGGTTATCCTCTTGCCCTTAATATACTTATAAAACATCTTAGGATTTTCCTTTATTTTGCTCGCCAGTGTTATTTCATGGCCCCTCCTCGCCCTCCTAATTTCTTTTTTAAGTATGCCCCTGCACTTTTTATACTCCTCTAGGGCTTCTTCCGTCTTTAGTCTTTTGTAACTGCCAAAAGCCCCCCTTTTATTTCTAATGCAGGTCCCTCTGAACACCAACATTTCCTAATCTCTCAACATTTAAAAAATACTCTGCTTTTCTATTTTTCCCACGAAAGTGGATAAATTCACATTTCTCCACATTATATTCCATTTGCCATATTCTCACTCATTTAGCCTGTCCATATCCCCTTGAAGCCTCCTTGCATCCTCCTCACAACTTACATTCCCACCCAGCTTTGTATCATCAACAAACTTGGATATATTACATTTGGTCCCCTCATCCAAATCATTGATGTTGACTGTGAATAGCTGAGGCCCAAGCACTGATCCTTGCGGTACCCTACTCGTTACAGCCTGCCATTCCAGAAATGACCCATTTATTCCTACTCACTGTTTTCTGTCCGTTGACCAATCCTCAATCCATGCTAATATAATGGCCCAGAAATTCGGGTCGGGAGCTTCCCGCGGGTGCAAGCCTCCGACCTGCACTTGCCTAGCGCGCCGGCCGTTGAACTGTGGACCTGCATGGGATTCCGATCCTGGGCCTCCTCCAACTGCCGGCGCGCAGTGCTTGCGTATCCCAGGGGCGCAGTTAGTTCGATGCGTCCCCTGGGATCACGTGGGCCATGGAGAGCCAATGGTAGCAGGGAATGCTTCATTCATAAAATTGACAGGAAGAGCTGTCAAACTTATAAATACTATAAGCCCCAAAACATCAATAAAACTTCAAATAATTTTTTTTTTAAATCACATTTTTAAAATAACTATAAATTACATAAAATAACTATTTTAAACTGTTAAGTCTGTGTGTTATAGTGAGAATTACTACACAGACCACAAGAGTAAATTTTAACAGGTCTTTACTAGTCGAAGGTCAGGGCGGAACTGCCCAATAAATCATTACACAGCACTTATATACCGGTGTGGTCACCACCGGTATTACAGTATACCGCAGCCAAGATAAAGTAGTGCAACCCTTAAAATAGTTCTCTTAAAGGTGGAACGGTTACATACACTACATAAACAATAATTTAAATTTTTGAAAAGATTAATTACATGTTCTAACGGGGCTAAAAATAAACTTACCTTTCTTTAAAGTATTTAAAAATAATAAACCTGTGGAAAAAATGTTTTAATTTTACTTCATCACTTACCTTGTTAAAAGCGGGCCTTGCGCCTGCTTTTTACATGTGTAATTCCTGGAGACTTACCCTCCCGGAGAAACCTGCAAAAAAATCGGAATTTCCAGGCGTATGCGCTGTCTCTCCGGCGCACGCGTTTGACCTGTGAACCCCTTCCTTTAAGGGAACGGAAGTTCCGGTTTCCCACGCATGCGCAGTGCATGCACGAAACCGGCACTTCCGTTGGGCCTACGGGTGAGTACCCCGTGCGTACTCACCCGTGGAGACCCGAATTTCTGGGCCATTACCCCCAATCCAATAGACGGTGAAAGCCAATGGGGAGATGGATTGCTAATGTTTGACCTGATTCCATCACTGAGGTGACAGGTCAAAGTTTTGACCTGTTTCTTGGCTGACTCAGCTAACTGCAGGTACCTGACCACATAGCAGCCAGGTTAGAAGGATGCTCTCCACTGGGGATCTGGTGTGGAGAGTGTTGCCTGGAGCAGTTCCTACAAACCAATGTTTAAATCGCTTCATTATAAATTGTGAAGCGGACATAAGGAGGCTACAAAGGGATATAGATAGGTTAAGTGAGTGGGCAAAGATCTGGCAAATGTAGTATAATGTGGGAAAATGTGAAATTGTCCATTTTGGCAGGAAGAATAAAAAAGAAACATATTATCTAAATGGTGAGAGATTGCAGAGCTCTGAGATGCAGAGGGATCTGGGTGTCCCAGTGCATGAATCGCAAAAGGTTAGTATGCAGGTACAGCAAGTAATTAGGAAAGCTAATAGAATGTTAACGTTTATTGCGCGGGGAATTGAATACAAAAGTAGGGAGGTTATGCTTCAGTTATACAGTGCATTGGTGAGACCACATCTGGAGTACTGTGTACAGTATTAGTCTCCTTATTTAAGGAAGGATGTAAATGCGTTGGAAGCAGTTCAGAGAAGGTTTACTAGACTAATACCTGGAGTGGGCGGGTTGTCTTATGAGGAAAGGTTGGACAGGCTAGGCTTGTATCCGCTGGAGTTTAGAAGAGTAAGAGGTGACTTGATTGAAACATATAAGATCCTGAGGGCTCTGGACAGGGTGGATGTGGAGAGGATGTTTCCTCTTGTGGGGGAATCTAGAACTAGGGGTCACTGTTTAAAAATAAGGGGTCGCCCAATTAAGACAGAGATGGGGAGAAATTTTTTCTCACAGAGGGTCGTGAGTCTTTGGAACTCTCTTCCTCAGAGGGCGGTGGAAGCAGAGTCTTTGAATATTTTTAAGGCAGAGGTAGATAGATTCTTGATAAGCAAGGGGGTGAAAGGTCATCAGGGGTAGGCGGGAATGTGGAGTAATCAGATCAGCCGTGATCTTATTGAATAGCAGAGCAGGCTCGAGGGGCCGAGTGGCTTACTCCTGCTCCTAATTTGTATGTTCGTATGTATGTTCATGGACCCCCAGGTGCCTGTACGTTTTGTGGTCTAGATGAACTTAAGAACATAAGAAATAGGAGCAGGAGTAGGCCACATGGGCCCTCGAGCCTGCTCTGCCATTCAATAAGATCATGACTGAACTTTAACATCAACGCCACTTTCCTGCCCTATCCCCATATCCCTTGATTTCCTTAGCACCCAAAATCTATCGATCTCAGTCTTGAATATACTTAATGACTGAACATCCACAGGAAGGGAATTTCAAAGAATCACAACCCTTTGAGTGAAGAAATTTCTCCTCATCTCAGTCATAAATGGCTGTCCTCTTATCCTGAAACTATGACCCCTAATTCTAGACTCGCCAACCAGGGAAACAACCCCTCAGCATCTACACAATCAAACCCTCTAAGAATTTTATGCATTTCAATGGGATCACTCTCATTCTTCTAAACCTCAAAGAATATAGGCCCATTCTATGCAATCCGGGTATCACATTTACACAGAGAGTGAGAGGTTGCTGCCCCCTTTGGCATTATTTGGTGGGGCAGCTCCTCAATTTCTGCTACACGCTCCTGATCTTTGGCCACACAGTGCGGAGCAGGGGGGAAGGCAGGCAGGCCGGAGGACCTCCTAGTGGGTCTACTCCTGGGTCTGGCCAACATGGCCATCCACAGGGTCCAGGTTGGACACAGCCAGTGGGGTGTGGTCGCTCTAGCTGCCCGCCTCTCTTCCGTGACTATGTCTGTGCCCAGGTGTCTGCGAAGATGGAGCGCGCAGTGTCCACCGGGTCCAGTGGGTGCCGGGGGGACTGGAGTGTGTAGTAGACACAGGAAATAATATTTTTATTTAATTCGATATGGCTCCTTTGTTTTTTATGATTTTGTTTTCTATTAGTTGTGCCCCTTTAAAAGGCAACACTTTTGTTAGATCTCTTTTGTTCAATAGGCTCGAGTGGAGCATAAACGTTGCCATGGACTGGTTGGGCCGAATGGCCTCGTTCTGTGCTGTATATCCTATGTAATCTTATGCAGCAGAAGGATGCTCTGAACTAAACAATCTCAGGATGGAGACAGAGAGGAAGGAATTAATTGTCGTCTGCAAGAAAGATATTTAAAAATATTGATTTCCCGCCCCCCGCCCTGCCTCCCCTTGCAAATATTGAGCGCCTGACAAATAATTTGCAAGAGTTGTTAAATGGGGTTGGGTGGGGGAGAGTAGTGAGGTCAGAGTTTTGAAAGCCATTCCAATTCCCATCACTGCATTGAGCATGGAATGGAGTATTGTGGTATTCCTGCTCAACTCACAACAACAACAACAACTTGTATTTATATAGCATCTTTAACATAGTAAAACGTCCCAAGGCGCTGCACAGGAGTATTTTAAGACAAAAAATTTGACACCGAGCCACATAAGGATAAATTAGGGCAGGTGACCAAAAGCTTGGTCAAAGAGGTAGGTTTTAAGGAGCGTCTTAAAGGAGGAAAGAGAGGTAGCGAGGCGGAGAGGTTTAGGCAGGGAATTCCAGAGCTTAGGGCCCAGGCAACAGAAGGCATGGCCACCAAAGGTTGAGCGATTATAATCAGGGATGCTCAAGAGGGTAGAATTAGAGGAGCGCAGATATCTCGGGGGGCTGTGGAGCTGGAGGAGATTACAGAGATAGGGAGGGGCGAGGCCATGGAAGGATTTGAAAACAAGGATGAGAACTCAGCGCTGATACAAGCTATCCTTGAGAAGGAATGTGAATGCGAAACCCAACAGTAGATATCATGGATATTGCTGCCAGCACTCACACTTTACAGCTAATCTCATGCCTTGTAATGCATTTTCTTTGAACAATCAGAACTGAGAACTGTCAGGGAAATGTCTGCTGAGGATTGTGGTTTTTGTGAGCTTTGAAAGAGCAGAGATGATACCTTGCCTATCAGCTGTGCGATATGTCCGTGTGAGTTTGCAAAAAAAAAATCTAATCGCAAATTCGGGTCTCTGGATTATCAGGCAAAATAGCTTCTGCTGATCCACAAGTACAAGTACAGAACTGTAATGATATAGTCGGAGCATTTATAGATGTTGCCTTACTTGTCTTGCTGCAATTATATAGGGCTTTGGTGAGACCACACCTGGAGTACTGTGTACAGTTTTGGTCTCCTTACCTACGGAAGGATATACTTGCCTTAGAGGCGGTGCAACAAAGGTTCACTAGATTGATTCCTGGGATGAGAGGGTTGTCCTATGGGGAGAGCTTGAGTAGATTGGGCCGATACTCTCTGGAGTTTAGAGGAATGAAAGGTGATCTCATCGAAAGGTATAAAATTCTTAGAGGGATTGACAGGGTAGATGCTGAGAGGTTGTTTCCTCTGGCTGGTGAGTCTAGAACTCGGGGTCACAGTCTCAGGATAAGGGGTCAGCCATTTGAGATGAGAAGAAATTTCTTCACTCAGAGGTTGGTGAATCTTTGGAATTCTCTACCCCAGAGGGCGGTGGAGGCTCAGTTGTTGGGCATATTCAAGACAGAGATCGATAGATTTTTGGGTACTAAGGCAATCAAGGGATATGGGGATAGGGCGGGAAAGTGGAGTTGATGTAGAAGATCAGCCATGATCTTATTGAACAGCGGAGCAGGCTCAAGGATCCTTGTGGCCTACTCCTGCTCCTGTTTCTTATGTTCTTACTTTAGTAAATATTGGTGCTTCCTACCAGTTTGATTCTGCAATTTAGAGTCATACCCTCAACAACCAGTATCTGACCATATTAGACAACTGGTTATTCCAGGCTGCAGAAAACAAGTAGTCTGTAGGATAGAGTTTGGAAACAGAGGTTTAGCTGCTGAATGTAAAATTGTTTTAAATCTTAATAAAGTTCTTCGTTTTTCATTCAACCTTGGGTTACTGTGAACCCCAAAAAGCAAATTCAAAAAAGAAATTAAGATCTATCACAGTGGGTTATAAAATCGTCTTCCAAGGAAATCTCATGAACTTCATGCTTTTTTTTATACCTTCTAGCACCAACTTATTTCTACCTTCTCAGCGAAACAGTGAAAGAAAAGTTTCAAAGTGGATTGATTTCCACTTGCTGATCCTACTGACAAACTGCTCTGCAGAGTCCAGTAGCAGCCCTGCCCTGTGTCAGCAGATGTTGATATCGCATGTCTTTGCTATCGCTGGTTAACATAGCAATAAGAAACTAGAAACGGCAGCAAAAGAAAGAACAGAAGAAATAGGAGCCGGAGTCGGCCATTCGGCCCCTCGAGCCTGCTCCGCCATCTAATGAGATCATGGCTGATCCGATTTTGACCTCAACTCCACTTTCCTGCCCGCTCCCCATAACTCTCGACTTCCCTGTTGCTCAACAATCTGTTTATCTCAGCCTTGAATATATTCAATGACTCCGCTTCCACAGCTCTCTGGGGAAGAGAATTCCAAAGATTCACGACCCTCTGAGAGAAGAAATTCCTTCTCATCTCCATCTTAAATGGGTGACCCCTTATTCTGAAACTATGCCCCCTCGTTCTAGATTCCCCAAAAAGCTTTTTTTAATCAAGAGATTGCTTACAAAAGCAGCTTTTGGCAGCGATTGAAGCAGAAAATGAGTTTTTTCTTTGTATCCAGGGTCGCCCTGCACTGACACGAAAAATTTTGAAGGCAGACCTCTTTGATGCCGGGTTTGCATTGCCCAACTGTTTCTCCTTGGCAGGGATCTGCCATGTGTTTTGGCACATTCCACATTCACTCCCTCCACCACCGGCGCACCGTGGCTGCAGTGTGTACCATCTACACAATGCACGGCAGCAACTCGCCAAGGCTTCTTCAGCAGCACCTCCCAAACCCACGACCTCTACCGTCTAGGAGGACAATGGCTGCAGGCACATGGGAAACCCACCACCTTTAGGTTCACCTCCAAGTCACACACCATCCTGACTTAGAAGTATATCGCCGATCCTTCATCATCGCCGGGTCAAAATCCTGGAACTCCCTCCCTAACAGCACTGTGGGAGTACCTTCACCACATGGACTGCAGCAGTTCAAGAAGGCAGCTCACCACCACCTTCTTGAGGGTATTTGGAGATGGGCAATAAAAGCTGGCCTTGTGAGCGATGCCCACATCCCATATGCTAATTGCATTTTTTTTTTAAAAGATGCGCAATGTTATAAATCTCATCATCATAAAGAAACTACTCATGAAATAATGCTGGACAGCCAGCTGGTGGCGCCATCCAAGGAGTATAAATACTCGGGCGTGGGCCCAGCTTGTCCAGGGACATTTTGTAAGACAGGAACTAGTGAAGTACAACTAGACCTCCATGTTCTGAAACAAGTTGATTAAAGCCTTGCTTTATACTCAAACCAAGTGTGTAGTGAGTTTTATTACATCACGCAGTGGGCGAGAAGTCATATTGTCAACTAATTTCCTGGCCAGAGGTGTCAGGGCAAGGTCAGCGCAGTCCACTAAAGGGAAGCCCAAGTTGCTGATCTGAATGAGCAGAATGTGAGAAGCAGAAGAAATTGGTGGCACCTGTCAGTGTGCCATTGGCAGCACCTCCTGAGGTTGGCACTCTCTGCTGCCAGATGCTCCAGAATAGCCTCCTTTATGTTACAGTGCTGCCTCCTGCGCACCATGCCACGAGAGAGTTGTGCCAACACTGGAGAGGTGGCAGAGGAGAATAGCAACAGCAATAGCTTGCATTTATATAGTACCTTTAATGTAAAGGGCATGGCTGTTCCCATTAGTTGATGGTACAAGGACTAGGGGCCACAGATTTAAGGTTTTGGGCAAGAGATACAGGGGGGATGTGAGGGAAAACTTTTTTACGCAGCGAGTGGCAGCACGGTGGCATAGTGGTTAGCACTGTTGCCTCACAGCGCCAGGAACCCGGGTTCGAATCCGGCCTCGGGCGACTGTCTGTGTGGAGTTTGCACATTCTCCCCGTGTTTGCATGGGTTTTCTCCGGGTGCTCCGGTTTCCTCCCACAGTCCAAAGATGTGCGGGTTAGGTTGATTGGCTATGATAAATTGGCCCTTAGTGTTAGGGGGATTAAATACGTGGGGTTACAGGGATAGGGTGGGATATGTGTTGGTGTAGGGGTTACGGGGATCGGGTGGGATATGTGTCGGTGCAGGCTCGATGGGCCGAAATGGCCTCTATCTGCACTGTGGGGGTTCTGTGTTCTGTGTGAGTGGTGAGGACCTGGAACTCGCTGCTGACAGAAGTGGTGGAAGCGGAGATACTCAATGTTTTCAAGGGGAGACTGGATGGGCACTTGAGGGAAATAAACTTGCAGGGCTACGGGGATAGAGCGGGGGAATGGGACTGACTGGATTGCTCTACAGAGAGCTGACACGGACTCGACGGGCCGAATGGCCTCCTTCTGTGCCTCTATGACTCTATGTTCCAAGGTGAGTCACAGAGGCGTAATCAGACAAGCATGGATGCCAAGCCAAAGAAAAAGATATTAGGAGGGGTGACTAAAAGTTTGGTCAGAGAGTTGGGTCTTAAGGAGGGGCTTAAAGGTGGAGAGGCAGAAAGGAGGAGGGAGTGATTCCCAGAGATTTGAGTTTAGACGGCTGAAGGTACGGCCAACAGTGGTGGGGCAAAGGGAGGGTGGGTGGGTGCGGGGGGAGGTGAATAAGAGGTCAATCAGAGGAATGGAAATGTCGAGGTCGGGGGCATTGTGGGGCTGGAGGAGGTTACAGAGATTGGGAGGGGCGAGGCTATAAGGGGATGTACATGCGAGGACGAGAATTTTAAATTGCGGGGGCTAGAAGTCAATGTAGGTCAGCAAGGACAGGAGTGATTGGTGACCGGGACATGTTAGAATACGGGCAGCAGCGTTTTGAATGAGCTGAAGTTTACGAAGCATGTAGGATGGGAGCGTGGAGCAATGGAATAGTCAAGTTTATTGGCGACAACAACAACAAGAACAACTTGTACTTATCAAAAAAGGTGACTCAACTGTGGCTAACATGGGAAATTAGAGATAACATAAGATCCAAAGAGAGGACGTATAAATTGGCCAAAAAAAGCAGCAAACCTGAGGATTGGGAGCAGTTTAGGATTCAGCAAAGGAGTACAAAGGGATTAATTAAGAGGGGGGAAATAGATTATGAAAGTAAGCTTGCAGGGAACATAAAAACTGACTGTAAAAGCTTTTATAGATATGTGAAGAGAAAAAGATTGGTGAAGTTGTTGAGATACCGCGGCAAACGTGGGAGTCGAGGCCAGAGCTATTGAAAACACAACTGCTTTATTCCAACCACATGACAAACAGGAACTAGAAAAGCCCGTGCATCCACTTAAATACTTCCCAGACAGGAAGTGCTCCCGGCAGCCTGTCCCTGCGGGAAACAAGTTGCTGGAGGAAAGGGCCCCCGGCTGGGGGCTTCTGCTTAGACTGTCTGTGCCGCCGTGAGCGGATTATGTCCAGTGGTGGCGTGTCGCCACAGAGCTCCCCCCAGAATCCGCTTAGGAGGAGTGGACGAGTCGTGACGGTGGTCTAATGGTTCTGCCGCAGCGGCTCTGAGTGGTCGCCGGTCTGGTTGGTTGGGTCGGGCGGTTCGCCGCCGGCTGTGCTGGCTTGCCGGGGGGACGGCCTCTAGTTGGAGGCTGGGCCACGGGGACCTGTTCCCCTGGTTCTGTGTGTGCTGGTTTGAGCCGGTCGATGGAGACTGTCTCGACCCTGTCGCCGAGTCGCAGCTTGAAGACCTTGTCCCCGGTTTGCAGTACCTCGTACGGACCATCGTACGGGGGTCGCAGGGGCCCACGGTGCGCGTCGTGTCGCACGAAGACGAAGCGCGCCTGCTGTAAATTTGGCGGGACGTGAGGTGCGAGTTCGCCGTGTCGGTTGACCGGAAGTGGGGCGAACTGCTGAGCGGAAGAGAAAGAGTCAAGCCGCTGCTGTTCGGCTGACCAAGGCTTGGTAGGCTCCGGAAGGAATTCGACTGGGACGCGCAGCGGTTGTCCGTAGACTAACTCCGCTGCCGAGGACTGGAGGTCTTCCTTGACCGCGGTGCGTAGGCCGAGTAGCACCCACGGTAGGCGGTCAGTCCAGGTACTGTCCTGCAGGCCGGCGCGGAGTGAGGCCTTGAGTGACCTGTGGAAGCGTTCACAAAGTCCGTTGGCCTGCGGGTGGTATGCCGTGGTGCGGTGGAGCGTCACCCCGAGGTTGCGTGCTGTGGCCGTCCAGAGTTCGGAGGTGAACTGGGCGCCTCTGTCGGAGGTTATGTCGGCCGGTACGCCGAACCACGCAACCCAGGTGTTAACGAACGCCCTGGCGATGTCGACTGTGGTGGTGGAGGTCAGCGGCACTGCCTCAGGCCAGCGTGTTTTGCGGTCGACCATCGTGAGGAGATAAGTTTGGCCTTGCGATGGCGGCAGGGGACCGACGATGTCGACGTGTACGTGGTCGAAGCGGCGGCTGGGTACCTCGAAGTCTCCCAGGGGTGCTTTGGTGTGCAGCTGTACCTTAGCCCGTTGGCAGGCGAGGCAGGAGGTGGCCCAAGTCCGAACATCTCTGCTGAGGCCGCGCCAGACGAAGCGCTTGGAGAGGAGTTTGACAGATGCGCGGGAACCCGGGTGAGAGAGCCCGTGGAGCGCGTCGAAGACGCGGCGGCGCCAGGTCTCAGGGACGACCGGCCTGGGTTGGCCGAGTGAGACGTCGCACGTGACTGCCGTGGCTTCGGGCCCGTGCGCGACCTTGGCTAGGCGTAGCCCTGGCAGGCTGGTAGCCGCCGAGAGGAGGTCTGGGTCCGTGAGCTGGGCCGCTGCTAGTTGTGCGTAGTCGACCGCGAGGTGATTCGCACAGACGGCGGGACGGGAAAGGCAGTCGGCGACCACGTTGTCTCTACCGGAGACGTGCTGAATGTCCGTAGTAAACTCAGAGACGGCCGCGAGCTGGCGTTGCTGCCTAGCGGACCAGGGTTTGGTGTGCTTGGCCATCGCGTATGTGAGTGGCTTGTGGTCCACATACGCGGTGAAGGGGCAGCCTTCCAGGAGGAACCTGAAACGCCGGACCGACAGGTGGAGTGCGAGAAGCTCGCAGTCGAAAGTGGAGTATTTGACCTCCGGGGGGCGCAGTTGGCGGCTGTAGAAGGCAAGTGGCTGCCACGCGCCATTGACCCACTGCTCGAACACGGCCCCGACCGCGTGGTCGGAGGCGTCGGTGGTGAGCGCGACCCGGGCATCGGCCCTCGGGTGCGCGAGCAGAGTGGCGTCGGCGAGCGCGTTTTTGGTGGCGTCGAAGGCGGCTGCCGTGTCAGTGGTCCAGGCTACGTCCATCTTGCCGGATTTTCCTCGGAGGGAGTCGTATAGGGGCTTCATGAGGGCTGCGGCTCTGGGGATGAACCTGTTGTAGAAGTTCACCATCCCGAGGAACTCCTGGAGGCCCTTGATGGTTGTGGGGCGGGGGAATTGCTGGACGGCCTGCACCTTGTTGGGCAGGGGGACGGCCCCAGCAGGGGTGATGTGGTGACCGAGAAAATCGATCTCGGTTAGGCCGAATTGGCACTTCGCCGGGCTGAGGATGAGCCCGTGTTGGGCTAGGCACCCGAACAGGATGCGAAGGTGTTCGAGGTGTTCCTGTTTGGAGGAGCTGGCCACGAGAATGTCGTCTAGATAGACGAATAGGAAGTTCAGGTCCCGGAGGACTGAGTCCATAAGGCGCTGGAAAGCCTGTGCTGCATTCTTGAGGCCGAAGGGCATCCTCAGGAACTCGAACAGGCCAAATGGGGTGATGACGGCCGTTTTGGGGATGTCCGCGGGGTGTACGGGGACTTGGTGGTAACCGCGCACCAGGTCGACTTTGGAAAAGACGGTTCGTTCGGCCAGTCGGGCCGAGAAGTCCTGGATGTGTGGCACCGGGTATCGATCGGGGGTGGTGGCGTCGTTGAGGCGGCGGTAGTCCCCGCAAGGGCGCCAGCCTCCGCCGGGCTTGGGGGCGATGTGGAGGGGCGAGGCCCAAGGGCTGCTGGAGCGGCGGATGATGCCGAGTTGTTCCATGTTGGTGAACTCGGCCCGCGCGATTTCCAGCTTGGCCGGGTTGAGTCTGCGGGCGTGGGCAGAAACTGGGGGGCCGGTGGTGGGGATATAGTGTTCCACACCGTGCTTGGCGGCTTTGGCCGAAAAGGTCGGTTTAGTGAGGGCGGGAAACTCAGCTAGGAGTGCCGAGTAGTCGTCCGTGGCTCTGGCGAGGCAGTAGGTCGTCAGGCCGGCCGAACGGGCCGGGGTAAAGGCGCCGGGGATGGGGGCCATAGTGTTGATGTCGACGAGGCGGTGCCTCGGAATGTCGACAAGGAGGCCGTGGGCGCGTAGGAAGTCGGCGCCGATGAGTGGGCAGAGGACCTTGGCTGTGAGGAACTCCCAGCGGTAGCGGCGGCCCGCGAGGTCGAGCGTGACCATGCGGGTGCCATATGTGCGGATTTCAGAGCCGTTGGCTGCAGCCAGTGTGATACCCCGTGTGCCGCGTTGGATCTCGAGGGCGGAGGCGGGGGTGATGCTGTGCTGCGCCCCTGTGTCGCACAGAAATCGGCGGTTGGTTCTGTCGTCAGTGACGTACAGTAGGGGCTCCTTCTGCCCCGCGGCCATCGCGGGGGCCGGTGCGGGGGGGGGTTTGAAGGAACACGGTGGCGTGCAGCGTTGAGCCCTAGCGCCAAAACGGGTGTGGTAGTAGCAGTGACCCGGAGTGGTAGGGCGGTCGGGCCTAGCGGCCCGGGAAGACCGCGTGGTCGTTGCTGTGAGGTCGGGCGCGACGTCGCGAGCGGCCTGTGCAGAGAGCAGCCGGTCGGCCTTTTCGGCTATATCATTCAGGTCCGTGGAGTCAGACTCCACAATGAGCAGGCGGATGCTGGCGGGGAGCTGCCGAATGAAAAGCGTGCGAAAAAGGGCGCCGGGATTTTTGTCGTCTGAGAGGGACAGCATGTGGGAAAGCAGGTCTGATGGTGAAGCGTCACCAAGGCCGGGGAGGTCCAGGAGTTGGCAGTGGCGCTGGTAAGAGGACGTTTGAAATTTTTTAAGTAGCGCAGCCTTCAGATGTTCGTACTTGCCCTCCGTTGGTGGATTCTGCAGCGCTGCCCAAACCTTGGGGACTGTAGCGTAGGTGAGCGAGGCGACGAGGTAGTCGTACTTCGTGGCGTCGACTGTAATGCCTTTCAGCCGGAATCTGGACTCAGCTTGAACGAACCAGGCTTCGGCGAGGTTCTCCCAAAAGTCTGGTAATTTAACCGTGACTGCGTTTGTATCCGCCATGCTAGCTTAGGATTCGTCCTGAGCGTCGGGGTCACCAGTGTTGAGATACCGCGGCAAACGTGGGAGTCAAGACCAGAGCTATTGAAAACACAACTGCTTTATTCCAACCACATGACAAACAGGAACTAGAAAAGCCCGCGCATCCACTTAAATACTTCCCAGACAGGAAGTGCTCCCGGCAGCCTGTCCCTGCGGGAAACAAGTTGCTGGAGGAAAGGGCCCCCGGCTGGGGGCTTCTGCTTAGACTGTCTGTGCCGCCGTGAGCGGATTATTTCCAGTGGTGGCGTGTCGCCACAAAGTCAAGCATAGGTCCCTTACAGTCAGAATCAGGGGAATTTATAATGGGGAACAAAGAAATGGCAACCAATTAAATACATATTTTGGTTCTGTCTTCACAAAGGAGGACACAAATAACCTCCCAGAGATGTCAGGGAACATAGGGACTAATGAGAGGGAGGAACTGAAAGAAATCAGTGTTTGTAGGGAAATGGTGTTGGGGAAGTTGATGGGATTGAAGGCTGATAAATCCCCAGGGCCTGATAATCTACATCCTAGGGTACTTAAGGAAGTGGCCCTGGAGATAGTAGATGCATTGCTGGTCATCTTCCAGAACTCGACAGACTCTGGAACAGTACCCATGGATTGGAGGGTAGCTAATGTTACCACACTATTCAAAAAAAGGTGGTAGAGAAAAAGCGGGGAATTATAGACCAGTAAGCCTGACATCGGTAGTGGGGAAAATGCTAGAGTCCATTATAAAAGATGTAATAGCAGAGCACTTGGAAAGCAGTGTCAGGATTGGACAAAGTCAACATGGATTTACAAAAGGTAAATCATGCTTGACTAATCTACTGGAATTTTTTGAGGATGTAACTGGTAAAATAGATAAGGGAGAACCAGTGGATGTGGTGTATTGGAATTTTCAGAAGGCTTTCGATAAGGTCCCGCATAAGAGATTAGCGTGCAAAATTAAGACACATGGGATTGGGGTCAAGGTATTGACTTGGATAGAGAACTGGTTAGCAGATAGAAAGCAAAGAGTTGGAATAAACGGGTCGTTTTCCGAGTGGCAGGCAGTGACTAGTGGGGTACCGCAAGGATCGGTCCTAGGACCCCAGCTGTTCACAATATATATTAATGATCTGGACGAGGGAATTGGATGTAGTATCTCCAAATTTGCAGACGACACAAAGCTGGGTGGGAGGGTATGCTGTGAGGAGGATGTCGTGAAACTCCAGTACGATTTGCACAGGTTGGGTGATTGGGCAGAAACATGACCAATGCAATATAATGTGGATAAATGTGAGGTTATCCACTTTGGTGGCAAAAACAGGAAGGCAGATTATTATTTGAATGGCAATAGATTGGGAGAAGGGGAAGTGCAAAGAGACCTGGGTGTTCTTGTGCACCAGTCGCTGAAGGTAAGCATGCAGGTGCAGCAGGCGGTTATAAAGGCAAATGGTATGTTGGCCTTCGTAGCAAGAGGGTTCGAGTCCAGGAACAAGGATGTCTTGCTGCAGTTGTACAGGGCCTTGGTGAGACCGCACCTTGAGTATTGTGTGCAGTTTTGGTCGCCTTATCTGAGGAAGGATGTTCTTGCCATGGAAGGAGTGCAGCGAAGATTCACCAGACTGATACCTGGGATGGCAGGAATGACGTATGACGAGAGATTGTGTCAATTGAGCTTATACTCACTGGAGTTTGGAAGATTGAGAGGGGATCTCATCGAAACCTATAAAATTCTGTCAGGCCTGGACAGACTAGATGCAGGAAGGATGTTCCCGATGGCCGGGGAGTCCAGAACCAGGGGTCATAGTCTAAGGATAAGGGGTAAGTCATTTAGGACTGAGATGAGGAGGAATTTCTTCACCCAGAGAGTGGTGAACCTGTGGAATTCTCTGCCACAGAGGGCGGTGGAGGCCAGTTCATTAATATATTCAAGAAGGAGTTGGATATATTTCTTAAGGCTAAAGGGATCAAGGGATATGGGGAGAAGGCAGGGACAGGGTACTGAATTTGGATGATCAGCCATGATCTCATTGAATGGCGGAGCAGGCTTGAGCGGCCAAATGGCCTACTCCTGCTACTATCTTCTATGTTTCTATATAGCGCGTTTAAGATGGTAAAAAGTCCCAAGGCACTTCACAGGAGTATTATAGAACAAAATTTGACACCGAGCCATATAAGGAGAAATTAGCGCAGATGACCAAAAGCTTGGTCAAAGAGGTAGGTTTTAAGGAGTGTCTTAAAGGAGGAGAGAGAGGTAGCGAGGCGGAGAGCTTTAGGGAGGGAATTTGAGAGCTTAGGGCCTAGGCAACAGAAGGCCAATGGTTGAGCGATTATAATCAGGGATGCTCAAGAGGGCAGAATTAGAGGAGCGCAGGTATCTCAGCGGGGTTGTGGGGCTGGAGGAGATTACAGAGATAGGGAGGGGTGAGGCCATGGAGGGATTTGAAAACACAGATGAGAATTTTGAAATCGACGCATTGCTTAACCAGGAGCCAATAAAGGTCAGCGAGCACAGGGGTGATGGGTGAACGGGACTTGGTGCGAGTTAGGGCAGGGCAGCCGAGTTTTGGATGACCTCAAGTTTACGTAGGGTAGTACGTGGGAGACCAACTAGAATAGTCAAGTCTAGAGGTAACAAAGGCATGGATGAGGGTTTCAGCAGCGGATGGGCTGAGGCAAGGGCGGAGACAGGCGATGTTATGGAGATGGAAGTAGGCAGTCTTAGTTTGCGCCGGATTTCAGGGTCAAATATGACACCAAGGTTGCAAATCAGTGTGGTTCAGCCTCAGACAGGTGTTAGGGAAAGGGATGGAGTCAGTGGTTAAGGAACGGAGTTTGTGATGGGGACCAAAAACAACGGTCTTCCCAACATTTATCTGGAGAAAATTTCTGCTCATCCAGAACCAGATGTCGGACAAGCAGTCTGACAATTTAGAGACCGTGGAGGTGTCAAGAGAAGTGGTGGCGAGGTAGAGCTGGGTGTCGTCAGCGTAGATGTGGAAACTGATGCCGTGTTTTTGGACGATGTCGCCAAGGGGCAGCATGTCAATGAGAAATAGGAGGGGGCCAAAGATAGAGACAAAGGTATGGATGAAGGTTTCAGCAGCAGATGGGCTGAGGCAGGGGCAGAGGTGGGCGATGTTATGGAGCTGGAAGTAGGCGGTCTTTGCGATGGAGGGGTTTTGGGTTCATAAGCTCAAGATAAAAGAAGAACAACAAGAATGTTTCCTAATGTAAGGGAGATGATTACAAGGATGTATTAATGCTCAGTCCATGTAGCTCAGAGAGAGCATGGTTAAAGGGGAGCCACGTTGAAGTGTATAAGATATTAAATGGCTTAGATAAGCTAAACCCTGAACGTTACTTTAAAATAAGATAGGATAGTAAAACCTGAGATAAATAAGAACAAGTTAAAAGTAAATTTAGTTCAGACCCCAGAAGGAATGCTTTCACGTGGAGTGATAATTATCTGGGACAATATGCTGGGCAGGGGAGCAGAGATGCAGATTTTAGGGTTATATTTGGATGCTAGGCTAATATATTGGAGGGAGGAGCTTTGCTGAACCAAATGGTCTCTTTCCAAAGGCCTCCCCCTTCAACCATGTTGATGTGCAGTGCTGTAATATCAGTGGAGCATGACATTCCCATTGGTATCAGCCACCACTCACTAGCACGCTGAGAATGATTCAATGTCTATGTCACTCATCTATTTCTCCCTCTTCCATCCAATTCCTCGCCCCAAGTGTGCGCCAGTTTTTGGTTGATGCCTATCCGCCCCCCACCACCGATTCAGGCCGGACTCGGAACTGTGGAAATGAATCCGAATCATGCCAAGCCCAATATTCAGTGGAGCATTGCTTCAGTAAAGCCAACCGTCGTGCCACCACACAGCTCTACTGTAAGATGAATTCTCTTATTGTACGATCGAAAGTGGCTTAAATCGATTAGCCAACAGGAGTTTGGACCAATTCTGGCCACCATTTCAAGTTGGAATACCTATGCTATTCAAAGTGGCAGCACATATTGCCACAAGTGTGGCTGATGTGACCCGTGGCGCTCTTCTGTCTCACTAAATGTGTTGGGCAATGGCTGTCATAACAGCACTAAACAGGTGATTGTAAGCAAACATATCACTGGTGGCCGAGAAAAGAAAGAAAGATTTGCATTTCTATAGCACCTTTCACGACCAGATAATCTGTTTTTTTTTGTTATGTTGGTTAAGGGATAAATATTGGCCTGGACACCGGGGATAAATCCCCTGCTCTTCTTTGAAATCGTGCCATGGGATCTTTTACGTCCACCTGAGAGAGCAGACGGGGCCTCGGTTTAACGTCTCATCCGAAAGACGGCACCTCCGACAGTGCAGCACTCCCTCAGCACTGCACTGGAGTGTTAACCTAGTTTTAAAGTGCGTAAGTCCCTGGAGTGGGACTTGAACCCACAACCTTCTGACTCAGGGGCAACTGTGCTACCAACTGAACCACAGCTAACACTGAGTGTGCGTGTTAACAACAGAAAATGCTGGAAAAACTCAGCAGGCCAGGCAACATCCGTGGAGAGAAATAGAGTCAACGTTTCGGGTGAAAACCCTTTGTCAACACTAAAGAAGCACAGGAAATGAAATAGATTAAGAGGCCAGGCTGGGAGAGAACGAAAGAGAAGAGACATTAAGAGGTATTTGTTCTCTCCCAGCCTGGCCTCTTAATCTATTTCATTTCCTGTGCTTCTTTAGTCTTGACAAAGGGTTTTCACCCGAAACGTTGACTTTATTTTCTCTCCACGGATGTTGCCTGGCCTGCTGAGTTTTTCCAGCATTTTCTGTTGTTATTTCGGATTTCCAGCATCTGCAGTATTTTGCTATCATACTGAGTGTGCGTGTTCTTGGGATGGAGGAGAATCTGTGACTGGTAGTTTAAAGTGGGAGCCAATTCACAGCAAACTAATGTTGGGAGAAAGGACATCCAATGAGTGCTGTACTCCTGGAATATACATTGGAGTTCTTGACAGTCTGTGATGCACCCTTGCTTTCTCTTTCCTCTCAGCACTCATCGTACAACAGATAAGCATATGGTCTTTTACTAGCACAGCAAGTGTTCACACATACTCATACGATGTCAGCCATGGCTCAGTGGGTAGCACTCTCGGTTTTGCGTCAGAGAGTTGTGGGCTCAAGTCCCACTCCAAGAATTTAAGCACATAATCGCAGCTGACATTTCCGCGCAGAGAGAGTGCTGCACTGTCAGAGGGGCCATCTCTAGGATGAGGTGTTAAACCGAAGCCCTGTCTGCTCTCTCAGGTGGGCGTATAAGATCCCATGACAATACTTCTAAGAGCAGGGAAGTTCATCCCAGTGTCCTGGTCTACAACACAAAAAAAACATTATTTGGTCATTATCACACTGCTGTTTGTGGGGCCTTGCTGTCTAACATTAGGTCTAGGTCCCACTCTAAAATTCCCCATCTAAACTTCTCTACCTCTCTCCTCTTCCTTTAAGACCCTTCTTAAAACCCACCTCTTAGACGAAGCTTTTGGTCAGCCCTTCAAATCTTTCCTCTTTTGGTGTCTGGTTACCCTCAAGGCTCAGTGAAGTGCCTTGGGGCATTTTTCCACATTAAAGGCACTACATGAATGCAAATTGTTGTTTGTTGCTAATAATACACAGCGCACATGACACCAAAGGTAACTGAGGGTGTCGATCATTTCAGACAGATGTGCTTTTTTTTCTTCTACCTTTCAAGCTTGGGAGCTCGTGTGACAGCCACAGCTCACTCCCCCAAGCCTCGTCTTTGATTGACAAATGCTGCAGCCACTACAAAAAGTGAAATCGCTTTCTTCTGGAAATTGATGTCACCAAGATTTCAAGAATTGTTGCTACAATACTTGATAGCGCAAGAGCTTCATAAATAAATCATTATTTGGGGCGGGAGGGAGACACGCTGATATGTAGACTGCTGGTTTACTTTACGTCAATGCTGACAATTTTACAAAGTGTTACAAAGTATTTACAGCACAGAAACAAGCCAGTTGGCCCAACAGGCCCATGCTCCACAGGAGCCTCCTCCCACACTTCTACATCGCATCTGATCAACATATCCTTCTATTCCTTTCTTCCTCGTATACTTATCTAGTTTCCCCTTAAATGCATCTATACTATTTGCCTCAACTACTCCTTCTCACCACTCGCTGGGTAAAGAAGTTTCTCCTGAATTCCCTATTGGATTTATTAATGACGGTCCTATATTTATAGCCCCTCTTAGGCAGTCCCTCGGAACCGAGGATGACTTGCTTCCACATTAAAAATGAGTTCTCAGGTGACTGATGAGTCCAATGCGGGACCTACAGTCTCTGTCACAGGTGGGGCAGACGGTGGTTGAAGGGGCGGGTGGGTGGGGTGCTTGGGTTGACGTGCGCTCCTTGCGCTGCCTGCGCTTGGCTTCCGCTTGCTCCCAGTGAAGAGACTCGAGGTGTTCGGCGCCTTCCCGGATGCTTCTCCTCCACTTGTGCGGTCTTGGGCCAGGGATTCCCAGGTGTCAATGGGGATGTTACACTTTTTCAAGGAGGCTTTGAGGGTGTCCTTGAAGCGTTTCCTCTGCCCACCTGGGGCTCTCTTGCCATGCCGGAGCTCCGAGTAGAGCGCTTGTTTTGGGAGTCTCGTATCGGGTATGCGGACAATGTGACCCATCCATCGGAGATGATCGAGCGTGGTCAAAGCTTCGATGCTGGGGATGTTGGCCTGAGCAAGAACACTGACGTTGGTGCGCCTATCCTGCCAATGGATTTGCAGGATCTTGCGGAGGCAGCATTGGTGGTACCTCTCCAATGCTTTGAGGTGCCTGCTGTACATGGTCCATGTCTCTGAGGCATACAGCAGGGCGGGTATCACTACTGCTCTGTAGACCATGAGCTTAGTGCCGGGTTTGAGGTCCTGGTCTTCAAACACTCTCTTCCTCAGGCGACCGAAGGCTGCGCTGGCACACTGAAGGCGGTGTTGGACTTCGTCGTCGACGTCTGCCCTTGTTGACAGTAGGCTCCCGAGGTATGGAAAGTGGTCCACGTTGTCCAAGGCCTTGTCATGGATTTTGATAACCGGGGGCAGTACTGTGTGGTGGGGCAGGTTGGTAGAGGACCTTTGTGGCCCCTAGTTCTGGTCTCGCCCACAAGTGGAAACACCTTCACTTCGTCTACCCTATCAAACCCTTTCGTAATCTTAAAGGCTTCTCTCAGGTCACCCCTCTGTCTTCTCTTTTTCAGAGAAACGAGTCGCAAGCCTGTTCAGTCTCTCAGTTCTGGTATCATTCTAATTAATCTTTTTTTGAACTAATCCGTATGGCTTATATACCTTCAAATGGTCATTTTTCAGACACAAGTAAACTCAATGGCACGACAACTTGCATTTATATAGCGACTGTAATGTAGTAAAATATCCCAAGGTGCTTCACAGGAGCGTAATCAAACAAAATAGGAGGGCGGGGGTGGGGGGGTGTAGGGGTGGGGGGGAACGAGCATAAGAACGCTGAGCGAATTTGCCTAAATTTCTCCCTCTGCCATTTTAGCAGAAGTTCGAACTCTATTACTTTAAATGGATTAACATCCCTGCTATAATAGCAGAGAGCTGATTCTCAAACACATTAAGGGTTTTCCAACACCTAAAAAACAGATCATCTGGTCATTTTTGTAATGATATCAGCAAATAGTGATGGTATTTGCCTGTTTGATTATTATGCCTTACCAGCATATTTGCCTGTTTGATTATTTATGCCTTACCAGCAGAGGGCATGTGAGAGAAGCAGTTTAGTTTTGGTTTCGTTTTAGATGGATCTCTAAGATGGTGTCTCCTGTAAAACTGTTAACATGCTTGAAGACACTTTAGATTAAAAGACATTCTCTTTCATGAATGTGTCGTCATTGAACCCACATACAAATCAATACATGGTGTCAGAAGTGATTGAAAGAGATGAAGAGGAAAAATCTGAAGTTAGCAACTCGACGAGATAGTGGCAAGCAAGCTATCCAGCGAAATCAGCTCGCCACATATTAGCAAGCCAAAAGAGAACATCGTTACTTACCATTGGAGAATAGCTAACAAAGTGAAAAATGGAAGGTTTACACCCATCGGCGAAACTTCAGTTGACAGGTAATGTGGCTGAAAATTGGAGGAGATTCAAACAACGTTTGGAGTTGTATTTAGCAGCAATCGGAGCTGACGAGAAAAGTGATAAAATGAAAGCGTCAGTGTTCTTACATGTCGTGGGTGATGAAGCACTGGAGGTGTATAATAACTTCACATTCGCTGCTGATGGAGACAAAATGAAGTTGGATAAAATAATGGAACAGTTTGAGGCCTACTGCATACCTAAACGTAACGTGACGTTTGAGAGGCACAGATTTTTCACATGTGTACAGAAAACGGGAGAGACTATTGATCAGTATGTGACTGAACTGAGAAACCGAAGCAAAACATGTGAATTTGGGGGACTGACAGACTCGCTGATAAAAGACAGACTGGTGTGTGGTATTCCAGATAATGGTCTAAGAGAAAGACTGCTAAGAGAGCAAAATCTAGACCTGGGAAAAGCCATAGCACTGTGTACATAGATACATAGATACATAGATACATAGAAGATAGGAGCAGGAGTAGGCCATTCGGCCCTTCGTGCCTGCTCCGCCATTTAATGAGATCATGGCTGATCCTTTAATTCAGTATCCCGTCCCCGCCTTCTCTCCGTAACCCTTAACCCCTTTTGCCCGTAGAAATATATCTAATTCCCTCTTAAATATATTTAATGAGCTGGCGTACACTGCCCTCTGTGGCAATGAGTTCCACAGGTTCACCACTCTCTGAGTGAAGAAATTCCCCCTCATCTCTGTCCTAAATGGTTTAGCCCTTATCCTTAAATTATGTCCTCTAGTTCTGTTCTCACCCGCCAAGGGAAACATTCCTTCTGCATCCAGTCTGTCTAGACCTGTCAGAATTTTATACACTTCTATGAGGTCCCCTCTCAATCTTCTAAACTCCAGTGTGTACATCCCTAAACTACATAGTCTCTCCTCATAGGTCATTCCCGCCATTCCTGGTATCAGCCTGGTGAATCGCCGCTGCACCCCCTCCATGGCAAGAACATCCTTCCTCAGATGAGGCGACCAAAACTGTACACAGTACTCGAGGTGTGGTCTCACCAGTGCCCTGTACAGCTGCAGCAAGGTATCCCTGTTCCTGTATTCTAACCCTTTTGCTATGAAGGCCAGCATACCGTTTGCCTTCTTGACCGCCTGTTGCACCTGCATGCTCGCCTTCAGTGACTGGTGTACAAGAACACCCAGGTCTCTCTGTACTTCCCCCTCTCCCAATCTATTGCCATTTAAATAATAATTTGCCCTCCCGTTCCTGCACCCAAGGTGGATAACTTCGCACTTGTCCACATTATAGTGCATCTGCCATTTATCCGCCCAATCGCCCAGTCTGTCCAAATCGCTCTGGAGCTTCCTGGTCTCTTCCTCTGAGCCCACCCCACCTCCTAGTTTAGTGTCGTCTGCAAATTTGGAAATGCTGCATCCGACTCCCTGATCCAGGTCATTAATGTAAATTGTGAACAGCTGGGGGCCCAGGACAGATCCCTGTGGTACCCCACTTGTTACTGCCTGCCATTCAGAAAATGAGCCGTTTATTCCAACTCTCTGTTTTCTATCTGACAGCCAGTTCCCTATCCACGCCAAAACTTTCCCCTTTATCCCATGAGCCTCAATTTTCCATGCTAATCTTTTATGTGGGACCTTATCGAAGGCCTTTTGGAAGTCCAGGTACACCACATCTACTGGCTCTCCCCCATCTATTCTACCAGTTACTCCCTCAAAAAATTCCAATAGATTAGTCAAGCACGATTTACCCTTTGTAAATCCATGTTGACTCTGTCCTATCCTGTCCCCATTTGCTAAGTGCTCCGCTATTTCATCCTTAATGATGGACTCCAGCATTTTGCCCACAACTGATGTAAGGCTTACAGGTCTGTAATTACCTGCTTTTTCCCTACCCCCCTTTTTGAATAGTGGGGTAACGTTAGCTACCCTCCAATCCATCGGCACTGTTCCCGAGTCTAATGAATTCTGAAAAATCATCCTTAGTGCATCCGCTATCTCTAGGGCCACCTCCTTCAGTACCCTAGGATGCATGTTATCAGGCCCTGGGGATTTGTCCACCTTCAATCCCTTTAGCTTCCTTAACACCATATCCTTAGAGATATTGATTTGCGTCAGTTCCTCCTTTGCCAATGTCCCTATTTTTCCCGATATCCCAGGGAGGTTTTTTGTGTCTTCCTTCGTAAAGACTGACCCAAAGTATGCATTTAGTTGATCTGCCATTTCCTTATTTCCCATTATATATTCCCCCGTATCTGACTGCAATGGACCAACTTTGGTTTTCACCAGTCTTTTCCTTTTGATATATTTATAAAAGCTTTTGGAGTTAGTTTTTATATTTTCCGCCAGCTTGTTTTCGTAAGCTATTTTGCCCCTCTTGATCATGCCCTTTGCCCTCCTTTGCTCTATCTTAAACTGTTCCCAATCTTCCGCTCTGGCGCTTTTTTTGGCTATTTTATACGCCCTATCTTTGGATTTTATGCTGTCTCTAATTTCCCCTGTTATCCACGGTTGAGTCACCTTTTTAGATTTCCTTTTATGCCAGATTGGTATAAACAATTTTTGCAATTTTGTCATTCTATCTTTAAATGTTTGCCATTGTTTATCTACCTCCAGTCCTCTCAGGAACGTTGTCCAATCAGACCTACTCAGTTCCCGTCTCATGGCATCATAATTCCCCTTGTTTAAATTCAGGACCTTAGTCTCTGAGTCAATTTCTTCGCTCTCCATTTCGAGTGAGAAATCGATCATGTTATGATCGCTCTGACCCAAGGGTCCCCGTACAACAAGATTACTGATTAGTCCCTTCTCATTGCACAGTACCCAGTCCAATATAGCCTGTTTCCGAGTTGGTTCCTCGACATATTGATCCAGATAACCATCCCTTAAACACTCAAGGAATTCCTCCTCCTCATTATTTTTACTGATTAGGCTAGTCCAATCTATATGTAAGTTAAAGTCACCTATGATGACAGCTGTGCTCTTATTGCACGCTTCTCTAATTTCCCTCGTGATGCCCTCCCTAACCTCTATTTTACTATTTGGAGGCCTATATACCACTCCTATTAATGTTTTTCGCCCCTCGCTATTTCTTAGCTCCACCCATATAGATTCTGTATTAACTGAGTTAATATCCTTCCTTTCAATTGCATTTATCCCCTCTTTTACTAGCAATGCTACCCCTCCTCCCTTTCTTTTTTGTCGATCCTTCCTAAATACTGAATACCCCTGTATGTTAAGCTACAGAGACTGTGAAGTCGCAGGCAAAGGAGCTGTTCAGTGACAATAGCTGCAACGTGGATGCAGTGAGAAAGAACGGACACAAACCGTTTAACAAAAAGAGCGCCAATGTGAAAAAAGAGGCGTGGCCAGCGAACAAAAATGAAAGGGGCAATCGAAAGTCATGTAGTCGATGCGGTACACAGCATCCACCAAAAAAGTGTCCAGCATATGGTAAAAAATGCAATAGTTGCAACAAAAACAACCATTATGCCCGTTGCTGTAAGAACCAAGCGCAACAAAGCAAGGTCCATGCAGTAGATGAAAGCGAGATAGAGAAGTTCTATGTGGATGTTGTGTCTGAAAACAAAAAAGAAAAAAGAGACTGGATGTTGACACTAAAAGTGAATGACATACACATTCCATTTAAATTGGATACTGGAGCACAAGTTAATGTGATATCAGAGACTGATTTTAAGAAAATTAGACCCAGACCAAAGATACATGGAATAAAAAAGTGAAAGTGACAGGATACTCAGGTACTGATATACCAGTGAAAGGAAAATGCATTGTCAAAGTGACACACAAGGACAGAGAGCACACGCTAGCATTAATCGTGGTGCCAAAGGATGTGCAAGCCATACTAGGTTTAATAGCCTGTGAGAGACTGAACCTGGTAAAGAGAGTCCTCGTTGTGGAAAGCGAAGGAGAGACAGTCTATGATGAACTCATGAAAGAGTACAACGACTTATTTCAGGGTCTAGGCTGCCTTCCAGGAGAACACATGATCAGAGTAGATAAAAGTATGCCAATGGTCATACATCCATGCAGAAAAGTTCCGTTTGCTCTTCAAAAGCAACTGAAGGCAGAGTTGGACAGGATGGAAAGCCTGAACGTGATTCAGAAGATAGATGAGCCAACTGAGTGGGTGAGTTCCCTCGTCGTTGTGGACAAAAAGAATGGAAAGCTCAGAATTTGCCTGGATCCAAGAGATCTAAACAGAGCAATAAAGAGAGAGCACTTCAAGCTTCCTACACGTGAGGAAATCATGTCACAGTTTGCAAATGCAAAGTATTTCAGCAAGTTAGATGCATCATCAGGATTTTGGCAGATGAAACTGGATGAGGCAAGTTCAAGACTGTGCACGTTCAACAGTCCATTTGGCAGATACAGATTCCTAAGGTTACCATTTGACATTGCCTCAGCTCCTGAAGTGTATCACAAAACTATCCATATGATCTATGAGCACCTGGAGGGAGTTGATACATCAATGGATGACATCATAGTATGGGGAACCACGAGAACTGAGCATGACGAGAGACTGAAAAAAGTGCTGGAAGCAACAAGGAAAACAAACCTGAAGCTGAATAGAGAGAAATGTCAGCTCGGGGTGACAGAACTGACATTCGTGGGAGATATGCTTAGCAGTGAGGGCATCAGACCAGATCCCAGAAAGGTGTCCACCATTGAGAATATGCCAAAGCCACAATGCAAAAAGGACGTGCAGAGGTTTAATGGAATGATCAACTACATGGGTAAATTCATATCCAACCTCTCATAAAAGATGGCGCCACTGAGACGACTAACTGAAAAGAACATAGAATGGGAATGGAATCATGAGCATGAGAAGTCATGGAGCGATCTAAAGAAACTGCTCACAGAGGAACCAGTTCTGAGGTTTTATGACCCAGCGAGACCCATCAAGATATCATCAGATGCATCACAGAGTGGGCTCGGTGCCGTTCTTCTGCAAAAATATGACTACTGGCAACCTATTGCATATGCATCGCGCTCAATGACAGACGCGGAGACACGATATGCTCAAATAGAAAAGGAGCTGCTCAGCATCACATACGCCTGTGAAAGATTTCACCAGTTTGTGTCAGGACAAGCAATCAGTGTAGAGACTGACCATAAGCCCTTGATTGCATTGTTCCAAAAGCCACTAAATAGCTGTCCGCTTAGAATACAAAGAATGATGATCAGGCTGCAACGCTATACACTGAATGTTGCGTACACACCAGGTAAGCTGATGTATACAGCAGACACGTTGTCCAGAGCTGTTGACCCAAGTGAGCCCGCAAACACCAAAATGGATGAAAAAGTGAACGCCTACGTGGACATGATCACAAGTGCACTGCCCATAGCAGATGCAAAAATGGAGCTCATAAAGACTGAGACAAACAAAGATGAAACACTGAGATGACTGAGGAAAAGCATCTTGGATGGATGGCCCAACATGAAGCAAGACTGCTCACCTGACATGGCAGAATACTGGAACTGCAGGGCGGAACTATCAGTGGTCGAAGACATCATCTACAAAGGAAGTAAAATAGTTATCCCAAAGAGTCTGAGAAAAGAGATGCTAAAAAGGATCCATGGAGGACATCTGGGAATCGAAAAGTGTAAGAAAAGAGCACGAGAGGTGATGTACTGGCCACGAATCAACCAAGATGTGACAAATGAGGTGTCAAACTGCACAATATGCCTGAAATATCGAGCAAGCAATCCGGTAGAACCACTAAAGCCACACCCAGCGCCAGACAGACCTTACCAGAAGGTAGGCGCTGACCTATTCGTATGTCAAGGGAAGGACTATCTTGTAGTCACAGACTATTACTCCCTGTATCCAGAGGTGTGTAGACTGTACACCACCACTGCAGATGCTGTGATAACATGTATGAAAGCCATATTCTCCAGACATGGCGTGGCAAGCGAGGTCTTCACAGACAACGGACCCCAGTTTTACAATGCAAGTTTCTGACACTTTGCCAAAGAGTGGGACTTTGTCCACACAACGTCAAGTCCTCACTTTCCACAGTCCAATGGACTAGTGGAAAAATCGGTCCAGACAGTGAAAAGACTGATGTACAAGGCGAAAGACAGTGGAACTGACTTCTACCAGAGCATGCTTGTATACCGCACAACGCCGCTCGAGTGTGGTATGTCACCAGCCCAACTCCTGATGGGACGTCTGCTAAGGTCAAACCTACCCATCCCGGAGAACCTCCTGAAAACAAAAGAGGGGGAGAAAGTGAGGAAGTTCAAAGAACAGAAAGAAATGCAAAAGTACTACTATGACAGAGGAACACAAAACCTACCTGAACTCCACACTGGTGACCAAGTAAGGTTCAAAGACAAAACAAACATATGGACTCAGAAGGGAACTGTCCTGAGTGAAGTCCAACCAAGATCATATACCATTCAGACAGATGAGGGTGCTGTTCTGTGAAGAAATCGTCGGGATCTTCTCATGGGACCAGCCACAGCAGGTCAAAAGACTGATACTGTTGAACAACCTGATCACACAGCAGGTCAAAAGACTGATACTGTTGAACAACCTGATCACACAGCTGAGAAATCATCATCTGAGGCAACAACTCAGATTCAAGGACAATCAATCAGAAAATCCTCAAGACATGTGAAGCCTCCTGAGAGACTCATTGAGCAAGTTTAAGGACTCTTGTTATAGAAGGAAGTAATGTTATCTTATTCTCTCTTCAAGTTCTAGTGTATTTACATATTCAATGTGAACACACAAAACAAGGTTAAAAAACCTTGATAATGATAATGATAATGTAAGCTCATTAAGTGTTACAGTTAAAATGCAGAGTAATACAAAGTAAACATGTTGTTAGATAAAAGTAAAATACTTTTGTTTTAAGAAAGGGAGATGTAATGATATCAGCAAATAGTGATGGTATTTGCCTGTTTGATTATTATGCCTTACCAGCATATTTGCCTGTTTGATTATTTATGCCTTACCAGCAGAGGGCATGTGAGAGAAGCAGTTTAGTTTTGGTTTCGTTTTAGATGGATCTCTAAGGTGGTGCCTCCTGTAAAACTGTTAACATGCTTGAAGACACTTTAGATTAAAAGACATTCTCTTTCATGAATGTGTCGTCATTGAACCCACATACAAATCAATACAATTTTCACATTGCTTATGCACAAATTGGCTGCCGCGTTTCCCCACATAACAACAATGGCTTCACTCCCAAAAAGGTCTTCATTGGCTGTAAAGCACCTTGGGGTGTCCCGAGGCCGTGAAAGGTGCTATATAAATGCAAGTCTTTAAAATCTTTCTTTGTTTTTCCACCCAAAAACTCCACAGGTTTATCCGGTGAGTACCTGAGCGTTACAAAACAGAAAGGTCTGGAGGTCCAATTCCTGCCTTATGCTGAGTGAATCAGCCCCTGTGCTCGCTGACCTACATTGGCTCCTGGTCAGGCAAAACTTCAATTTTAACATCCTCATCCTTGCCTTCAAATCCTTGTCATGGCCTCCCCCCTCCTTATCTCTGTAACCTCCTCCAGCCCTACAACCCTCCGAGATCACTAATAAAAACAGAAAATGCTGGAGATGCTCAGCAGGTCAGGCAGCATCTGTGAAGAGAGAAACAGAGTTAATGTTTCAGGTCGATGACTGAAATAAAGAATAGATTTGCCTTTCTAATCTAGGCTTTATTAACTTAAAAATCCTGTAGCCCATCTTCAACACCCAGTCCCAACTAAAGGCTGGAAAGAACTGAATTTAAGACGGCCACCACAAATCACATGACATCAACTACCAATGAGATTACAGCATATATCCCAAGGCAGGGAGCAAACAACCAATCACAATACCTCTTACTAAACATAAAGAATAATCGCCACATTCACCCCTCCTTTTAAAATATACTCCAACCTAAATAACCTTTACAATTTATAATTAATTATTTACAACTAAAACTATGCACAGACAAAATAAAACTATTCAACATGACACAATACTAAGTGAGCAATAACAAATAGTAACATTGCACATAAGTATTAAGTATCTCTCAACTAAAACAATATAATATTTCAACAATTTTAAAACATTACTATCAATTTAAAAGTCCATTTTCAATCGGTCGACCGGATATCTTGTTCGTGTCGACCTTCTTAACCTTGGTGAAATTCCTTGCCCTCCCACACCAGGAGACACAGAAGTATCTTCTGCAGGAAGGCTATCCATATCCCGATTTTCAACGGTTTCCGGATTAGAAATCCCATCAGGAGGTAAACTGGGATGGTCATGAACATCCATCGAGGGCTGACTAATAGAAGTATAATTATCTGCAGTCGGATTGGAAATATTCGTAGTATCTGTAACAGCATCCACATTATCTGAATCATGACTATTGTTAATATCCTCAGAAGAGGGCTGGCCACCACAAGGAGCCAAGTCTTTAATTGAAACGGTACTTTCTTTCCCATCTTGGAATCGAATATGAGCATATTGGGAATTTGCCTCCAACAGCTCCACCTCCTCCACTAAAGGATCATATTTTGACAATCTAACATGGCGTCGAAGCAGCACAGGTCCCTGCATAGTAAGCCATGAAGGTACCGAATATCCCGTAGTAGATCTCCGCGGATAGTTAAAGAGCCTTTCATGGGGGGGTCACATTAGTAGCCGTTGAAAGCAATGATCTAATGGAATGCAGGGCATCAGGCAGTACCATTTCCCACTGTGTATTCTTAAGGTTCCGGGATGTCAAAGCCAACATAACTGCCTTCCAGATCACCCCATTGTATCGTTCGCACTGTCCATTACCCTGGGGATTATACGGGGTAGTTCTGCTAGTAGAAATTCCCCGACTCTGAAGGTATTCCTTCAACTGGGAAGACATAAAAGAACTTCCCTGACCCGAATGGATATACGCATGCATCCCAAAGATGACAAAAAGTTGAGTCAAACATTTGATAACTGTAGCAGCTGATACATCTGCGCAAGGAAAAGCAAAAGGGAACCTTGAAAACTCATCCACAACAGTAAATATATATCGGTTTTGAGTAGTTGAAGGAAGAGGCCCCTTAAAATCAACGCTCAAACGTTCAAAAGGAGAAGTAGCCTTTATAAGATGAGCTCGTTGAGGCTTAAAGAAATTCGGTTTACACCGAGCACAGATAGAACATAATGAAGTCATCTGCTTGATGTCTTCAACTAAAAAGGGCAAATTCTTACTGCGTACGAAGTGTATCATCCTCGTAACCCCAGGATGGCATAAGGCATTGTGAAGATTAATAAGCGTATCTCCGTGAATCACAGAACAATAAGCCCTCGACAGCGCATCAGCAGCAACATTATCCTTCCCCGGACGATAAACTATATCAAAATGGTAACATGCCAACTCAATCCTCCACCTCATTATTTTATCATTCTTAATCTTTCCAAAATGTTTGACATCAAACATAAAGGACACAGACTTTTGATCAGTTACCAACATAAAATGTCACCCCGATAAATAATGTCTCCATTTACGCAGTGCTTCTACTATTGCATACGCCTCTTTCTCTATTGAAGAATGCCTTTTTTCACTATTGTTCAAGGTACGTGAGAAAAAGGCCACAGGTCTTCCATTTTGGTTCAGAGTAGCCCCAATTGCAAAATCAGAAGCGTCCGTCTCAATCACAAAAGGAACCTGCTCATCAATAGAATGCACAACTGCTCCAAGGATATCCTTTTTAAAATTATCAAAACACGTCCTGGCCTCCCATGATAGAGGATATGTCGTAACCCGAATAAGAGGCCGGATCTTCTGTGAAAAATTTGCAATCCAATTAGAATAGTAAGAAAACAGTCCAACAACTCGTTGCAAAGCCTTAGAATTAGTAGGACAAGGTAAATCAATCAATGGTCGCAGACGTTCTGGGTCTGGTTTAATCTTGTTTCCCGAGATAATATACCCCAGTAGATTTACCTCAGTGGTCGAAAAGGTACACTTCTCTTTATTGAAAGTTAAACCAACTTTTTCCGCAGCTTGAAGGAATCTTTCTAAATTAGAATCATGCTCCACCCTTGATTTGCCACACACCGTGATGTCATCTAAGTATGAAAAGGTGTCAGAGAGTTATCACTTATAAAAGCATCCATTGCCCGTTGAAAACAAGCAACACCATTAGTGACACCAAATGGTATTCGGCAAAACTGATACAGCTTTCCACCAGCCTCAAAGGCCGTATATGGTTGATCCTTCTTAACAATAGGAATCTGATGATAAGCACTCTTTAGGTCAATAGTGCTAAAAACCTTATACTGAGATACTTTATTGATAAGCTCATCAATCTTAGGCAAAGGGTACGCATCTAATTGAGTATACCTATTAATAGTTTGGGAATAGTCTATCACCATTCGTTTCTTATGTCTCTCGTTAGTCGTGACAACTACCTGTGCCCGCCAAGGCGAACAACTAGGTTCAATGATTCCTTCCAATAAGAGACGTTGAACTTCAGAATTAATAAATTCTCTATCCTGACTGCTATACCTTCTTGACTTGGTAGCAATTGGCTTACAATCCGGCATCAAATTGGAAAAAAGTGATAATGGAGAAATGGATAAAGAGGTTAATCCACAAATAGATAAAGGTGGCTTAGTCCCTCCAAATGAAAGACTGAGAGACTCGTGTAACTGAAGCACATCATGACCAATCAAAATATCCGCACAGAGATTAGGCAAAACAGATAGGTGTATATCAGTATACGTATTACCTAGAAGAATCAATTTCACAAGGCAACAACCAGCTACTTGTGAAGTGAGAGTCGTCTGAGCCATACACACCTGATAGGAAACAGGCAAAATTTTCAAATGCTTCTCCTTTGCAAACTGAAGACTTATAAAACTCTCGGTACTGCCCGTATCTATAAGGGCCTTCACTTCCAACCCATTAACTTGGGCCGTAACTATAGCTTTGTTCAGGCCATGAGCAAATGCAGCAGAAATTGATGCAATAAACGCCCTATCTAAAGGCTGAATAGTCACAGAGGAGGTAATTGAACCTGATGATTTACACACACGTGCGTAATGACCTCTCTTGCCGCATTTACTACACACAGCCTCCCGAGCAGGACACTTCAGACGAGGGTGCCGGACGTTCCCACAAAAATAACACTTCTGAATCCTAGAGGCAACAGCCGCTGAAGTAGAAACTGTTTCAGAATCTAGTAAACCACTCCTATTAAGTCCACATAATTCCTTTTCATCTGGAACTGCCGAAACCACAGTCACAGGCCGATTAAAAAGAGCATAAGAATCCGAACTTCTCTGAGCCACATCCAATGTAGAAGCTTACTCAAAAGCACTCTTAAGATCCAAAGTCTTATTTTCTAACAACCGCTGATGAATTGATCTAGACAGTAATCCATTAATAAAGGCATCCCGTACCGATTCTTCCTTATATTCTTCAGCCGTCACGGCCTTATAATTACAGTTAACACTAAGGCACCAAAGTGCTTGTAAATAAGTATCCAAAGATTCTCCCACCTGCTGCCTACGGGCAGATAGAAGGTGACGTGCAAATACCTCATTCTTTGGTTTAACAAAAATCTTTTCCAATGTAGAAATAGCCACTTCGTAAGTTTTACAGTCCAAAATATACTTATGCACATCCGGAGCAATGTAGTTATAGAGTCATAGAGTCATAGAGTTTTACAGCACAGAAAGAGGCCCTTCGGCCCATCGTGTCTGCACCGCCCATCCCTCCCTGTCCAGTCTAATCCCATTTTCCAGCATTTGGTCCATAGCCTTGTATGCAATGGCATTTCAAGTGCTCATCCAAATGCTTCTTGAATGTTGTGAGGGTTCCTGCCTCTACCACCCTTTCAGGCAGTGAGTTCCAGCTTCCAACCACCCTCTGGGTGAAAAAGTTCCTCCTCAAATCCACCCTAAATCTCCTGCCCCTTACCCTGAATCTGTGCCCCCTTGTTATTGACCCCCCTACTAAGGGGAAAAGTTCCTCTTTATCTACCCTATCTATGCCCCTCATCATTTTGTACACCTCAATCAGGTCCCCCCTCAGCCTTCTTTGCTCCAAGGAAAACAACCCCAGCCTGTCCAGTCTCTCTTCATAGCTGAGGCGCTCCATCCCAGGTAACATCCTGGTGAATCTTCTCTGCACCCTCTCCAAAGCAATCACATCCTTCCTATAGTGAGGCGACCAGAACTGCACACAGTACTCCAGCTGTGGCCTCACCAGCGTTTTGTACAGCTCCATCATAACCTCCCTGCTCTTATATTCTATGCCTCTGCTAATGAAGGCAAGTATCCCATAAGCCTTTTTAACCACCTTATCTACCTGTTCCGCTGCCTTCAGGGAATTATGTACATGTACACCAAGGTCCCTCTGACCCTCTGTACTTCCTAGGGTCCTACCACTCATTGTGTATTCCCTTGCCTTATTTGTCCGTCCAAAATGCATCACCTCGCACTTTTCCGGGTTAAATTCCATTTGCCACTTTTCCGCCCATCTGACCAACCCGTTAATATTGTCCTGTAGCCTGAGGCTTTCCTCCTCGCAATTTACCACCCCACCAATTTTCGTGTCATCCGCAAACTTACTGATCATACCCTTTACATTCTCATCCAAATCATTAATGTAGATCACAAACAGCAAGGGACCCAGCACCGATCCCTGAGGTACCCCACTGGACACAGGCTTCCAGTCACAAAAGCAACCTTCGACCATCACCCTCTGCCTCCTGCCACTCAGCCAGTTTAGGATCCAATGCGCCAAGGCCCCCTGGATCCCATGGGCTCTTACCTTCTTGACCAGTCTCCTATGCGGGACCTTGTCAAAAGCTTTACTGAAGTCCATGTAAACCACATCCACAGCATTTCCCTCATCCACACACCTAGTCACCCCCTCGAAAAATTCAATCAGATTGGTCAGACATGATTTACCCTTGACAAAGCCATGCTGACTATCCCCGATTAATCCTTGCCTCTCCAAGTGGAGACTAATTTTGTCCCTCAGAATTTTTTCCAATAATTTCCCTACCACAGATGTTAGGCTCACTGGCCTGTAATTCCCTGGTTTATCCCTGCTACCCTTCTTGAATAATGGTACTACATTAGCTGTTCTCCAGTCCTCTGGTACATCCCCTGTGGCCAGAGAGGTTCTGAAAATTTGTGTCAGAGCCCCTGCAATCTCCTCCTTTGCCTCACACAACAGCCTGGGATACATCTCGTCCGGGCCTGGGGATTTATCCACTTTTTGGCCTGCTAAAACCACTAGTACCTCCTCCCTCTCGATGCTAATATGTTCAAGTATGTCACAGTCCCCTTGCCCGACTTCTATATCTACATCGTCTTTCTCCATAGTGAACACTGAGGCAAAAAATTCATTTAAAACCCCACCTACTTCATCTGGCTCTACACACAGCTTGCCACTTTGGTCCCTAATGGGCCCTACCCTTTCCCTGGTTATCCTCTTGCCCTTAATATACTTATAAAACATCTTAGGATTTTCCTTTATTTTGCTCGCCAGTGTTATTTCATGGCCCCTCCTCGCCCTCCTAATTTCCTTTTTAAGTATGTCCCTGCACCTCCTATACTCCTCTAGGGCTTCCACCGTCTTTTGTCTTTTGTAACTGCCAAAAGCCCCCCTTTTTTTCCTAATGCATTTTTGTATATCCTTTGTCATCCAAGGTTCCCTTTGCTTGTTGGTCCCACCCTTGACCTTTACAGGAACATGTTGGTGTTGCACTCTCTATTTCCCTTCTGAAAGCCTCCCACTGTTTTGATGTGGATTTTCCTATAAGTAGCTGCTCCCAGTCCACTTTTGCCAGATCCTGTCTTATCTTATTAAAATCGGCCTTCCCCCAATTTAGAACCCTGATTTCCGGGCCGTCTTTGTCTTTTTCCATGACCACCTTAAATCTCACCGAATTGTGGTCACTATCGCCAAAATGCTCTCCTACAGACACTTCCACCACCTGCCCGGCTACATTCCCTAGAATTAGGTCCAGTACCGCCCCCTCTCTTGTAGGACTTTCTACATGTTGGCTCAAAAAGCTTTCCTGGATGCACTTTAAGAATTCTGCTCCCTCCAAGCCTTTCACACTCTGACTATCCCAATTTATATTGGGGAAGTTGAAATCCCCCACTATTACTACCCTATTATTTTCACACTTTTCTGATATCCGCCTGCATATCTGTTCCTCTATCTCCCCCTGACTGTTTGGGGGCCTATAGTACACTCCCAGCAAGGTGCTTGACCCCTTTTTGTTTTTAAGTTCTACTCATATGGCCTCATTAGAGGAACCCGCTAATATATCATCCCTCCTTACAGCAGTAATAGACTCCTTAATTAATATTGCAACACCCCCTCCCCTTTTACACCCCCCTCTGTCTCGCCTGAAGATTCTATACCCCGGAATATTTAGCTGCCAGTCCTGACCCTCCCTCAACCATGTCTCCGTGATAGCAACAATATCGTACTCCCATGTGTTCAACAACAACTTCAGTTCATCCACCTTATTTGCAAGACTCCTTGCATTAAAATAAATGCCTTCCAGCCCTGCCATATTCCCTTTTGCCTTCACATCTTTGCTCTGCCTTCCCTGCTGACTTTTTTTTTCCTCCTTATTTGGCTGTACATCACCCCCTACTATAGCTCCACTCTGTATCCCATCCCCCTGCCGAATTAGTTTAACCCCCCCCAGCAGTGCTAGCAAACCTCCCCGCAAGGATATTGGTTCCCCTCTGGTTCAGGTGTAAACCGTCCGACTTGTACAAGTCCCACCTTTCCCAGAAGCAGACCCAGTGATCCAGGAAACTAAAGCCCTCCCTCCTGCACCATCCCTTTAGCCACGCATTCATCTGTTCTATCCTCCTATTCCTATACTCACTAGCACGTGGCACCGGGAGTAATCCAGAGATTACAACCTTTGAGGTCCTGCTCCTTAATCTTGCCCCTAGCTCCCTAAATTCTTGCTGCAGGACCTCATCCCTCTTTTTACCTATGTCGTTGGTACCAATGTGGACCACGACCTCTGGCTGTTCACCCTCCCCCTCCAGAATGCCCTGCAGCCGCTCAGTGACATCCTTGACCCTGGCACCAGGGAGGCAACAAACCATCCTGGATTCACGTCTACGGCCACAGAAACGCCTATCTGTTCCTCTTACTATAGAATCCCCTACGACTATTGCTCTCCCACTCTTTTTCCTCCCCTCCTGGGCAGCAGGAGCGCCCCCAGTGCCAGGAAGCTGGCTGCTGCTGCCTTCCCCTGGTGAGTCATTCCCCCCAACAGTATCCAAAACGGTATACTTGTTTGAGAGGGGAATGGTCACAGGGGTTTCCTGCACTACCTGCCTACTTCTATTGCTCCGCCTGGTGGTCACCCATTTCCTTTCTTCCTGTGCAGCCCTTCCCTGCGGTGTGACCAACTCACTAAACGTGCTATCCACGAACTTCTCAGCCTCGTGAATGCTCCACAACCCATCCACCCGCAGCTCCAGCTCCTCAATGCGGTCTGCTAATAGCTGCAGATGGATGCATTTCCTGCACACGTAGTCACCAGGGGCAGTGTCCCTGAATTCCCACATGGAGCAGGAGGAGCACATCACGGGGCTGGGCTCTCCTGACATGACTTTCCCCTTAATTAATTTAAATTAATTTACTATCACCAATTTAAAGATATCTCTAAGGCTCTTGTATAGTCTACCAACAGTACCTGCTACACCAGAAAAGACCCTAGTAACGATAAACTACAGAGTTAAAGTTTAAAAAAGAGAAATACTCACCAACCAATCACTTACCTGCTCCCTGGTGACGTCACACACTGACTATTTTTTACCTCTCTCCCCGCTGCGGAGTTGGTGGGCCTCGCTGGTCATGGGTTTTTATACCCGGCTGCTCCTCCTCTGCTCCCGCTGCTCCGAGTGCTCTCGGGCCTCGCTGGTCGTGGGTTTTTATACCCGGCTGCTCCTCCTCTGCTCCCGCTGCTCCGAGTGCTCTCGGGCCTCGCTGGTCATGGGTTTTTATACCCGGCTGCTCCTCCTCTGCTCCCGCTGCTCCGAGTGCTCTCGGGCCTCGCTGGTCGTGGGTTTTTATACCCGGCTGCTCCTCCTCTGCTCCCGCTGCTCCGAGTGCTCTCGGGCCTCGCTGGTCGTGGGTTTTTATACCCGGCTGCTCCTCCTCTGCTCCCGCTGCTCCGAGTGCTCTCGGGCCTCGCTGGTCGTGGTTTTTTATACCCGGCTGCTCCTCCTCTGCTCCCGCTGCTCCGAGTGCTCTCGGGCCTCGCTGGTCGTGGGTTTTTATACCCGGCTGCTCCTCCTCTGCTCCCGCTGCTCCGAGTGCTCTCGGGCCTCGCTGGTCGTGGGTTTTTATACCCGGCTGCTCCTCCTCTGCTCCCGCTGCTCCGAGTGCTCTCGGGCCTCGCTGGTCGTGGGTTTTTATACCCGGCTGCTCCTCCTCTGCTCCCGCTGCTCCGAGTGCTCTCGGGCCTCGCTGGTCGTGGGTTTTTATACCCGGCTGCTCCTCCTCTGCTCCCGCTGCTCCGAGTGCTCTCGGGCCTCGCTGGTCATGGGTTTTTATACCCGGCTGCTCCTCCTCTGCTCCCGCTGCTCCGAGTGCTCTCGGGCCTCGCTGGTCGTGGGTTTTTATACCCGGCTGCTCCTCCTCTGCTCCCGCTGCTCCGAGTGCTCTCGGGCCTCGCTGGTCGTGGGTTTTTATACCCGGCTGCTCCTCCTCTGCTCCCGCTGCTCCGAGTGCTCTCGGGCCTCGCTGGTCGTGGGTTTTTATACCCGGCTGCTCCTCCTCTGCTCCCGCTGCTCCGAGTGCTCTCGGGCCTCGCTGGTCGTGGGTTTTTATACCCGGCTGCTCCTCCTCTGCTCCCGCTGCTCCGAGTGCTCTCGGGCCTCGCTGGTCGTGGGTTTTTATACCCGGCTGCTCCTCCTCTGCTCCCGCTGCTCCGAGTGCTCTCGGGCCTCGCTGGTCGTGGGTTTTTATACCCGGCTGCTCCTCCTCTGCTCCCGCTGCTCCGAGTGCTCTCGGGCCTCGCTGGTCGTGGGTTTTTATACCCGGCTGCTCCTCCTCTGCTCCCGCTGCTCCGAGTGCTCTCGGGCCTCGCTGGTCGTGGTTTTTTATACCCGGCTGCTCCTCCTCTGCTCCCGCTGCTCCGAGTGCTCTCGGGCCTCGCTGGTCGTGGGTTTTTATACCCGGCTGCTCCTCCTCTGCTCCCGCTGCTCCGAGTGCTCTCGGGCCTCGCTGGTCGTGGGTTTTTATACCCGGCTGCTCCTCCTCTGCTCCCGCTGCTCCGAGTGCTCTCGGGCCTCGCTGGTCGTGGGTTTTTATACCCGGCTGCTCCTCCTCTGCTCCCGCTGCTCCGAGTGCTCTCGGGCCTCGCTGGTCGTGGGTTTTTATACCCGGCTGCTCCTCCTCTGCTCCCGCTGCTCCGAGTGCTCTCGGGCCTCGCTGGTCGTGGGTTTTTATACCCGGCTGCTCCTCCTCTGCTCCCGCTGCTCCGAGTGCTCTCGGGCCTCGCTGGTCGTGGGTTTTTATACCCGGCTGCTCCTCCTCTGCTCCCGCTGCTCCGAGTTGATCAGCATATTCAGCTTATTTAGAGACTCTTGATCCAACACGCCCAAAAAGTTTTTAAATGTACAATACCAGTGTTTCCATTTATCATCCACTCCTGCAGAATTAGGGTCAGCATTGAATCGTTCTGGTTGAAGATATCACTCCATTGTGACATAAAGTTAATAAATTGAAATAAAGAATAGATTTGCCTTTCTAATCTAGGCTTTATTAACTTAAAAATCCTGTAGCACATCTTCAACACCCAGTCCCAACTAAAGGCTGGAAAGAACTGAATTTAAGATGGCCACCACAAATCACATGACATCAACTACCAATGAGATTACAGCATATATCCCAAGGCAGGAAACAAACAACCAATCACAATACTTCTTACTAATCATAAAGAATAATCACCACAATGACCTTTTGTCAGAACTGGAAAAAAGCAGGAAATGGAACAGATTTTTAAGCAAGTGTAGGGGCTGGGAAATGGGGGAGGGAATGAAAGAACAAAAGGGAAGGTCAGTGATAGGATAGAAGGCAGGAGAGGTTAAGAGACATTAAGAGATATTCGAGGCAAAAGGAGATGGTAATGGGACAGGTTAAGAAACAAAGGATACATAGAAGAGAGGAGCAGGAGTAGGCCATTCGGCCCCTCGAGCCTGCTCCGCCATTCAATGAGATCATGGCTGATCATTCAAGTTCAGTACCCTGTCCCTGCCTTCTCCCCATATCCCTTGATCCCTTTAGTCTTAAGAAATATATCCAACTCTTTCTTGAATATACTTAATGAACTGGCCTCCACCGCCCTCTGTGGCAGAGAATTCCACAGGTTCACCACTCTCTGGGTGAAGAAATTCCTCCTCATTTCAGTCCTAAATGGCTTACCCCTTATCCTTAGACTATGACCCCTGGTTCTGGACTCCCCGGCCATCATAAACATCCTTCCTGCATCTAGTCTGTCCAGGCCTGACAGAATTTTATAGGTTTCGATGAGATCCCCTCTCATTCTTCTAAACTCCAGTGAGTATAAGCCCAATTGACCCAATCTCTCCTCATACGTCATTCCTGCCATCCCAGGTATCAGCCTGGTGAATCTTCGCTGCACTCCCTCCATGGCAAGAACGTCCTTCCTCAGGTAAGGCGACCAAAACTGCACACAATACTCAAGGTGCGGTCTCACCAAGGCCCTGTACAACTGCAGCATGGCTCTAGATGAAGTGTAAATTGCGCTGGCAGAATGAAAGACAGCTGCCATGTGGGAGGGAAGAAAAGAAAGCACAAACAACAAAAAAGTGTGGAAAAAAATATATATGATAGGGGCCGAGGTTATGATCTGAAATTGTTGAACTCTATGTTGAGTCCAGAAGGCTGCAAAGTGCCTCATCGAAAGATGAGGTGCTGTTCCTCGAGCTCACGCTGAGCTTCAGTGGAACAGTGCAAGAGGCCGAGGACGGTGAGGTCTGAGTGGAAGTGGAGCAGTGAATTAAAGTGACAGGCGACCGGAAGCTCGGGGTCCCCCTTACGGACTGAACGGAGGTGTTCCTCCGAGATCTCTGCTCTCCTCCAATTCCGGCCTCTTGAGCATCCCCGATTTTAATCGCTCCACCATTGGCGGCCGTGCCTTCAGCAGCTTCGGCCCTAAACTCTGGAATTCCCTCTCTGCCGCTCTATCTCTCTCCTCCTATAAGATGCTCCTTAACACCAAGCTCTTTGACCAAACCTGTCCAAATATTTCCTTAGGTGACTCGGTGTCAAATTTTGTTTGATAATCACTCCTGTGAAGCGTCTTGGGACGTTTTACTATGTTAAAGGCATCTTGATGCCCCTGATTAGGGAGGGGAAAATCAGCTTCCCATTCCTGATTGCTAAATGTTTACCATTGCTGGAATTGGATGTCTGGTGAGGATAGGATTGGGATCTTTGGTTGTAATCTCTGGATTACTCCCGGTGCCACGTGCTAATGAGCATAGGAATAGAAGGATAGAGCAGATGAATGCGTGGCTAAAGAGTTGGTGCAGGAGGGAGGGCTTTAGTTTCCTGGATCACTGGGTCTGCTTCTGGGGAAGGTGAGACCTGTACAAGTCAGATGGGTTGCACCTGAACCGGAACGGGACCAACATCCTTGTGGGGGGGTTTGCTAGTACAGTTTGCGGGGGGGGTTTAAACTAACTTGGCAGGGGGATGGGATACAGAGTGGAGCTATAGTAGGGGGTGATGCACAGCCAAATGTAGAGGAAAAAATAAGTCAGTCTGGAAGGCAGAGCAAATATGTAACGGCACAAGGGAGTATGGCAAGGCTGGATGGCATTTATTTTAATGCAAGAAGTCTTGCGAGTAAGGCAGATGAATTGAAGGTGTTGATGAACACTTGGGAGTATGATATTGTTGCTATCACAGAGACATGTTTGAGGGAGGGGCAGGACTGGCAGATCAATATTCCGGGGTATAGAATCTTCAGGCAAGACAGAGGGGGGTGTAAAAGAGGAGGGGGTGTCTCAATATTAACAAAGGAGTCAATTACTGCTGTAAGGAGGGATGATAGCTTAGCAGGTTCCTCTAATGAGGCCATATGGGTAGAACTTAAAAACAAAAAGGGGGCAAGCACTTTGCTGGGAGTCTACTATCGGTCCCCAAACAGTCAGGGGGAGATAGAGGAACAGATATGTAGGCAAATCGCAGAGAAGTGTAAAAATAATAGGGTAATAATAGTAGGGGATTTCAACTTCCGCAATATTAACTGGGATTGTCAGAGTGTGAAAGGCTTAGAGGGTGCGGAATTCTTAAAGTGCATCCAGGAGAGCTTTTCAAGCCAGCATGTAGAAAGTCCTCCAAGAGAGGGGAGCGGTACATAGAAACATAGAAACATAGAAGATAGGAGCAGGAGTAGACCATTCGGCCCCTCGAACCTGCTCCGCCAATCAACGAGTTCATGGCTGATCATCCAAATTCAGTACCCTGTCCCTGCGTTCTCCTCATATCCCTTGATCCCTTTAGCCTTAAGAAATATATCTAACTCCTTCTTGAATATGTTTAATGAATTGGCCTCCACTGCCTTCTGTGGTAGAGAATTCCACAGGTTCACCACTCTCTGGGTGAAGAAATTCCTCCTCATCTCTGTCCTAAATGGCTTACCCCTTATCCTTAGACTGTGACCCCTGGTTCTGGACTCCCCGGCCATTGGGAACATCCTTCCTGCATCTAGTCTGTCTAGTCCTGTTTGAATTTTATAAGTTTCAATGAGATCCCCTCTCATTCTTCTAAACTCCAGCAAGTATAAGCCCAATCGACCCAATCTCTCCTCATACGTCATTTCTGCCATCCCAGGTATCAGTCTGGTGAATCTTCGCTGCACTCCTTCCATGGCAAGAACATCCTTCCTCAGATAAGGCAACCAAAACTGCACACAATACTCAAGATGTGGTCTCACCAAGGCCCTGTACAACTGCAGCAAGACATCCTTGTTCCTGTACTCAAACCCTCTCGCTACGAAGGCCAACATACCATTTGCCTTCTTAACCGCCTGCTGCAACTGCATGCTTACCTTCAGCGACTGGTGCACAAGGACACCCAGGTCTCGTTGCACTTCCCCTTCTCCCAATCTATTGCCATTCAGATAATAATTTGCCTTCCTGTTTTTGCCACCAAACTGGATAACCTCGCATTTATCCACATTATACTGCATCTGCCATGCTTCTGCCCAATCACCCAACCTGTCCAAATCATACTGGAGTTTCTCGGCATCCTCCTCACAGCACACATGCCCACCCAGCTTTGTGTCATCTGCAAACTTGGAGATATTACATCTAGTTCCCTCGTCTAGATCATTTATATATATTGTGAATAGCTGAGGTCCTAGGACCAATCCCTGCGGTACCCCACTAGTCACTGCCTGCCACTCGGAAAAAGAGCCATTTATTCCAACTCTTTGCTTCCTGTCTGCCAACCTGTCTGCCAAGTCAGTACCTTGCCCCCAATCCCATGTGCCTTAACTTTACACGCTAATCTCTTATGCGGGACCTTATCGAAAGCCTTCTGAAAGTCCAAATACACCACATCCACTGGTTCTCCCTTATCTATTTTACAAGTTACATCCTCAAAAAATTCCAGTAGATTAGTCAAGCACTGGACCTAATTCTAGGGAATGTAGCCGGGCAAGTGGTAGAAGTGTCAGTCGGAGAGCATTTTGGTGACAGTGATCATAATTTGGTGAGATTTAAGGTAGTCATGGAAAAGGACAAATATGGACCGGAAATAAAGGTTCTAAATTGGGGGAAGGCCGATTTTAATATGATAAGGCAGGATCTGGCCAAAGTGGACTGGAATCAGCTACTTGTAGGAAAATCCACATCAGAGCAGTGGGAGTCTTTCAGAAAGGAAATAGAGAGAGTACAACGCCAACACTTTCCCGTAAAAGTCAAGGGTGGGACCAACAAACCCAGGGAACCCTGAATGTCAAGGGATATACAAGAATGGATTAGGGGAAAAAGGGAGGCTTTTGGCAGATACAAAGGACTAAAAACAGTGGAAGCCCTAGAGGAGTATAGAAAGTGCAGGGGGGTACTTAAAAAAGAAATTAGGAGAGTGAAGAGGAGGCATGAAAAAACGCTGGTGGGCAAAATAAAGGAAAATCCCAAGGTGTTTTATAAGTATGTTAAGGGCAAGCGGATAACCAGGGAAAGAGTAGGGCCCATTAGGGACCAAAGTGGCAATCTGTGCATAGAGCTGGAAGATGTAGGTGAGATTTTAAATGAATCTTTTGCATCAGTGTTCACTATGGAGAAGGACAATGTAGGCATAGAAATCAGGCAGGGGGATTGTGATATACATGAACACATTAGTATTGAGAGGGAGGAGGTGCTAATGGTTTTAGCGGGCTTAAAAGTGGATAAAAGTGGATAAATCCCCAGGCCCTGACACAAATTTTCAGAACCTCTCTGGCCACAGGGAAGGCTCCAGAGGACTGGAGAATAGCTAACATAGTACCATTATTCAAGAAGAGTAGTAGGGATAAACCAGGGAATTACAGGCCAGTGAGGGAAATTATTGGAAAAAATTCTGAGGGACAGAATTAGTCTCCACTTGGAGAGGCAAGGATTAATCAAGAATAGTCAGCATGGCTTTGTCAGGGGGAGATCATTTCTAACCAATTTGATTGAATTTTTCGAGGGGGTGACTAGATGTGTGGATAAGGGTAGTGCAGTTGATGTAGTCTACATGGACTTCAGTAAGGCTTTTGACAAAGTCCCACATGGGAGATTGGTCAAGAAGGTAAGAGCCCATGGGATCCAGGGCAATTTGGCACATTGGATCCAAAATTGGCTTAGTGGCAGGAGGCAGAGGGTGATGGTTGAAGGTTGTTTTTGTGACTGGAAGCCTGTGTCCAGTGGTGTACCGCAGGTGCTGGGTCCTTTGCTGTTTGTAGTGTACATTAATGATTTAGATATGAATGTAGGAGGTATGATCAGCAAGTTCGCAGATGACACGAAAATTGGTGGAGTGGTAAATAGCGAGGAGGGAAGCCTCAGGCTACCAGACGATATAGACGGGTTGGTTAGATGGGCAGAACAGTGGCAAATGGAAATTAACCCTGAAAAGTGTGAGGTGATGCATTTTGGGAGGACTAACAAGGCAAGGGAATACACAATGAATGGTAGGACCCTAGGAAGGACAGAGGATCAGAGAGACCTTGGTGTGCATGTACACAGATCCCTGAAGGCAGCAGGACAGGTAGATAAGGTGGTTAAAAAGGCATATGGGATACTTGCCTTCATTAGCCGAGGAATAGAATATAAGAACAGGGAGGTTATGATGGAGCTGTACAAATGCTAGTTAGGCCACAGCTGGAATACTTAAGAAGGCCAATGGAATGTTGGCTTTCATTGCTAGGGGGATAGAATATAAAAATAGGGAGGTATTGCTTCAGTTGTACAAGGTATTGGTGAGACCGCACCTGGAATACTGCGTACAGTTTTGGTGTCCATACTTAAGAAAGGACATACTTGCTCTCGAGTCAGTACAAAGAAGGTTCACTCGGTTAATCCCGGGGATGAGGGGATGGACATATGAGGAGAGGTTGAGTAGATTGGGACTCTACTCATTGGAGTTCAGAAGAATGAGAGGCGATCTTATTGAAACATATAAGATTGTGAAGGGGTTGGATCGGGTGGATGCGGGGAAGATGTTCCCGATGATGGGTGAAACTAGAACTAGGGGGCATAGTCTTAGAATAAGGGGCTGCTCCTTCAAAACTGAGATGAGGAGGAACTACTTCACTCAGAGGGTGGTAGGTCCATGGAATATGCTGCCCCAAAAAGCTGTAGAAGCTACATCATTACATAAATTTAAAACAGAAATAGACAGTTTCCTAGAAGTAAAGGGAATTAAGGGTTACGGGGAGCGGGCAGGAATTTGGACATGAGTCTAGGTTCGGATCGGTCATGGCCCTGTGGGTAGCGGAGCGGGCCCAGGGGCCGTGTAGCCTGATCCTGCTCCTATTTCGTGTGTCTAATTCTGTTAGATTCAGGAGATGGTTCTGTGATAGTGGATTGGCGGTTAGGATCAGATCAGCCATGATCTTATTGAATGGCGGAGCAGGCTCGAGGGGCCGATTGGCCTACTCCTGCTCCTATTTCTTATGTTCTTATGTTCTTATGTACTGTGTGCAGTTCTGGTCGCCACACTATAGGAAGGATGTGATTGCATTGGAGAGGGTGCAGAGGAGATTCACCAGGATGTTACCTGGGCTGGAGCATTTCAGCTATGAAAAGAGACTGGGGTTGTTTTTCTTAGAGCAGAGAAGGCTGAGGGGGGACCTGATTGAGGTGTACAACATTTTTTTTTTTTTTTTTAATTCATTGATGGGATGTGGGCGTCGCTGGCTAGGCCTGCATTTAGTGCCCATCCCTAATTGCCCTGAGAAGATGGTGGTGAGCTGCCTTCTTGAACCGCTGCAGTCCATATGGTGTAGGTACACCCACAATGCTGTTAGGAAGGGAGTTCCAGGATTTTGGCCCAGCGACAGTGAAGGAACGGCGATACAGGTCCAAATCAGGATGGTGTGTGGCTTGGAGGGGAACTTGTAGGTGGTGATGTTCCCATGCGTCTGCTGCCCTTGTCCTTCTAAGTGGTAGAGGTCGCGGGTTTGGAAGGTGCTGTTGAAGGAGCTTTGGCGAGTTGCTGCAGTGCATCTTGTAGATGGTACACACTGCAGCCACAGTGCGCCAGTGGTGGAGGGAGTGAATGTTGAAGGTGGTGGATGGAGTGCCAATCAAGCGGGCTGCTTTATCCTGAATGGTGTCGAGCTTCTTGAGTGTTGTTGGAGCTGCACTCATCCAGGCAAGTGGAGGGTATTCCATCACACTCCTGACTTGTGCCTTGTAGATGGTGGAAAGGCTTTGGGGAGTCAGGAGGTGAGACACTCGCCGCAGAATTCCCAGCCTCTGGCCTGCTCTTGTAGCCACAGTATTTATATGGCTGGTCCAGTTCAGTTTCTGATCAATGGTAACCCCCAGGATGTTGATAGTGGGGGATTCAGTGATGGTAATGCCATTGAATGTCAAGGGGAGATGGTTAGAGTCTCGCTTGTTGGAGATGGTCATTGCCTGGCACTTGTGTGGTGCGAATGTTACTTGCCACTTGTCAGCCCAAGTCTGAATGTTGTCCAGGTCTTGCTGCATATGGACACGGACTGCGTCAGTATCTGACGAGTCTCGAATGGTGCGGAACAGTGTGCAATCATCAGCGAACATCCCCACTTCTGACCTTATGATGGAGGGAAGGTCATTGATGAAACAGCTGAAGATGGTTGGGCCTAGGACACTGCCCTGAGGAACTCCTGCAGTGATGTCATGTGATTGAGATGAATGACCTCCAACAACCACAGCCAACTTCCTTTGTGCTAGTTATGATTCCAACCAATGGAGAGTTTTCCCCTTGATTCCCATTGACTTCAGTTTTGCTAGGGCTCCTTGATGCCACACTCGATCAAATGCTGCCTTGATGTCAAGGGCAGTCACTCTCACCTCACCTCTTGAGTTCAGCTCTTTTGTCCATGTTTGGACCAAGGCTGTAATGAGGTCAGGAGCTGAGTGGCCCTGGCGGAACCCAAACTGGGCGTCAGTTAGCAGGTTATTGCTGAGTAAGTGCCGCTTGATAGCACTGTCGACGACACCTTCTATCACTTTGCTGATGATTGAGAGTAGACTGATGGGACGGTAATTGGTCGGGTCGGATTTGTCCTGCTTTTTGTAGACAGGACATAATTGGGCAATTTTCCACATTGCCGGGTAGATGCCAGTGTTGTAGCTGTACTGGAACAGCTTGGCTAGGGGCGCAGCTAGTTCTGGAGCACAAGTCTTCAGTACTATTGCCGGAATGTTGTCAGGGCCCATAGCTTTTGCAGTATCCAGTGTCTTCAGCTGTTTCTTGACATCACGTGGGGTGAATTGAATGGGCTGAAGACTGGCATCTGTGATGCTGGGGACCTCAGGAGGAGGCCGAGATGGATCATCCACTCAGCACTTCTGGCTGAAGATAGTTGCAAATGCTTCAGCCTTGTCTTTTGCACTCACGTGCTGAGCTCCACCATCATTGAGGATGGGGATATTTTTGGAGCCTCCTCCTCCTGTTAACTGTTTAATTGTCCACCACCACTCATGACTGGATGTGGCAGGACTGCAGAGCTTTGATTTGATCCGATGGTTGTGAGATCGCTTAGCTCTGTCTATCGCATGTTGCTTCCATTGTTTGGCATGCAAGTAGTCCTGTGTTGTAGCCTCACCAGGTTGAGGGGCATAGATAGGATATATAGAAAGGAACTTTTCCCCTTAGTAGAGGGGTCAATAACCAGGGGGCATAGTTTCAAGGTAAAGGGCAGGAGGTTTAGAGGGGATTTGAGGAAAAACTTTTTCACCCAATGGGTGGTTGGAATCTGGAACTCACTGCCTGAAAGGGTGGTAGAGGCAGGAACCCTCACAACATTCAAGAAGATTTAGATGAGCACTTGAAACGCCATAGCATACAAGGCTATGGACCAATGGGATTAGAATAGACAGGGCTTGATGGCCAGCGTGGACATGATGGGTCAAAGGGCCTCTTTCTGTGCTGTATAACTCTATGACTCTATGACTTTATCGGCTGTGACATGATCCTGTGGTTGAATAGTTTGCCAACACGGAAGACTCAATTTCCCAATTGGTGCTATTTTAACGTTGTTCTTAGCCCATTTATTTTAAGCAGGTTACCACCGGCATAGGCTCACTGTCCATGCTCACACCCATGGGACCCCAGCAAGAAATCAACACCTTCAGAAGAGAAGGGAAGAGGGAAAACTAAAATGAGAGGATGATAAATCCAAAAGACAGTTATATGACGCTTGTGTGCAATAGGTCCAGTAAACAACACCAACTTCCATTTATATCACGCCTTTAATGTAGTAAAACGTCCCATGGTGCTTCACAGGAGCAATTCTCAAACAAACACCGAGCCACATGAGGAGACATTAGGACAGGTGATTAACAGCTTGGTCAAAGTGTTATGTTTAAGGAGCATCTTATAGAAGGAAAGGTAGAGAGGTGGAGAGCTTTAGGGAAGGAATTCCTACATAGAAACATAGAAGATAGGAGCAGGAGTAGGCCATTCGGCCCCTCGAGCCTGCTCCGCCATTTAATGAGATCATGGCTGATCATCCAAATTCAGTACCCGGTCCCTGCCTTCTCCCCATATCCCTTGATCCCTTTAGCCTTAAGAAATATATCCAACTCCTTCTTGAATATATTTAATGAATTGGCCTCTACTGCCTTCTGTGGTAGAGAATTCCACAGGTTCACCACTCTCTGGGTGAAGAAATTCCTCCTCATCTCTGTCCTAAATGGCCTACCCCTTATCCTTAGACTGTGACCCCTGGTTCTGGACTCCCCGGCCATCAGGAGCATCCTTCCTGCATCTAGTCTGTCTAGTCCTGTCAGAATTTTATAAGTTTCAATGAGATCCCCTCTCATTCTTCTAAACTCCAGCGAGTACAAGCCCAATCGTCCCAATCTCTCCTCATACGTCATTTCTGCCATCCCAGGTATCAGCCTGGTGAATCTTCGCTGAACTCCTTCCATGGCAAGAACATCCTTCCTCAGATAAGCTGAACAAAACTGCACACAATACTGAAGATGTGGTCTCACCAAGGCCCTGTACAACTGCAGCAAGACATCCTTGTTCCTGTACTCAAACCCTCTCGCTACGAAGCTCCTGAGCTTAGGGCTTTGGCAGCTGAAGGCACGGCCAACAATGATGGGGCAAAAGGAGTGGGGGATGCGCAAGAGGCCAGAATTGGGGGGACGCAGAGACCTCGGAGGGTTGCAGGGCTAGAGGAGGTTACAGAGGTAGGGAGGGGAGAGGCCATGGATGTAGATCTAAAGATGTAGATGAAAAGAGGGATGTAGGAGGAGCAACAACAAAAATAGCAAGCCCACCCCCCCCCCCCTCAATTCTAATCAAGATCAGAGTTGATTTTGATGTTGGTATTCGGATTTTAAAATATTGTTTCAAAAATAAATTTAAAGAAAAAAACTGTGGTGGGAGAAGAATGATTCTTACACCATTTAAAAAGAAAATGTTTGTATTTGTTTTTCTATTTTTAAAATCAGACTCATGCGAGATATCTTTGGAAAGCAGTCAAGTACAACAGCAAATGCGAGATAATAAGTCAAAAGCGTCTCCATATTTCCATGCAGATTCTTTTGACTGTGATTGGCACTGTTGCTCTGGGCGGCACGGCATGAAGAGAACTGGCGGCTGCACTTGACAGAGTCATTCCAGAACCTGCAAATCCAGTCCACACTTTCCACCCACTCCGCCTCTTCCTTGCAACTGTGCCAGATTAATTTAAATGTATCTGCTCAAGTGGAGATAATCAATGCAAATCACTGTGACTGTGCTGCACAAATGGGGTATGTTTGATTCACAAAGCGGCCTTAGCTGGAGGAGGTCAGTCGTTCACCAGTCCTTCCATTCCGTTCCTTCTGCTGGAGAACTGCAAGTCACATATGTAGTGACTGAAACGCTTGATGTCCTACCTACCTCCACTGGCTTGGCTTGTCTTTTCAGCCTGTTCCTTAGGATCTAGATTCCTGCTCGCCCCGTCTATATAAAGGTAGGTCCAGTGACTCTGACAACGTCTATCATCTATTCATTAGAGATTCAACTTCATTACAGTGAGTGTCTCTCTCGCAGTTCCAAGTCATTCTAATAAGATGGAACAACAACAAAAATCTATAGAGTTTCCAAGTACGTTCTTTCAAACCGTGCGATTTTTTTTATCTCGGGAGCTTATGTGTAATTATGAAGTTACCTTCAATGCAGTGATGTGCTGTTAAGCAGTGAGATGAAGCTATGGTAAAGCGTTAAAGACTGTTCTTTCATATCTCTGGTAATTATGTGACTAGCCAGCTGCTACCTGCTAATCATTACTCGGAGCTGAGCGTTAAAGAATGATTAGCTCTGTGTACTTTACAACTTTTTAAGATTGTAATTAAGGATAGAGGATACTGGAAGTTACTGTTAATGCCGAGTAGAAGAGGCTTTTGAGAAATGGAAGTAAATTGTTGCTGGATTTTCTTTCCACTTGGGTAGATACAGCTAAGAGCAGTTTAAGTACTATTGTAGGTGCTGGAATGACTTCCAACAGTCAAGTTAAACCCCTTCAAGTGTAGTGTGGTGTAGTGTATGAGAAATCCGGTCTATTTTTAAATGATTACTTGAATGCCCGCGAAGGATTTCAAAATACCTTTTTTTTTAATTTCCCCTCTCCTGTCACACATGGGACTGAAACTCATTAATTTTCCTGTGTTTTTTTAATGAATTACAACGTGTACAAGATGTGAGAGAGAGGAGAGGAGGGGGGGTGCGGTGGTGTTCTGTACTCCCCCCCCCCCCCCCCTTGTATTCTTAAAACAACTGCAAGTTTTCCTTTTTCATTCTTAATTATTTTTTTGGCGTGGCTGAGGCGGACTTCACTTGCCTTCTGAATTATTGTCAGCGCATCCGCAGTCATGTCGTTCTCGCGGGGGAAGAGAGACACGTTCCAAATGCTGAACACGGCAGTGAGCAAAAGCCCTCATCGTCCGCGGTGTCCCGCTGTGCGAAAGAATGGAGCAACTAAAAACTGACTCTGGCCCAGTGAGCAGTGTTCAGGGAGCAGAAATTGGCACTTCACCGCCAGCTGAAAGTGTTAATGTGTCTTGCAGTGTTTTTTTTTAAGATAGGAAAAAGCCAGCCTCAGAATAATTGCAACCCAATGTTTAGTATATGAGCAGTTATTTTGTTATTTATTGGGGTGTTTACAATTCAGATGCTTCAATTACTGTCCATGGTTTCAAAAGAATCTCTTAAAATATCAACGTTGGACTTTTGACTCTTGGTTGTCAGCATGATGTCCAGCCAACAGTAGGCATGTCTTGCAACGGCTTGCTGTTCTCAAAGGTCCTGTATTGTGATCTAACCACTCGATATCTGAACCCTGTTTTAAATGTAACTTGCCTTCCACCCCAGGGCCGAGTGAGGAAAGTCACCATCCATGCAGCCCATAGCACCGAGACACACGGACCACAAGGTCCCAGGTTCAAGCTCCTGGGCAGTTGTCATGTTAGCTGATCTGGGTGGGCCAGCACCGCCCAAACCCGCGATCACTACCACCTAGAAGGACAAGGGCAGCAGGCGCATGGGAACACCGCCACCGCCAAGTTCCCCTCCAAGTCACATACCATCCTGACTTGGAAATATATCGCCGTTCCTCCATCGTCACTGGGTCAAAATCCTGGAACTCCCTCCCTAACAGCACTGTGGGAGCACCTTCACCACACGGACTGCAGCAGTTCAAGAAGGCGGCTCACCACCATCTTCTCGAGGGCAATTAGGGATGGGCAATAAATGCTGGCCTTGCCAGCGATGCTTGCATCCTGTGAATGAATATTTTTTTTTAAAAGACAGTGGTTGAGGTATTGCAATGGGTCTTGGCATCTCCTGAGCAAGGGAGGCAAAAACTCGCCTCAATTCCTTGCTCCTGATTGGTATCCAGTGCACAAGACAAGTTTGTGGAGATTGGGTTTGCCAACTTTGAACTGGCAAGACTTGCGCATTAGACTTACTTTTATATTACAGGAGCACAGCCAATGGGAAGTGTGTAGGCCTCTATCCATGACCTGCATACTATCAATGCAACCATGCATATAAACTACCAGAGAAAGGAGCCAATTTCAATGATATAAAATGGGGAGACCCAGTCATTTGCACTGATATAGTAGACTCTCAATTTCACAGCAGAGCCCACCTCCATAGCCAAGTAAAATGGGGAAGACTCCAAATGTCCCTCGCAAGAAGGAAATAATTGAGTAATATAAATTGAGGTGTTTAAGATGATTAAAAGAGTCACAAGCTCTCACTATCGACCCTATTTTCTCTGGTGAGGGTGTCCAGAACAAGGGGGCATAACCTTTTTAAAATTGGAGCTAGATCTTTCAGGGGTGATGTCAGGAAGCACTTCTTCACACACAGGGCGGTGGAAGCCTGGAACATTCTCCCCCAACAAGCAGTTGAGGCTAGGGGGTCAATTAAACATTTCAAAACGCTTGATTGATCGGTTTTTTTTGTTCGGTATGGGTGTTAAGGGTTACAGAACCAAGGCGGGTAGATGGAGTTAAGGTACAGATCAGCTATTGAATGGGTGTGAATGTTACCCCTGTTCCTATATAGAAACACCTTGAGGCCAGGTAAGCAAGGTACCAGAGAGCTGCCAATGCCTGTGGAACTGTGTTCCAGCAGGAGTCTATGGCCTGGGAGAAAACAATAAATGAATGAGTTTTTGATTTGTGAGCCACAAACTCTTGACCACTTTAAACCTTTGTTGCTCTATTGGGGAGTGTTTTTATCCATCTTGTGTTTTATCCACTATCACTACATCAGCATTTCACTCTTGCTAATTCTGAGAAACTTGAGTTGAAGTTTTCTTTGTTAGCAATAGGACACAGTGGCCCAGAAATTCGGGTCGGGGGCTTCCTGCGGGTGCAAGCCCCAGACCTACACTTAACCTTGCGCACCGGCAGTTGAGCTCTGGGCTCCCATGGAATTCTTCTCCGGTGCCTGGCCCAGGTGCTGGCGCGCTGTGCTTGCGTGTCCCAGGGACGCAGTTATGCGATGCGTCCCCTGTGATCACGTGAGCCATGGGCAGCCAATCGGAGCAGGGAATGCTCCATTCATAAGTCTGACAGGAAGACCTGTCACACTTATGAATACTACCAGCCCCAGAATAGCATTAAACCTTCAAATAATTTTTTTTAAATCACACTTATAAACTATAAATTACATTAAATAACTTTTAAACAATAATTTAAATTTTTGAAAAAAATAATTTTAAATTATAACAGGCCTAAAAATAAACTTACCTTGCTTTAAAGCATTTAAAACTAATAAACCTGTGGAAAAAAGTTTCAATTTTAATTAATTGACCACTTACCTTGCAAAAAGCAGGCCTTACGCCTGCTTTTTAAATGTGTAACTTCTGGAGACTTAACCTCGCGTGAAAACCTAAGTTCAAAGCGCACGCGCAGACTCCCCTGTGCGCGCCTTCGACCTCTGAACCTCTTCGTTCAGAGGAATGGAAGTGCCAGTTTCCTGCACATGCGTAGTGCATGCAGGAAACCGTCACTTCCAATCGGCCATTGTGTTTCCAGCACAGATAGGTGGTTCTGATTACCAAAATAGGAACAGTATTGGGCCTTTCAGCCCAACAAGTGTCCCACTTTTTTATATAGCCCTTTTTTTAAAATCAGTTCCTTGCCTTTAATTCTCTCCCCCCCCCCCCCCCCCCCCCCCCTCCCCATCCCTTAATACCCTTCAAATTGGCAGAGCTTTCTACATAGTTGCCAATGTTTGATCTTGACAGGATTGTACAAGTGGTTCTTTGGTCCAACCCCTTGCCTTTCATTTGTTCTTTTTAACAGTTGATCAAGCTGTTTATAAAAGCATATGGGATCCTTGGCTTTATAAACAGGCATCGAGTACAAAAGCAAGCAAGGAAGTTGTGCTAAACCTTTTATAAATCATTGGTTAGGCCCCAGCTGGAGTATTGTGTCCAATTCTGGGCGCCACACTTTATGAAGGCTGTCAAGGCCTTCCAGTGGGTGCAGAGGAGATTTACTAGAATGGTACCCGGGATGAGGAAATTCAGTTATATGGAGAGATTAGAGAAGCTGGGATTGTTCTTGGAGCAAAGAAGGTTATGGGGAGATTCAAAAGAAGTGTTCAAAATGATGAGTGGTTTTGATAGAGTAGAGAGGGAGAAACTGTTTCCACTGGCAGGAGGGTCAGTAACAAGAAATGTTTGTATGCAGTGAGTTGTTATGGTCTGGCAGGGTGGTGGGACCAAATTCAATAGTAACTTTCAAAAGGGAAGTGGATATACTGTATACTTAAAAAGAAAACATTTACAGGGCTATTGGGAAAGGGCAGGGGAGTGGGACTAATTGGATAGCTCAGAGCTGGTACAGGCACAATGGACTGAATGGCCTCCTTCTGAGTTGTATGATTCTTTGATACCTCCTCCTGAAAGTGACAACTCGGGCTGGGCTCATGGGTATTGGGAGCTCTCCATTGACTCAACTATGTTGACCATTCTTCGTGTGTGAGCCTGAACAGTGTATGTCGGCCTATTCAACTTTTGAGGACTGTCGAAGCCAAATTTAACATTATACTCACTGTAATCCAGTGAGTGAGAATCAGGAGTCAGAAGCCTGCGTGACTTTCCCTTTCCTTGCCTGAGGATGCCAAGGCCAGTTCTGCTCCATAAAAGGCCGGGAAACTAACTTGGGACCTTGCTGGTCGGTGTGGCTGGAGATGCACTGTGTGTGATAAACACCTATTTTGTCCATTTTCTTTCCCCGGTATGCGACCAAGTGACCTGCTACAGCATTATATTGTGCGTTTCAACCAATAGCATTGAGGTCCAATAGCATTGTGAGGTGCACTATCGTGGTGATGTTATTAAGGAAGGACAACTTGAATTTAAGCACAACCATTGGGTTAAAGTGCAAAATGGAGGTAAGCTGGCTTGGTTTAATAGTCTGAGCTTTAAACATAGAAACATAGAAGATAGAAGCAGGAGTCGGTCATTCGGCCCCTCGAGCCTGCTCTGCCATTTAATGAGATCATGGCTGATCATCCAAATTCAGTACCCTGTCCCTGCTTTCTCCCCATATCCCTTGATCCCTTTAGCCTTAAGAAATATATCCAACTCCTTCTTAAATATATTTAATGAATTGGCCTCTACTGCCTTCTGTGGTAGAGAATTCCACAGGTTCACCACTCTCTGGGTGAAGAAATTCCTCCTCATCTCTGTCCTAAATGGTTTACCCCTTATCTTTAGACTGTGACCCCTGGATCTGGACTCCTCTGCCATCGGGAAGATCCTTCCTGCATCTAGTCTGTTGTGTATGTACCTTTTAAGAGAATAACTGGTCTCAGACTGCAGTACCAGCAGTGACCACCCCTGTATAAAAGGCGCTAGAGAGCCTCTGTTTGTTAGTTTCACTATTGACTTCCACCAGTAAAGACTTGTTTGTTTTCACTCCTGCTGGTCTGTGTCTCAATCATTCACGGACTTAACACTGGCGACGAGTAAGAAACGAACTTACCTGCAACTCGGCAGCACCTCAGACGACGTTGTTGAAGGTCGGAGCCAGAAGAAAGAAAAAAAAAAATAATAATAATAAAGTCCAAAAGAAACTCGAAACGGGCGTCGACCGTCAATCATAGGTTTGAAAACTTGCAGGAGAGACTTTCCAGGGCCAGGCTGGGTTCCTCGGTCTGTGGTTTCCCAGCTAATCGGGCTGGTGGCAGGTAGTGCTCTGATCCTTCCTGGGCTGCGGCGGGCTGAAGCTCAATCGGGTGGCTTTTCAACGGGGCCGGGCAGCGAGTCGGGAAGCAGAGAGAGGGTGGAGCACACAGGGCGCGGCCGGTGCTTCGAAGCCGGGCAGCGTTCGGACCTAAGAAGATGGAGGGAAGTGTCCCAGAGGGTCCGCTCCACGACGGGAAAATAATAAAAGAAAAAGAATCAATATTTAACGCGCAAGAAACCGTGGAAAGCAGCGCTAACAACAGCGGGGAACAAGGCAAAGCGCGGGAGGCGCCATTTTAGATTTGCAAGATGCCGAAGACTGGCTGGATCACTGCTTTTGATAATACATTAGAGGACTGGACCACATATGTGGAAAGAGTCGAGGTATATTTCGAGGCAAACGAAATAGCGGAGGGGAAAAAGGCATCGATATTGCTAAACTTAATGGGCGCTAGAACGTACGGCCTATTATGGGACCTGATTACTCCAGCCAAACCGAAGGCGAAGAGTTTTAACAAAATTGTTGCTGTCCTACAGGAACACTTAAACCCTGCACCGCTGTTGATAACAGAAAGATTTAAATTCCACAGGAGAACTCTGCACAAAGATGAGAGCAATGCTGAGTATCTTACGGAACTACGCAAGCTATCAAAGCACTGCCAGTTTGGAGCAGGACTGGCAGATACCCTACGGGACAAATTTGTCTGTGGACTCCTGAGAGAAGGAACACAGAAGAAGTTACACTCAGAAAAAGAGCTGACGCTAGATAAGGCTTTCAGCGTGGCAGTATCGTATGAAGCAGCAGCCAGGGGAGCTGCAGAAATTCAACAAAAACCACAGGAATACGGCACCCACGAAATGACACGGGGATTTGCAAAATCTTATCGCTGCGGCAGAACTAACCATGACCAGAAGGACTGCTGGTCCAAAGACAAAATATGCAGACAATGCGGGAAGATTGGACACATTGCACGCGTTTGCAGGTCTGGTAAGAAGACCAGCGACAACAAAAAGGCTACTAAGGAACCGTACAAGAAAGTATAAAAGATGACGGACAGTAGTTCCGAAGACCAGATGAGCGATAGTGAATCCGGAAACAGGAGACTAAGCTGTCTCAAACTTCACAATGTAATCGCAAAAGAGGATCACCGAACCATTTGGGTCACCCTCACGATAGCAGGGTCCCAAGTTCAAATGGAATTGGATACAGGATCAGCGCTAACCGTCGTGAATCGACGAGACTACGAGCAGCTATTTTCACACATACCCTTGAGAGAGACATCCATCGTTTTGACGATGTATACGGGGCAAAAAGTATACCCCAGAAGGAAAAATAAGGGTGCCTGTCGAATACAATGGCAAGAAAATACGGAAATTGTATCTCTACATACTGCCAAATGGTGGACCACCATTATTGGGACGGGAATGGATCGGGAAGATAAACTTAGATTGGCATTCCATTCATGCAATGACGGTGGACGGTAAAAAAGATGAAGACGTCACCCCTGGACGATTGTCAACAATCTTAGCTACCGCCAAAGAGGTATTTCAACAAGAACTGGGCACGCTTAAAGGCGTAACCGCCTCGATAAAAATAGAAGAGAATGCAGTTCCCAAGTTTTTCAAAGCAAGACCGGTACCTTATGCAATTCGCCCAGCCGTCGAGGCAGAGCTGGAGAATCTGGAGAAGGCAGGCGTGTTGTCTAAGGTCGACTGGAGCGAGTGGGCGACACCCATCGTTCCTGTCATGAAGAAAACGTTAAGCAATAAGTCCGGGGAGCCAAGGAAGATTCACATCTGTGGGGATTTCAAGGTGATGGTGAACCCAGTCCTTCACACAGTACAATATCCTCTTCCAAGGATAGAAGACATCTTCGCCTCACTGTCTGGAGGGAAGCGTTTTACAAAAATTGACCTAGCACAAGCATATTTGCAGAAGAGTCCTCTAGGAAGTATCTCACGATAAACACTCACAAAAGGTCTTTACCAGTATCATCGATTGGTATTCGGAGTAGCATCGGCTCTGGCGATATGGCAAAGAGCGATGGAACAAGTCCTGCAAGGGATTCCGGGGACTCAGTGTTACTTGGACGACATCCTTGTGACCGGTGAAGATGACAGTGAACACCTTAACAACCTAGAACAGGTGCTCACTAGACTACGGGAACATGGGCTACGAGCCAACCGCCCCAAGTGCGAGTTTTTTAAGAAACATATCGTATTGTGGCCACGTGATTGATGAAGAGGGGTTACATAAATCCCCTGACAAAATTGAAGCGGTTGTTAAGGCCCCAGCGCCTGAAAATGTGTCGCAACTGAGGTCATTCCGTGGATTGGTGAATTACTATCATAAGTTTTTGCCGAATTTGTCGACAATTTTGCACCCACTGAACGCCCTGCTACGAATGGGGGTAGCATGGAAATGGAGCGATGATTGTAAGCGTGCTTTTCAGAAGAGTAAGGACTTAATCACTTCAAGGGAAGTATTGGCTCACTACAACCCAGCACTGCTGATCAGACTGGCGTGTGATGCGTCTCCCTACGGCATTGGGGCGGTACTGTCACAAGTTCCTTGATGGGTTAGAGAGGCCGATAGCTTTTGCGTCACGCTCGTTAACTTCTGCCGAGCGTAACTACGCTCAGATTGACAGAGGCCCTCGGCCTAGTGTGGGGGGTAAAGTTCAATCACTATCTGCACGGTCAAAAATTTACTCTACTAACCGATCATCAACCTCTTGTCTCCATTTTCAACCCTCAGAAGGGCGTACCGATAATGACGGCACAACGGCTGCAGAGATGGTCCCTTTTCCTCGGGGCACACCAATATGACATCGAGTACAAAGGAACTAAATTTACAGCATGGAAATGCTGATGGATTGTCACGCCTACCGTTGCTGACGGTGGAAGAAGAAGACCTTGCAGTAGATCCAATGGAGTTATTCCACTCGACCATAGTCGAATGTCTCCCTGTGACGAATGCAAACATAGAAAAGGAAACATGGAATGACCCGACACTATCACGGGTCGATGATTTAATGGTGAAGGGATGGCCAGCACATGGCGAGAATGCTGGCAGCAGTGGTTCGCCGAGAAGAGAACAGCTGTCAGTGTGCAGAGGAACCTTGATGTGTGGATCCAGAGTAGTAATTCCACCTAAGTTGACGGATAGAGTGCTCAATGAGCTTCATGAGGGTCATCTGGGTGAGGTAAAAATGAAGAACTTAGCCAGAGCGTTTGTGTGGTGGCTGGGAATCGATAGAGAAATCGAAGAGATGACCAAGAGCTGTGCAGGATGCCAGAAGGTCCAAAACGCCCCACCACAAGCTCCTCTGCATCCATGGGAGTGGCCCTCATCTCCATGGCAAAGGGTGCACATTGATTTTGCTGGTCCCTTCATGGACTCGATGTTTTTAATTGCGGTGGCTGCACATTCAAAGTGGCCAGAGGTAATAAAAATGTCCTCGACCACCACAGAAAAAACTATCACAGTTTTACGAACCATATTCGCCAGGAATGGGCTGCCTGAACAGATTTGCTCTGACAATGGACCACAGTTTGTGTCTGAAGAATTCCGGAGGTTCTTAAAGAACAATGGTGTTAAGCACTACACATCTGCCCCATATCATCCAGCCACTAATGGATTGGCCGAGAGGTTTGTCCAAACATTCAAGAAGACTATCAAGGCAATGTGTAATGAAGATATACCCCTACAACACAAGGTGGACAACTTCTTGTTTGCCTACCGGAATGCGACACATGCGGTTACCAACCAAACTCCAGCCATGATGTTCTTCAATCGAAGACTATGATGCCGCTTGGATTTGGTTAAGCCAAACGTCCGAAGAGATGTGGAGAACAGGCAGTTTCAGAATATGAATGAAAGGCCGACCAGTTTTAAGATAGGTCAACCAGTTTTGGCCCGGGACTACTGCACTGAGAAATGGCAGCCAGGAACGATTTGTACACGACAAGGACCTCTCGTATACCGTGGACGTTGGGGAGAGCATTGTAAGACTCCATGCTGACCAGATTCTAGAGTCACTGGAAAACGTCAACTCCACACCACGATCTGATACACCTGGTAATGAAATCGACGTTCCAATTGCAGCTACCGCAGAACCGGTAATATTGGAAGCAGATGAACCAAACAACGACATTGATCCCGACTCAACATTGCCAGAAGAACCTGATACCCCAAAGAGGCGTTATCCAGACAGAATCAGGAAGCCTCCTCAAAGACTGAACTTATAATTGCTTAAACTTAACCAATGTATCTAGCAACCGTGATTGTAATTAGTTACCAATTAGTTGTTAAATGAATGTTCTGTACTGTTTATGTACCTTTTTAAGAGAATAACTGGTCTCAGACTGCAGTACCGGCAGTGACCACCCCTGTATAAAAGGCGCTAGAGAGCCTCTGTTTGTTAGTTTCACTATTGACTTCCACCAGTAAAGACTTGTTTGTTTTCACTCCTGCTGGTCCGTGTCTCAATCATTCACGGACTTAACATAGTCTGTCTAGTCCTGTTAGAATTTTATAAGTTTCAATGAGATCCCCTCTCATTCTTCTAAACTCCAGCAAATATAAGCCCAATCGACCCAATCTTTCCTCATACATCATTCCTGCAATCCCAGGTATCAGCCTGGTGATTCTTCGCTGCACTCCTTCCATGGCAAGAACATCCTTCCTCGGATAAGGCGACCAAAACTGCACACAATACTCCATTTATTCCAATGTTGGGAGGACTCGTAAAAATCAACATTTCATTGTGCAGTACACATGTCTGCTGCATATATGACAAATAAAATTGAATTGAATTGAGATTTGGTCTCACCAAGGCCCTGTACAACTGTAGCAAGACATCCTTGTTCCTGTACTCGAACCCTCCCGCTACAAAGGCCAACATACCATTTGCCGCCTTAACCACCTGCTGCACCTGCATGCTTACTTTCAGCAACTGGTGCACAAGGACGCCCAGGTCTCATTGGCAATAGATTGGGAGAAGGGGAAGTGCATTCAGATAATCTGCCTTCCTGTTTTTGAAACCAAAGTGGATAACCTCGCATTTATCCACGTTTATATTTCATCTGCCCAATCACCCAACCTGTCCAAATCGTACTGGAGTTTCTCGGTATCCTCCTCACAGCACACATGCCCACCCAGCTTTGTGTCAACTGCAAACTTGGAGATATTACATCTAGTTCCCTCATCCAGATCATTAATATATATTGTGAATAGCTGGGGTCCAAGGACCGATCCCTGTGGTACCCCACTAGTCACTGCCTGCCACTCGGAAAAAGAGCCATTTATTCCAACTCTTTGCTTTCTGTCTGCCAACCAGTTCTCTATCCAAGTCAATACCTCGCCCCCCAATCCCATGTGCCTTAATTATACACGCTAATCTGTTATGCGGGACCTTATCGAAAGCCTTTTGAAAATCCAAATACACCACATCCACTGGTTCTCCCTTTATCTATTTTACCAGTTACATCCTCAAAAAATTCCAGTAGATTAGTCAAGCATGATTTACCTTTTGTAAATCAATGTTGACTTTGTCCGATCCGGTCACTGCTTTCCAAGTGTTCTGCTATTACATCCTTTATAATGGACTCTAGCATTTTCCCCACTACCGATGTCAAGCTTGCCAGTCTGTAATTCCCGTTTTCTCTCTACCACCCTTTTCAAACAGTGGGGTAACATTAGCTACCCGCCAATCCATGGGTACTGTTCCAGAGTCTATCGAATTTTGGAAGATGACCTGCAATGCATCTACTATTTCTAGGGCCACTTCCTTAAGTACCCTAGGATGTAGATTATCAGGCCCTGGGGATTTATCAGCCCTCCATCTCATCAATTTCCCTAATACCATTTCCCTACAAATACTGATTTCTATCAGTTCCTCCCTGTCATTAGACCCTATGTTCCTCGACATCTTTGGGAGGTTATTTGTGTCCTCCTTTGTGAAGACAGAACCAAAGTATGTATTTAGTTGGTCTGCCATTTCTTTGTTCCCCGTTATAAATTCCCCCGATTCTGACTGCAAGGGACCTACGCTTGACTTCACCAATCTTTTTCTCTTAACTGACTGTAAAAGCTTTTACAGTCAGTTTTTATGTTCCCTGCTAGCTTACACTCATACTCTATTTTCCCCCTTTTAATTAATCCTTTTGTCCTCCTTTGTTGAATCCTAAACTGCTCCCAATCCTCAGGTTTACTGCTTTTTCTGGCTAATTTATATGTCCTCTCCTTGGATCTTATGCTATCCCTAATTTCCCTTGTTAGCCACAGTTGAGTCACCTTTTTTTGTTTTATTTTTATGCCAAATTGGGATGGCCAAATTTTGTAGTTCATCCATGCGATCTTTGAATGTTTGCCATTGCCCATCCACCGTCAACCCTTGAGTGTCATTCCCCAATCAATCCTACCCAACTCGTGCCTCATACCATTGTAGTCTCCTTTATTTAAATTCAGGACCCTAGTCTCTGAGTCAACTACTTCACTCTCCATCTTAATGAAGAATTCGATCATATTATGATCGCTCTGACCCAAGGGGCCTCGCACAACAAGATTGCTAATTAATCCTTTCTCATTACTTAATACCCAGTCTAAGATGGCCTGATCTCTAGTTGGTTCCTCAACATATTGGTCCAGGAAACCATCCTGTATACACTCCAGGAATTCCTCCTCTACAGTATTGTTACTAATTTGGTTAGCCCAATCTATATGTAGATTAAAGTCACCCATGATAACTGCTTTGCCCTTATTGCACGCTTCTCTAATTTCCCGTTTGATGCCTTCCCTGACCTCTGCATTACTGTTTGGAGGTCTATATGCCACTCTCTCTAACGTTTTCTGCCCCTTGGTATTTTTCAGTTCTACCCATACAGATTCCACATCATCAGAGCTAATATCTTTCCTTTCAATTGTGTTAATCCCCTCTTTAACCAGCAATGCTACCCCACCTCCTTTTTCGCCTATCTTTCCTGAATATTGAATATCCCAGGATATTGAGTTCCTAGCCTTGGCCACCCTGGAGCCATGTTTCCGTAATCCCAATCATATCATATTCGTTTACCTCTTATTTACGCAGCTAATTCATCCACCTTATTACGAATGCTCCTTGCATTAAGACACAAAGCCTTCAGGCTTGTATTTTTAACGCTCTTAGATCTTTTAGAATTATTATTTACTGTGGCCATGTTTGATTTAAATCCTTTGATTTCTCTGCCTGCCACTTTTGGTTTTTCTCCTTCCTGTCTTTTGCTTTTATCCTTGTTTCCCTTTCCTCTGTCTCTCTGCTCAGGTTCCCAACCCTCTGCCATTTTAGTTTAAACCCTCCTCCAGAGCATTAGCAAACACTCCCCCTAGGACATCGGTCCCGGCCCTGCCCAGGTGCAAACTGTCCGTTTTGTACTGGTCCCACCTCCCCCAGAACCGGTTCCAATGTCCCAGAAATTTGAATTCCTCCCCCCTTGCACCATTCCTCTAGCCACGAATTCATCTGAAATATCTTTCTATTTCTACTCTGACTAACATGTGGCACTGGTAGCAATCCTGAGATTACTACCTTTTGAGGCCATGTTTTTTAATTTACCTCCTAACTCCCTATATTCAGCTTTTAGGACCTCATCCCAGTTTTTACCTATATCATTGATATCAATATGCACCATGACAACTGGCTATTCACTCTCCCCTTCCAAAATGTTCTGCAGCCGCTCTGAGACATCCTTGACACTTGCACCAGGGAGGCAACACACCATCCTGGAGTCTCGTTTGTGGCCGCAGAAATGCCTATCTATTCCCCTTACAATAGAATCCCCCATCACTAGCTCTCCCAGTCTTTTTCCTCCCATCGTGTGCAGTAGAACCACCCCTGGTGCCAGGAAGTTGGCGGCTGCTGCTACCTTCCCCTGGTAAGCCATCACCCCCCCCCCCCCCCATCAGTATCCAAAGCATCTAGTTCCCTCGTCTAGATCATTTTATATATATTGTGAATAGCTGGGGTCCTAGCACCGATCCCTGCGGTACCCCACTAGTCACTGCCTGCCATTCGGAAAAAGACCCGCTTATTCCAATTCTTTGCTTCCTGTCTGCCAACCAGTTCTCTATCCAAGTCAGTACCTTACCCCCAATCCCATGTGCTTTAACTTTACATGCTAATCTCTTATGTGGGACCTTATCGAAAGCCTTCTGAAAGTCCAAATACACCACATCCACTGGTTCTCCCTTTATCTATTGTCTCATTTACATCCTCTCAAAATTCCAGTAGATTAGTCAAGCACGATTTACCTTTTGTAAATCCATGTTGACTTTGTCCGATCCTGTCAGTTTTCCAAGTGCTCTGCTATTACATCTTTTATAATGGACTCTAGCATTTTCCCCACTACCGATGTCAGGCTTATTGGTCTATAATTCCCCGTTTTCTCTCTACCACCTTTTTTGAATAGTGGGGTTACATTAGCTACCCTCCAATCCATGGGTACTGTTCCAGAGTCTATAGAATTTTGGAAGGTGACCAGCAATGCATCTACTATTTCTAGGGTCACTTCCTTAAGTACCCTAGGATGTAGATTATCAGGCCCTGGGGATTTATCGGCCTTCAATCATGTCAATTTCCCTAACCCCATTTCCCTACAAATATTGATTTCATTCAGTTCCTCCCTCTCATTTTTAAGCGCAGATGGATTTAATAGTCAATAAGTTTAACTTTATTATCTGTGGATTTGTGCTGTGACTTTCAGCGATTTATGGACCTCCTCTGCCCAGTCTCGTGATATTAAGCAGGTAACACCGTACTGTTGGGAAGGTAATTAATTATCAAGAGTTCATTGCTTGCACCTGATGCCCTCACATTTTCCTGAGTCCCTGTTGTTGAGATGGTGCAATGACAACAATCTTGCCCTGAACATTGGCAAGACTAAGGAGCTCATCGTGGACTTCAGAAGCCACTGAGGGAACCACCGCCCCGTCAGCATAGACGGGACACCAGTGGAAGTCGTCAGTTGCTTCCGATTCCTGGGACTGCAGATCTCCGATGACCTGGCCTGGAATCACAACACTGAGGCCATGCTGAAGAAGGCACACCAGCGCCTCTACCCTCTACGCTGCCTGAGGAAATGCGGCATAAGCACACAGTGGCTTGTGAACTTTTACCGTGGCACCATAGAGAGCGTCCTGACGGGAGGTGTCAATGTGTGGTATGGTAACACCACTGCACAGGACAGGAAAGCCATCCAGAGGGTTGTGAGGACGGCAGAAAAGATCATCGGGTGTGCACTTCCGTCCACGGAGGAGATCTTTCAGACCAGGTGTCGGAACAAGGCCTGCTCCATCATCCAGGACCCCAATCACCCTGGGCACGAACTGTTCTCCCTCCTGCGGTCCGGTTGTCGGTACCGCGGCATTCGAACCAGGACCAGCAGGTTCAAGAACAGTTTCTACCCACAGGCAGTGCGCCGACTGAACTGCTAATGGCGATATCCGTGCTATGCTAAAAGCACAGTCCATCGCATTCAGCTCTGGGGACATAGCTCGTACTTTGATTTCTTGTACTCATCTAAGGAAAAACCATCAAAAATGCAAAAAAACAATACACGGATAAAGTGGAGTCACACTATCATAGCTCAGATTCGCGAAGGATGTGGTGGACTACAATCTATTACGGACTACAAAGGGAAACCCAGCTGTGTCATGCCCAATAATGCCTCTCTCCCGGGCGAGCTTAACACTTTTTACGCCTGGTTTGAAGCCAACAACAACTGGCCTGTTACAAGGGCACCCACGGCTCAGGACGACCGGGTCTTCTCAATCTCCGTGGCTGACGTGAGCAAGACCTTTAAGAGAGTGAACACCCACAAAGCACCTGGTCCAGATGGAATCCCTGGGCGTGTCCTTCGAGCATGCACTGACCAGCTGGCAGCCGTGTTTACGGATATATTCAACCGTTCACTGTACCAGTCTGTAGTCCCCACCTGCTTCAAGATGACATCGGTTATTCCAGTCCCCAAAAAAACATAAGTAACCTGTTTAAACGACTACCGCCCCATAGCACTCACCTGTCATCATGAAGTGCTTTGAGAGGCTGGTCAAAACCCACATCAACTCCTTACTAACTGACACACTAGACCCACTCCAATTTGCTTACCGCCCAAAAAGATCTAGGGATGATGCCATCGCCACTGTACTGCACACTGCCTTATCACACCTGGATAAGAGGAGCACCTATGTGAGAATGTTGTTCATTTGATTATAGTTCAGCATTCAATACCATTATCCCCTCCAAGCTTGTCAACAAGCTCAGTGAGCTAGGACTTAACACCTCCCTATGCAACTGGATCCTGGACTTCCTGATGGGCAGACCCCAGGTGGTGAAAATAGGCAGTAACACCTCCTCAACACTGATCCTGAACACGGGAGCTCCCGAGGGTTGTGCTCAGCCCCCGTCTGTATTCCCTGTTTACTCACGATTGCGTGGCCATGCACAACTCCAACTCCATCATCAAGTTTGCTGATGACACAACCGTTGTAGGCCTGATCACAGATAGCGACGAGACAGGCTACAGGGAGGAGGTAAGAGCTCTAGCAGAATGGTGCAAGTACAACAACCTCTCCCTCAACATCAGCAAAACAAAGATGATAGTGGACTACAGGAAGCGGCAAGGGGAGGGACACACCCCAATCTACATCGAAGGGGCTGAGGTGGAGAGGGTTAGCAGCTTCAAATTCCTGGGTGTATTCATTACGGAGGACTTAACGTGGTCACATCACATCGACGTCGTAACGAAGAAGGCATGCCAACGCCTGTTCTTCCTCAGGCGACTGAAGAAATTTGGAATGGCCCCCCAGATTCTCTCCAACTTCTACCGGTGCACCATCGAGAGTATCCTGTCCGGCTGCATCACTACCTGGTATGGCAACTGCACCGCCACAGACCGCAAGGCTTTGAAAGTGAGTGCTGGCAGGCTATTCCACAATAGAGGACTATCTTGCCCCCTCGCCCAATGTCCACAGGTGAGTCCTTAGATAGTGATCCGCAAATGGGCATGTTGACTGAATTCACCTGACCTAACCCAGATAAGTTTAGGAGGCCGATGAACGCACTCCCCACTGCCACCTGAGCTGAAATCAGCTAACTTAACACTGATCAGGGGGGATCAAACCCAGGTCATTCCTTGTCAGTGTGGATCACCGAAGTGTACGAGAACATGGGCCTTACACTAAACATCCGTAAGACAAAGGTCCTCTACCAACCTGCCCCCACCACACAGTACTGCCCCCCCGATTATCAAAATCCACGACAAGGCCTTGGACAACGTGGACCACTGTCCATACCTCGGGAGCCTACTGTCAACAAGGGCAGACGTCGTCGATTAAGTCCAACACCGCCTTCAGTGTGCCAGTGCAGCCTTCGGCCGCCTGAGGGAAGAGAGTGTTTGAAGACCAGAACCTCAAACTCGGCACTAAGCTCATGGTCTACAGTGCAGCAGTGATACCCGCCCTGCTGTATGCCTCAGAGACATGGACCATGTACAGCAGGCACCTCAAAGCACTGGAGAGGTACCACCAACACTGCCTCCGCAAGATCCTGCAAATCCATTGGCAGGATAGGTGCACCAATGTCAATGTTCTTTCTCAGGCTAACGTCAAAGCTTTGACCACACTCGATCAGGTCCGATGGACAGGTCACATAGTCTGCATGCCCGATACAAGACTCCCAAAACAAGCGCTCTACTCTGAGCTCCGGCACGGCAAGAGAGCCCCAGGTGGGCAGAGGAAACGCTTCAAGGACACCCTCAAAGCCACCTTTGAAAAAGTGTAACATCCCCATCGACACTGGCCCAAGACGGCACAAAGTGGAGGAGAAGCATCCGGGAAGGCGCCGAACAGAGTCTTTTCGCCGGGAGCAAGCGGAAGCCAAGCGCAAGGAGCACACGTCAACCCAAGCACCCCACCCACCGTCTGCCCCACCTGTGACAGAGACTGTAGGTCCCGCATTGGACTCATCAGTCACCTGAGAACTCATTTTTAATGTGGAAGCAAGTCATCCTCGGTTCCGAGAGACTGCCTAAGAGAAGGGATCAGCTACACGGGCTAAGCTCTTTGAGCCATCGGAAAAGGCACCGGGTAGCAGAGTGACAGTATTGCTGTACGTTTCCTTCCCACAGTCATTCATGAGCAACATTTTTGTGCATTGTGATTGCTTTCCAACTCCCAACAACCTGCGAAGTGTAGAACTGTCGCCCTCATGCTTTCAAACATTCTAATCTTCTAAATACTTGTGATTTCTTTGCAAGCTGTGCGAGCCTCCATAGGTGTGATAGCTAACACTGTTATGAGGAGCTTGTTGACATGGTAACGAGCTGAGGCTACATCTGTCCATTGCCAAAGTGGCTTTGGTGCTGCTCACCTAGCTCCTCCCCATCGCCACGCACCAACGTTTTTAAGAAGCCACAAAAGGAATTGCACCCAAAAAAAAATGTAGTGTAATATATTTTAAATATGGACAGCTCCTAAAATGGTGGAGCCAGTTATCTTGTGCAACGCGAGTGAGATGACATGGGAAAGAACAGGAGTGAATAGAAAGTGTCTGAACCTGTTTGTTTGTTTTTTATACATGTGGGTTTTAAATTATTTCCCATTTTTTTTTCTGCTCAGTGTTGAATGGCCAACGGTTAGGGAACAGCGCAGAAAATCTGCCTCTTCAACTTTACCTTTGAACCCCTTCCATTATTCTCTTCCCCAAACTCGTACCTGATCTCTATCTTGTAAAATGTCCTAGAGATATTTTGCTACATTAAAGGTACTATACAAATTGCAGTTCCAAATATCTAAACTGGTCAGAATGACCTTGAATTAAAATTGTGGTGTAGGAAGTGCAGGTTGTATGATTTTTCTGAGAGTATGGGGAAATGGCAGGGGATTGGAGTCAAGTGGATAGCTCTTTCAGCAAGCCGGCACCGCACGATGGGCCGAATGGCCTCCTGCCATGCTATAAAATTCTCTTGATTCTTTTAAAGGGGGTGGGGTTGCAGCTGGTGCAGCAGAAAGAACTCACTTCAAGTATTTTGACCGTGCTGCAGAACAGTTTGATTTGAGCTGCATTAATGTCAGACCTTCCAAGAGGCAGAGATTGAATCAACCCCCCACCCCCCCCCCCATTGAAAATGTCAGAAGTGTTATTTGAGAGCTCCTATTGTTTTGTAGTGGCCCTGATTTTCATTTGTTAAATTGATTCCATTTTGTAATGCCTTAATCTGATCTTTGGAATTAGTGATTGTTAAAATGACTGAAGAGTTGGGTCTCAAATGCCACAATGACCCACATTGACTAATATTATTGCTTGCACCCCCCACCCCCTGCCCCGCTCTGCTCTCGTCCCGCCCTCTCTTTTTTCCCAATTGTGTGGGATATTGGTAGGGTGAGGGGAAGCAATGAAATATCCCCAGATCTGTGTGAATAGGAACTGGGTAAGATTTTGATGTACCTTTTCTGTGTCGCTCCCTGCTATGCTTTCCGCTAATAGTGAGAGAGCACGACTTTGAAGCAATAACAAGTAGAGGGGGGCGTTTTATTTATATTGGGGGGGGGGGGGGGAACGTCTTTTTACAGGGAGAGTGGTTAGAATGTGGAATCCTCTGCTTAAAGCCCATTGATGAAGCAGAGTGTGTAAATTCTTCTGAAAAGGGAATCAAATAGTTGGTCAAAGCTGGAATTTCTGAAGGGTCTGGGGAGCGAGGAGATTGGCAGTCTTAGATTTGATGGGCCGAGTCGGACCGTTTCCGTGCTGCGATACTTCTATGATTCTATATCCTCAGCCTAGCTTCAGATCAAATTAGTCAATTTGTGATCATCCTATAGTTGACGAACACAATTCTCCCGTTTGACCAGCATGAAGTTAGACCAGTGGCACAAATTTATCCACCACCTTCAAGGGCCATCCGAGGCTTCCTGTGAACTGGCCTCTCGTCAGTTGGTGAGAACGGGATAGTTGATTTGCTAGGAAACTCTAACACTGAGCCCCGATAAGTGGGCTTTTGGAAGCTCAGTGGGACATCTGTGCAGGTTGGCCGCTCTGCTGCTTCTCATCAATTGACCTGCTGGATGTTATGAAAGTAGATGATGTTCTTCTGTTTGAACGGGTCTCCTAAAATCTTGAGTGTAAAGTCCGCGCCTCAATAATACACAGACTTCGGGAGAACAGTTCAACAGGTACTTTACTGAACAAGAGGCAGCTTGAAACTGAAACTACAGAAGCCCGCTAGGGCCTTTTATACAGGGGTGGTCACTGCCGGTACTGCAGTCTAAGACCAGTTATTCCCTTAAAGGTACATACACAACAATTCCTCCCCTTTTTAGATAAACAGTACATAACATTCATTTAACAACTAAATAATAACTGAATCGGTAGTGTTGGGTTGTAGTGGGCCAATACTTCTCGAAGTGATTTGGCATTTACATTCCTGAAAGGCACACTTACTCTCATCACTCCATTTCCATGTTACACCAGTTTGAAGGAGGGCATTCAGTGGGTGCAGAATTGTAGATAAATTCGGCAAGAACTTATGGTAGTAGTTCACCAACCCGAGGAACTGTTAGATCCGTGTGTTAATGGAGACACGGAATGCAGGAGTTGATTTAACAAGTGTTTACTGAACAAAGTCTGGAGGTGAACTAACTACACGACGCTATTCAGGCGCTTATAACCAAGTGGTCACCACCGGTACTACAGTATACAGGGGCTTCAAAAACACAGTTCCTCTTAAAGGTACATACACTACAGGAACGACCTCAGTTGCGACACATTTTCTGGTGCTGGAGCCTTGACTACAGCCTCAATCTTGTCCGGCGACTTATGCAACCCTTCCTCATCAATCATGTGGCCACAATACGAGATTTGTCTCCTGAAGAACTCGCATTTGGGACGGTTGGCTCATAGCCCATATTCCTGCAATCTCGTGAGCACCTGTTCCAGGTTGGCAAGGTGTTCATTGTCATTTTCGCCCGTAACCAGGATGTCGTCCAAATAACACTGGGTCCCCGGGATCCCTTGCATGACTTGTTCCATTGCCCTCTGCCACATAGCCGGGGCCGATGCTACCCTAAATACCAGTCGATTGTACTGGTAAAGGCTTTTGTGAGTGTTTATCGTGAGGTATTTCCTAGATGCTTCTTCCACCTCCATTTGTAGATACGCTTGAGCCAGGTCAATCTTTGTAAAACGTTTCCCTCCAGATAGTGAGGCGAAAATATCTTCTATCCGCGGAAGCGGATACTGTACTGTGTGCAGGACTGGGTTCACAGTCACCTTGAAGTCCCCACAGAGCCGAACCTTCCTTATCTCCCCAGGCGTGCTGCTCAATGCTTTCTTCATTACAAGAGCGATGGGTGTGGCCCACTCACTCCAGTCCACCTTAGACAGCACCCCCGAATGCTCCAGACTCTCCAGTTCAGCTTCCACGGCTGGGCGTATCGCGTATGGCACCGGTTTGGGGTTGCGTTATCCTCAATCTTTATGGTTGCCTTTACTCCTTTTTAGAGTCCCAAGTCCTTGTTGGAACACCTCTTCCGCGTCAGATAGAATTTGTGACAGACGTCCAGGTGCGACGTCATCATCATTTTTTGTCAGTCACAGTTAGTGCCAGAATGGATGCCAATCCAATTGTAGTCTTCGGATCCATTCACGTCCCAATAATGGTGGTCCTCCATCTCGTAGTATATACATGTATAGTTTCTGTGTTTCCTTTCCGTTATATTCAACTGGCACCCTTATTTTTCCTCTGGGGTAGACCTTTTGCCCCGTGTATGTCTTCAATACAATGGACGCGTCCTTTAAGGGTATGTGTGAAAATAGCCTCTTAGTCTCGTCGATTCATGACAGTTAGGGCTGATCCTGTGTCCAATTCCATCTTCACTGGGGACCCTGCTATCATGAGGGTGACCCAAATGGTTCGGTGATCTTCTTTTGCGATCACGTTGTGTAACTTTAAACAACTTAGTCGCCTGCTCCCGGAGTCCTTATCACTCTCCTGATCTTCTGAACTACTATCTGTCAGTTTCTTTACTTTCCTGTACTGTTCCTTAGTAGTTCTTGTCGTGTTGGTCTTCTTTCCCGACCTGCAGACTCTTGCTATATGTCCCATTTTCCCGTATTGCCTGCATATTTTGTCTTTAAACCAGCAGTCCTTCTGCTCATGGGTTGTTCTGCCGCAGCGATAGCACTTTTCGGCTCCATACGCCATTTCGTTAGCGCTGTATTCTTGTGGTTTCTGTTGTATTTCCGCAGCTCCCCGTGCTGCTGCTTCGTAGGATACTGCCACGCTGAAAGCCTGTTCTAGCATCAGGTCCTTTTTTGAAAGTAGTCGTTTCTGGGTTCCTTCACTCTGGAGCCCGCAGACAAACCTATCATAAGAACATAAGAACTAGGAGCAGGAGTAGGCCAATCGGCCCCTCGAGCCTGCTCCGCCATTCAATAAGATCATGGCTGATCTGATCCTAACCGCCAATCTACTATCACAGAACCATCTCCTGAATCTAACAGAATTAGACACACGAAATAGGAGCAGGATCAGGCTACACGGCCCCTGGGCCCGCTCCGCTACCCACAGGGCCATGGCCGATCCGAACCTAGACTCATGTCCAAATTCCTGCCCGCTCCCTGTAACCCTTAATTCCCTTTACTTCTAGGAAACTGTCTATTTCTGTTTTAAATTTATGTAATGATGTAGCTTCTACAGCTTTTTGGGGCAGCATATTCCATGGACCTATCACCCTCTGAGTGAAGTAGTTCCTCCTCATCTCAGTTTTGAAAGAGCAGCCCCTTATTCTAAGACTATGCCCCCTAGTTCTAATTTCACCCATCATCGGGAACATCCTCCCCGCATCCACCCGATCCAACCCCTTCACAATCTTATGTTTCAATAAGATCGCCTCTCATTCTTCTGAACTCCAATGAGTAGAGTCCCAATCTACTCAACCTCTCCTCATATGCTCATCCCCGGGATTAACCGAGTGAACCTTTTTACTGACTCGAGAGCAAGTATGTCCTTTCTTAAGTATGGACACCAAAACTGTACGCAGTATTGTAGGTGCGGTCTCACCAATACCTTGTACAACTGAAGCAATACCTCCCTATTTTTATATTCTATCCCCCTAGCAATGAAAGCCAACATTCCATTGGCCTTCTTAATCACTTGCTGCACCTGCATACTAACCTTTTGAGTAAGGTGTCTGCCAGTCCTGCTCCGAACTGGCAGTGCTTCGATAACTTGCGTAGTTCCGTAAGATAGTCAGCATTGCCCTCATCTTTGTGCTGGTTTCTTTTATGGAACTTGAATCTTTCTGCTATCAGCAGTGGTGTAGGGCTTAGATGTTCCTGTACGATATGAACAATCTCCTCAAAACTTTTCTCCATTGGTTTAGCTGGGGTAATTAAATTCCGCAATAGGCCGTACGTACTCGCACCCATCAGATTTAATAGTACCTATGCCCTCTTTCCATCAGCCACCTCATTTGCCTTGCAGTACACTTCAATTCTTTCCACATACGTGGTCCAGTCTTCTACCTCGTTGTCGAAAGCAGTGATACTGCCACTTTTCGGCATCTTGGGCGATTTAAAATGGCGCCTCCCGCGCTTTTGCTTCTTCCCCCCCCCAACGGGATAAAATGGCGCCTCCCGCGCTTTTGCTTTTTCCCCTTACTGCCACGCTGCTCCTAGCGTTCTACGGGGTAATGGCGGCGACCCGCAGCTTCGGCGCGTCTCGCTTTCCTTCGCCCCCCCCCCCGTTTAGTTTCTCTCCGCTGTCCTGTTCTCGAGCGCCGACCGCGCCCTGTGCGCTCCACCCTCTCGTTTTCTTTTCCCGGCGACGCTGCGCGGCCCGATTTGTAGAGCCACTCAATCGAGCTTGAGCCCGCCGCAGTCCGGAAGCACGATTCGCTGGAACCACAGTCTCTCCTGCAATTCTCCAAACACCGATGGATTCTTTGGGCGGTTGCCCTTGGTCGACGCCCGTTGCTCAGACCAGGACCTTCCTTTCAGGCGAGATCCCCGTGAGATGATGCCACACTGCAGGTGAGTTCGAACTTACTCGTCGCCACTGTAAAGTCCGCGCCTCAATAATACACGGACTTCGGGAGAACAGTTTAACAGGTACTTTACTGAACAAGAGGCAGCTTGAAACTGAAACTACAGAAGCCTGCTAGGGCCTTTTATACAGGGGTGGTCACTGCCGGTACTGCAGTCTAAGACCAGTTATTCCCTTAAAGGTACATACACAACAATGAGGATGAGCTACACCTCAGAGGCCACTCTTACATCTGAGAGATACAGACTGATTATAGCTCTTTCACCCTCCATAAACTGGGGCTCATCCAAAACTGCTGCTCGTGGCCCAACTCGCACTAAGTCCCGTTCACCCATCACCCCTTTGCTCGCTGACCTACATTGGCTCCGAGACTGGCAACGCCTCGATTTTAAAATTATCCATTTTTTTCCCAAACCCATCCATGGCCTCGCCCCTCTGTATCTCTAACTTCCTTCAGCCCCACAACCAATGTTCCTCCTAATTTTTTTTTGGGTGCACGGCCCATTCAAAGTTTCATGCGTGCACGCAATTTCGCGATTGAAAAGCCAGCCCTGGGCTGCGTGGGACTGGCAGACAGCCACGCAGCTTAGAGGGAATGTTGCCTACAACTCTCCAAGATCTCTGCACTCCATCTAATTCTGGCCTCTTGCGCATCCCCGATTTATAATTGCTCCACCATTGGCAGCCGTGCCTTCATCTGCCAAGGCCCCAAGCTCTGGAATTCCTTCCCTAAACCACCTCCTCTACCTCCCTCTCCTTTTTAAGACGCTCCTTGAAACCCACCTCTTTGACCAAGCTTTTGGTCACCTGTCCCATAGAAACATAGATAGGAGCAGGAGTAGGCCATTCGGCCCCTCGAGCCTGCTCCGCCATTCAATGAGATCATGGCTGATCATCCAAACTCAGTACCCTGTCCCTGCTTTCTCCCCATATCACTTGATCCCTTTAGCCTTAAGAAATATATCTAACACCTTCTTGAATATTGTAGTGGCGCTTCTTAGTTTCCAAACAGGCAGCCACTGAGCTGTGGGGTTTTTAACAACGAGTAGACACGTGTCGAAATAAAACATTCCCAAACGTAGCTTTGTCTTTTAAACTGTTTACTATAACACTTAAACGGAATTACAAAGCAAACACGTATAAACGAACACGGTCAAAAACTGTACTGCTCCAAACCTCACAACTTCTGCCTCCTTCAACCACGTGCAGTTTAAACTGTAAAATGGCTGCACCCATGTGTGGCTTAGGGACTGTTCCATTGTGGCAAGAATGAAGGGGGTGTCTCGGACTGTACTACTGGAGCAAGAAAATAGGGGTTTCTTAATACAATAAGCCGGTCAGGTAAATTAACTGTATTATGCCATTTAACCACTATTTTAAAGTATTTTCTTAAGCTTTTATGGCTCTTACAAATATATTTAATTGAATATCTCCTTGTGTGGCTCGATGTCAAATTTCATTTAACGCTCCTGTGAAGCATCTTGGGATGAGTTATTACGTTAAAGGCGCTATATAAATGCAAGTTATTGTTACTGGGTCAGTTGAGATCGATAGATTTTTGTTAGGTAAGTATATTAAGGGAAATGCAGCAAAGGTGGGTAAATGGCAGAGGTACAAATGAGCTTTTATCCAATTGGATGGTGGGATAGGCTTGAGGGGCTGAAAGGAACATGGGAGTAGACCAAACAGCCAGCAAGATGAGGAAAAGCTGGTCCCTCTAAGCTGCGCAGCCCGGGACCGGCTTTTCCGATGTTAAATTTTGCGCTAGTGCGAAACTGTGGGCCGTGCAACCCCCCCAAAGAAAATTGGGGGCGGGGGTTGGACATTGGATGAGAGTCACAGACTTTCAGTCGCAGAGCTCCACCCATCACTATTTGGCTCTTTTTATACAATGTTGTCACCAATACTTTATCCCTTCTTTGCTGTTGTATGCATTAGGCTGTGGAAAATCTAACTTTTATGTCCGTTCAGATACTTCAAGTATTTTCAGACTCTAAGTTCTCTGAGCAGTTTTGTTCTTTTTAAACTGAGACACCAAAGTGACTGAGGAGCACCACTAAGATTTTGAAGAGAAATGATAGATCAGGAAGTTGTGATGAGATGTCAAGTCTGAGTTTTAAAAGCCCGCCGTTTGTAAGGAGAAGGAAGGAAGGTGAAGTGTTCCACCATTTTGACTTACACTGAACTCAAGTCTTTCCGAGGAAGAGACAGTGCAGTGCTCCTTGATTTTGGCCAAATGTAGTGAAGAATGTGCGCAATGGCATGGCTGTAGCTGAGAGAAGATTGAGCGGAGCATTGACTTTATAATCTGGTTATTTTGCAAGGTGAGGCTCTCGGTGTGGAGGCTCGTTAGACAGGAGGACGGGTCAGAGATGGGGCTTTAACCCTGGAGAGTTGAAGTCAGTGACCCATAATTCCAATCTGGTGAGGCTCCATGTCGGGAATGGAAACTCCTCCAAATTACCATCTAGAGTTCCTGAGACAGGCGAACACCTTCACGGGTCGCATAGGTTCAGGCAACGAAAACCAACTGGTTTCGGAAATGCAACAGAAAATGCACTCGGCAGTTGACCTCCAGGGCTGCCCAAGCAATTAGCCTCTAACTGACCTCCATATCTGTCTGCACAGCAATTGGTTCTTGACACAATAAAACTCACTACTCACTTGGTTTGAGCCTAAAGCAAGGCTTTAATCAACTTTGTTTCAGAACATGGAGGTCTAGTTGTATTTCACTAGCTCCTTGTCTTACAAAATGTCCCTGGCAAGCTGGGGCCCATGCCCGAGTATTTATACTCCTTGGATGGCGCCACCAGCTGGCCGTCCAGCGTTATTTCATAAGTAGTTTCTTGATGAGATTTATAACAGTTCTTGTGGCCTTAAAATGACACACCACTTCGCAGCAGAATAATGTGTTACGCGGTGTAACACTGAATTTGAAGGTGCTCTGAGTCATTTGTGCCTGTTACCTCACTCCTTTGCTGCTGCCTGATGTTATGCCAGCCATTGCCCTGTGGCTCACCACACTTCCTCCAGCACTTTACACCTTCAAATTATGCTTGCTCTTGAGAGAGATGTGAAAACCTTTGCCTGTCTTGGCATTTAATACAAAACATAGAAACAAGCAGGATCTCCTTTTTATATTAAATTAGAGGCCAGCTATAAGCAATGGGCAGTTCAGAATGACTTGAAATAACAGAAAACGCTGGAAAAACTCAGCAGGCCAGGCAGCATCTGTGGAGAGAGAAATAGTCAACGTTTCAGGCCGATGCAACACCTGCCCTTGTACCTCCCCCCTTCCCACTGTCCAGGGCCCCAAACACCCCTTCCAGGTGAAACAGCGATTTACTTGTACATCTTGCAATCTAGTATACTGTATTCGCTGCTCACGATGTGGTCTCCTCTACATTGGGGAGACCAAACACAGATTGGGTGACCGCTTTGCAGAACACCTCCGTTCAGTCCGTAAGGTGGACCCCGAGCTTCCGGTCGCCTGTCATTTTAATTCACCGCCCCATTCCCACTCCGACCTCACCGTACTCGGGCTCTTGCATTGCTCCATGGAAACCCAGCGTAAGCTCGAGGAACAGCACCTCATCTTTCGATTAGGCACTTTACAGCCTTCCGGACTCAATATCGAGTTCAACAATTTCAGATCATAACCTCAGCCCCTATTACATTTTTATATATTTTTTATCCACACCTTTGGTTTGTGCCTTTTCCCTTTTTTTTCCCCCCTCCCACATGGCAGCTGTCTCTCACTCTGCCAGCGCATTTCACACTTCATCTAGAGCCGTCTTTTGTGTCTCTTACTTGTCCTATTACTATCTCGTCTCGTCTTGAATATCTCTTAATGTCTCTTCACTTCCCTTTTTGTTCTTTCAACCCCTCCCCCATTTCCCAGCCCCCAAACTGGCCTTTTAATCTGATAGCAAAATATTGATGAAGGGCCATCGACCTGAAACGTTGACTCCGTTTCTCTCTCCACCGATGCTGCCCTGGCCTGCTGAGTTTTCCCAGCATATTCTGTTGTTGTTTTGGATTTCCAGCATCTGCAATATTTTGCTATCTTACCAGAATGACTTGACTTCAGTTCAACCAAATGCCCAGCTAAAGTATAAATATGGCAAGAATCATTTTTTTTTTAAAGTCTTGTTTCCTTCAAGAACATTTGGGAAACTTGTACTCTTGGATGAATCTAATTGAGGTTGCTGAAATATTAAATGTCAAATTTGATGTGCATTTCTTCCCAAATTTAGTCATAATCTAATTTTGCAGTCGGAATTTTAATATGTTCTGTGAAGAGTAGAACGTGCTGTGATGTGACCAGGCAATAATTACCATTTAAAAAAAAAACCATTAATGATGAATGTTCAGAAGTCGCTTGCAGTGAGCAATGGATGTGGAGAAAAGAGATGGGCCTTTTAAGAACAAAGGTAATTTATTGGTGAAATTTCGGCCTGGATAACCCCCTGCAGTTCCCATTCAAAGCAAGGAACCTTAACAGCAGTCATTAGTTTGCAAAGGTTCCGTCAGACGACACTCATTCATTGAACTCTCGCTGTGAAATAAATACCCGTTTTCCACCCAATTTTCTCTCTTTTCTCTGCAACAGACCAAATGTGCCTTTTTAGAAAGCATTTGGGTTTGGCGATTGAGCGGAAGACAGCTGATGTAGAGCTTTTGAGGGTTAGGGTTAGGCAGGGAATCAAACAAACTAGCTTAGGAGGGAGCTGAATTTTACAAGGGTGGGGGGGGGGGGGGAGGAGAAGCAGTTTTATTGCTTTAAGGGCAGTGCTTTTGGCGTGTGTGCAGAAACCAAACCAGTTCTGATTGGGGTTTTTTATTCTGTTTTGTTATTTTCCTTTTTGAATTTGACCGATCTTACTTTTGTGGGTGTGTGTGTATATATACCTTTTGCAGGTATTGCAAGCAGCTCTAGAGAAAACAAAATAACAACAGAAAATGCTGGAAAAACTCAGGCCAGGCCAGGCAACATCCATGGAGAGAGAAACAGTTAACGTTTCTGGTCGAAACCCTTCTTCAGAACTGAGGAAAACAAAAGCAGGAAATGAAACAGATTAAAAGGCCAGTTTGGGGGCTGGGAAATGGGGGAGGGGATGAAAGAACAAAAGGGAAGGTCTAGGAGGTGAAGAGACATTAAGAGATATTCAAGACGAGACGAGATGGTAATCGGACAGGTAAAGAGGCAAAAGATGGCTCTAGATGAAGTGTGAAATGCGCTGGCAGAATGAGAGACAGCTGCCATGTGGGCGAGAGGGGAAATAAAAGGAAAAGGCACAAACCAAAGGTGTGGATAACAAATATATAAAAATATAACAGGCCGAGGTTATGATCTGAAATTGTTGAACTCTCTTGAGTCCAGAAGGCTGTAAAGTGCCTAATCGGAAGATGAGGTGGTGTTCCTGGCTTACGCTGAGCTTCCGTGGAACAATGCAAGAGGCCGCAGACGGTGAGGTCCGAGTGGGAATGGAGCGGTGAATTGAAATGACAGGCAACCGGAAGCTCGGCGTCACCCTTACGGACTAGAGAGGTGTTCCGCAAAGCGGTCACCCAATCTGCGTTTGGTCTCCCCAATGTAGAGGAGACCGCATCGTGAGCAGCAAATACAGTATACTAGATTGCAAGAAGTATGAGTAAATCGCTGTTTCACCTGGAAGGGGTGTTTGGGGCCCTGGACAGTGGGAAGGGGGGAGGTATAAGGGCAGGTGTTGCATCTCCTGCGCTTGCACGGGAAAGTGCCGGGGGAAGGAGTGCTGGGGGTGATAGAGGAGTGGTCTAGGGTGTCTCGGATGGAGCGGTCCCTACGGAATGCTGAAAGGGGAGGTGAGGGGAAGATGCGTTTGGTGGTGGGATCACGGAGGTGGCAGAAATGGTGCAGGATGCTCCGTTGGATGTGGAGGCTGGTGGGGTGAAAGGTGAAGACCAGGGGAACCCTATCTTGGTTCTGGGAGGGGCAGGGGTGAGGGCAGAAGTGTGGGAGATAGAACGGACACAGTCAAGGGCCGTGTCAACCATGGTAGAGGGGAATCCTCGGTTGAAGAAAAGGGAGAAATGTCGGAAGCACTGGTGTGGAAGGTGACATCGTCTGAGCAGATGTGGCGGAGATGGAGAAACTGGGAGAATGGAATAGAGTCCTTACAGGAGGCGAGGTGGGAGGAAGTGTAGTCCAGGTAGCTGTGGGAGTCAGTGGGCTTGTAGTGAATGATAGCAAAATACTGCGGATGCTGGAAATCCGGAATAACAGAAAATGCTGGAAAAACTCAGCAGGCCAGGCAACCTCCGTGGAGAGAAAATATTCTCTCTCCGCGGATGTTGCCTGGCCTGAGTTTTTCCAGCATTTTCTGTTGTTTCGGCTTGTAGTGCATGTTGGTCGATAACCTATCCCCAGAGATGGAGACGGAGAAGTCGAGGAAGGGAAGAGTCGGAGATGGACCATTTGAGGGGAGGGTGGAAATTGGAGGCAAAGTGAATGAAATTGTCTAGTTCAGGGCGAGAGCAGGAAACGGCACCGATACAGTCATCAATGTACCGGAAAAAGAGGTGAGGGAGGGGACCTGAGTAGGACTGGAACAAAGTGTTTCACACATCCCACGAAAACGCAGGCATAGCTAGGACCCATGCGGGTACCCATGGCAACGCCTTTTAATTTGGAGGAAATGAGTGGAGTTAAAGGAGAAGTTGTTCAATTTGAGAACAAATTCAGCCAGGCGAAGGAGGGTGGTGGTGGATGGGGACTGGTTGGGCCTCCAAGGAAGAAGTGGAGCGCCCTCAGGCCATCCTAGTGGGGGATGGAGGTGTAGAGTGATTGTACGTCCATGGTGAAAAGGAGGCAGTTGGGGCCTGGAAACTGTTAGTGGCGGAGGGCGTCAGAAGAGTCGTGGATGTGGGTGGGAAGAGACTGGACAAGGAGAAAAGATAGTCAAGATAGGAAGAGAGAAGTTCCGTGGGGCAAGAACAGGCTGAAATGATGGGTCTACCAGGGCAGTCCTGTTTGTGGATCTTGAAGGAGGTAGAAGTGGGCTGTGCGGGGTTGGGGAACTGAGGTTGGTGGCCGTGGGGGGGGAAAGATCTCCAGAGGAGATGAGGTCAGTGACAGTCTTGGAAACGGTGGTTTGATGTTCGGTAGTGGGGTCATGGTCCAGGCGGAGGTAGGAGGAGGTGTCGGAGAGTTGGCGTTCAGCTTCCGCTAGGTAGAGGTCGGTTCGCCAAACAACAACAGCACCACACTTGTCAGCAGGTTTAATGACAATGTCTGGGTTCGATCTGAGAATGGAGTGCTGCAAGTTCAGAGGGAGGTAGGTTGGAGTGAGTGAGGGGAGCAGAGAAACGGAGGTGGCGGCAGTTAGCAATGAAAAGATCTAGAGGGGGTAAGAGGCCAGAGGGAGGGGTCCAGGTAGAATGAGAATTCTGAAAGCTGGAGAAAGGGTCAGCCGTGTGGGGGTAGACTCCTGGCCAGAGAAGCGGGCACGGAGACGAAGGCGGCGGAAAAAAAGCTCGGCATCGTGCTAGGGAAAACAAATCGTGCAGTTATAATTTCAACCACTGTCTGCTTGTCTTTTGTGCACAAGACGTGTGTTTAACCAAAGCGTTTAGCAAATCGTGTGATGAGGTATTTGTGGAACAGAAGCGAGTCTCTGTGGCTGTATATGATTTTTTTTTTAATGAAACTTTTGCAAGCACAAAGCAATAATTTTCTCTGCTTCTCACGGTGTAGCTGTGACTCCATTCTCGCACTCCCACCTCACAGCCTCTCCACTTCCCTGCATCCTGACTTTGTGTAGAATCACACCGCGCAGAAGGAGGCCATTCGGCCCATCGTGCCTGTGCCGGCTCTTTGAAAGAGCTGCCCAATGAGTCCCACTCAACTGCTCTTTCCCCACAGCTCTGCAATTTTTCCCCTTCAAATATTTATCCGATTTCCCTTTAGAAAGTTGCTATTGAATTTACTTCTGCCATCCTTTCAGACAGTGCGTTCCAGATCACAACTCACTTTTATAAAAAAAAACTCCTAATTTCCCCACATTTCTCTCTCCTTCCATTCTCTCTTCACCTTTCCATCTTTTTTCCCCCTCCAACCTAGACTTCACTTTCTCCCCCTCCCCCTTTTCATTACCCCAGCCCTTCAGTTTCCCCGCCCTTTCTTTACTTTTACTTTCCCCTTTTTGAGCTGCAGGTTTTTGCAGGTAAATGGCTGGCTGTTTATAATTGGAGTAAATAACTAAATGCCATTTACACTAGATGACAGTTTAGAATCAAAGCTCCCCACCTTGTAATCCTGGAGTTGGCTTTGATCAAATGATTGCAACTATAAATAATTTTTTGTACAAATTTCCTAACTCTCTTTTGTGCCGAGTATGAAATCTCCCTGCATCTGTTGGGCTGGTAATTTAATATTGTTTAGTGAATCGACTGACTCTGGGAAGCTCTTGATACAAACCCTGGAAGATTGTGTTTAGGTTGGGGCGCCCTGTTTCAGACTGGATGTGATCTCTGCTGGGGTTTAACATAAACAGATCATTATTCATACTATCCCTCTATCTCTTGGGATCCTCAACACTTGGTTTCTTTTCTCCTTCTCTTCCCCACCACAACTTGATTTTCTAGCCTGTCATGCTGCGCACTTTGATTTTCTCTCGTTGTTTCTGCCTCAGATTCTCTCTCATTCTGCATCACTCGCTGCTTATCTTGCCCTTTTTCTCTCTTACCCTCATCCTTTGTCTCCATTCTCCCATTTTCTTTGTTGTCTCTCATTTCTATTATTTGTGCTCTCTCCCTTGTTTTTCTCACTCTTCCTCATTGTCTCTCTCTTTGGTGTCAGCTGTGAGTGTGCTACCAGCTCCGTAACATCGTCCGACTCTGCCCTTGCCTCAGCTCGTCTGCTGTTGAAACACTCACCCATGCCATTTTCACCTCTAGACTTGACTATTCCAAGGCACTCCTGGCCGGTCTCCCATGTTCTACCCTCCGTAAACTTGAGGTCATCCAAAACTCGGCTGCCCGTGTCCCAACTCGCACCCATCACCCCTGTGCTCACTGACGTACATTGGCTCCTGGTTAAGCAATGCCCTTAAGCAACACCTCAACTGTTAAATTCTCACCCTCGTTTTCAAATCCCTCTACGGCCTCGCCCCTCCCTATCTCTGTAACTTCCTCCATCCCACAACCCCCCGAGATCTCTGCGCTCCTCTTGAGTGTCCCCGATTTTAATCGCTCCACCATTGGCGGCCGTGCCTTCAGCTGCCAAGGCCCTAAACTCTGGAATTACCTCTCTGTCTCTTCTCTTCTATAAGATGCTCCTTAAAACTAAGCTTTTTGACCAAGTGTTTGGTCATCTGCTCAAATATTTCCTCATGTGACTCGGTGTCAAATTTTGTTTGATCACTCCTGTGAAGCGCCTTGGGGTGTTTTACTTTGTTAAAGGCATCTTAATGCTCCCGATTAGGATGGGGAAAATCAGCTTCCCATTCCTGATTACTAAATGTTTACCATTGCTGGAATTGGACATCTGGTGAGGACAGGATTGGGATCGGCTGTGACATGATCTTGCGGTTGAATAGTTTGCCAACGTGGAAGACTCAATTTCCCAATTGGTGTTGCTTTAACATTGTTCTTAGCCCACTTATTTTAATCAGGCTACCACCGGCATAGGCTCACTGTCCATGCTCACACCCATGGAATTCTCTCCCTAAACCTCTCCGCCTCTATCACTCTCTCCTCCTTAAAACCTACCTTTGACCAAGCTTTTCTGCCCTAATAATATCATCTGTGGCTCAGTGTCAAATTTTATTTGATAATGCCCCTGTGAAACGCCTTGGGACGTTTTACCACGTTAAAGGTATGGCTAGGTTGCGGGTTCAAGTCCCACTCAAGAGACTTGAGCACGAAATCTAGGTTAACTCCACCAGTGCAATACTGAGGGAGTGCTGCACTGCCGGAGGTGCCGTCTTTGGTATGAGATGTTAAACCGAGACCCTGTCTACTCTCTCTGGTGGCTGTGAAAGATTACCTGGCACTGTTCGAAGGAGAGCAGGGGAGTTATCCCCGATGTCTTGGGCAACATTTATCCCTCAACCAACATCACTAAACCAGATTATCTGTTCATTATCACATTGCTGTTTGTGGGACCTTGCTGCTTATGCCCAAAGTGGCTGCCACATTTCCAGACATTGCATTGGTGACCACTCTTCAAAAGTACTTTATTGGCTGTAGAGCACTTGGGATGTCCTGAGGTTGTGAAAGGCGCTATGTAAATGCAAGTCTTTCTTTTTTGAACATGGTGTCTCCGCAAAAGCCTTAACATTTGGTCACGTCGTTTTTCCTGCCTGGCACCCGACTGTTGCGGGCAGATTTCAGCATTTCGTTACCCGCAGGACCCTTGCATCATTGCAACAATTGGCAGAGAAGCAGGAGGAGAACTTGGACCAGTTTCCGTTTGTAGGATACTTGCAGCTCAAACACTCTGCACTTGCAGGTAGCAAAATGAGTTTGAATTAAGCCAACTCCCCAGCGATTTTTATACCCAAATTAACAAATTGCACAAGTCCAAAGTATTAGCAACGGGGTGTTTTTATTAATGCGATCAAGCTGATGACAGCCCCAGTGCCTACTCCTTCAAACACGTTTGGCAGTGTGCAATCACTGTGGCAGCAAACTAGCATCCACGATGCATTCTTCACAACGTTATCTCTCCAAGAAATTGGACCTCCCTGAACATTTGGCCAGCGTTGTTCTTCATGATTTGGCACCAGATTGTCTCCCTAAAATGTCAGCTTGTGCACAGCAGGTAGAATTTTAGCGCAAGTACTTTTTAGCAGGTAGAGTATTTTGGCTGGTTTCCTTCCCAATTTGTACCTTTCTCTCCCGAGGACATTGGCTACTTGCGCATCAGAACTGATTGCAATGCTCTGCTACTTCACCCCCTCGTCCAGTTTCGCCCTCCCAATATCTCCATAAAGCATGTTGGGACATAAAGAAAGACACGAGGTGCATTTACATAATGCCTTTAACCTTGGGACAGACCAAAGTGCTTTGCAGCAAATTAATTAATTTAGTAAAACAGTCACTTGTTCTGTAGGCAAACACAGCAGCCAATTTGTACACCGCAAGGTCCTACAAAGAGCAAATGAGATAAATGACCAGATTGTCTGTCTGTGTTTTGGTGATGGTAGTTGAGGACTGACTCTCAAACCGAACATTGAGAGAACTCGCTGCTCGTCGTTCAATTTTTGTACATCCATCTGAACAGCTGGACCTCGTCTCAACCAAAAAGGCGCCACCTCCAGCAATGTAGCACTCCCTCAGCATTGCACCGAAGGTTCAGCTTCGATTGTGTGCACAACTCCTGGATTGGGGCTTGAACTCTCGACCTTCGGACCTTCTCTCTCTCGCAGACAGCTCATTGGGGGGCTGCGGTGCAAAGACAAGCCACAATAATCAACAGATTCAATAGTTACTTTCAAAAAGGGAATTGGATATATACTTGCAGGGCTATGGGGAAAGAGCTGGGGAGCGGGGCTAATTGGATAGCCCTTAAGAGCCGGTATGATGGGCCAAGTGGCCTCCTGTGCTGTATCATTCTATGAAGAAATTAATTATGGGTGGGGCAAGGAGCTGGGTGGGAACCATTGCAGGAGGAGGGGGGTGGGAGGATTTTTGTGGAACCAGGGGGAGCATTCATGCTCCTTTTATCCCCACGAAAAAAATTTTGAAGCAAACTTATCTTTGCCGATTTCCTGAACAGCTTCTAGTTTAAAAAAATTTATTTTTTATTTTTTAAAGGACAACTGGTGAGGCCAACTCTATACCTAGTGCCAATGGGCAGAATGCGTGTGGTGCACACACCACCCATTGGTTCCTCAAAATTGCATCGGGATCCTATGTATGTCATAAGACCCCCTGATTTACACACCTCAAGGAGGCTTTCAGCTGAAACAAGTGGGCAGATCCGGAACAGGGCGATACGTTGTGCCTCTTGATATTTGGAGCACTAACCATGCCCATCTGGCAGAGGCCTTGCCGTACTAGCGAGGCTCACGGGCTTGAACGAGGTTATGCAGGGAGATCGACTCCGATGGAACTTGTGACCCAACAACAAGGAACTTGTGACCCAGCAACAAGTTAACACCTTCAGGAGTGTAACAACTTGCATTTACATGGGACCTTTTCACTACGTTAAAAGCACAAAGGCGTGATATCAGACAAAACTTTGACAGCGAGCCACGCCCATTTAAAACAGAGATGAGGAGGAATTTCTTCTCTCAGAGCGTCGTGAATCTTTGGAATTCTCTACCCCAGAGAGCTGTGGAGGCGGAATCATTGACTATATTCAAGTCTGAGATAGACAGATATTTGAGCTATGGGGGGGTCCAGCGGGCGGGAAAATGGAGTTGCGGTCGATGATCAACCATGATCTTATTGAATGGCGGAACAGGCTCGAGGGGCCGTGTGGCCTACTCCTGCTCCTAGCTCTTATGTTCTTCGAGGTATTGGGACAGGTGACCAACAGCTTGGTCAGAGAAGTACGTTTTAAGGAGCGGCTTAAAGGAGAAGAGAGGGGTTTAGGGAGGAAATTCCAGAGCTTCGAGCCTAGGTGGCTGAAGGCACGGCCACCAATGTTGGATCGAATTGGAGGAACGGGGAGGAAGGGATAAAGAATCTGCTAAATATATAGAAACATAGAAGATAGGAGCAGGAGTAGGCCATTCGGCCCCTCGAGCCTGCTCCACCATTCAATGCAATCATGGCTGATCATCCAAATTCAGTACCCTGTCCCTGCCTTCTCCCCATATCCCATATCCCTTTAGCCTTAAGAAATATATCTAACTCCTTCTTGAATATATTTAATGAATTGGCCTCTACTGCCTCCTGTGGTAAGAGAATTCCACAGGTTCACCACTCTATGGGTGAAGAAATTCCTTCTCATTTCAGTCCTAAATGGCTTACCCCTTATCCTTAGACTGTGACCCCTGGTTCTGGACTCCCCGACCATCGGGAACATCCTTCCTGCATCTAGTCTGTCTAGTCCTGTTAGAATTTTATACGTTTCAATGAGATCCCCTCTCATTCATCTAAACTCCAGCGAGTATAAGCCCAATCGACCCAATCTCTCCTCGTACGTCATTCCTGCCATCCCAGGTATCAGCCTGGTGAATCTTCGCTGCACTCCCTCCATGGCAAGACCATCCTTCCTCAGATAAGGCAACCAAAACTGCGCACAATACTCAAGGTGTGGTCTCACCAAGGCCCTGTACAACTGCAGCAAGACATCCTTGTTCCTGTATCTGAACTCTCTTGCTACGAAGGCCAACATACCATTTACCGCCTGCTGCACCTGCATGCTTACCTTCAGCGACTGGGACACAAGGACACCCAGGTCTTGTTGCATTTCCCCTTCTCCCAATCTATTGCCATTCAGATAATAATCTGCCTTCCTGTTTTTGACACCAAAGTGGATAACCTCGCATTTATCCACGTTTATATTGCATCTGCCATGCTTCTGCCCAATCACCCAACCTGTCCAAATCATACTGGAGTTTCTCGGCATCCTCCTCACAACACACACGCCCACCCAGCTTTGTGTCGTGCAAGGGGTCCCCTGCCCTTTGGCACCTTTCCCAGAATAAAAAAAAAGGAAAAATTGGTAAATGGAACTGCAGATTGGCAATGGGAGCTATTTAAGCAGGAGATGGAAAGGCAGCAGATCAAGTATATTCCAGTAAGGAGGGGGGGAAAAAGCGAGTGCATCAAAGGCTGGGATTCCATGGATGAACAGGGAAATGAAATCAAATCTGACATGTAGCACTCACAGGGCAGATAATAAAAGAAGCCAGGACAAATGACCGAGTATAGGAAAGCTAATAAAAGAGCAATTAGGAAGGTGAAGAGGTAGCATGAGTGAAAAATACTACCAAGACAAAAAGGCTTTTTATAGGGACATTAGTAGTAAGAGGATCGTCGCAGTCGGGGTCAGGTTACTGAAAGCTGGAGAGGTAAGCTTGTAGTGGAAACCAAAGGAATGGCAAAGATACTAAATATGCACTTTGCCTCCATTTTTACAGAGGATGGTGGAGCTTGGGATTGTAGAACCAGAGGTGGGCGTAGAATAGTTAGCGCAGTCAGTCAAAGGCGATGGTGCTACAGTCACTCAAACATAGAGTAGAAAAATCACCAGGACATAATGATCAACATCCAAGGCTACTGGGGACGAAATTATCCGGCAATAATTTTCCAGAATTTGTTTGGAATTAAACTGTACCAGAGGACTGGCGTGTGCTCACAAAAGGAGACTGGGCAAACCAGGAAATTTTAGGCCCATTGGTCGTTCTTTGCTCTATAATGAGGGATGGAATTAGAGAAACATGACCTTATCCGAGCTAGTCAACACAGAGACAGACTGGATGCAGGGAGGATGTTTCCCCTGGTTGGGGTGCCTAGAATGAGGGGTCACAGTCTCAGGATACGGGGGGAGGACATTTAGGACTGAGATGAGAGAAATTCCTTCACTCAGAGGGTGCTGAACCTGTGGAATTCTCTCCCACAGAGGGCTGTGGAGACTAAGTCACTGAATATATTTAAGAAGGAGATAGATAGATAGATTTCTAGACACAAAAGGCATCAAGGGGTATTGGGAGAGAGCGGGAATATGGTATTGAGATAGAGGATCAGCCATGATCATATTGAATGGCGGAGCAGGCTTGAAGGGCCTACTCCTGCTCCTATTTTACTATGTTTCTATTTCTAATAGCAGGTTGTGCTCGACCATTCCAGTGGAACTTTTGAAGAAATAAGAGGGTAGATAAAGGGAATGCAATTGATGTGGTTTACTTTTAGTTGTAAAAGGCATTTGATAAGATACCACACAAGAGATTTATGGCAAAAGCTAATGGCACGTGGAATTACGGTGAATGCAGGCACATGGGTAGAGAGATGGTTTGGAGGGCAGAAAGTAAAGGGTAGGCATAAAAGCAAGCTTCTCTAACAGGAACACTGTGATGGAATACTCTCCACTTGCTTGGATGAGTGCAGCTCCAACAACACTCAAGAAGCTCTATCATCCAGGACAAAGCAGCCCGCTTGATTGGCACCCCATCCACCACCTTAAATGTTCACTCCCTCCACCACCGGCGAACCGTGGCTGCAGTGTGTACCATCTACAAGATGCACTGCAGCAACTCGCCAAGGCTTCTTCAGCACCTCCCAAACCCGCGACCTCTACCACCTAGAAGGACAAGGGCAGCAGGTGCATGGGAACACCACCACCTCCAACTTCCCCTCCAAGTCACACACCATCCTGACTGGGAAGTATATCGCCGATCCTTCATCGTCGCTGGGTCAAAATCCTGGAACTCCCTCCCTAACAGCACTGTGGGAGTACCTTCATCACACTCTGCAGCGGTTCAAGAAGGTGGCTCACCACCACCTTCTCAAGGGCAATTAGGGATGGGCAATAAATGCTGGCCTTGCCAGTGATGCCCAGATCCCATGAAAGAATATTTAAAAAAAAAAAAATTGTTGCGCTACAGTGGTCAGTGTTGGCACTACCCTTATTTACCTCGTACATAAATGATCTGGATTTAGGCATTGAAGGAACAACATGAAACTTTGGGGTGGGGGCGGGCGGTATGGCAGATTGTGGCGAGGATTGTGAAAGACTGCACGAGGGCATGGAGTGACTAGCCGTGTGGGCAGGTAGATGCAGTTTGATAAAAATGTGAACTAATACAATTTGGAAGTGAGACTATGGAGAGGAAATACGCCTTAAATGGTAAGATTTTAAATGGAGTAGAGGTACAAGGCGATCTTGGAGTACAGATACACAGGCCACTATAAAGATAGCGAGTAGATAAGGCCATAAAAAGGTACATGGAATACTCTGCTGTCCAGAGGTACAGAATACGCTAATGTAAGCAACAAAAAAAAGTTACAACATGCTTTTGGGAGGCAGCATCCAGTGGCCCCTCTAAGGATTGTGGATTTGGCTGCCAAACGCCTGAGAATGCTGACTAGCGTGTTGATGCATGGGCCATGGATGGCTATACAGGAGCCTTTACCAATATGGTGAGCAAGGCGGATGTGCGCGCGCAGGTTGGCCGCCAAGGTACTCGTTTTGCTCCGTGTACAGGTGCAACCTTAACAAATTTCTGAGCCCAAATGTCTCATTTTGGACGACAGAGATTCCATTCTACTGGTTCAAACGTGCACCTTTTGTACAAAACTATGATCCAGTTCAAACTGAAACAGCATAGCTGACATTCTGTTACCTCCTCCAGCCGTACAACCCTCCGAGAATGCGGAGTTCCACCAATTCCGGCCTCTTGCGCATCCCCGATTTTTCCTTCTCCGCTCCATGTGCGGCCGTGCCTTCAGCTGCCTAGGCTCCAAGCTCTGGAATTCCCTCCCTAAACCTCTCCGCCTCTCAACCTCTAAGACTCTCCTTAAAGCATATTGGGACATACAGTAAAAGTGATCTATAAAGTGCAAGTTATTGTTGATGCTGTGCTGGTAACCTGCAGCCCTTCAAAATATAATAGAAGATTTAAATCCCCACCTTCATAATTTTTGTTCATTCTGATAAATGGGCAACTTGTTTGCCAGAAAATGATTAATGTTGGATGAGGTATTTTGCAGACCAATTTTATAATATTTGTATCTCAACCCATTTCATCATTCCCATTCAGAATTAAATCAAATTTGTCAGACTGCTTTTATAGAAAATAATGATCTTTTGTTAGGGAGTGAGGTTTTGTTACAAATAGTAGTCCATGCAATGAAAACTTCAACACATAGAATGTTTCAGCTCTGAATTGTACATCTAATGAGTTTTTTATATATTGGCGGTGCACACCAGCTGTTAAAGGTGCACAATCAATACAAAGCAAGTCAACTCTGCACATCCAGTGTTTTTCAGGCCTTGACTTTTAATGGGTGTCATGGCTATTGGAGGCATTGGCTCTTTAATGGGATGCTGGTAGAGAAAAGGGGGAGCACAGAGCTTGTAGGTCTTGGCTACTTCTCCCTGTGCCCCAAAGTCTCTTCAACTTAGCCCCGTATCCTAACTCATACCAAGTCCTGTTCAGCCATCACCCCTGTGCTCACTGACCTACATTGGCTCCCAGTCCAGCAACGCCTCATTTTTAAAAAAAAGTTTCATCCTCAAGTTCAAATCTCTCCATGGCTTGCCCCTCCCTATCTCTGTAACCTCCTTTGGCCCTATAACTCCTCGATCTCTGCGTTCCTCCAATTCTAGCCCCTTCTGCAGCCCCCGCATTTCTTTCACCCCAGGATTGGTGGCCATGCCTTCAGCTGTCTAAGCCCCCAAGCTCTGGAATCCCCTCCCAAAACATCTCTGCTTTTCCACCCCTTCCTCCTCAGCGAGCCCCGAGGGAAAGAAAAAAAAAAAAGGTCGATTGGGCTTGTACTCGCTGGAGTTTAGAAGAATGAGAGGGGAGCTCATTGAAACTTATAAAATTCTAACTGGACTAGACAGACTAGGCGCAGGAAGGATGTTCCCGATGGCGGGGGAATCCAGAACCAGGGGTCATAGTCTAAGGATAAGGGGTAAGCCATTTAGGACAGAGATGAGGAATTTCTTCACCCAGAGAGTGGTGAACCTGTGGAATTCTCTACCACAGAAGGCAGTTGAGGCCAATTCATTAAATATATTCAAGAAGGAGTTAAATATATTTCTTACGGCTAAAGGGATATGGGGAGAAGGCAGGGACAGGGTACTGAGTTTGCATGATCTCATTGAATGGCGGAGTAGGCTCGAGGGGCCGAATGGCCTACTCCTACTCCTATTTTCTATGTTTAAGAGTCCTTTTAAAATCTACCTCTTTGACCAATCTTTTAGGCACCCTTCCTAATGTCTTCTCCTTTTGACTGTCAATATTTATCTGATTACTGGTGAAGCGCCTTGGGACGTATTACTATGTTAAAGGCGCTATATAAATGCAAGTTGTTCTGGTCATTGCAAACATAAAGTTCCCTTGAACATTATTTGTACAGCTTCCTGAAGTGAGCTGGATGTGATTTCAAACAGTTGAAACTTGATCTGTGGAATACTGTTTGCAATCGGATGCATATTTTAAACAGTTGAAATTTGTTCTTCAGAATACTTTTTCAATCGGATGCATATCTGGAATCAATCAGACATTTTCCACTTTCCTTTTTTTATTTGGCGTCCCGAAGGCCCTAGCCCATACTAGGGCACGATCCTAATCATGCTGGGTGCTCCCCAACAACTCTTCCAAGTGGCCATTTTCCATGGGTCAGTGAGTATTGACAGCGACTATTTGAACGTGGAACGCGTCACAGGCAAACCTCAACCTGTCATTCAACGCACACATGAGAACAGTTAACTCTGGGTAGACCAGGGATTGAAGGTGGGACTTTCCTGGGTCCTATGACTCAGTATTATCCTCAACAGCCCGCTTGCCAGCAGGGAGATACTTTCATACACTGTTGTTTGATGTGATAACGTCTTACCTTTACATTAGCGACACAAACTCAAACTGAGGCTTGTGCAAGAAGTTTGAAAGCGTCTTTTATATTGTTGGAAGAGTTCTTAGAGGTGAGAGTACTAAGCAGCCCTTTGAGACAGAAGGTTGTGGTTTGAAGTGCCACTCCAGAGACTTGAGCACAAAATCTCGGCTGACATTTCAGTGCAATGCTGAAGGAGTGCTGCACTGTCAGAGGCACTGTCGTTTGGATGAGACGTCTGCTCTTGGGTAAAAGATCCCATGGCACCAGTTCTTCCTGAACTGGTCAATATTTATCTCTCAACTAGCATCAATTAAAAACCAATATTTTGGTCATAATCTTATTGCTGTTGATGGGAGCTTGCTGTGCGCAAATTGGCTGCCGCATTTCCTACATTACAACAGTAACTGCACTTCAAAAGTACTTCAATGGTTGTAAAGCACTTCTGTGATGTCCTGAGGTTGTGAAAGCTGCTGTATAAATGTAATTTCTGTCTTTATGGGCCAGATTTTGCTGAAAAAAATGTGAACAACACTCGCTGTTAATGCACAAATCACCCAGCAACTTGTGGCGAGGAAGAGATACCCTATGAATCACGACATTTGCGCTGCTCCGCCATTATCCTCATTAAAAATTCATCTCGCACTTAACTTCCCTGTGATTTTCATGAAGTTGTTGCATTTGCACATTAGTTGCCCATTGAACTTGCCACAGATAGTCAAGTCTAGTAATTAATAGAGTAAGTACCCTTTTAATGACGTGAGAATTGTTCGTGACTGCCAATCAACCTCTCTTGCCCAGAAACTGAATAATTATAAGTGTGGTGTCTCATTCCTTCAGGTTGTGAAATTGTTTTGGGAGATTTTTAAAATGTCAAATTTAAATGTTTCTTTTTCTGTACCTGATTTGACATTTTAATTCACTCTCCTTCTCCGTCCTTCCTCTGTTTGTTTATTTTTCAATCCTTTAATCTCATTGGTTAAGGAGATAGACTGTTTGTCCCATTGCTCACCAAGGTCCCAGGTGCCCCGTTGCCCCCTCCGCGCCATGATCAGCTCGCACTTCCAGAAACTTTTGTGGGCAAAATATTTGAACCTAAATATGCACGAACAAGTCTAACTAACTGGGCAGTAAAACCTGCTCCAGGAAAATCTGACCCTGGACTTTGGAATCTTAAAGGGAAAGGCCAGGTAACGCACACCTGATTTAAAAAAAAAACTACATTTATATAGCTCCTTTCAGGACATCCCAAAGTGCTTTTACAGCCAATGAAGTACTTTTGAAGTGTAATCACTGTTGTAATATAGGAAACACAGCAGCAAACTTGCAAACAGCAAGGTGATCATGACCAGATAATCTGTTTGTGATGTTGATTTGAGGGATACATATTGGCCAGGACACAGGAAATAACTCCCCTGCTCTTCTTCAAAATAGTGCCATTGGATCTTTTATGCCCACTTGCGAAAGCAGACGGGGCCACGGTTTAACGTCTCACCTGAAAGACTGCACCTCTGACAGTGCGGCACTCCCTCAGTACTGCGCTGGAGTGTTGACCCAGATTTTTGTGCTCGAATCGCTGGAGTGGGACTTGAACCCACAACTTTCTGACTCCGGAGATGAGAGTGCTACCCCACTGTGCCGCGGCTGATGTTTAGCAGCAGAATAATACAGTGCTTAATAAATGTTACAACGCTCCTGCCATTATCAAACTGGGAGCAATGCCATGGGAGCACTATTGGTCTGAACATAAGTTGAAAAAGTGACGAGGTAAACCATTGGGAATTCAAGTCTTCTTTGCTGTCTGTGTGTCGCTTCCATCTTTTGAACAATAAACGTTTGATATTTTATAACTTTTTTCCTACACTGACTGGCGTGCAGTGAACTGTGGAGCTTTTTTCATTAGCACTGCACTCTGAATGAAACAAGAAAGGTAACCTTGCTCTACTTTTGAGCGTTGACGGGCTGACGAGTGAAAGATTTATGTTGCTGTCTGTTTGGGAGCACTAACTTGTCACCTCAGTAACGTAGAAAAAAAAAGCTCGTAGGTTTCCCAAAGTTAATAAGTGACTGCGGGTGCCTGTTGCAAAAGGGGTCATGCTGGGAAGTGTTTGTCAATCCACCTGTGCTTCTGAAAGCCCAACTCGAGCATCTTTAAAGTGCATCACTGTTTTCTTATCAAACGTGGTAAGCAAATTCCTCTTAAGATTCTGGGGAAAAATTCAGTTGTTTGCGCCTCCTGTTAGCATCTTAAGAGGGCGCTAATTGGGCGCAAAGCAACTAGCGCCCGGGCGCGGCGATGTTTGCGCCGCTTGTGAAATTAACTTGACATTTTGCGGCGGCGCTAAACACTACCGCCACGATCTCCTGCGCCGGCAGATTGTGACGTCAGTCGAGTGCGCAACGCCCCGTTAGCGCCCCGGACCGGATATTGAGTGGCGCCCCCTGCCTTACCGCCTACCGCCTGCCGCTAGCAACGACAGGTTGAGGGGAGCGTTATGCTGTCAGAAAGGGACTGGGAGAGCGCTATTTAAAGGCGACCGCTTCCTGCCTCTTTTTTTGCGGTGACATTTTTGCACCATGCATTCTGAGAGAGAGACTTCTGGAGATTCAACGCTGTGTGAAGGAGTTTTGAGTACTGAGCAGCACTTTGCAGGTTCATTTTGATTTGCCCTCCTTTGCTTCACCAGCGCTCTGAGGTAGCGCCTCGCTCCTTGGCCTTTGCGCCATAAGACAGGTGTGAAGCGCCTGATTTAGCGCTCCAATCACCTCCAGAGGCGATAAAAGCCAAGTTTGCTGTCTGAGGCGATAATTAGCGCCAGGCGCTAAACTTTGCGCATGGCCGATAATGGCGCCCCAAACGGGGCGATACTGAATTTTTCCCCCTCTGTCCCTTTTTTAATAATACATGTGAAAAATGGGAGCACTATGAGCTCAAAGCACACCCACTTCTGTCATCCTTGCCTCGGCGGACAGAACTCTTGCCTCTTGAGTCAGAAGGTTGTGAGTTCAAGACCCACTCCAGAAACTTGAGCACATAATCCAGGCCGACACACTCCGCGTCGTACTGAGGGAGTGCTGCAATGTCTGAGGTGCCGTCTTTCAGATGAGACATTTAAAACGAGGCCCCGTCTGCCTCCTCGGGTGGGCGTTAAAAAAATCCCATGGCGCTGTTTTGAAGATGAGTTGGGGTGGGGGGGTGGCGTTCTCCCCGGTGTCCTGGCCAATAGTCATCCCTCAACCAACATCACTAAAACAGATTAACTGGTCACTTAACTCATTTGTTCTTTGTGGAATTGTGCTGTGGGCAAATTGCTTGCCGCATTTACTTGCATTACAACAGTGACTGCAGTTTAAAAAGTAGGTAATTGGCTGTGAAGCATTTGAGATGCCCTGAGGATGACAACGGTGCTATATAAATGCAAGTCCTTTCTTTACTTGGGCTTCCCAATGGCTCATTTGGTGAAGTAACTGAGCCGTACAGACCAGATGCCAGGTTTGATTTCCAGTCTGTGCTGAATTAGCTGGCATAGGGATTATAATTGCCTTCAGTGCCCCTAGAGTGCAGAAGTGGGCATGGGATCAACCCAGGGTCCTGATTGCTAACCAGTGACCCTTGCTAGAAACACACGTATGGACTTTGGCCGAGGACGGGACTGAGCTTGGTTATGATGCGCTCTTTTTTAAAAAAAAAAAGGAGTCTGCTGTCAGTCACCTTTTCAGGCTCACAGTTGAACGACCAGTTGGGTGAGTAAGCAGAGCTCGAGGCGACGTTTGGCGAGCGCTAAGTCTAACCTAAATGTTGGCACCGAATCCCGGGGGTACACGAGGGCTGATTCTGTGCTTCTCTACTCCTGACGGAAAGTAGCACTCGCAGACAGCGCTCCAGGGCAGATTGCGAGCTGCTACCCCATGATTTTCTGTGCAATCTGGGTGCCCCCCCCCCTTGCTACAATAAGCTGCTCCCTGTTGGGACCACGGAATTGGGACTACAGTTCAAATGTTCCCATGCTCCTTTGTGCCATAGATGATGTGGAGGACAAACGTCTGTGTAAATAAAACACAAATTATATATTTTATTGGCACTTAATCATTTTTTTTTGTTTGGTTTAGCAGTTTTTATTTAAGAAAGAACTTACATTTTTAATAGACCCTTTCACAACCGTGGAATGTCTCTCAGTGCTTTACAGCCAATTAAGTATTTTTGAACTGTTGTGACGTAGGGAACTGTAACAGCCAAGTTGTGCACAGCAAGCTCCCACCAACGGCAATGAGATGTTGCCAGGTCATCTGTTTTTAGTGATGTTGCTTCAGACATCAGGAGACCTCTGCTCTTCCAATGCCTGGAATTGTTTACGTTCACCTGAGAGGGTAGACTGGGCCTCGGTCTAACGTATCATCTGAAAGATGACACTGCCAACATTGCAGCATCACCTCAGTACTGCGCTGAAGTCTCCGGCTAAATTTTATGGCCCAGAAATTAGGATCGGGGGCTTGCCGCACGTGCAAGCCCCCGATGTGCACTTACCCGGCGCGCCGACAGCTGAAACCTGGGACTGCTTGGAATTCCTGTCACTGGCCCGGTTCAGCTGTCGGTGCGCTGTGCTTGCCTGATCCAGTGGCGTAGTTAGTGCGATGTGCCGGCTGGGATCAGGTGAGCACTGGGCAGCCAATCAGGGGAGGGGAAACTTCAAGCATGAGCTTGATAGTAAGAACTGTCAAATTCATAAACTACAGGCGCCCAAAACACTACTAAAACTTTAAATAAAATTTTAAAAAACATCCCACTAATTAAATGAACTATAAATAACTTTAAAAAACTATTTTAAACAATTAATCAAATTTTTGAAAAAAATAATTTTTTAAGAAATCGGGTCTAAAAATAAACTTACCTTACTGTACAGTAAAGTCCTTTTTAAAAAAAAAAACAAAAAACAATAAAGCTGTGGAAAAAATGTTATAATTTTAAATAGACCACTTACCTTAAAGAATCAAGTCCTTACGCCTCCTTTTTACATTTCTAAAAAGTTCAGGCCCTTACACATGGGCAAACCTGTCAAAAAGAAGGAAGTTCAACGCGTGCGCGCAGGACCTCTGAACCCCTTGGAGGAAATGCCGGTTTCCCGCGCATGCGCCTGTGCATGCTGAAATCCGGCAGTTCCGACGGGCCCACGCGTGAGTACCCCGTCCATACTCACGCGTTGGGACCGGAATTACTGGCCCATTATGCTCAAGTCTCTGAATTGCGGCTTGAAAGTTGATGGCTATTGGACTCCGAGACTAGCCTGCTACCACTGAGCTGAAGTTGACACATTTAGTACAAGCTCTTGATCATTTTTATAGCACCTTGTCCTATCTCTCAGACACCATCTCAAGTTAGTGTGATAGGCTGGGAACAGTTTGTGCATGTATACTTGCATGCATACAACTGAGATATTGTTTGCTCTACTAAAGTGATTCAGTGAATGCATCTTGAAGCAGTCTGCAAGTAGAAAGAATTGCACCTTAAATCGCTCCTTGTCACATCTCAGAAATATGTCGAATCGCTTCACGTTCATTGAATTACTCCCAAAGTGTTACGAATGTGGTGGCCATCTTGTGTGCAGCAAGATCCCACAAACAGTCATGCTAATCTGAGGGTTTTTTTTATGGTGCTATTAGTTGAGGCAGGGAATGTTGGCCAGGACACCAGGAGAGCGCTCTGTTCTTCAAATGGGGCGGTGCAATCTTTAACACTTAGCTGAACCGTTGGAACAGGCACGTGGAGCCTCGGTGTAACAGTTCAACAGACAGGCAGCAGCTCCGATGATGCAGTCTTTGCACCTTAGATCATGTCACCCCCTAACCCGCCACCTGCACCATCTAGAAGGACCAGGGCAGCAGGTACATGGGAACATCACCATCACCACCACCTCCCAGTCGCACACCATCCCGACTTGGAAATATATCGGCCGTTCCTTCATCGTCGCTGGGTCAAAATCCTGGAACTCCCTCCCTAACAACAGCACTGTAGGAGTACCTTCACCTCACGGACTCACCACCACCTTCTCGAGGGAAAATGGAGTGGGGATTGCACCCACAACCTTCTGACTCTGAGGCAAGAGTGCTATTTCAACTGAGCAAAGTTGACATGATAACTGCCATTATCTCTAGTGCTGGCTCACAGATGCTGCTGCAGTCTTCAGACGGTTGATAAAATCAATCTAACGGTGCACATTTCAGGCTAGCAATTTAGTTGATTTAAAAGCTTTGCAATAGATTCTAATCCTGATGCACAATTCTCAAACTGTGTATGTCGTTTGGGTATGTGTGTCTTTTTTTTTAATTGAAAAGATCGCTGAAGTGTAATGGGGTAGTACATTATGTTCGCTTGTCTGACCCATGTTAATACTGTTGCTGCTACAGGGCACCGGGTACATTCTGCACTTTCCCGTTGAGCTCCAGATAATCAGTCAGTATAGTGCGTTAAACTGCAGGGCACGGCCTGATTAATCAGCTTGTACAAGTAGGCCACAAGATGATAATATTGCATCTCTGTCTGTTTGATATATTCTGTAACTCAACACAAAGTGTTGTATGTCAAAGGGCAAGGATGTTAATGGACTGTTCTTCACGAACTTTAACAGACGGGAATTGATCCCCAGGCTTTGCATGTCACAGCATAGGTAAAAAAAAAAATGTATAAATTATTACAAGATATGGCCCGGGTTTTTATAAATAGCATTAAACACTCCAAACCGATACTGTTGTGTTTTTGTTTTAAGTAAACAAATGCTTTACTATCACTTGCGAATGTTCGAATGGAGACATTTGCATTTTCCCTGGGGGGGGGGGGGGGGGGGGGGGGGTGGTGTGTGTGAGAGAGAGCGACAGCAAGACTGTTCACCAATTCTTGCTCAGGGGGGTGGGGGGTGGGGGGGAGTTCCTCGATGCTAGTTTGTTTTCATCTTCTGCAGGCAGAGCTTATGATGCACCAAAAGGAACATTTGAGCTAATTGTCCCAAGTCACAAATTGTGCTCAGAATTTTCACCTAAGCAGCCCTCTCTGCGATTGGGAAATTATTCCATGTGTAGGAAGTCATCGTTCCAATCAGGAGCTGGAGTTCACTCCATAATTAGATTGGCTTGTTTTATTCCTCCTCCCCTGAAGGCGAAGGCCCTGACTGGGGTATGGTCCCTCTTGGATCACCGTCCCCGGGGTAGTGGACACCCTTCTCAATTGCTCATTTCAAACGGTCATACTTCATGTGTAGGCCGAGACCACATGTGTTGGTAGGCAATTCAACCGTGGGAGCATCGCAAGCCGTCCGGATCCACCGACCCCCCTCGAGCCTCACTCACTCAGGAGTTACAAGATTGCGACTAGCAATAAGGAAACCTAGCTGATTGTCTTCTTTGGAATCGGCTGACACGGTGCAGACTGGAGAATTGCAGCTGGCATGATGTGGCTCAGCTTCTTTTACCAGCAAACCTTGGGGCGGGAGGTTGGGGAGGGGAGAGAAAGCTCATTTTGAGAGACTGCCTCAAGGAGACTTTGTGTGTGTGTGTGTGTCCCCGTCCCTGAATGCGGGGTTGTTTTTAATGTAATGTGGTGGAGAATGCTGTGGTGTGTTGCTGAAGTGAGCAGCCACAGCCAAAGTTACTGTCTCAAGTGGTGTCATTAATATATTGCTGCATTGTATTGCTTCATTTAGCATGAGGGCCGTCTTTGCTGAGGCTGCAGTTCAGAAGGTGGTTCTGGGCATGGAAAGTGACCCATTGCTATGGAGGAAAAGCTCTTGTTGCCTAATCCCTCCGCCCCCGCCGCCGGCCCTCCCCTCCCCAGTCTGTGAAGATTGGAAGTCGGTCCATTTGAAGATCAATATTGGGATAACCTGGCGCTCCACCTTGGCAGATTACACTAAAATGCTGGTTCAGACGAACGTGATGAACTGTTGCAGCCAACGATTAAATTCCAATCATCAATCCAAAGCGTCCCCCAGCTGGTGAAGTGCTCTGTGTAATTGGTGTGGAACTGAGTAATTGGAGTGGGAGCTTGCTGTGTGCAAATTGGCTGCCGCGTTTCCTACATTACAATAGTAACTTCCACTTCAAAAGTACTTCATTGAGTGTAAAGCACTTTGAGACGTCCGGTGGACGTGAAAGGCGCTATATAAATGTAAGTATTTCTTTAGGTACAGTTTTTCGCAAATTCACATGTCCACCTTTCGATTCCTTGGAGGTTTTTTTTTTTCTCTTTGCCAATGATTATCCTTCCTCTCCTGAAGTCACTGACTCCTTCCTAGAGGACGGCAGCGGGCACTCTCCGAAACCTGGCTCCAGGCCCGTTCTGCCCGGCGAGTGTTGGCAGGCTACTCGAGTGGTGAAAGGGGCACCGGAGCGGAGTTTGATCTTGTCCTCGCCAGCCATCCACACAGTCGACCCAGTAAAAAGACTCGCATTGCTACAGCGCCGTTCCCTACCTCGGGACGTCCCAAAGCGCTTTACAGCGTGTTTCTTGAAGTGTTGTCATTTTGGGAAACACGGCAGCCAATTGGCACACGGCAAGCTCCCACAAACAGCAATGAGATAATGGCCGGATAATCTGCCTTTGTTGACTGCGGGGAAGGTATTGGATAGTGATGAGGGGCAGGAACCTGTAGTGTATGTACTTTGCAGAAGGAACTATATTCTGCAGCCCCTGTATACTGCAGTACCAGTAGTGACCACCCCTGTATATAAGCCTGTAAAGTAACTTTGTATAGTAGTTCCAGTTTTGTCTCCATTCAGTAAACACCTGTTATAACCAACTCCTGCAGTCCGTGTCTCAATTACACACGGATGTTACAGAACCCTGGATGATTTTGCTCTCCTTGGCCCAGGTGCACTAACCAATTATCGTGTTGACTCAGGAATTTTCTATCCCCCGACTCGCCCTTTTTTAAAGAACAACGGGTAATATCGACGAGTAGTTTGCAAATCAAATACAAAGGGAAAGACATTGATGTAACAGATGATTCTAATTCATTTCTGTACATCAACCCCTTGTCAACACCAACCTCTGCAGCTTCTCTGTCCCCTTAGCCCAGGGGTGTCTGATTGGCCGTCCATGTTGTCCCCGAGCCCACGCAATCCGGCCTTCGAAGCTCAGACAACTCTGTCACGTTTGCAATTGTTTCTTAATAGCTGGCTTGTCCTGCTTTCAAATTGCAGCCCTGGAGTTTGCAAAGGACTGTTCTTCGCACTTTTGCCTCGTTGCTGGATAAATCCTGAATCGGAAGATCAAAATCTGTTAGCATCTGCAGCTTGAGATATAAGGGGATTAATGGGAGTGTGGATTTACTCATTGTACCTGACATCAACGAGCTCCAGGCATCTTTGATCTATAGAGATGAAAACCTTCACCATCCCTGTCCTATAGTAACAACTTCAAACTCCTTTTATCCTTCCAGTCAAGTCCGCCCTACCTCTGCAAACTTCTCCATCTCTACATCCCAGCACGTATCCTCCACCCTTCTAAGGTCTGCTCTTCTGGGCATTTCTCTGCCTCCAAACCAACCCCCCCCCCCGGATTTCTGCTCCACCATCAGTGACCGAGCCTCCAGCCACCATACCCGTCGCCTATAATTCTGTCCCGAAACTCCTCTTCGCACCTTCAAAAGCCCCCTCCGAGTTTGTCTCTTGGGCCATGCTTTAAGGCACTTCCCCCCAACTTCCTGCTCCAGGCTTTTAACATAAGAAGTTAGGAGCCGGAGTCGGCCATTCGGCCCCTCGAGCCTGCTCTGCCATTCAAATAAGATCATGGCTGATCATCTGCCTCAACTCCACTGTTCTGCCACTTTGGGGTGCTTCACTGACATTACAATGTAAGCTGTTGTATCACAACATTTCTGTTTGAACAGCTCCCACCAACCCCCAAATTTCTACCTTGTTTCCTCCCTTGTTGCTCCTTCTCTGAAGGTGACGACTCTTTCTGCAGTTGGCTTCTATGAGTGCACTTGGGCCTCTGTTACCTCATCAAGTTGTTTATTCCTGTACAAAGTTTGGTGGTTTATTTGAGCAGCAGGCCCATCACGTGTCTTCACCTGACTTTGAAGCACGAGTGAGGGGGGCAGTCACTGGCAATGTTCCCTCTAATTTTTTTTTTGGTGCGCGGTCCCTTTAAATTTGCTGTGTATGTGCAGTATCCTTTCCAGTGAGCGGCCTGTGCAGGACCTCCTGATTGGTGTGCGGTCGCACGCCCGCGCACCTTAGGGGCAACATTGGTCACTGGATCATCATCAGGAACAAGGGTCTCTGACCAATTTCAATAGGTACTTGGTCAATAAGCAATGGAAAAGCTGCAACTGCACACCAAAAATCAGATATTAACACTTGCTGCATGAGTTCAGATTTGAAGTGGTTTGTAAAAAATGTATTCATTTATGGGATGTGGGCATCGCTGGCAAAGCCAGCATTTCTTGCCCATCCCTAACTGCCCTCGAAGGTGGTGGTGAGCCACCCTCTTGAACCGCTGCAGTCCATGTGGTGAAGGTACTCCCACAGTGCTGTTAGGAGTTCCAGGATTTTGACCCAGCGACGATGAAGGAACGGCGATATATTTCCAAGTCAGGATGGTGTGTGACTCGGAGGGGAAACATGGAGGGGTGGCAGTCCCATGCGCCTGCTGCCCTTGTCCTTCTAGGTGGTAGAGGTCGTGGGTTTGGGAGGTGCTGTCGAAGAAGCCTTAGAGAGTTGCTGCAGTGCATCTTGTAGATGGTGCGCGCGGGCGGTAAAGGGAGTGAATGTTTACAACATCAGCCTGGGTGAAGTATCTGAATATTGTCACGTGCCGGTGGAATTGGATTGCAGGAGGAGTTGGACCGTACGGAAGAGGAAGGGTGGAACGTTGGGGGGTGGGGGGAAATGCATGAAACGAGAGTAAGAAAGGCAGGAAAAAATAAAACCAGATTCGAAGAGGGAAAAGCTGTTTCTGGTAAATTAGTAAATTGCTTTGGTTGTCCGCACAATAGAGAATGAAAAGTAATGCCCTTCTAATTTGGCGAGTGGTATTTTCCAGTCCCAAACGTACAACACTTTGTCATTCACCCCAGGTCATCTGTTCCTTTTTAATATTCACAGCTTAGGTTTTCACCTTTTCGTCTTGTGTGTGTATATTTTTTTTTAAAAAGCCTCTTGTTGCATCAGTGCTAGATGCACAGGTGGTTGGTGAACAGTTTCTGTACAGTGCTGGAGGTCTAGATATGTAGGAAATCTAATCAACACCTTCAGCATATAATATAAGAACATGGGGCAGATGGCATTGAGGGTGAACAATAGAGAATTCAACTTGGCTCTGGACCACTCCTGCCATACAACAGCAAAACCGATCTTGGCCACCGACCTTCCTATACCCTACCTCTGTAATTTAACCCCAAGCATTGTCGCTTTGTAATGCTGTCTTGTTTTAATTTACCTTTTTTTGTTTTTAACAATGTCATTTCCATTGCTGTGCTTGCTTGTAACAAATGTAGGAAGTCACACAACACCAGGTTATAGTCCAACAGCTTTATTTGAAATCACAAGCTTTCGGAGCGCTGCTCCTTCGTCAGGTGAAGTGGAGAAATGCATAAAGACACAGCTTATATAGTCAGAGAATAATGTCAGATGTTTACAGGTAATCTTGCCAACTGCCTACTTGTAACGAAACGGGCCGCATCCGCCCTAATGTAGGCAGTGGGAACGGGCAGGTAACCGAGACTCCCTAGCTCTAGGCCTTTCACGTGTGGTAATACCCAGGAATCGGAATAAGGACGGGTGCTTGGTCAGTGAGCCTAGCTGAGTTGCTGCAGGAATAAAGACAAGTGTTTCACCATGTAACAGTAATTGAATTTACTCATCCTTGGGCTGTGAGGTTCATTTACATCAGACGAGAGGACATTGAGCGAGTCAACCAAGGATTGGATATTTTAAGCTCCTTGCATTCATTCGAACTTTGAAATTGAACTGAGAGATCTACATCCGTTAAAAGAAACATCGCCATTTATTTCCCCCAATCTCCTGACGACCTTGACCCCTATGAGGGGTAGAGTTCCACAGGTGCCAGTTGTCCCCAGTACTTCGACCCTGTGGCCATTCTTCATGTGCGAGGCTGGAGTGTTGACATGCTATTTGACCTTGGGCCACCTCCCAGCCATGCTCAAACCTGTCCTCCACTCATGAACGTGCGTGTGGACACTGACGGTTGGGCTGGGTCAAATAGCGTGCTGTCGTTCGGCTTCCAAGCTCTCTCATGGAGGAATGGCCACTTGGAGAGCTGCCAGCACCATGGACTTGTATCCCAACAAAGAGCATGGGAGAGCAAGGAAAAATTTTGAAAACACAGCATAGAAACTTCAAATGAAAGGAAAAACTTGGCGTCTTTCACGACCAAACTCTTGTACTTTTTTTTTTGTAATCACTGTTGTCATGGAAACATTTGAAGGATGTTGGTTGAGGGGTCAATATTGACCAGGGCACAAGGAGGACTCCCCTGCTCCTCTTCTTCGAAATAGTGCCATGGGAACTTTTACATCCACCCTGAAAGGGAAATCGGGGCCTCGGTTTAACATCTCTTCTGGAAAAACAGCACCTCCGATAGTGCAGCACTCCCTCAATACTGCACCAGGTGTGTCGGCCTAGCTATTGTGCACAAGTCCCTGGAGTGGGGCTAGAACCCACAACTCAGGAGGGCGTGCTACCCACTTAGCCACAGCTGGCACCTAAACGACCGGAAGTAATGAGAGCTGTGAGCTCATCCAGCACAGAGAGAAGCTATTATATCTTTCCTAAATTTATCACTTGGTAATAAACTATTTATCAATATACATGAGTAAATGATATGGTGTTAATTGTATTAATCAGGGATAATTAGCAGTGGTGTTTGGCTGACATTGCGGCCCCGCGGGATTTGAAGGCATTGTGCAAAGAGTGCACTTTGCAGTCTGTCTGCTTATCCGTTTCCATCATGATTATTTTTCATTATTCTGGAACCTAATTGTAGTATAACAGTTGTGAAAGCAGTTTATTAACATACAGAACTTCAGAGTGCCACAGTGAGAATGTGTTTTATTTTCAAACCTAAAACTGACTGCTTGTTCCTTTTCACCCTTGCCTCTGAGTCAGAAGGGTGTGGGCTGAAGCCCCACTCCAGAGACTTGAACACACAGTCTAGGCTGACCCACCCAGTGCAGTACTGAGGGAGTGCTGCAATGTCGGAGGTGCCATCTTTGGGATGAGCTGTTGGGACGTGAAATATCGCTACGCGCTATTGCGAAGAAGAGCAGGGAAGTTCCTGGCCAATGTTTACCCCTCAACCAATATCACTTAGAACAGATTATCTGGTCATTATCACATTGCTCTTTGTGGGAGCTTGTTGTGTGCAAATTGGCTGCCCCGTTTCCTACATTACAACAGTGATTACACTTCAAAAACCACTTCATTGGCTGTAAAGATAGCAAAATACTGCAGATGCTGGAAATCCGGAATAACAACAGAAAATGCTGGAAAAACTCAGCAGGCCAGGCAACATCCGTGGAGAGAAATTAGAGTCGACGTTTCGGGTGAACCCTTTTTCAGAACGGGAAAGGAAATGAAATAGGTCAAAAGGCAGGGCTGGGAGAGAACAAAAGAAGTAGAGACATTAAGAGGTATTCAAAACCAGACGAGATGGTGATAGGATTAGTGGAGACAAAAGATGGCTCAGATTAGGTGTGAAGTGTACTGGCAATGAGACAGCTGCCATGCGGGAGAGGAAAAAAAAAAGGAAAGGCGGGGGTGAGGGAAAACCCAAAACAAGGGGTGGAAAAAAATATATAAGTAAAAATGTAATAGGGGCCGAGGTTATGATCTGAAGTTGTTGAACTCGATATTGAGTCCGGAAGGCTACAAAGTGCCTAATCGGAAGATGAGGTGCTGTTCCTCGAGTTTACGTTGAGCTTCCGTGGAACAATGCAAGAGGCCGCGGACGGTGAGGTCCAAATTGGAATGGAGCGGTGAATTAAAATGACAGGCGACCGGAAGCTCGGGGTCACCCTTACGGACGTGTTCCGCAAAGCGGTCACCCAATCTGCGTTTGGTCTCCCCAATGTAGAGGAGACCGCATCGTGAGCAGCGAATACATTATACTAGATTGCAAGAAGTACAAGTAAATCGCTGTTTCACCTGGAAGGGGTGTTTGGGGCCCTGGACAGTGGGAAGGGGGAGGTATGGGGCAGGTGTTACATCTCCTGCGCTTGCACGGGAAGGTGCCAGGGGAAGGGCTGTTGGGGGTGATAGAGGAGTGGACTAGGGTGTCTTGGAGGGAGCGGTCCCTACGGAATGCTGAAAGTGGAGGGGAGGGGAAGATGCATTTGGTGGTGGGATCACTTTGGAGGTAGCGGAAATGGCGGAGGCTGTAAAGCACTTTGGGATGTCTTGAGGTTGTGCAAGGAACGATACAAATTCCTGTTCTTCCGAGTATGAACTGACGTGTCTGCAGTCTAGGATATAGATATCACTTTATATATTGTGATGCTGCTTTACATGAGTAACTTATTATCTGCTGCTTTGTTGGGATGTTGCTGGCACTGTTAAAATCTAGTGCCTATTGCATCTTGACCGAACAGTAATGAATAGAGGAGACGGAATGTACCTTTTACTATTTACTGAGTAAATGGGTGGACATTACAGCACATTGTCTGCATGGCAGAACCCGAAAGTGAAAGACAAAGTAAAACCGAGCCCCCCAGCACCCCCTTCAGGTAACACCCGGGAACTGGGACAAACTTAATTGAAGCAAAACTCAAAACACAACACTCCTTTCCCTCAGATAAAACCCCATAGTCCTCCAGGTGTCTGGGATGGAATCTAACCCAACTTGAGCACCGCTGGACAGGCATAGTCAGGGTGCCACTGCTAGCCGCAGGAAAACCTTCCTCCGTGGCTGATGACTCCGTGACACCTTCTGTCGATGTGGCTTCCGTCGTTGTTGCAGGAAGCAGGCCGTCCCTGCCTGGCAGAGGTGGCGGAGACAATGGCCTAGCCTGTGACGTCTCTGTTACTCTCACCGGAGTACGACCCCGTAGCTGGTCTGTGTAGCTGGCCATCAGGTGTACGGACGCTGTACGACAGGGGACCCATGGCCTGCTCCACCACGGCAGGCATCCATTTGTCTCCTCCTGCACAGCAACGGGCAAACACAGTCTCTGACGGCTCGAACTGCCTGGCGGTGCCCTGGTGCTTCTTAGCCAGCTCCTCTTGCTTTGTGTGCATCTCATCCCTGTAGTCCAGGTGTAGCCGATCCAGTGCAGTCGCCAGCCGGCGACCCATCAGCATCTCGGCAGGACTCTTCCCTGTTGCTGAGTTTGGTGTGGTATGCTGTGATAACAGGAACCTGGCCAATCTGGTTTGCCAGTCCCCCACCGATATCCTCACCAGTGCCTCTTTTGTGGTTTGCACCCTCCTCTCTGCCTGCCTGTTAGAGGAGGGGTGATAGGGCGCTGTGGTCACGTGGCGGATCCCGTTTCTGCCTGCAAAAGCCTTGAACTCCGCTGACGTGAAGGCTGCTCCATTGTCTGAAACCAGCACGTCGGGGACCCCATGTGTGGCAAACAGCAAACGCAACGCGTTGATCACTGCACTGGATGTCATGGAGCTCATGATGGCCACCTCCAGCCATTTCGAATGAGAATCCAGCACTATCAAAAAGACCTTCCCTTGAAATGGCCCTGCAAAGTCAATGTGGAGTCTTGACCATTTACGAGTGGTCCACTCCCAGGGGTGAAGAACCTTGGATGGGCTATGGCGAGTCAGCTGACATGTCTCACAGCTCTTTACCACCTCCTCCACGTCTCGGTCCAACCCTGGCCACCAGACGTAGCTTCTCGCCAATGCCTTCATGTGCACAATCCCAGGGTGTGAGTCATGCAGCATTTTCAGCACCTCCTCTCTTGCAGCGGCAGGAACCACCACACGGCTTCCCCAGAGCACGCAGTTCTTGTGTGCAGACATTTCATGGCGCCTCTGAACGAAGGGCTTGAAATGCTCCTCCTGGACTTCGGAGGGCCAGCCATGCAGCAGCCAGCGTAGCACCCATGATAAGACTGGATCTTTCTGTGTGAGGCTGCCAATCCGCTGAGCATGGAGTGGGGTCTCCAGAACCTCTTCCAGTAGCAGCACCTCCAGGGGTGGTGGCGTCTCAGCCATCGGCCGGTTCAAAGGCAAGCGACTCAGAGCATCAGCATTAGCCAGCATCTTCCCAGGCCTGTAGCAAAATTCATAACTGTAGGCCCCCAACATCAGACTCCACCGAAGCATACGCGGTGATATGATCTGGGGCAGGAGCCCCAAGAGTGGCTTGTGGTCTGTGTAGATGACAAACTCTCCCTAACAGGTACTGGCTGAACTTCTTTACCCCAAATATGATGGCTAGGGCCTCCTTGTCAATCTGGGCGTAATTACGTTCTGTTGTTGAGTGTTCTTGAGGCAAAACTGATAGGCGCTTCCCGGCCATCTGGCTCTGTGACCCAACCGAGCTCCCAGCCCGTATGGTGAGGCATCACACACCAACGGCTTGTTTTCATCATAGTGTGCCAGAACCTTATCTGCTTGTAGCAGTTCCTTTGCCTGTCTGTAGGCTGTTTCATGAGCTGAGGTCCAGTTCCACACTGTTGCTTGGTCTAACAGCCTGTGCAGTGGATCTAAGATTGTGGCTTTGCCCTTGAGAAAACAACTGTAGAAGTTTAACAGTCCGAGGAATGCCTGCAGTTCAGTCTTGGGGTTGGGAGCGCTCCTGATAGCCTCCACCTTCTCCGTAGTCGGATGCACACCGTCTTTGTCCACTCGGAATCCCAAGAACTCCACCCCATTGGCAGCGAACACACATTTCTCCTTCTGAAGGCGTAGTCCTACCTCAGCCAGCCGGCGTAGTACTTCCTGCAGCCGCTCATCATGGGCTTCCTGTGTCTTGCCTGTAATCAGTATGTCATCCAAGTAAGGCTGAACTCCCGGAACACCAGCCATCAGGGTGTCCATGAACCTCTGAAAGATTGCCACTGCCGTAGACACCCCAAACTGCAGCCTTGTGGCTCGGCAAAGTCTTCTGTGGGTGTTGATTGTCAACAGCTCGGCTGACTCTTCATCCAGGACCAGTTGCTGGTATGCTTGCTTGAGATCCAGCTTGGTGAACAGAGTGCCTCCAGCCAGTGTTGAAAACAGCTCTGTAACTGTTGGTAAGGGATACACATCTGGTAACACAGCAGTATTAACCGTACATCTGTAATCTCCACAGATTCGCAGGCCCCCATCCTTCTTTGCAATGGGCACGATAGGGGTGGCCCAACGGGAGTTCTTCACTGGCAAGAGAACCCCTTGGTTCACCAGTTTATCCAGGGCCTCATCCACCTTCTTGCGCAACGCAAAAGGAACTGGTTGCGCCTTGAAGAACTTAGGCGCTACCCCTGGGTCCACTTCGATTGAGACTGGCGGTCCCCGACAGGCCCCGAACTCACCAAAAACCTCTTCATAGTTCTCCAACATAGGCATTATGGGCTGTCGCTGTACCGTGTGTACTCCTGTCACTTCAATACCGAGGGGCTCAAACCAATCTCTGCCCAGCAGGCTTGTGCCCTGCCCTGCCACCACATAAAGTGGAAGTGTGTCCTTGACTGCCTGATACTTAACTTCCACATGAATCATACCCAGCACCTGGAGTTGAGCTTGGGACCACTGCCATAGCACGCCACTGACCTGAGCCATCGCCGGGGGTTCACTTGGCCATAGCCTATTGTAAGTCTCTTCACTTATCAACGAACACGCTGAGCCTGAATCCACCTCCATGCAGAGTGGTGCCCCATTCATGATCACATTTGCCGTGTATCCCCACCGTCTGTGGGGTAGCTGCTCAGCTTCCGTGGTATACACTGTCTACACATCGTTGTCCTCCAGTGTCAGGGTGTGTGTCTGCAATGCTTGTGTTGGCTCTGCTGCAGCAGCCTGAGCTTTCTTCATGCAGACATGAGCTATGTGTCCTCTTTTCTTACAGAAATGACATACCGCTGACACAAATTTGCATGTAGTGGAACCATGGAGAGCCCCACAGCGGAAACATTTTCTTCCTGTCTCTTTAGTTGCCTCCATGTCTCTCGCAGCAGCAGCAGCAGCTGCGTGTGTGGTCTTGTGTACCTCCTCGGTGGCCTGAGATGGTGCTGCCTCTGTACGGAGCATACGTGTGTTCATCGATGCAGCCTCTGCTGCTAAAGCCTTCTCCTCGGCCAGTCGGAACGTCAGGGCCTTCTCCGCTAACAGCTGTTCCTGCAATGCCGAGTCCAGCACTCCACACACAATCCAATCAGAGCATATTGTCTAAATGGTCACCAAAATTACAATGTAATGAGCGTTTCCTCAACTCAGCAATGTAACTTGAAATAGATTGTCCAGGCTGTTGTTTACAATTGTGAAAATGGAAACGCTGCACAATCTCAGGGTTTTGGGTTAAAATGTTTCTGCAGCTTCTCAATCAAATCAACATAATCCACCTCACTAGGTTTATGAGGAGCCACCAATGAACGCAGGATGGAGTAAGTAGCAGCTCCGCATACACTTAGCAACACTGAGCGCTTCTTCTCTTTGTCAATGTTATTGGCCTCAAAAAAACACCTCAGTCTTTCTGTGTATTCCTCCCATGAACTGTCCTTATCCCCAGAGAACTCTTCAATACGTCCCAAGGTCGTCATAGTTTTAATGTGCACTGCCCCAGAGAACTCTTCAATACGTCCCAAGGTCGTCATAGTTTTAATGTGCACTGTCCCTTTAAGATCCACGGACTTTTTTCTTAAATTCTTTTTCTCCTCCGGCCAGAGTTACGGTAGCTACACTCACGGTAGTTGCCTGGCCCGCACAATACTCTGTCCACCGTCTGTCGCAGCTAGCCAACTATCAAAATGCCGTTGATGTTGCTAGCTGAGTGGCCCGCTCATTGCAATTTCCAATATCACGGCTGTAGGTTCGCATGTCTATCTCCGTCCTTCTAGAGAGTTCAACAGCCGCCTCGTCGCCAGTACTGCATCTTGACTGAACAGTAATGAATAGAGGAGATGGAATGTACCTTTTACTATTTACTGAGTAAATGGGTGGACATTACAGCACATTGTCTGCATGGCAGAACCCGAAAGTGAAAGACAAAGTAAAACCGAGCCCCCCAGCACCCCCTTCAGGTAACACCCGGGAACTGGGACAAACTTAATTGAAGCAAAACTCAAAACACAACAGTGCCAATTATTAACCATTCTCCTCTCCTAGGATATGATTACACACGATTTTGGACCTGCACGCTGGTATCTCAACCCAGCAGTCATTCTTCACGTGAGAGTCTGGGCAGTGAGGGTCAGCAGGCTGTTCAACTACAGGGGGCATATTTTTGGTAGGCCCAATCCTGTCCTTGCCCAACATCCACACGCTTCAGCTTTCTAGGAGGGATCAGGAGCAGGAACCCTGGGCTGATTTATATATTTCTCCACCCCCCCCCCCAAAGCCCAAACCAGTGAATGTCAGCAGGCTATTCAACCATGGAGGCCATCACAACCAGGCCCACTCCTGCACTCTGCCAACTCGAACACTTCCAACTTTCCTGGCAGGTTCGCCGGATGCTCATCAGGAACAGAAACCCAGCTCTTCTGCCTAACTGCAGCCAGTGAGTAGGTGCTGCCTCAGCCTACGTCAGCTCACTCGGCGTGGACCAGGGATTGCACCCGGGGGGGCGGGGGGGGGTGAGGCCTATCTGGTCTGTGCAATTCCATTGCGTGCTGCCTTGACCACCCCAGGCCCTGAGGAGTGCTTAGTGCTGAGGAACAGACGTATGATCCGAGGGACGTGCGATCATCCTTCTTTTAACAGCAAGGGTTTTACATTTCTGGCGTGTGTTTAAAATGCTGCAAACAGACCATTGCTAATTGCAATAACAGCACTGGAACGAAGTCTTGTGCTCTGTTCCCATGATACAACTGAGTGATGGATTTTCCCCGCCCCCCCCCCCCCCCCTCACTCATTTAATTTTATGTATATTGTACACGCTCGTTGCTTAGCATCCATTTGAGGGAAACCATCTTTTAAATGAGGCAAATGTTATGAAAATATAATTGGGAAGTTGAGACAGAGGAGAAGTGGAGTGTTTCCTGCGCTAGTATGTTACTCATCCAGAATAAACACAGCCCAGTCACCCGAGCAGCAAATGATGGTGTTTAATGCTTGGTTGAGTTATGAATTTATTTAATGAGATATGCTTATTTTACCCAGAAACTGTCACGCGTGTCAACTGTTGTGCGGGACCATATGTGACCTTTTTTAAAATAAAAACACACACACACATTGTGGGAAAGTAAAAAATTCTGTGTAAGCTGTACAATTCTGTAGGGTTGAAGTTAAAAGCTGATGTTTCCTTCTGTGTCTAAACCTCCTAGCATTTAAACCCTAGATTAAGGTTTATTTTTTCTTCGCCGTGATCAACATGCGAGATAAGCTTCCAGATAAGACTATTGGAGATGGAAACCCTAGAATTGTTTAAGAAACAATTGGATGCTACAATGACACGGAGGGAGGGGGGTTGGAAACATTTGCTGGCCGAATGGCCTTCCTTCATCCATACTTAGCCTGGGCAGCAACTGCACAGGATCTAAGGATAGATTTAACTTATTTGTTTACAACTTTTCAGCTTCATCCTGTAAATAACTTTTCCTACCATCCCATAGCAACGCTGGTGAATCATTTTGCCTAGGATGACTTGTCATTTTTTTTCAAACTGCAAAAGGGGAATTGGAGATATACCGTACTTGAGAGAAATTTGCAGGGTATTTGAAACGAGCAGGCAGCGTGAGACTAATTGGACAGCTCTTTCAAAGAGCCAGCACAAGTGTGATGGGCCAAATGGCCTCCTTCTGGGCTGGATGATTCTATGAACATGAGCCTAACTTTTTTTTAAATTCATTCTTTCTTGTTCAAATATAATACATTGACACAAAAGCAAAATACTGCAGATGCTGGAAATCTGAGATTAAAAACAGGAAATGCTGGAAACGGTCAGAGACAGTTAACGTTTCAGGTCGATGACCTTTCGCCCATGACCGTTCTGACGAAAGGTTGTCGACCTGAAACGTTAACTCTGTTTCTCTTCCCAGATGCTGCCTGACCTGAGTATTTCCAGCATTTTCTGTATAATACATTGATGCTTTGCCCCATTGCAAGCAGTATTGTACCTTTGTGAAAGCTGATAAATCCCCTAGACCTGATGGTCTACATCCTAGGGTTTTGAAAGAGTTGGCTATAGAGATAGTGGATGCATTGGTTGTCATTTTCCAAAATTCCATAGATTCTAGAACAGCTCCCGCGGATTGGAAGGTAGCAAATGTAACCCCGCTATATAAGAAAGGAGGGCAAGGGAAAACTGGGAACTACAGACCAGTTAGTCTGACATCGGTAGTAGGGAAAATGCTAGAATCTATTATTAAGGATGTGGTAACAGGGCACTTAGAAAATAATAATAGGATTGGGCAGAGTCAACATGGATTTATGAAAGGGAAATCGTGTTTGACAAATCTGTTGGAGTTTTTTGAGGTTGTAACTAGTAGAATATATAAGTGGGAACCAGTGGATGTGGTGTATTTGGATTTTCAGAAGGATTTCGATAAGGTGCCACACTAAGAGGTTATTAAACAAAATTAGGGCTCATGGGATTGGGGGTAATATACTAGCATGGATTGAGGATTGGTTAACGGACAGAAAACAGTAGGAATAAACGGGTCATTTTCAAGTTGGCAGGCTGTAACTAGTGGGGTACTGCAAGGATCAGTGCTTGGGCCTCAGCTATTCACAATCACATCAATGATTTGGATGAGGGGACCAAATGTAATATATCCAAGTTTGCTGATGATACAAAGCTGGGTGGGAATGTAAGTTGTGAGGAGGATGCAAGGAGGCTTCAAAGGGATATAGACAGGCTAAGTGAGTGGGCAAGAACATGGCAAATGGAATATAATGTGGAGAAATGTGAAGTTATCCACTTTGGTATGGAAAAATAGCAGATTGGGAAATGTTGGTGTTCCGAGGGACCTGGGTGTCCTTGTACACGAATCACTGAAAGTTAACATGCAGGTACAGCAAGCAATTAGGAAAGCAAATGGTATGTTGGCCTTTATTACAAGAGGATTTGAGTACAAGAGTAAAGATGTCTTACTGCAATTATATAGAGCCCTTGTGAGACCACACCTGGAGTATTGTGTACAGTGTTGGTCTCCTTACCTAAGGAAGGATATACTTGCCATAGAGGGAGTTCAACAAAGGTTCACCAGACTGGTTCCTGGGATGGGGGGATTGTCCTATGAGGAGAGATTGAGTAGATTGGGCCTATATTCTCCAGAGTTCAGAAGAAAGAGAGGTGATCTCACTGAAACATACAAAATTCCTACAGGGCTTGACAGGGTAGATGCAGGGAGGATGTTTCCCCCTGGCTGGGGAGTCTAGAACCAGGGGTCACAGTCTCAGAATAAGGGGTCGGCCATTTAGGACTGAGATGAGGAGAAATTTCTTCACTCAGAGGGTGGTGAATCTTTGGAATTCTCTACCCCAGAGGGCTGTGGAGGCTCAGTTGTTGAGGATATTCAAGACAGAGAGCAATAGATTTTTGAATATTAAGGGAATCAAGGGAAATGGGGATAGTTCAGGAAAGTGGAGATGAAGTAGAAGATCAGCCATGATCTTATTGAATGGCGGAGCAGGCTCGAGGGGCCGAATGGCCTACTCCTGCTCCTATTTCATATGTTCTTAAAGCTTTAATATTCATTTAAGGGTTCAATTATTTTTTTTTTATTCAACAGTTTAGCCTCAGTTCACAAACTCGATCTTGTGGACTCCTGGCTTGAATCAAACTGTTTGCCTAATTGCAATGTTGTCAGATATTAATTGTTAAGGGAATGTCTCTAAATCCCACACTCTCAACTGATGTGAAACATCGTGTAAAGGATTAGCATTGGCGATGATGGGGATCAAACATTAAATGTGTTTTGTGACACATCCTTTTGGCTGCTCTTTAATGGAGATGTCAATCAGTTTGTTTAAAATTTAAAATAGCAAAACAATAATGTCATATTAATGCGCTACTATCGCAAACAGTATTCTCTAGACATAATAACAGAAAATGCTGGAAACACTCAGGTTAGGCCGCGTCTGTGGAGAGAGCGACACAGACAGGAGTTAGTGTTTCAGATCAATGACATTTCACCCGAACGGTTTCACTCTCATTACAGCAGAGACTACACTTCAAAATTAAATTGAGGGCATGAAAGGCGCTGTATAAATGCAGGTCTTGCTTCCTTTTAAATGTTTGTGTAATATTGGCGCTGCTTTTTTTCATTTGGTAGATTAATCTGCGCTACTAGTGCAAGGTGTCTGATGCCTATAAGTCCCGTTTCGCTGGACTAGCCAGTGTGCACGCTACCGAAGCTATTTATTTTCGTGGGCAGCTTTTTTTGTCTGCCAATTTTCTCCCCTCCTCCCCTGCTGTTCTGACGGCATTAACTCCCTGAAGAGGCCCCGTCTCTTGCATGCCGCCCACGTGACCATTGCTCGCGCGTGAGCCTCGGCAGCGATTATTGGCAGGCTGTTCGACCGTGGATGTCGCTACAGTCAATCCCGATCCCGTCAAAGTACGTGCTCGTGCATCTTCAAGTGGGGCAGCCGTTGTGAGCGGATCCGCCCCCCCAAGTACAGAGGTCCATTCTCACCTCGGCAGTTCACGTAAATTAGCGCAGGTGGAGGATCATGGGTGACACCTTCCTGAAGACCTGTGTACCAGAACTAGCCACTCCATTGCCAAACCTGGGCACCAGCACACTCTTCACCCTTTAATGCATGACTAACCTTTCACAGTGCTCTCTGGTTAAGGCAGGGGGGCTCTAACTCAGGATCTTGCACTGTGGCTAACCAGCTTCCCTCAGAGCAATTGTTTACATGCACAACCCTAAAACCCCTTCCTCCACTTTAACAGCCTAATACACCACTGGCTAAAAATTGAGAAGTGCAGCGCACTCCGCGGGCAGGGGGGAGGGTGGGGGGCGTTCAGGATGCCGGGGACGGGAGTGCAGGCAGCTGCTGGCAGGCGGCCAGCAACAAAAATGGCCGCCTCACACCTCGCCGTTAAATAGCGCCTCCCCGGCTGCAGGTAGGCCCTCTGACCCCGTCGGACACAGCGTCCGGTGGTAAGTCAGAGGGCGCTCCTGAAGATCGAGCGGGGCGCTGCGCACGGCAATGACTATGAATTTCGTGGGTGGCGCTGCGCCCGGGCGCTAGTTGCTTTGCGTCCCATTAGCGCCCTCTAACGAGGCGCAAAGCAACCCAATTTCCCCCCCCCCCCCCCCCCCCATATCTCTTACTTCAGCTCTCCCATGCCACTTGGCACACATTTCACAAATGCGAGCCTGGCCCTCATTTACAGTTAACCTTCTTGCAGGAAGAATCAGCTTACAATGTAAATAGGGGCATTGAATAAAAAAAACAAGGAAGTCAGGCTAAACCTTTACAAATTTATGGTTAGGCCTCAGTTGGGAGTATTGTGTACAGTTCTGGGCACCACACTTTAGGAAGGATGTCAAGGCCTTGAAGAGGGTGCAGAGGAAGTTTACCAGGATGATACCAGGGATGAGGGAGTTCGGGGGAGAAGCTGGGATTGTTCTCCTTAAAGCAGAGACGGTTAAGGGGAGAACTAATTGAGGAACTTAAAATCATGAGGGGTTTTGCTAGAGCAAGTCGGGAGAAACTGTTTCCTCATGCCAAGTGGGTCGGTAACCAGAGGTCATAGATTTAAAATAATTGGCAAAAGAACTAGAGGGGAAATGAGGAGCATTTTCTTCAGAGGGTTAAGATCAGGAACGCACTACCTGAAGGGAGATGGAATCGGATTCCACAGTAACTTTCGAAAGGCAACTGGACATGTACCTGAAGAGGACTAATTTGCAGGGTTATGGGGGAAAAGCTGGTGTGTGGGACTAAATTGGACAGTTCTTTCAAAGAGCCGGCACAGGTGTGACTGGCCGAATGGCCCCCTGTGCTGTACGATTTAATGATTCTAATGCTCCCAAGAGGCAAGCCCTATTGGAGAAGGCCGTGGAAGTCATGCCATTTTGTTATTGTAATAGTCTGTACGACTCAGTTACTCACTGGATGAACTCGCTACGCTATCGTGCAAACTTCCTTTTTAACAATCTTACTGCCAACCAGGTTTTGTGCAGAGCTAAGATTAGTGTTTCCCTGCTCCTCTGTGCCAAGTCTTGGCTTTTAGTCCATTTACAGTAACAAAATGGTGGCTTTCAGAGCATAGCGACCATCAACATGGCTGCATCTCAAACTGTTGCTTTCTGTCTGCCGCCACTACCCGCCCCCACCCCCTCGACCGACTCAACCATACCACACCCTGACCATGCCACACTGTTGTTGTCCATCAAGAGGAGGGAAATGCTGTAATGGATTGAAGTAGCACCTAATTCTGGGGAATGTAGCCGGGCAAGTGGTGGAAGTGTCAGTAGGAGAGCATTTTGGCGATAGTGACCATAATTCGGTGAGATTTAAGGTGGTCATGGAAAAAGACAAAGACAGCCCGGAAATAAGGGTTCTAAATTGGGGGAAGGCCGATTTTAATATGATAAGGCAGGATCTGGCCAAAGTGGACTGGGAGCAGCTACTTATAGGAAAATCCACATCAAGACAGTGGGAGACTTTCAGAAGGGAAACAGAGATAGTACAACGCCAACATGTTCCTGTAAAGGTCAAGGGTGGGACCAACAAGCAAAGGGAACCTTGGATGACAAGGGATATACAAAAATGCATTAGTAATAAAAGGGGGGCTTTTGGCAGTTACAAAAGACTAAAGACGGAAGAAGCCCTAGAGGAGTATAAAAAGTGCAGGGGCATACTTAAAAAAGAAATTAGGAGGGCGAGGAGGGGCCATGAAATAACACTGGCGAGCAAAATAAAGGAAAATCCTAAGATGTTTTATAAGTATATTAAGGGCAAGAGGATAACCAGGGAAAGGGTAGGGCCCATTAGGGACCAAAGTGGCAATCTGTGTGTAGAGCCAGATGATGTAGGCGGGGTTTTAAATGAATTTTTTGCATCTGTGTTCACTATGGAGAGAGACGATGCAGACATAGAAATCGGGCAAGGGGACTGTGACATACTTGAACATATTAGCATCGAGGGAGGAGGTGCTAGCGGTTTTAGCAGGCCAAAAAGTGGATAAATCCCCAGGCCCGGACGAGATGTATCCCAGGCTGCTGTGGGAGGCAAAGGAGGAGATTGCAGGGGCTCTGACACAAATTTTCAGAACCTCTCTGGCCACAGGGGATGTACCAGAGGACTGGAGAACAGCTAATGTAGTACCATTATACAAGAAGGGTAGCAGGGATAAACCAGGGAATTACAGGCCAGTGAGCCTAACATCTGTGGTAGGGAAATTATTGGAAAAAATTCTGAGGGACAAAATTAGTCTCCACTTGGAGAGGCAAGGATTAATCGGGGATAGTCAGCATGGCTTTGTCAAGGGTAAATCATGTCTGACAAATCTGATTGAATTTTTCGAGGGGGTGACTAGGTGTGTGGATGAGGGAAATGCTGTGGATGTGGTTTACATGGACTTCAGCAAAGCTTTTGACAAAGTCCCGCATAGGAGACTGGTCAAGAAGGTAAGAGCCCATGGGATCCAGGGTGCCTTGGCGCGTTGGATCCTAAACTGGCTGAGTGGCAGGAGGCAGAGGGTGATGGTCGAAGGATGCTTTTGTGACTGGAAGCCTGTGTCCAGTGGGGTACCTCAAGGATCGGTGCTGGGTCCCTTGTTGTTTGTGATCTACATAAATGATTTGGATGAGAATGTAAAAGGTATGATCAGTAAGTTCGCAGATGACACGAAAATTGGTGGGGTGGTAAATTGCGAGGAGGAAAGCCTCAGGCTACAGGACGATATAAACGGGTTGGTCAGATGGGCGGAAAAGTGGCAAATGGAATTTAACCCTGAAAAGTGCGAGGTGATGCATTTTGGATGGACAAATAAGGCAAGGGAATACACAATGAGTGGTAGGACCCTAGGAAGTACAGAGGGTCAGAGGGACCTTGGTGTACATGTACATAGATCTCTGAAGGCAGCGGAACAGGTAGATAAGGTGGTTAAAAAGGCATATGGGATACTTGCCTTCATTAGCCGAGGCATAGAATATAAGAGCAGGGAGGTTATGATGGAGCTGTACAAAACGCTGGTGAGGCCACAGCTGGAGTACTGTGTGCAGTTCTGGTCGCCTCACTATAGGAAGGATGTGATTGCTTTGGAGAGGGTGCAGAGAAGATTCACCAGGATGTTACCTGGGATGGAGCGCCTCAGCTATGAAGAAAGACTAAACAGGCTGGGGTTGTTTTCCTTGGAGCAAAGAAGGCTGAGGGGGGACCTGATTGAGGTGTACAAAATGATGAGGGGCATAGATAGGGTAGATAAAGAGGAACTTTTCCCCTTAGTAGGGGGGTCAATAACAAGGGGGCATAGATTCAGGGTAAGGGGCAGGAGATTTAGAGGGGATTTGAGGAGGAACTTTTTCACCCAGAGGGTGGTTGGAATCTGGAACTCACTGCCTGAAAGGGTGGTAGAGGCAGGAACCCTCACAACATTCAAGAAGCATTTGGATGAGCACTTGAAATGCCATTGCATACAAGGCTATGGAGCAAATGCTGGAAAATGGGATTAGACAGGACAGGGATGCATGGGCGGCGCGGACACGATGGGCCGAAGGGCCTCTTTCTGTGCTGTAAAACTCTATGGCCTAGAAATTCAGTTGCCTTAGCGCCGCTTTTGAGGCGCTAGAGGGACTAGCGCCAGAGTTATGGCCAGTTTAAAAATTCCCTGGGGCCCTAAATCGGCGTTGCACCGGTAGCACTGCGCCGGCACCGATGACGTCATCGGTGTGCGCAGCGTCCCGGTTGCCGTGGTAACCCGCCCGAACTCCGAAATTGAGTTGCGGCCGCCTCGCCCGTGGCAGCCGCAAGCAACGTTCTGTCAGAGGTGCCTTACTCCAGTTTGCGCCGGCGCATTAAAGGCCCCGCGGCAGCTGGCCACTTTCCCGCCGGCCGCCTGCCCGCAGCTCCCTCCCCGGACTTCTCCCCCCCTCCCCCCCCCCCCCCCCGGAACAGATGCAAGCCCGGCACTTGTCCGAGGTGCCGGGCTCATTTTTAAGCTGATTTGCGCGGGCCGCGGCCGGGTGCAGGCAGCTCCTCCTTAACGGGAGGAGGAGGCCTGCACGTCCCCAGCCTGCCGCAGCGCCGGAATTGCGGCGCGAAACGGCAGTTAGCGCCGATGTACCGCCGCAAAGACCCTTCAGTAGCGCCGGCAGCCGTTTGGGCGCGGCACTACTGAATTTTTGGCGCGCGCAGGGGGACTTAGCGCCGGCACTAACTTCCGGCGCTAAAGCCCTGCCTACGCCAGAACCCAATTTCTAGGCCTATGACTCTATGAGCACTATTCCACAAGTGCCAGGTGAAAATGCCATCCGGGCCAGCTCTCCCGATGGCTTAGTGCGTTTAAGGCCTCTGGTTTGATCCTCGATCTTAGCTGATCTCGGTTGGGATGTGACAGTTGACCTCGAGACAGCTTAGCTGGAAAGATGACGATATCCGGCAAGCTGGACACTCCCGGTCGCTAACTTGCTGGAAAGGGCTCGTTTCTGGCGTTCCAGCAAGGAACAGGACGGGCTCGAGGTGCGTGGTCCTCCACACACTGCTGAGTGCTGACAACTTGACTGTCTCGAACATAGCGGGAAATAAATTGAAAAGCAAGAAGATGTAGTTAGCAATGCCACACCTAGCACTGCCACACTGCGCGAGATGGGGAAATTGAGCCCCATGTGTTGTGATTTCAACAAGGCAGTTGAGCGAAACACCAAGGGTACTGTATGGGAAGAGCGTAAATTGTTATTGGGGAAGCACCTGTGCCGGAGATGCCCGTGCGACACTCTGTGCGATGCTTTTGCACAAATAGCTCTAACCCTTAAGCAATAACTTTGCTGATGTGTGTTGCACAGCTGGGGAATTGGTGAAGGTAGGCTGACTGAAGACAAGGCGGTCAGATCAGGCCCTTGTGTACCTGCCTAATCTTCGTTCCACGACATTTCACATGACCCCACATGTGTGTGTAATTTAATCACTGAAAATTGTAACTGATAACAAAACACTTTTATATTTTATAATAATAATTAGCAAAATACCAGTTTTATGTGCACCTAGCCCCTGCGACAATCGGCAGTGAGGGGTGACTGTCTACTCCTACTTGGCACCATCTGTGTGCTGTAGCTCATCCAACATTCTGCCGCCTGTGTCCTAACTCGCACCAAGTCCCGTTCACCCATCACCCCTGTGCTCGCTGACCTACATCGGCTCCTTTTCCGGCAATGCCCCGAATTTATAATTCTCCTCCTTGTTTTCAAATCCCTCCATGATCTCTAACCTCCTCCAGCCCTACAACCCTCTGAGATCTCTGCTCTCCTGCAATTCTGGCCTTTCGCGCATCCCCGATTTTCGTTGCTCCACTATTGGTGGCCGTGCCTTCAGTGGCCAAGGCCCTAATCTCTGGAATTCCCTCCCTAAACCTCTCTACCTCTCTCTCCTCTTTTTAAGACGCTCTTTAAAAACCTACTTCTTTAACCAAGCTTTTGGTCAGCTATTCCAATGTCGTCATCTTTGGCTTGGTGACATGTTTTGGCATCTGACTGCGTTATAGGCATGTTGTGTATATAGCAATGCCCATTTGATGGTGTGGCGATTTGAAGGCTCTGGCTAGCATAGCACTATGCTATCCTGAGTAGAAGGCCTGCATTTTGATTACTGATCTATTAGCTGATCTCAGCCAAGCAGCAATTGCCCTCAGTGCCTGTGGGCAAAGAAGGGTTAAAAAATCAACTTGGTTCAACTTTCTGGTTGATGCCCGGTGGCCTGTGCTGTAAAGTGCTTCTGTATGGACTTTGGGTGAGGGCAGGGTCGTGACTGTAAAGCTGCCCCACCACCTTCATATTCGACTGGCACTTGCTGCCGAGGCTTAAACATAGAAACATAGATGATAGGAGCAGGAGTAGGCCATTCAGCCCCTCGAGCCTGCTCTGCCATTCAGTGAGATCATGGCTGATCATCCAAATTCAGTACCCTGTCCCTGCCTTCACCCCATATTCCTTGATCCCTTTAGCATTAAGAAATATATCTAACTCCTTCTTGAATATACTTAATGAATTGGCCTCAACGGCCTTCTGTGGTAGAGAATTCCACAGGTTCACTGTTCTCTGGGTGAAGAAATTCCTCCTCATCTCTGTCCTATATATATTATGAATAGCTGGGGTCCTAGCACCAATCCCTGCGGTACCCCACTAGTCACTGCCAGGCACTCAGAAAAAGACCCGTTTATTCCAACTCTGCTTCCTGTCTGCCAACCAGTTTTCTATCCAAGTCAATACCTTGCCCCCAATCCCATGTGCCTTAACTTTACATGCTAATCTCTTATGCGGGACCTTATCGAAAGCCTTCTGAAAGTCCAAATACACCACACCTACTGGTTCTCCCTTATCTATTCTACCAGTTACATCCTCAAAAAATTCCAGTAGATTAGCCAAGCACAATTTACCTTTTGTAAATCCATGTTGACTTTGTCCGATCCTGTCACTCTTTTCCAAGTGCTCTGCTATTACATCTCTTATAACGGACTCTAGCATTTTCCCCACTACCGATGTCAGGCTTACCGGTCTATAATTCCCTGTTTTCTCTCTACCTACTTTTTTGAATAGTGGGGTAACATTAGCTACCCTCCAATCCATGGGAACTGTTCCAGAGTCCATAGAATTTTGGAAGATGACCAGCAATGCATCTACTATTTCTAGGGCCACTTCCTTAAGTACCCTAGGATGTAGATTATCAGGCCCTGGGGATTTAATACCCGCACAGTTTCCCCAAAGGACAAATTCTTGGCTGGGTCACCTGTGGTGGCACGGCGCCAGAGCAAGCCGACTCCCCTCAATGGAGCGAGCATGGGTCAAATGCCCATTTCTAAGTCCCATTGCATCACCCCTTCAGCAATTCTCTTCCCTTCTGTCGACTCTCTGCTGGCCTGGGGCTCTCTTTTGGGGCCTCCCCACATGAGAAGCTGTTGGTCGTGGGTAGGGTTGGGCACTGAATGCCAGGAGGCTATTCCACCGATGGGTGAGGCCATTCCACCATTGGGTGGTGGAGCATCATGGCAGCATCCGATTTTATTCCAGTTTGCTCGACAAATTCCACAACTTGGGCCCTAAGAGTTAATTAATTCTGAAATGTAATTCAGAGTTGCACTAAAGAAGCTCTGACGTTGCCATAGTAATTAATTTTGCATTTAACCATGAATCTAATTTACATTTAAACATAAGTTTAAATCTGCTAAACTGGAAAATTTAATTTATGAAAATTATAATTTGGATAAATAACATAATGCTTACCCTTGAAAGGGCTTTTAAAAAAAAAATAATATTGAGTATTATTTTATTACATTCACTGCACACAAAGTTAATGTGTTCTGCTTGAGTGGAAGACAAATAAGAGTTTTGAAAAATAGGCTAATGATTAGTGCTGCTGAATTATTTATTCAAAGCTGTTCTTCATCGAAGGCCTCGAAATAAATCATTCAAAATAATTATAAATGTAAGTCTAGCAGTTCTTGGGTACTAGCCCAGCTAAAATGGCTCTATTTTGAGCACTTGCGATGACTCTGTTGGTGAAGTCAGTCTGTAACTGAGCTCTGAAGGCACAGGAGGTCACCGAAAGAAAGACTTGCATTTATACAGCGCCTTTCACGACCTCCGGACGTCCCAAAGTGCTTTACAGCCAATTGAGTACTTTTTGAAATGTAGTCACTGTTGTAATGTAGGAAACGTGGCAGCCAATTGCGCGCAGCCAATTGCGCACAGCAAGCTCCCACAAACAGCAATGTGATGATGCCCAGATCATCTGTTTTTGTTATGTCGATTTGAGGGATTAATACTGGCCAAGGACACCGGGGATAACTCCACTGCTCTTCTTCGAAAAGTGCCGTGGGATCTTTTGCATCCACCTGAGAGCAGACGGGGCCTCGGTTTAACGTCGCATCCGAAAGACGGTATCTCCGACAGTGCAGCACTCCCTCAGTACTGGCACTGGTGTGTCAGCCTAGATTTTTGTGCTCCAGTCTCTGGAGTGGGACTTGAGCCCACAACGCAGGTGTAATTTGCCCAAACTGTCCTGGCTTATCTGATTGGGATAGTAGTTGGGACAATTGGCCTAGGTGTGTCTGGTTTTGGGGAAGGGAAAATTTTAGCCAGTGCTCTCGGTTATCCAGTGATCCCTTGCTGGACAATGGATGTTGGGCGAGAACAAGGTCAGGCTTGGTGGTGCTGTCCTTTGACAAGAATCAGTCATTCATGAAAGAAAGACTTAAGAAATAATACTGAGCGGCCTGCAGGTGGCGCTGTCCAGGGAGCGTATAAATACTCTGGCACAGGCCCAGCTTGCGCAGGACTTTCTTAACGGGAACTAGTGAAGGACACAACTAGACCTCCATGTTGTAAAACAGCTGATTAAAGCTTTAACGCTTAGACCAAGTGCCTAGTAGTTTTCTTACGTCACTCTTCATGGTTGAATAGCATGCCGCTCTCCAGACACTATGCATGGCGCACGGAGGTAGCAGAGGGCACCCACGGAACTGAACCACAGCTGGAGCCACTTCCCGCGCGGGGAGGTAACAAACCAGGCAGGAAAACAAGAAAGGATGTTGGGAGTAGTTTAGGCCCAAATGACACAACCAAAATAAATTGCGGCTAATAAAATGATTGCGGACTGTTAAAGGCACCTCGACGATCACTCAAAGGCATGAACTGAAAGGTCAAGTTTGTTCCTGTGATGTGAGATGGTTTGTAACACTAAATTTGCATGGAAAACTGGACATGTAATCCGGTCTCATCATAGAATGGTTACAGTACAGGAGGCCAGTCGGCCCGTCGAGCCCGTGCCAGCTCTCAGCTAGTTCAACTTCCCCGTAGCCCTGCAAATTTTTTTCCTTCAGGTGCTTATCCAATTCCCTTTTGAAAGCCACGATTGAATCAGCCTCCACCACCCTCTCAGACAGTGCATTCCCGATCCTAACCACTCGCTGCGTAAAATGGTTTTTCTTCCGGTCACCTTTGGTTCTTCTGCCAATCACCTTTAAATCTGTCTCTTCTGGTTCTCGACCCTTCCGCTAATGGGAACAGTTTCTCTCTCTCTCCTCTGTCCAGACCCCTCATGATTTTGAAGATTTAGAGAAGCACAAAGGAAAAATGAACAAACTTTCATTTATATAGCGCCTTTCACTACCTCTGGACGTCCCAAAGCATTTTGCAGCCAATGAAATATTTTTTGAAGTGTAGTCACTGTTGTAATGTAGGAAACACGACAGACAATTTGCACACTGCAAGCTCCCACAAACTGCAATGTGACAACGACTAGATAATTTGTTTTGGTAATACAAAAGCAAGATACTGCGGATGCTGGAAATCCGAAATAAAAACAGAAAATGCCAGAAATACTCAGCAGGTCAGGCAGCATCTGTGGAGAGAGAAACAGTTAGCGTTTCAGGTTGATGACCCTTCGTCAGAACTGGAAAAAGTTGGAGATGTAACAGGTTTTTGGTTTGGCGATGTTGTTTGAGTGATAAATATTGGGTACTGGGGAGAACTCCCCTGCTCTTTATAATAGTGCAATGGGTTAGTTTAGATCCAGCTGAAAGGGAAGACTTTTAACGTCTCACCTGAAAGACGGCACCTTCAACAGTGCAGCGCTCCCTCAGTGCTCAGATTCTGTGCTCGAGCCTCTGGCTAGAAGCTAGCCCTGTGTGTGCAGCTATATTAGGTAGTGGGTGGGAGACTGATCGTGGGCCTGGCTAATTGTTTACATGGGCAGAAATTGGTTCATATGTGACGTACCCACTGAGGTGTCGCTCCTTGACCGTGTAGAACCAAATATGTTGGAGGACAAAGTCTTGGGTGAGATATTGTTTCATAGCACATCCCAGCAAGACCAATCTCTTCCTGTTTAGCATAAATCAGTCTCGATTGAGCAAAAAAAATTTGACTGATATTGCAACTTGTCTCAACTCCATGCCCCAGTTATTGCCGTACCATTTATGCAAGAGTAAAGTTTGGGGACTCTGAATCCTTTGGAGCTGTCTGATTGGAAACATAGAAACATAGAAGATAGGAGTAGGCCATTCGGCCCTTCGAGCCTGCTCCGCCATTCAATGAGATCATGGCTGATCATCCAAATTCAGTACCCTGTCCCTGCCTTCTCCCCATATTCCTTGATCCCTTTAGCCTTAAGAAATATATCCAACTCCTTCTTGAATATATTTAATGAACTGGCCTCCACCGCCCTTGGATTAAGGGCGGGGTTTTTTCATTGTAGCAAAAAGGGAGATTCCAAAATAGAGCCTTTGGATAGTTTATGGTGATGAAGGGTCAAATGACTGGACACTCCTATCTCTCTATGCTGTTTTGTTAGGAGATATTAATGAGGAAGCAGACATGCTCATAGTGAGCTGAAGCAGTCTTTTTGAGGGAACTTTTAGAATTGACCCATGAAATCCATTTTAGTCAGTTTTCAGAAGAGAAACCTGTTGACCTGCTTTACTAGATGTTACTTGGTCCTCCAAGGAGGCCTTTGTTTTGTTAACCAGGGAAATTTTGTTATGCTTGTGCGTGCACTTGTTGCAAGGCGTTTAGTTCTGCCCATGTTCTGTTCGGGCCCCTTACGAGGGCCAAGTGCTGTTCCAAAGGTCTCGCAATGTTTTGGATGCACTGATATATTATCACACTTCAGAACTGTTGTTCCACATCAATTATTGTGGCGTTTAAAGAACAAAACCTGCTTCAGGATGACAGCCCTGTTAGTAGTGCCTTGAGATTCCCTTTTATTCTGCTTAAGTAAAATTCCCCACCCTCCCCACAAATTAAAAAATTAAAATTTGAAGTCATCAAACCAGCATTTCTGCACATTAGACACAGCATGGTTTTTTTTAAAAAGTCTTTTTTCAATTCTTAATGCGAATCATTCTGATGCATTCTAGGATGCCGAAAATACATTTCAGGTCTCTGGAGTTTTATGGGGTTTTTTTCAGTGATTTTTATTTTTCATTTCTCTTCTGGAATACAATTTTTAGCCCTGTTGTGCTTTGAATTTTAGGTGTAAATTTACAGCCTGTTTAGAACTGGCATAATTTCAGGAAAGTCACATGAGCTGGACTCTTGCACGGGGGCGCAGCTATGTTAATGAACGGCAGAGGGTTTTGGTGGCGGTTACATAAGAACATGAGAAATAGGAGCGAGAGTAGGCCATTCGGCCCCTTGAGCCAGCTCCGCCATTCAATAAGATCATGGCCCATCTGATCTTGGCCTCGACTCCACTTTCCCGCCTGATCCCCATGACCCTTGACTCCCCTGTAGCTCAAAAATCTGTCTATCTCCACCTTGAATATATTCAATGACCCAGCCTCCACCGCTCTCTGGGGTAGAGAATTCCAAAGATTCACAACGCTCGGAGAGAAGAAATTCCTCCTCCTCCTCCTGTTTTAAATGGGTGCCCCCTTATTCTGAAACTATGCCCCCTCGTTCTAGATTCCCCCCACGAGTGGAAACATCCTCTCAGCATCTACCCTGTCGAGCCCCCTCAGAATCTTATGTTTCAGTAAGATCACCTCTCATTCTTCTAAACTCCAATGAGTATAGGCTCAACCTTTCCTCATAAGACAACCCCTTCATCCCGGGAATCAACCTAGTGAACCTTCTCTGAATAAGTGTAAAAAGTCGAGGAAATTCCGGGTGTAGCATGAGTCATTTGGTCCCGAGTTTCCTCTCTTTTGCACTGAAGATTGGTAGATCTGAAGATCCCGGCCTATTGTTTCCTGGCTGATACTCAAATGTCCAACCTTGGATATGGTGGCTAGTAAAAGAGGCAACTAATTCTCCATTGTTAGGCCTCGAATGAGGTGCCAACACTGTGGTGAACCACGGAAAAGGGTTGAAAGAAGAGAAGGAATCTCGAATGGGCTGGGTTTACTGCCAGATGGGTGTTTGGTGGGTTATTTTGGCACATGCAGCTCTTTCTACCTACTAGATGCTGGAAGGATGTTCCTGATGGTCGGGGAGTCCAGAACCAGGGGTCATAGTCTAAGGATAAGGGGTAGGACATTTAGGACTGAAATGAGGAGGAATTTCTTCACCCAGAGAGTGGTGAACCTGTGGAATTCTCTACCAAAGAAGGCAGTAGAGGCCAATTCATTAAATATATTCAAGAAAGTTGGATATATTTCTTAAGGCTAAAGGGATCAAGGGCTATGGGGAGAAGGCAGGGACAGGGTACTGAATTTGGATGATCAGCCATGATCGCATTGAATGGCGGAGCAGGCTCGAGGGGCTGAATGGCCTACTCCTGCTCCTATCTTTATGTTTCTGGGCAGTTGGTGGGAGAAACAACGCCCTTTTTTCAGGGCAATTTAGGTGCTGGGATACTGCCAGCTTGCCATTTGCTTGGAAACCTATTGCGTGGCCAACCAGATGAGCAGTCTTCTGACAATCTTCAAAGGGTCGCTTGGTAACTGAGGGAAAACTATCGTCAATATTACAAAACTTGTTGGAAGTAAATCCCTCGCTAAATCGAAAAAAAAAACTAGGCATGAGCAGGGCAATCCATGCTCGGGTGATGCGTAAAGTTCATCCCATACCTTGCCACTAAGGTAATTCTCCGCACATATCAGAAAGGTCCTAGGTTCAATCCCAGAACACTGCTGAGGTAGCTGATTACAGATAGGACAACATTTAGGGACACTACAGTTGATCTATTTGTCCCTGGGATAGGGAGGGGGCGGATTGGTGGGGGGAAAATCAATCTGGATTCCCTCTGATCTTTTATCCATCCCTCCTGTTGGGAAGTAAGGCTGCATGGATGTGAAGGAAGACGAGGGTCCAGTTTGGAAAAGGTGCTCTCCGGAGTTGAATAAATGGCTGACGAACAATGTCTAGGTGCACAACTGAATAATGGTCATGTGGGTTGGGTACTGGCGAGCTGTTGGCAGCTGGTGCCCGCTCAATCATAACCTCAGCAAGAGTCAGTACCAACATGAGAGGGTGGCAGAAAACCGGAGAGGGGGAGAAAATAATGGCCCAGAAATTCGGGTCGGAGGCTTCCCGCGGGTGCAAGCCTCTGACCTGCACTTGCCTAGCGCGCCGGCCGTTGTGCTGTGGGCCCCCGTGGGATTCCGATCCTGGGCCTCTTCCAACTGCCAGCGCGCAATGCTTGCGTATCCCAGGGGCGCAGTTAGTTTGATGCGTCCCCTGGGATCATGTGGGCCATGGAGAGCCAATGGTAGCAGGGAATGCCCATTCATAAATTTGACAGGAAGAGCTGTCAAAACTATAAATACTATAAGCCCCAAAACATAACTAAAACTTCAAATAAATTTTTTAAAGTCACATTTTTAAAATAACTATAAATTACATAAAATAACTATTTTAAACAATTTAAATTTTTGAAAAAATTAATTAGTTTCTAACGGGGCTAAAAATAAAGTTACCTTTAAAGTATTTAAAAATAATAAACCTGTGGAAAAAATGTTTAAATTTAATTAATTCACCACTTACCTTGACCAGGTTTAAGAACAGTTTCTATCCACAGGCAGTGCGCTTACTGAACTGCTAATTGCACTGCCCCATATATTATAGTTATATGTTTATGTAAATATATATATTACCAAATATTTATCATATTACATTACTATTATTTCCAGTGGTAATTGAGGCTTTTTTGCACTATTCATCATATCTTGCAACTTGGACTGTTATTGCTATACCTTTTGCTTATTGTTTTTATTTATACCTGTACTTGTTTTTATTTTTTTGCTTTTATATTATATGCTTGTATTGTGGGAGTGAGTGGGGAGTAAGCATTCCATTGTACTAGTTACATATGGCAATAAAATGATCTTGAATCTTGAATCTTAAAAGCAGGCCTTGCGACTGCTTTTTAAAAGCGTAGCTGCTGGAGACTTACCCTCCCGGAGAAATCTACAAAAAAAACAGAAGTTCCAGGTACGCACGCTACCGCTCCGGCGCACGCATTCGACCTGTGAACCCCTTCCTTTAAGGGAACGGAAGTTCCGGTTTCCCACGCATGCGCAGTGCATGCACGAAACCGGCACTTTCGTTGGGCCTACGCGTGAGTGCACATCACGTACTCACCCGTGGGGACCTGAAGTTCTGGGCCAATATATAGGGGTAGAGTTTCCGCTTTGGGCGCAATCGGCGATTCCGGCGCCAATTGTGCCTGTCTTTTCTCAGAATTTCCGCTCAAACTCATTTGCATATTGCCAAACGCAAAATCTGCCATGAACCAGTGCCATCAGGCAGCGTTTCCAAACTTTTTTCTAAAAATTTGCTTGAAAAAACATTCCGTATATATTTGAGTGGTAACTTGGTAAAGTTTGATAAACCCATTTACAGCTGAATTAATCACAAATAAGCATTTTATATTCGTGTCAATCCACCACCTAATGAGTAACCCGGTTAAAAATTACTTTAAAAAATAATATACAAAACTATTTTCTAGATAGATGGGGTACAGTAGTCAGTTCCTTTTTGAATTTTTTAAAAATAAATTTACTATCAAAATGTATGCATTAGTTTCCTTGCACCCAAAAGATCCAGCTTAATTTTTGAAGCCTTCTCAAAGGCCCGCAAATGGGAGCAGTTAGCGGAAACTCCCAACAGTGAGTAATTCACCTGGGGGGGTCGCCAGTTTAATAGGGGGGGTGGCCAGTTTTATGGGGAGGGGGGCCTGCTTCTAGCACGGTGCTAACGCAAATGATCGTGAAAACTAGAGTAGCGCTAAACGCAATAAAATTCCGCGATTGTTTGCACCGGTTACGCCCATATCGGGGCAACCACGCCAAAAAAGCCAGTGCTATCGAGTGGAAGCGCCAGGCCATTATGTAGTATCCTTGTGAATGCTATTTCATTTAGTTGCAAGCACCCATCATTTCTGCTGATATAAGTCATGCCAAAAGACATCTGCGTCACTTTGTCAATATGATTAAAAAGGACACACTCGTTCTGACTTCTCCTTCCTCAAATAAGAGGTCGGCCAAATCTTTTTTTTGTAAGTGTCAGTGCACAAATTGGCTGCGGTGTTTACCTACACAGTTGCAGCTTGGCTTAGTGGTAGCTCTCTTATCTTTGAGGTTGTAGGTTCAAACCCCACTCCAGGCCTTGAGCATGTTATCGAGGCTGACACTTCAGTTTAGTACTGAGGGAGTGCTGCATTGCCAGCAGTATGCTGCTTTTCTAGATGAGATGTTAAACCGAGGTTTTTTATCCTTATTCATTCTTAGGATGAGGGCATCGCTGGCGAGACCAACATTTATTACCCATACCTAGTTGCCCTGATGAGTGAGTGGATTGCTGGGCTTCAGAGGGCAGTTAGAGTCTCAACCATGGTGGTGTGGGACTGGAGTCATATATAGGCCAGACAGGGTAAGGACAGCCGGCTTCCTGCTCTAAAGTTGCACATAAAGAACCCAGGGCCTTATTTAGAGATAAGCAGGCGAGTTTTCTCAGTGTCCTGGACAACATTTATTCCTCTAACAATGCCACCAAAAAATAGATGATCTGGTTTTTCGTCTTATTGCTGTTTGTGGGACCTTGCTGTGCACAAATTGGCTGATTGTGTTCACCTACAGAACAAGTGACTGCATTCAAAGTAATTAAGAGGATGTGTAGGACTTGGGGATATCCTGAGCATGTGAAGGGTGCAAGATGCTTTCAAGTCCATTGTTTATAGAATCATATATATTCAAGAAGGAGTTAGATATATTTCTTAAGGCTAAAGGGATCAAGGGATATGGGGAGAAGGCAGGGACAGGGTACTGAATTTGGATGATCAGCCATGATCTCTGAATGGCGGAGCAGGCTCGAGGGGCCGAATGGCCAACTCCTGCTCCTATCTTCTATGTTTCTATAGAATGATTACAGCACAGAAGGAGGCCATTCGGCCCATCGCGCCCGTGCCGGCTCTCTCCAAGAACACTTCCGCTAGTCCCTTTTTCCCGTAGCCCTGCAATTTCTTTTTCCTTCAGATACTTATCCAATTCCCTTTTGAAAGCCAGGATTGAGTCTGTCTCCACCACCCTTTCAGGCAGTGCATTTCAGATCATAACCACTCGCTGCATTTAAAAAAAAGTTTTTCTTCATGTCACCTTTGGTTCTTCTGCCAATCGCCTTAAGTCTGTGCCCTCTGGTTCTCGACCCTTCACCAATGGGAACAGTTTCTATCTACTTTGTCTAGACCACTCATGACTTTGAACACCTCTATCAAATCTCCTTTCAACCTTCTCTGCTCTAAGGAGAACAACCCCAACTTCTCCAGTCTATCCACGTAACTGAAGTCCCTCATTCCTGGAACCATGCTTGTAAATCTTTTCTGCACCCTCTCTAAGGCCTTCACATCCCTCCTAAAGTGCGCTGCCCAGAATTGGACACAGTACTCCAGTTGAGACCGAACTAGTGTTTTATAAAGGTTCATCATAACTTCCGTGCTTTTGTACTCTATGCCTCTATTTATGAAGTCCAGGATCCCGTATGTTTTTAACCACTTTCTCAACCTGGCTTGCCACCTTCAACAATTTGTGTACATATAACCCCCAGGTCTCTCTGCTCATACACTCTCTTTAGAATTGTACCCTTTAGTTTATATTGCCTCTCCTCATTCTTCCTACCAAAATGTATTATGAAGGCAGTGTCCCTTTAACATTTCATAAAAAAATAAGGAGATGACAGATGACTGGTTGATGTAAGTGGTTATGAAGTACTGGGTGACTTTTTCTTGAGCCAGCACCAGGCAATATCTTTAAATCTCCTCACTTGCTTCAGATGTGACATTATCCCAAGGCCAGGTCACTTTTACAACCAATGCAGTCACCATTGAGCTAATGGAACACACTGGGATTGAATTCTAAGCACAACGGGACTTGGTGTGAATTAGGATACGGGCAGTAGCATTTTGGACGAGCTCCAGTCTACTGCCAAATGCTGAACAAAAGTCTCGCAACCGAAACTTTGTCTTTTTTTAAGTGCCGCGTATCCTACTTGCCTTCCTGTCGGATTCCAAAAGGCTTCGAACACGTTAAAAACTGTTGAAAAAACATAGCAAGACTGCGGAGCTGTGTAAGGCAAAAAGTGAGATCTTATCCTTCTAATAAACAGTTGTTTCAAACATGCTCCAGTGTCTAGACGCATTATTGCATTTAATGTTGCGTACATGGAACCTGGAAGATATGTCAAAGCGCTGTGCCCTGGGAATAGAGACGTTGAGGGAATGAGTCTATTGCAGTCTGTACAAATGACTGTGTCGCTGAAATCTCCCATAGCTTTCTGCCGTTCAGTTGGTGACCGACTGATGCAAATCTTTGTTCATACCGCAAAGTTTTGTTTACCGTAAGATAAGATTTGAGCAAAAGGAATCGCTGTATTTTGAGAGGTTCATTATTCGTGGTAGAATTTTTCATATTCACAAAGGAATGGAGGAAAGTTTTTTTTTTTAATCAGAAGCAGAGATTGCTTTGGTTGCTACGTGTAGCAGCACGAGGAATGTGCTGGTGAAAATGTCTTGCTGACTAAATGGTACCATGTTGGAAACCAGATCCGAATCCTTGTGACACAGCTACCGAGAAGAATGCCCGTTCCTACTGGGCATCTTCACACACTGGAAGGACGGATCATCTTTGTTATGTTCATTAATAAATAGACATTCTTATTATGAACACAGCTAGCTTTTGCTAGTTACTTTTATTGAGCACATGTGGACTTGTACAGCATCTTGTAGAGGCTTCCATCTTGACTGCTGCCTTGTGGGTAGCCTAGCCTCATGGGTAATGTAGTCTTAATATAATATATAGCTGGGTAGTGTAGTCTTTTACATACAGCTCTACGGCTCCACCTAGTGTCCACTATAGAATGACATGTTATTGATCGTTACAATCTTGATCGGAATTTGTCACTTTAACTTTCTCTTGGGTTTTGTTTCACCGTGTTAGCGGGTCATTTTAACCTAACTCGCCCAGCGGGAACCTGACTGGATCAGATTGGGCGACCATTTTATGCCCCCAAATGCAAACTAAACTTGGGCGCCTGATCCGGTCAGTTTGCTGACAGGGGGGATTAGGTTATAATCCCTCCCTACTCCAGTGTTTCTGTAACATTGAGTCTGGTTTCATTGTACGGTGTGTTAATTGAATATTTTTTTTACACTCATTTCATTTAGCTCAGCAAATTCAGTGTTGTTTGCGGCGCCACACTGGACCAGGAAGATCCCAGGTGGTTCTTCCATTGCTGAATCAACCGCTCTCGGTCAGAGCAGCGGTAGAGGAGCTACAACTGGCACCATTGCCCCCACCCAGGGAAAGGGAGGGAATAATAGGCCAGTGTCCCCGCTCCTAATCACTGTTCAGTTGCTTCTTCTGCTAGTGTATTCATGTGGGTGTGTGCGTGTGACTGGGCATTCAATGCAACATGGAATCAGGTTTGAATGTGATGCTGCTCGTAGTCAAACAGCCTGCCAACACTTCCTTTCAAGCCTTGCATGGACAATAGCCCGATAGGTGAAGTACTGGAGGGTGACCGAAGTCAACACCTTCAGTGGAAAAGGAGGAGAGGAGCAAAAGTTGCACAAAAAAAGCATTTTAGTTTTTTTGTTGACCCACATTCATTCATTGCCAGAGTGAGGGAGGAGGGTTCGTTACATATTAAAGGAAATTGGGGGAGGAATCTTCAAAAACTAATGCCTGACTAGATTTACATACAAGTATTCAAGGATAACTTTAATGGCCTTGCCCTTCCCTAACTCCAGCCATACAACCTTCCCCCTGAACTCTTCATTTCTCTGTCAGCCTCCCCTCCTTTCGAAGCCATTGGTGGCCATGCCTTTAGTTGCCAAGGGCCCGCACTCATGAATTTCCTATCTAATGTCTTCGCCTCTGCACCTCCTTCTCCTCCTTATAACAGACCACGGTTATGGTCACCCCCTCCTAACATCTCCTTTACCTGTATTTTATCCCACACCAAGTCCCTTGCTGACCTGCTTTGGCTCCTAGTCCCACAAGGCCTCCCATTTAAAATTCTTGTATTTAACTCTCTTCCTTCGTGGTCTCGCCCCTCCCTATCTCTGTAACCTCCTCCAGCCCAACAACCCCCCACCCTCACAGAAATTTTCATTCCTCTGACCTATATTGTGAATCCACCCCCCTCCCTTTGCCCCACCATTGGCTGCAGTGCCTACAGCCATATAAATCCAAAGCTCTCTAATGCACTCCCTTAACCTCTGTGCCTCTCCTCCTTAAGACCTTCCTTTAAAATGCACCAAGGTTTTGGTAACCCCTCTAAATATCTTCTTTTGGCTCGGCATCCATTTTGTTTTTGATTGCACCCCAGTGAAGCGCTTTAGGGCGGTCTTTCTACGTTAAAAGGTGCTGTATAAATAATTGTCGTTGTAATATGTTGAAGCCTCCTTATTGCCAAAAATGTTTTATGCAGCAGTAGATTCCAGAGAATAATTCTTCCATGATCTTGTTTAACAGACTGGAACTAAAACAACAATTTAATTTTATTCCCGTTCAAGGAGCAATGTATTTTTTTAGGCAGTTGACAATGAAGGTCACCATCCTTCAGGCCAACCATTTGTATTTTGCAATTACTTGGATCACCCACGAACAGCTACAGGAAACTTTCGATTTACCGGCACCTAAATAACTGGAAACCTCGGTTAACCGGCAAAATTCAGAAGTAGGTTCAGATAAGTTTTACTTCATATTGTACTTGCCTTCCTCGATCTGTTGCTGTGCAAGGGTGTGGCTGCAGCTGTTGCTAAGCTACAGAGATGCTTGGAACTTGTGGCCATTGTTCTGAACCTGTTGCTAAGCAACAGGGTTTGTTGCTTTATACGGAGCTCTCCTCTCTCTCTATCTTTTACTATAGCTTTCGGTTATCCGGAAGTTTTGATGAACCGGCACCACGTCGGTCCCGTCGGTGCCAGATTTAAAAAAAAAGTTTTCTGTAACTTCCAAAATGGTTAAATGTTGGTTTGTGAGCTCCAGTAGCAAGGTCAGTAAAGGCAGCATGCAACGGTGTCGGCTGTGGCTCAGTTGGTAGCACTCTCACCTCTGAGTCAGAAGGTTTTGGGTTCAAGTCCCACTCCAGAGCGCACAATCCAGTGCTGCACTGTCAGAGGTGCCATCTTTCAGATGAGATGTTAAACCATGTTAGATCTGCCCCCTCGGGTGGATGTAAAAGATCCTGTGGCATTATTTCACAGTGCAGGGGAGTTCTCCCTGGTGTCCGGGCCAACCTTTATCCCTCAACCAATATCACAGAAACTGATTGTCTGGTCATTATTACCTTGCTTTTTGTGGGAGCTTGCTGCACCACATTTACTACATTAGGACAGCTACTACATTAGGACAGCGACTACACTTCAAAACTACTTCACTGGCTGTAAAGTGCTTTGGGACATCCGGAGGTTGTGAAAGGTGCTACAGAAATGCAAGTTCTATCTTTTCTTAACTGGGACACACACACGCCGGAAGGTTGTGGTTCCCATGCCTGTGCCGAGTTAGGTGGTCTCGGCTGGCGAGGTATTCGGGGCAGCTACAAGTGAGCTCAGCGCCGTCTGTCTGGGGAGGTGCGAGTCGGCCAGGGTTTCTTCTCCCCGTCTCTATCCAGTGAATCCCATTGGACAACTTGCCGCATTGCTGACCATGGTGGATTAGGCCATGGTGGTGACCTTCGCAAGAGGAGGGGACAAAATTAGCGCAATTTTAAAACGCCGAGCACAAAGGTTGAAGGTAATTGGCAACAGAACTAGGAGGGAAGAACAGGAGAATTTTTTTTTACGAAGCGAGTTGTTATAATCTGGAATGCACTGCCTGAGAGGGTGGTGGAAGCAGATTCAATAATAACTTTCAAAAGGGAATTGGATAAATACTTGAGAAGGAAAAATTTGCAGGGCCACGGGGAAAGAGTAGGTGAGTGGGACTAATTGGAGAGCTCTTTCAAAGAGCCGGCACAGGCACGATGGGCCGAATGGCCTCCACCTCTGCTGCAGGATTGTATGTGTAATGTTGTTGTGTTATACGTTCTGTGGTTGGGGTTCTCTACTTCTGCACTCGCTAAGCCGGCTATTTTGGAAAAAACCCAGTTTGAATTGAAGGGTCAATTCATGAGATTTCTGGCAATCTTAACTGATTTTTTTTTTCTCATCGAATCTATCCACAAGGCTTTTAGCAGTTACATGGAATAATGGCAACATGTTGTTTTGTGTATGAAACTGGATGGAGCAGATTTATTTTTAAATTAGGATTTGGAAGAGTCTCTCTCTCTCCCATCTGTCTGACTTTCTTTGCAAGCTTCAGGATAAGGGAATTAATTATTACAGAAATATTGGCATGGATGACTGTCAGTGGTTGCACTCTCGTCTTTGAGTCAGAAGGTTGTGGGTTCATGTCCCGCTTCCAGAGACTTGAGCACAAAATCCAGGCTGACACTCCCAGTGCAGTTCTGAGGGAGTGCTGCACTGTCGGAGGTGCCGTCTTTCAGATGAGACGTTAAACCGCGGGCCCTGTCTGCCCCCTCAGGTGGACATAAAAGATCCCATGATGCTATTTTAAAGGGCAGGGGAGTTCTCCCTGGTGTCCTGGTTGATATTTGTCCCTCAACCAACATCACTGAAAACAGATTATTTAGTCATAGGCCTGGATTTTGCACTCGGCGGCGAAGGAACGGCTGAAAACCTCGGTGAAAACCGCCCATGTAACTTTTTGCGGGCTTGTCAGTGGAAATTTGCTCTAATCCAGCGTCTGTTTCAGTGCAGTGTCCTCTACAGGGGATCTGTGGCATCTGTGAACAGGGCAAGCAACCAATCAGATTGAAGAATCCTCAGAGTCCAAACCAAGAAGTATAAAGCAGGAAATATAAATTGGATTAAATAATTTATAGGAAGCAAAATAAAGGGAAATCCAGATGGGATTAAGGGAAAGAGACAAACAGAAAAAGTTTTTAAAAAATATATATATTGAGCATTAATTTTCTTTTGAGGGAATGAGACTCCACACTTGCAGAATTAATTTTCAGGGCCAGGGAGGTTGTTCAGCAGTAATTATCACTTGCCACGCCGTTAAAAAAACTCTCACTCCTGAATGCACCAGCCCTAACTTTTTCAGCCATTTTGAGTGTGGAACTATTAGGCAAGTACAGCATGCCGTTGCAGTCATTTCAATGCAGAATCTATCGGTGATGACTGTAACACCGTGTGGAGGAACAGGGTTTCTCTGACCGCACCTTCTGCATTGCCACCTTTAACTGCGCACGTGCAGGCGCCAGAGGTTGCTGTCAGTGTTACCCTGTATTAAAAGTGAGCACGGATAGCCTCACCATTATTATTACAGCAAAATCCAGGCCATTATCTCATTGCTGTTTGTGGGACCTTGCTGTGCGTGAATTGGCTGCTGCCTTTCCCACATTACAACAGTGACTATACTTGGGGTAATTTATTGGTTGTAAAGCGCTTTGGGATGTCCTGCAGCCTTTATTTTCTTACTGGTTTACATTTGAAATGCAGTTGTTACGTAGGTATATAACAATAATTGACAACATTAAGCTAATGTTGGTCAGAACACCAGGAGAGCGCCCCTGCTATTCCAGCAATGTCCCACAAACAGCAATGTGATAATGACCAGATAATTTGTCTTTTTTAAGTGATGTTGGTTGAGGGATAAATATTGGCCCGGACACTGGCGAGAACTCCCCCTGCTCTTCTTTGAAATCGTGCCGTGGGATCTTTTACGGCTGCCTGACAGAGCAGACAGGGCCTCGGTTTAACGTCTCATCCGAAAGGAGTCACCTCTGACAGTGCAGCGCTCCCTCAGTATTGCACTGGAGTGTCAGCTGGGGTCTCTGGAGAGAGAGTTGACCCCACGACCTTGTGGCTCAAGTGGCGAAGAGTGCTACCCACTGAGCCAGCGTTGAGACAGCTGTAAAAGTGCTTTGGCGCATCCTGAGGATGTGATCAGGCCCTGTAGAAATGTGAATTATTTCTCTCTCTCTACGGCACAGCTACCAATTGCCTTTCGCAACTGAGCCATGGGGAGCTCACACACCTAATGTGGTGATAAACCTTTTTCAGCACTAGACTGTCCAAGGTTGTAGTTTTCCGTACTAGAAGTGAGCGAATGTTAATGGGGCAAAGAAAGGAAGCGTTTTGATCACCGAGTGAGGACTCATCTGTTGTGTTTTTGGATGGGATGCCGTTTAAAAGAAAAAGCAACCCTTCACAAAAGGCAAGAAAGCACTCGGCAAAGCAACATTTAATCGCTTGGCTCCTGTCCAATATCCATAGTTCGTTTTTTTTTAAAAATGAACTGTGTTCAGTGCTAAAAGCGTAAACTGTGATCTGAAGAAAGCCGCCACTGAACACATGCCTTGGCCTAATCCACGGCATGTGTGTGTTGATGAGTAAACACTGGTGTGGCTTTTTTCATTCCCTGGGGCAGGTTAGTAAACCACCACCCGATTGCCAAAAAAAAAACCTCCACCAACAGCTCCCGGCCCCCCTCTTTTTTTCTGAATCTGGGCCAAGCCGTGTATATCCGTGCAACAGCGCGAAGTCCCAAACAAAAAAATGGGCATCAGGTTGGTGAACAGCTGGCATCTGTTGATGCTGCTGGACAGCTGCACCTCCTGACCATTGCTGGCGAGGACATTTGTTACGGAACTAGAAATACAAGATGCTGTGAGCCAAAGAAAATCCAACTCACCTACAGCAGGCTGACTTTAATTGCACAGTAATGATTTTCCAACTGTTTGCGGTGTGCAATATGTGGTTGATTTAATGTAATTGATACTACCGGTTCAATTTGGGAAAACCTCCTGCATGTTCATTATAGAAATTTGTCTTTCTACAGTTCCACGTCATAACTTCTATATAGTTTTTTTTCCCCAACTAAAGGGACACTTAACATTGAAGGCTTTTCAGTTCCATTTGAAACACTCTCCTAGCGGATTTGCTTGGCTCAGTCGCTCACACTTCGGGATCAGAAGGCTTGTGGGCTCAAGCCCCACTCCAGCGATTAAGAATGCAGAAACAGGCCAGGAGTAGGCCATTCAGTCCCTCGAGTCTGCTTCCGCCATTCAGTTAGATCATGCTTGGTCAGTATCTTAACGCCATCTACCTGCCTTGGAACTGAAACCCTTAATACCCTTGCCTAACTATCAATCTCAGTTTTTACCTTTTTCAATTGACCCCCCCCGGCCTCAACAGCTTTTTGGGGGCGAGAGTTCCAGATTTCCACCACTCTTTTGTGTGAAGAGGTGCTTCCTGACCTCGCCCCTGCATGGACTTGAGCACATCATGTGGGTTAACATTCCAATATAGCATTGAAGGAGCGCTGCAGGTACCTCATGAGATTTTAAACCAAGAGTTTCAGATGGACATGGAAGATCCCATGACACTATTCAAAGAAACAGGAGTTTGCCCAGTATCCTGGACAACATCCATCATTCAAATACAACAGCAACACCCCAAAAACAGCAATAAGGCGATGGTCAGTCATCTGGTTGTTGATTATGAAATCTTGCCTTGTACAAAATGGCTGCCTCATTTGCCTACTTAAGTCGGTCCTCTTTTTGTCCTACTTAAGTCGGTGCACTTCATCGTAATTCACTGAGACATTTCTGAGCATTGTGACAAACGCAAGTCGTTGTTTGCAGTTTAATTCGGATAGTAGATCCCATTAGATTTTCAGCCTGGGGATCCTGCATCTCGGGCTGATTTTAATAGTCTCGAAATCCCAGGATTTGCAGTGGGGAAAATGCTTTTGTGAAAGTAGCGGACGTTTTGTCTGTACCATTGTTTGTTTGCTTCTTTGTTTGGTTTATGGTTCTTTATTATGTGAATTATAGTTCTTTTATTATGTGAATTATAGTCATTTAGTATGACATTTGGCAGAATTCCATTTCCTGCCACTGTTTCTGTTGCCCATAAGGGCAACTTGACTTCCCTCAGACACGTTACAAATAATTGGGCAAGTTGTCCAACACACCCAACAAGGTGGAGCCTTTTCCATTTCCGTGAGCAAATCTCTTTGACAATTGTGCCCCAAAAAATGACAGCAGGAACCTGAAATCAATCCTGCAAATTAATATTAAATGTTTATTTAAAAAAGAAACTTGCATTCAGTAGTGCCTCGTCACACCTCTCAAAGATTTCACGTGCAATTAGTTACTGCGACGTGCAATGACTGTTGCACAGCAAACGAGGCAACCATTTTGCAGGCAGCCAGATCCCGCAAGTGGTGATGAAACGAATGACTGATTAGTTCAAAAGCCAAATACTGCGGATGCTGGAAATCTGAAATTAAAAACAGAGAATGCTGGAAATGCTCAGCAGGGCAGGCAGCATCTGTGGAGAGAGAAACAGAGTTAACGTTTCAGGTCGATGACCTTTCGTCAGAACTGGAAAAAGTTAGAGATGTAACTTGTAAAGTCCGCGCCTCAATAATACACGGACTTTGGGAGAACCGTTTAACAGGTACTTTACTGAACAGGAGGCAGCGTCAGACTGAAACTATAGAAGCCTGCTAGGGCCTTTTATACAGGGGTGGTCACTGCCGGTACTGCAGTCTAAGACCAGTTATTCCCTTCAAAACAAATCAAATCAAATCAACTTTTATTGTCATTACAAGTGCAGTACAACGAAATGTAGGCTTGCGGCTCCCGAGTGTACATTTGGATTAAGACATTTAAACATTCAACATACATTTGGCTTGTAGTATATTAACATAAATATAACCATAATAAAGTGCATTGGCAGATGTGCAGGCTTTAGAGTTTATTTGTGGAGTTCAGTAAGATGACCTACACAACAATTCCTCCCCTTTTAGATAAACAGTACATAACATTCATTTAACAACTAAATAATAACTAATTACAATTACAATTTTCTCAGTAATCTATACATCAACTGAAATAGTCATTTATAAGTTCAGTCTTTAAGGAGGCTTCCTGATCCGGACTGGATAGCGCCTTTCTCGAGTATCCTGTTCTGGCGGTGGAGTCAATTCTGGCTCATTGTCATTGGTTGGTTCGTCAGCTTCCAATACCCCTGCTTCTGAGGTAGATGCAATCTGTACTTCGGGCTCATTACCAGGTGCACATGCTTGTGGTACAGGTTTGGCTTGTTCCTGTGACTCTAGAATCTGGTCAGCATGGCATCTCACGATGCTCTCTCCAACGTCCACTGTGTACATTAGTGGTCCCTGCTGTGTGCATATCGTGCCTGGCTGCCATTTTTCTGTTCGGTAGTCGCGGGCCAAGACTGGTTGCCCTATCTTGAAGCTCCTGGTTGGCTTCTCATTTATGTGCTGGAACTGCTTATCCTCAATCTTTATGGTTGCCTTTACTCCTTTTAGAGTCCCAAGTCCTTGTTGGAACACCTCTTCCGCGTCAGATAGAATTTGTGACAGACGTCCAGGTGCGACGTCATCATTTTTGTCAGTCACAGTGCCAGAATGGAATGCCAATCCAATTGTAGTTTTCGGATCCATTCACGTCCCAATAATGGTGGTCCTCCATCTCGTAGTATATACATGTATAGTTTCTGTGTTTCCTTTCCGTTATATTCAACTGGCACCCTTATTTTTCCTCTGGGGTAGACCTTTTGCCCCGTATATGTCTTCAATACAATGGATGTGTCCGTTAAGGGTATGTGTGAGAATAGCCGCTCATAGTCTCGTCGATTCATGACAGTTAGGGCTGATCCTGTGTCCAATTCCATCTTTACTGGGGACCCTGCTATCATGAGGGTGACCCAAATGGTTCGGTGATCTTCCTTTGCGATCACGTTGTGTAACTTTAAACAACTTAGTCGCCTGCTCCCGGAGTCCTTATCACTCTCCTGATCTTCTGAACTACTATCTGTCAGTTGCTTTACTTTCCTGTACTGTTCCTTAGTAGTTCTTGTCGTGTTGGTCTTCTTTCCTGACCTGCAGACTCTTGCTATATGTCCCATTTTCCCGCATTGCCTGCATATTTTGTCTTTAAACCAGCAGTCCTTCTGCTCATGGGTTGTTCTGCCGCAGCGATAGCACTTTTCAGCTCCATACGCCATTTCGTTAGCGCTGTATTCTTGTGGTTTCTGTTGTATTTCCGCAGCTCCCCGTGCTGCTGCTTCGTAGGATACTGCCACGCTGAAAGCCTGTTCTAGCTTCAGGTCCTTTTTTGAAAGTAGTCGTTTCTGGGTTCCTTCACTCTGGAGCCCGCAGACAAACTTATCCCGTAAAGTGTCTGCCAGTCCTGCTCCGAACTGGCAGTGCTTCGATAACTTGCGTAGTTCTGTAAGATGGTCAGCATTGCTCTCATCTTTGTGCTGGTTTCTTTTATGGAACTTGAATCTTTCTGCTATCGGCAGTGGTGTAGGACTTGGGTGTTCCTGTAAGGTATGAACAATCTCCTCAAAACTTTTCTGCATTGGTTTAGCTGGGGTAATTAAATTCTGCAATAGGCCGTACGTACTCTCACCCATCAGATTTAATAATACCGACGCCCTCTTTCCATCAGCCACCTCATTTGCCTTGCTGTACACTTCAATTCTTTCCACATACATGGTCCAGTCTTCTACCTCATTGTCGAAAGCAGTGATACTGCCACTTTTCGGCATCTTGGGCGATTTAAAATGGTGCCTCCCGCGCTTTTGCTTCTTCCCCAATGGAATAAAATGGCGCCTCCCGCGCTTTTGCTTCTTCCCCAACGGGATAAAATGGCGCCTCCCGCGCTTTTGCTTCTTCCCCTTACTGCCACGCTGCTCCTAGCATTCGACGGGGTAATGGCGGCGACCCGCAGCTTTGCGTCTCGCTTTCCTTCCCCCCCCCCCGTTTAGTTTCTCTCCGCTGTCCTGTTCTTGAGCACCGACCGCGCCCTGTGCGCTCCACCCTGTCTCTCTCATTTTCTTTTCCCAGCGACGCTGCGCGGCCCGTTTTGTAGAGCCGCTCGATCGAGCTTGAGCCCACCGCAGTCCGGAAGGGTCAGCGCGCTACCTGCTACCAGCATGATTCGCTGGAACCACAGTCTCTCCCGCAATTCTCCGGACACCGATGGATTCTTTGGGCGGTTGCCCTAGGTCGACGTCCGTTGCTCAGACTACGACCTTCCTTTCAGGCGAGATCCCCGTGAGATGATGCCACACTGCAGATGAGTTCGAACTTACTCGTCGCCACTGTAAAGTCCGCGCCTCAATAGTACACGGACTTCGGGAGAACAGTTTAACAGGTACTTTACTGAACAGGAGGCAGCGTCAGACTGAAAATACAGTCAATTTTATACAGGGGTGGTCACTGCCGGTACTGCAGTCTAAGACCAGTTATTCCCTTAAAGGTACATACACAACATAACTGATTTTAGGCAAGTTTAGGGGCAGGAGGGAGGGGGGGAAAGTTCCCCTTGTCCTCACCTTTCACCCCACCAAAAAAAAATCCAATCGCAGACCTTCCCTTTTGTTCTTTCCTCCCCACCCCCCTTTCCCTGCCCCTGCACTTGCTTAAAATCTGTTAGATCTCTAACTTTTTCCAGTTCTGACGAAAGGTCACCGACCTGAAACATAGGGCTAGATTTTCAGTGTGCCGTGAGGCGGGCTTTTAGGCGTGCGGGGGTCGGGCGGGGGGGCAAAAATCCTGAATTTGGGGGTCCCGACACCATCCCACCCAAAACCCGCCTCCACGTAAGTTTCAAAGGAGGCGGGTACCTGCCCCGCACTTGGACCCGCTGACCCAAGGCGGGAAGGGATTAGTGCCAATTAACTGCCTGTTAACAGGCAGTTTTTAGCCTAATCCCTATTTTGAGGGGTGTCGTGTGGGATTCGTGACGGCTCCAAACCACGCCAGGTTAGAGGAGGCGGGCCGTCGGCTTGAAGGACTTGGAGGGGTCGAAATGTCAGTGTTCAGGTGAGTGATGGGTGCATGAGTGCAAAGGTAAGTGTGTTTGGTGTGTCTAAAGTGTGTAAAGAAGTTTAAATTACCTGTACTTACCTTTACAGCCTTTCTTCCTCTAGGTTTCGGGAGTCCATCACTCAGCTGGCACTGAAAGCTGAATGGCTGTGATCTGTCAAAAGTGACAGCCTACAGCTTTCAGTGCCGGCGAGAGTTCTGAGTCTGCGTAGAAGGACTCTGGTTAGAAGTAAGACTGTCAGTGTTTGACAGCTTCAAACAGCTGTGAAACGTTGATATTTCATCTGCCAATACGTCTTGACAGGTGAAATTTCAGTCTGTGATGTCACCTGTTGCCGGGTGGCCCTTAATTGGCCTGCTGAGCCCGCTGGGCGGGCTCAACAAGGTCAATCAAGGGAAAATCGTGTGGATTGGCCGGACATCGATGGAGGCGGGACTAAAACCCGTAGTCCCACCTCCTTCCCGACTGCTGAATGAAAATCCAGCCCGTTGACTGTTTCTCTCTCCACAGATGCTGCCTGACCTGCTGAGTATTTCCAGCACTTTTCTGTTTTTATTTTGAATTGACTAGTTCCTCTGCTTTTTGGCAGTAGTGGTTGAGGAAGGACTCTCAGCTTAAACACCAGATGGGCACCCTGCTCTCCTTTTTTGTATAGTGCCGTGGGATCTTTTAGATCCACCTGAACAGACAGTCAGTGTCTCATCTGAAGGACAGCAACGCCAGCATTGACGCGCTCCCTCTGTATTAGACTGGGCCATCATCTGGACTTGTGCATATAAATTCTGGAGCAAGGCTTCGACCCACAGCCCCGTGACTCCCAAGACAAGAGTTCTGCTGACATTGCTTTATGCGTCTGACAAGATAAATTCACTAGCAAATTAATATTTTTTTTTATTTAAAAAAAAAATCTATTTTCATAACTAGAGTTTCTTTTTCATTAAATTATTTCTGTCCTGAGTGTAATTCTGTCAAACTCTATGGCAACTGCTGGTCCTGATCCCTGTCCCAGGATACGCAAGGTCAAATCCTGGAGTCCCAAAAGACATTTGAGATGCAAACCAGTTACTATTTGACATTGAGCAAGTGCATGTTCAGGTCAGGCAGTAAATCAGTCCAAGGTGCGAGGTATTATGTTCTTCAATGATGTGAATACTTGATCCAAGACCGTCAGAGTTAAGTCGGGTGGGTAGCTCTTTTTCGGCCGGCACAGACATGATGGGCCGAATGGCCTCCTGTGCTGTAAACTTCTATAATTCTGTGGTTGGCAATCCTCCAGGATTGCTCTGTTGTCTCCAAAGTTCATTTCCAGGATGCTGCTGCGAGCAACCCAGGACAAAAATCATCGGGGCAATAATTTTTCAAAAAAATATGCTTTGAACACTTTACTAGTTATAAAAATATTGGGCGGGGGGGCTGCTGTGGGGACAGGTGGCTGGTGGTGGGAGGGGGTGGAAGGCTGCTTGACTGATGATCAAGAAATGATTCACTTTCCAATTGGCATAGGAAGGTGGTGCACTGCGTGTCCAATGGCGGGAATGTGGGGGCGGGGCGGTTGGAGGCCGGTGATCATGTGATGACCCCTTCAGGAATGTGTCCAACCAAAGTTGGCGACACTAAGTAACGGGTGGGAGGAGGTGCAAGTGAACCAGAGCAACTGTTTGGATTGGGCAGGATTTTCCAGTGAGAACGTTTATCCAGTACCAATGCAACCACAGCCCATCTGTATTGTTCAAGTTGAGGACTAGTGCTGGGAGAGTACAGGAAGAAAGCAGCTGTCAGCATGGCATCCCGGCTCGGTTTTTCTTGCAGTGAAGATGTTGTGAAGTAATCAGTAGTTCAAGGGAGTCAGCCCAGTGAGTACGCAGGAAGCAAAACAAGAAATTCTTGTTTTGAGTGTCGCAATGCACAATTACTTCAAAATTTTGTCCACCCCTTTGAACTCTGGATTCTCCAGAGAATCTTGGCCTTTGAGCCACAGGCGAAAGGCCAGGTTGCAAATCATTAGCTGACCTGTCTTTCGTTGAACTGAGGATGTCGTATTAGTCTTTTTAAATAATCAGACTTGATTTATTCAACTGTTGTTTTTTTTTTTTTGCCTGGGATAATTAAAAAGGTTCCAGCACTGTCCTTTCACCTCCTGAAATTTGAGATCGAATCCAGGCCACTTTTGATGAGACTGAACTCTTTCCTTTTGCGCTGTCGACCCAGTCCCAAATGGTCACAAGTTTGCACGTAAAACTGTCCGTAATTTGGCATTTAAACTGGCAGTCCTGCTCAGAAAGGCCATGAGGACGGTTAGAGAGGGATGTGGTCCAATATGGGCTTGTCCTAAGGTTTGAGTCCAAGACACAATCTTGAGAGCAGTGTAGAGGAAGCTTTACAGATATATATATTTCTTGCTAAGGGGATCAAGGGATATGGGGAGAAAGCAGGGACAGGGTACTGAATTTGGATGATCAGCCATGATCTCATTAAATGGCGGAGCTGGCTCGAGGGGCCGAATGGCCTACTCCTATCTTCTATGTTTACCTTTCACTTAACACTTCCTCTATGTCGGAGTGTTTGATCCAGACACTGAGAACAAACAATAGGAAGCAATATATTTTCAACATGATTTTATGGGTTGGACTAATTCTTGTCCCAAGCAAGGCATGGCACATATGGAGACAAGTTATCTCGGGAAGAAGCATCCCTTTTTACTACTTCAGTTCATAACATTGAACCCATTTTAACGCTGGATGCGTGTACAAAAGACCAACATTCTCCCCTTGCCCTCTCTTAAAGGCATCGACTCTTTCTGGGGTACAGTGCTAGGGGACCAGTCGCACTGCTATAGCTCGCCCTAAAAGCCATTATTCACATGCCAGTGAGTGTTGGCAGGCTATGCCACCATCAGGGCATCACAGCCAAGCCTGATGCAGTCTTCCTCGGGCAGGGATAATTTTCAGCAGCAGTGTCCCGGGTTGATTTTCTTCCCCCTAGCTCCGAGGCACTAAAACCCAATTGTAGCGCCCCTGCCTGCACCCCTCCTGGCTGAGATCCTCTAACCCCAGATGGGAGTTAGATTTGGGACCTTCTGCTTTGTAGAACTCTGCTACCTTTAGAGAGAAAGAAAGACTTGCATTTATATGGCACCTTTCACGACCACCAGACGTCCCAAAGTGCTTTCCAGCTAATGAAGTACTTTTGAAGTGTGGTCACTGTTGTAATGTAGGAATCGTGGCAGCCAATTTGCACACAGCAAGATCCCACAAATAGCAATGTGATGACCAGACAATCTGTTTTTGTTATGTTAATCGAGGGATAAATATTGGCCAGGACACCGGGGATAACTCCCCTGCTCTTCTTCGATAGAGTCCACCTGAGCGGGCAGACGGGGCCTCGGTTTAACGTCTCATCCGAAAGATGGCACCTCCGACAGTGCAGCACTCCCTCAGTACTGCACTGAAGTGTCAGCCTGGATTTTTGTGCTCAAGTCTCTGGAGTGGGACTTGAACCCACAACCTTCTGACTCAGCGGCCAGAGTGCTACCCACTGAGCACTGATTGAACTGAAATTACTATTTGCATTATATACCTCTTCCTTGGACCAGCTGTACCATACTGTCTGATGCAAATGCTGAGGGAAGATAAGGATATGAAGAGAGCTGAAATATTTAATCCAACCTGATTCTGAAATCTCACTTTTTTTCTGGGACAATTTTGTACTGTCCTTTATTGGTAATGTGCTGATGAAATGTAATTGTGCACTACCTTACTAAAGGCCTGATAAAACACCACAAAAGGAGGCCGTGTCTATTTGCTCGAGCAAAGCAAAACTAATTCTAGTGCCCTGCTCTCTCCTCCATAGCCCCGTATCTTCTAACGGCAAAAAGGAATCTGATACATTAGCGAATGAAGTATTAACCTCTTTGTAACACAACACAATTTTGGGTAGTTGCAGTCTTAAAATCCAAGAAGGTTGACCCACTAAGTCTAATGCATACAGACAAATGGAGCCCAGCAGTTAGAATGTGTACTCTATCTGAACTGGTTTTAAACAGATTCTCCACAAGAAAACAAGTTTAAATCAATAAGCGGATATTTCTAAAGCTCTCCGGTGAAGCATACAGAAAACAAACCAATTACCCCTTACTTAAAGCTGACAGAACCCGGTTGCAGTGTTTGCCTCAGGACATTAAAGCATTTGAGAGCAGTCGGGTGATGTGGCTTTGCGACAGACTCCTGGTTTCCTGTGGAACCCGAGCACTTCAGCCCTGTCTTGCGAAGGCCTGCAGAACCTCGCTGGGCAGAGAGGTCCGCGCTCCTGGTTCTCCAGCGGTGGGGAATCAGGAGTGTCTCTCAATTTGGCGCACTGAGCGCAAGCTCCTGAATCACGGTACACACTCCTGTTGAATTTGGCTCTGAGCTTGTGCGTATCTCTGTGTGACACCTGGTCAGAAAGAGCCACTACTTTCTCCGTGCTGAGCAGTGGTGCTAGTTTTTGCCTTCCCAGAACCATGGCTAATTTCAAAATAGCAACAACAGAAAATACTGGAAAAACTCAGCAGGCCAGGCAACATCCGTGGAGAGAAAATAGAGTCAACGTTTCGGGTCACAACCCTTTGTCAAGACTGAAGACACAAGCTAATTTCAAAATGTCGTCCTCCCAGTGTCTCAAAAGTAACGCACTTCTTAACCACTGTCATCGGTAACATCAGGGGCACTATTAACCTCACTGGCCGGGAAGAAATTCCCACGGGATCGGGTGGACTGCCGGTTTTACACTCCGTTGAATTTGATGGAGACTAAAGTTGAGTGGGGTGTAAAATCCGGGTTGCTCACCTGGTGAGTGAGATTAAAATGAACCCCATAGAGTCAAGGGAGAAGGACAGAATCAGAGCTTCAGAGAAAGGTTCGATGTCAATCATGGCAATCATCACTGAGGTGTTCCACCGACTAGTCCAAACCCGCGACCTCCGCCACCTAGAAGGACAAGGACAGCCGGTGCATGGGGTCACCACCACCTCCATGTCACACACCATCCTGATTTGGAAGTATATCGCCGATCCTTCATCATCGCTGGGTCAAAATCCTGGAACTCCCTCCCTAACAGCACTGTTGGGAGCACCTTCACCACACGGACTGCAGCGGTTCAACATGGCAGCTCACCACCACCTTCTCGAGGGCAATTAGGGATGGGCAATAAATGCTGGCCTTGTCTGCAACACCCACATACCGTGATTTTTTTTTAAAAAACCTAAAGAATGAATTAAAGTTGGCAGATGTATCTGTCCGGCAAGTCTCATCTTTTCATTCCAGGGGTCGGGCTGGACAATTTGGATTTAGGCTGCATTTACAGTAGATGCAATCATATCAAACCTCAAAGAAATTGGATGATTGAGCCTTCAGCTCTGCATGTGCTCGAGAGTTTTCTTTCCATTTCTCTATGAATAAATATGTTTGTGAGTTGTGAATTGCACAACTGGCTTGATAAAGATCTCAAGTTCCATGTACACTTCCAGAACATCTTGTGTTTTTTCTGCACCCTAGCTCATCAATCTGTTCAGCATCTTGAGAGAATTTTGTTGGCTGTTTTGCCCAGAGTATTGCTGCCCTGACATTTTTGTGCCAAGGAAATCTATGTGCGTTCCCGTGGTTCCCTGCAAGCTCTTGATCTCCGTTGACCTAAGGTCTCTGCCATGGCTCAGTTGGTAACACTACTCGCCTCGAATTCAGAAGGTCGTGGGTTCACAGTCCCACTCCAGAGATCTAAGCACAATCTAGGCTGACACTCCAGTGCAGTACTGAGGGAGTGCTGCACTGTTGGAGATGCCACTTTTCAGATGACAAGTTAAACTGTGGCCCCATCTACCCGTTCAGGTGGACGTACAAGATCCCATAGCTCTATTTCGAAGGAGAGCAGGGGAGTTCTTCCCCAGTGCCCTGATTAACATTGATCCCTCAACCAGCATCATTACTCCAGATTATCTGTACATTGTCACATTGATGTTTGTGGGACATTGCGTTGAGAAATTGGCTGCCGCGTTTCCTACATTACAACATTGATCATACTTCCAAAGTACTTCATTGTCTTGAAATGATTTGGGACGTCCTGAGGCTGTGCAAGGTGCTACATAATTGCAAGTTTGTTCTAGCTTTCTTTTTAGTTGGCATAGTCGAGGAAGAATAGCGCGAAATGGTGGATGATTGGAGTATAGATTGAGCTAGGTCATCCTGAAAGTGATTGGTTTTTATGAAGTGATGGGTCACTTGTCCACCTTGGGAAAGGTGTATGGCAACAGGGAGAGGACCTAGAAACAAGGCAAACACAGATTATGGGGTAAATTTCATGTCTGATTTACAGCTCGCACAATATTCCAACCATTAACTGTCCGGGCCACAAATCTGATATACAGGAAACTTTGTGTTATCCGGAGGCTAACTGTCTGGAATGCTCGAGCCACTGGCAAAAATCAGGAGCCGTTTTCGTTAGGTTTTTTTTCTTCTCGTTGCTTTTTTCCTCAACAGTCAAGCTCTGCAAGGTCTACTGAAGCTGTTGCTAAGCTACAGAGACGCTTGGACTGTTTAGGAGCTGTTGCTAAGCAACAGGGTTTGTTGACAGACACGGAGCTCAAAAGCTTCCGTATCTTTCAACATTAACGCTGGTTTGTCCAGCAGTTTTGAGGGAACGGCAACAGCTCGGTCCCGTCGGTGCCGGATAGCACAAAGTTTCTTGTATTACCTTGTGAATCCAAATTCCTGATGTGTGCTCGTGTCATGTGAAATACTTTCCAAAGAATGCTAACTCTCAAAATCTACCCCTTTTTAAAAATAAAAGACAATTTAAAATGGGACTCGTTCACTTGAGATACAATCTACAGGTAGTGGACCACAAGGTAGGTTGAGATGAGAAGCCTCTTCAGCCCAGTTGATTGTATCCTTCCAGAAGACCAAGGCAAAGAGCCATGTATCTAAGTTTTCTGATGACCCCCCAAGTCATGTCGCACAGTGAAGGATGTAGATGGGAGCAGAAAGTTGCAAAGGGACTTTGACAGATTAAGTGAGTGGGCAAAGCTGGCAGATGGAGATCAATGTGGGACAGTGTGAAGTCATCCACTTTGGACCTAAGTAAGTGAGATCAGAGTATTTTCTAAATGGTGAGAAGCTAGGGACTGTGTTGGAGCAGAGATTTAGGGGTCTAAGTACAGAAATGACTAAAAGCTAGTGGACAGGTACAAGAAATAATTTAAAAAGCTAATGGGCAGCACGGTGGCGTAGTGGTTAGCACTGTTGCCTCACAGCGCCAGGGACCCGGGTTCAAATCTGGCCTCGGGCGACTGTCTGTGTGGAGTTTGCACATTCTCCCCGTGTTTGCGTGGGTTTCCTCCGGGTGCTCCGGTTTCCTCCCACAGTCCAAAGATGTGCGGGTTAGGTTGATTGGCCATGATAAAAATTGACCCTTAGCGTTAGGGGGGATTAAATACGGGGATAGGGCTTGGGTGGGATGGCTGTCGGTGTAGGGACCGGGTGCTAGGGTTTGGATGATCAGCCATGATCTCGTTGAATGGTGGAGCAGGCTCGAAGGGCCGAATGGCCTACTCCTGCTCCTATGTTTCTATGTAATGTTGGCCTTTATATCGAGGGCTAGGACACAAAGGGATGGAAGTTATGTTACAGCTGGGCAGCACTCTGGTTAGATCCATTTAGAGAACTGTGTTCAGTTCTGAGCACCGCACCTCACGAAGGATAGATTGGCCTTGGAGGGTGTGCAGTGTAGATTCACCAGAATGATTACCTGGGGCTATAAGGGCTCAATTATGAGGACAGTGCAGACTAGGTTTGTATTCTGTTCAATATAGAAGATTAAGGGTGATCTAATTGAAGTGTTTAAGATGATCAAAGGAGTTGATAGGGTAGATAAAGAGAAACTATTTCTTCTGGCGGCGGGGTGAGTCCAGAACAAGGGGCAGAACCTTAAAATCAGAGCTAGTTCATTCAGGGGTGATATCAGGAAGCAACTCTTCACACACGGTAGTGGAAATCTGGAACTCTGTCCCCAAAAAGGTGTCGAGGCTGGGGGTTCAATTGAAAATTTCAAAACGGCGAGTGATAGATTTTTGTTAGGCAAGGTTATTAAAGGATATGGAACCGAGGGGAGTAAATGGAAGACACAGATCAGCCATGATCGAATTGAATGGCGGAACAGGCTCGAAGGGTTGACTTTCCTATTCCTATGAACTCGATTCCAGTAGTGGTCGAACCTACAGTCTTCTGCGATCTACAGTCAGGCACATTGTTCACTGCAACACTGATTCGGGCAAAACAGGGGAAACTTTGACTCGGCTTGACTGCTGTGTGCTAGCTCCTTCTACCAACCTGTCCCCCACATCAGGAAAGAATGAGTTGAGAAGCAACCAGCACACAGCTTGTCTATATTGCAATGTATGATGATGAGAAATGTGTAAAACCAGAGTACGCGTAAATGAACAAATCGTTCTTCGTGCTGAATAACTACAGAAGTCGCAGGTACAAGTGAAAATTCCAATGGATAACCCTGTTAAAGACGGAAAGAACTTGTGTTTATGTTGCGACTTCGATGCCCCTGAACTTTCCAAACCCCTCCCAACCAATGAATCACGTTTGTAATATAGTCACTGTTGTTACAAGGGCAGATACAGTAGCCAATTTGCGCACCGCAATTGCCCACGAACATGAATAAGATAAATGACTATAGCAAAACACTGCGGATGCTGGAAATCTGAAATAACAACAGAAAATGCTGGAAATACTCAGCAGGCCAAGGCAGCATCTGTGGAGAGAGAAACAGAGTTGGGTTTTTTTGGTTGACTGTTGAATGTTGGCCCAGTAGAATTCTACTGCTCTTCTTTGAATAGGGCCATGGGATCTTTTACATTCACCAGAATAGACTGACGGGGCTTTGGCTTAATGTCTCAATTGAAAGATGGCACCTTGCTCTACAGAGGGACGACACGGACTCGATGGGCCGAATGGCCGCCTCTTTCTGTGCCGTTATGACTCCATGACCTCCGACAATGTAGCACTCCCTCAGTGTCGGCCGGGATTATGTGTTCAAGGTGTGGGGTGGAGAGTGAATCCGTAGCTTCCTGCATCAGAGACACATTGAGAGGTTTTTTTTGTAAAACAGACAGGAATCTGGGGAAAATGTAAGATGTCATTTTTTTAACATGAATTATTCATGTCACTATATATTAGAATTCTTTAAATGTTGGCTCTCAGTCAAAATGTAGAATAATCTGGATGTTAGATCTGTCATTATATAATGTGTCATTGCAAGAAAGGCTTGAAGAATTATTTTTTTTAACTGGAGAGGGGTGTCTACTGGTTAATCAAATGCAGGAAAGATCTTGAAGTTTAATATTAAAAATAATTTCCAGTGGTTGGTGAATTGCTAACAAGGGGGCATAGACTCCGGGTTATCACGAGAAGGGTTATGAGAACATGGAATGCTTTACCTCAAGTGCTGTTGAGGCAGAGCCTATAACCTCATTTAAGGGGATTAGGATTTTAAAAATAGAAAAAGGATACGGGGACAGGACAAGGAAGTGGGATTAAAGCCAGCAGCTTCAGTTGAAGAGCTGGTACCACCATCTGAATGGCTGGCTTTGTCCTGTACTGTAATTTCCATGTGTTTTTTTTTGGAGTGGGGTTAAGCTCGACTGCAGTGTTCGCAGGAAGCCCAGCTTGTTTAATCGCAGGTGCACAGCCCGTGATTTTCCATCTACTTGTCTGCTCCCCATCAGTGAAAGTGCCTTAAAACAGCTGCATTGATGAAAGCCAAGATAATCTTTTTTTCATGCAAAATAAAAATGGGGGCCATCATAATTCGCCTCTCCTACTGGGTTTCCTCTGAAAGAAGATGTTCTTTGCAGTGTTTGTTGCAGGCAGATTAAAATCAAGGAATGGTGCCATTAATTCCCAACCGCGTGCTCAAATGGCTCTGATGCAGACACTTGAAGCTTTGGAAGCTGGAAGAATTCAGTATTTATCATTAACTATAACAAAATGTTTTACAGCTAATTGGAAATTTTGAAGAGCTGTAAATTGGTCACAAGAAGGAAGTCAGTGACTTTGGCTTCAGCCTGTGGAAAGAAATAGTGTGACTTTAATCTTTAAAGGGACACCCAGTCACACTTGAAATTCCATGACGTTGGGTGAAAGGTCATGATCGGTGACCTCCCAAGAGGTTAGGTGAAAGGTCACCAAATTATGGTCATTTCGTTAGTTTGTAGGCAGGTAAAGTAAAGCTAGTAACTTTGATAATGTCCGTAGCCATTGGGCCTCCTGATTTTTGTGGTTGTGAGCCATATCCACTCGGAGGGTCTTAAGGTTTGAGCCTCATCTGTAGCCAATTAGTTGAATTCAACTGAGGTGCCAATGGGGGTCTACAATTGGCCTCTGGCCAGTTGGGGAGAGGGGCCAGTTCATTATCCAGCGACCTCTATTGGAAATTGCATGTTGGCCGAAGATAGGGCTGGGCTCAACACTGATGGCCTCTACAATCTACCTGCACGTACTATCCAAGCTTGTATGATGCCCTCCATAGTTAAATAGTCTGCCAGAACTGTCAGTTCAGGCTTACACGCCGTATACACCAGCGAAGGTCAATGTACTCTGGGGAGCAGGGACTAAAATGGGAATTAACCAAATATCTTTTCAGCAACTGATGATGTGACGAGTCTGGAATTTTCTGTTCCGAGGACTTCCGGCACTGGGAATAGCTGGCAAAACATGGAATATTTTGAATGATTTTTAAAAATAAAGTTAAAATTAATTACAAATTCTTACAGTAAGACTGCCGCAGGCAATTAGAACACCCTGTAACCTTTTCTTTCATCACTCTTCCAGCACACAGCAGTCGAGCAAAGCACTCTCTATCAACTCCACCTTGTAACCAGGACATCAGTAAAGTGCCTTGTTACATTTTTGTACCATATCCACTTGAAGTGTGAAAATACAGCCAGCATTACAATTGCAAATGGTGTCCTGTCATGTGATTTCTGTCTGGGTTGACTATTTTGCCTGGTTAAACACCAATGTGGTGCAATGGCATCTTAAAAGGTCCATCTCATTGAAACTTATAAAATTCTAACAGGACTAGACAGACTAGATGCAGGAAGGATGTTCCCGATGGCGGGGGATTCCAGAACCAGGGCTCACAGTCTGAGGATAAGGGGTAAGCCATTTAGGACCGAGATGAGGAGAAATTTCTTCACCCAGAGAGTGGTGAACCTGTGGAATTATCTACCACAGAAGGCAGTGGAGGCCAATTCATTAAATATATTCAAGAAGGAGTTAGATATATTTCTTAAGGCTAAAGGGATCAAGGGATATGGGGAGAAGGCAGGGACAGGGTACTGAGTTTGGATGATCAGCCATGATCTCATTGAATGGCAGAGCAGGCTCGAGGGGCTGAATGGCCAACTCCTGCTCCAATCTTCTATGTTCTATATCACCAGCAGTGAAAGTGGAACACTTTAAGGTATTGAACCAAGACTAGCCCCAACATTAGAGGTTGCATCATGGCCCAACCAGTCCATGTTGGTGCTTCTCCTCCACGCGAACAAATAGTTCCAATCACGTTTATCCACCTTGTTTCCACATCTCTTCAACCCCTCTCCAATCTAATCTTGGCTGTTGATCAACTTTCTGCCTCAACCACTAACCCTGGACATGAACACCACAGCCTCACACCTCTCTCTCTCTCTAAAGAAGTTTCACCTGCCCTCTGTTCTAAATCTCTTAGATTTTTGCCCCTTGTTCTTGACCCCCTCAACCACCGCAAACAATCTGTTTCTATCTACCCCCATCCCATCCTTTCATCATTTTAAACACGTCTATCACATCCCCCCGCAATCTGTTCTGACGAAAAAAGACCCAAATGTTTGAAGTCTTTCTACGTATTTGTATTTCCTCATATCAGGCAGCATCCGAGTGACTCTGCATTCTATCCTCTCAAGCCCCAGTATCCTTTCCACAGTGCGGAGTTTAAAAGTTTATACACTACTCTGCTCTAACTCCGGTCTTATTATAGCTTTATATAAACTCTTCTTTGGCTTATTGGCTCAAACCTGTTTTTTTTTCCCCCCGTGGCTTGTTCACTGTATTGGTACAACACCTGAAGCTTGTATTCATTTACTGTAAAATTAGTGCTGTAACTCAAACCTGTCTAATGATCAGGAAGGGACTATCCTCTTTGGGTGTCTTTGAAGTCTGTTTGGCTCCAAGGAGACGCTCCTGTCAGTATGAGATTGGAGACGAATCCATCTTCTGTGGCAAACTGGGCAATCCAATAGCTGAACTTGGCAAGTCCCCCATACTCCAGGGTACTGTTGCTGATTAACCAACCAGCCTGGCTCACTAACGGTCGTCACTGGGTCAGAAGATCGTGGGTTCAAGTCCCACTCCAGAGACTTCAGCTCAAAATCTAGGTTGACACTCCAGTGTAGTACTGAGGGAGCGTGCGCTGTCAGAGGTGCTGTCTTTCAGATGAGACGTTAAACCAAACCCCCGTCTGCCCCCTCGGGTACGATGTAAAAGATCCCATAGCAATGTTCGGCGAGAACTCCCCTGCTCTGCTTCAATGTCCCGGCCAATATTTATCTCTCAACCAACATCACTGAAACAGATTATCTGGTCATTATCACGCTGCTATTTGTGGGAGCTTGCTGTGCACAAGTTGCCTGCCCCGTTTCCTACATTAAAACAGTGACCAGATTTCAGAAGTACTTAATTGGCTGTGAAGCACTTTGCGATGTCCTGAAGTTATGAAGAGTGCTGTATAAATGCAGATTTCTCTCTTTCTTTCTACCTGGAAGGGTAGACTCATTGCCAAGGGCTGGGACTTTTTTTCCACGTGGCAACCCAGCATCTGAAGCACGATCATCCTGCTGACGGGGAAATCCTTTGCCCTACTGTGCCTCAGTCCATCCATTTTTCTTAAAAGAACACGTCAACATGGCCCTGAAATGATCCACATTCAGTAACACGTCAATGCATTAGGAAAGAAAGACTTGCATTTATATAGCGCCTTTCATGACCACCGGACGTCTCAATGAAGTACTTTTGGAGTGTAGTCATTGTTGTAATGTAGGGAAACACGGCAACCAATTTGCGCACAGCACGGTCTCACAAACAGCAATGTGATAATGACCAGATAATCTGTTTTTTGTCATGTTGGTTGAGGGATAAACATTGGCCAGGACATCGGGGATAACCCCCCCTGCTCCTCTTCGAAATAGTACCATGGGATCTTTTACGTCCATTTGAAAGGGCAGACGGGGCCTCGGTTTAACGTCTCATTTGAGAGACGGCACCTCCGACAGTGCTGCACTCCCTCAGCACTGCACTGGAGTGTCAGCCTAGCTTTATGTGCTCAAGTCCCTGGAGTGGGACTTGAACCCACAACCTTCTGACTCCGAGGCGAGTGTGCTACCCACTGAGACTTTTGGTAAGCTGACACTTCTCAGAAAAGTGACCAGGATGATTCTAGATTCAAATGACTAAACTCATTCTCGCTGGAGTGCAAAAGACTGTGGGGGAAGTCTTTAAAGTATCAAAAAAGAAAGCAAGACTTGCATTTATATATAGTGCCTTTCATGACTTCAGGACTTCTCAAAGTGCCTTACAGCCAATGAATTGACGTGTAGTCACTGTTATAATGTAGAAAATGTATAGATAAGGCTGAAGCAACCAAGCTGCTTAACTTGAATAATGGGGCATAGGACTGAAGGATACAAGTGCAAAATTCCAATGCCTCTTTCTAATCTTTAACTTTGTCAAAGACTTTTTACCCCTCGCCACAAACTCCTTCCCACAGGGTAATTTTCACGTGGAACAAACTCCCAGAGAAGGGAATTGATTCAGGGTCAATTGATGCCTATAAGAAGGAGCTGGATCAATATCTGTTGAGAAGGGAGCATTGAAGGTTAGAGGAGCTACTTTTATAGCGGTGGTACTGGCTGGTTGCATTGCCAATTCTCTGAAGTGTGGCTCACACACAGCTGGTACCAAGCACCAATGTAAACCTACTCGGATTCACTAGATCTGGCATTCGATAAGACCAGGTTTGTGTTTTCCATCCGATCTCCCTGGACTTTGGTCTTGGCGAATCTGACAGATTTACATTAGGTTTACCAGCGGCAAAAACTCCCATTGACACCAATCATAAAGCATGTAATGATGGCAATGGCACTGCTCGTCTGCCCGGCCACCTGCCGCAAACTGGAGCTCATCTAAAACCCTGCTGCCCTTTATCCTAACTCGCACCAAGCCCTGTTCACCCATCACCACCCCCCCTCCCCCCCCCTCCCCCCCCCCCCCCCCCCCCGTGCTCGCAGACCTACATTGGCTGCAATGCCTCAATTTTAAAATTCTCATCTTGATTTGAAATCCTTACATGGTTTCGCCCCATCCAATCTCTGTGTAACCTCCTCCAGCCCTACAACCTTCTGAGATCTCTGCGCTGCTCCAATTCTTGCCTTTTCTGCATCCCCGATTTTCTTTGCTCCACCATTGGCGGCCATGCCTTCAGATGCCTAGATTCTAAGCTCTGGAATTCCCTCCCTAAACCCACCCTCTTTTTTTTCTTTTCCCTCCCTTTCCCTCTCTTCTCGGTAGCACCCTCGCCTCTTCTCTCTTCTTTCTCTCCCTCTTCTCTCTCTTGGTAGCACCCTCACCTCAGAGTCAGAAGGTTACGGGTTGAAATCCCACTGCAAAGACTTGAGCACAGAAATCTATGCTGACACTCCCAGTGCAGTACTGAGGGAGCGCTGCCCTGTCTGAGGTGCCGTCTTTCAGAAGAGCCGTTAAACCGAGGCCCTGTCTACTCTCTCTCAGGTGGATGTAAAAGATCCCATGACACTATTTCGAAGAAGAGCAGGGGAGTTCTCCCTGGAGTCCTGGCCAATATTTATCCCTCAATCAACATCACTAAAAACAGGTTATCAGCCCATTGATGTTTATGGGAGTTTGCTGTGCGTTTCCCACATTACAACAGTGACTACACTTCAAAAAGTACTCATTAGCTGTAAAGCGCTTTGGGATGTCCGGTGGTCGTGAAAGGTGCTATATAAATGCAAGTGTCTCTCTCTCTCTCTTTTTCTCTTTCTCTCTCCTTTGAGATGTTCCTTAAAACCTACCTTTGGCCTTTTCGTCACCTGTCCTAATATGTGGCTCATTGTTAAATTTTGTTTGATAATCGCTCCAGTGAAGCGCCTTGGAATGTTTTACTATGTTAAAGACGCTATATAAATGCAAGTTGTTGCTTGATTTTTTTTACATGAGAGCTAAGGGAAGGATCTTTAGTGTGCTCTTACACTTGTGATTAGGGTTATATCCCATTTCAAGAGAGCAACATCTGTGCATCATTTTCCTCCCTTTTTTATTCAGATTTGAGTAGCCAGTCCCTGCAAGCACATTGGCTCCAATTCAAGTCAACTGGGTCATTTATGAATTATCATGATTACTGTTAAAAACCCAACGTTCTTCAGGGAGGGCAAGCTACCACCTGTGGCCGACATGTGATTAATCTGTACTACATGATCTCAGCCTTGGCTCAATGGCAGCGCTTTTGCCTTTTGAGTTGGTAGGTTGTGTGTTCAAGTACTCCAGTGCAGTACTGAGGGAGTGTTGCACTGTCTGAGGTGGATGTAAAAGATGAGAAGTTAAACCAAGGCCTCATCTGCCCCCTCAGGTGGACGTAAAAGATCCCAATGACACTATTTTGAAGAAGAGCAGGGGAACTATCCCCAGTGCCCTGGCCAATATTTATCCCTCAATCAACATCACTAAAACAGATTATCTGGTCTTTATCACCCTGCTGTTCGTGGGAGCTTGCTGTGCATAAATTGGCTGCCGCATTTCCTACATTACAACAGTGACTGCACTTCCAAAGTACTTCATTGGTTGCACAGCAATTTGGGACGTCCTCAGGTTATGAAAGGCACTTTCTTCTTAAAGATTGACTCTTGTTGCTCTGAAGTGTGTTTGTTTAGGGATGGGCAATAAATGCGGCCTTGCCAGCACCACTCAACGCCCGCCTTGAAGTAGAGATCAGCAGGTGATAATGGAATATTTGGATGTGGCCTCTGAATGGAGCAAGCGTGACGGGCTGAATGACCCTTTTCTCATTCTGGCCTGTAGCATTCAGCTGTTCCCAGTTCAGTTAGGTAAAATCAGCCTAAATGGGCATTGGGCTTGGCTTCCACTGTGACCATTACTGCTGGCGGTCCTATGTTATTAACTCTGTTTTTGTGCATAGGCTATCATTGTGTGCCATCTTCATTAAAGTCATTTTGTACAAATGAAATGCGCATGAACTTCTAGAAGTTGTACACCTCGTGCAAGATTCAGTGGGAATTAAGGTGTCTGGTCTGATTTGCACCCAGTTTTCTAAGCCATGGTATTTTGATTTTTGTTTCCTTTTCCCGAAGCCTTGGTCTCCCAGCTCTCCATTTCAGGCCGATCACAAAGGCAAACAATGCGACGACCTCGGAATAAGAGGTTCGACAGTATCATTTTTTGTATTGATTTTTATATCTCCATACCCTGTCATTGATCACATCAAAAATTCAACACTTACAGAAACACTGTACAGCTAATTGGTAGTGGAACATTCAAATTACATTTTTTTTAAATCTCCCTCGGGCTAGCGGTCCTAAATCTACCAGGAAACATCTATGTTAAGGCAGGCCTAAGGTACAAGGCCCGGGCCTAGGTTTGCCAACCCTCCGGGATTGCCCTGGAGTCTCCAGGAAATAAAGATTCATCTCCAGGATGGCGCGGTGAGTGACCCAGGAGAAAAATGACATGGGCGTTCTTCAAAGAAAATGTCAAAAAAACAATTTTTTTAACATTTCCATTTTATTAGTTATAAAAACATTGGAGATGATGAAAAACGGTTGGAGGCAGGAGGTCATGTGATGAAATCTCCAGGAATACGGCCAACCAGAGTTGGCAACCCTACCCCAGCGAGCCAATTCAAGGGGAGCCCTGAGCTGGGGATTTTTTTTCGCATCTAAGAGTAAATTTATTTGAGGCAATGATCCTGGCATGGAGCTTCAATCAATGAGCATGCTGATGAAAGTCAGGGTTTATAGGTCAGTGCACCCACCTCGTGGGGATCCCAATTTCCAGGTGATGGATTTTATTCACTGGAACATTTGGAGCGCTGTGGAATCGGGAACGCTAACTGCTGCGACCAGTTCGAGCTTTCGCATTCCTGTCGAGCTAGACTCCGCATTAGGAGCATAGCTTCACTGAACTTATCCTCTTAAGTTTTTGCTAAAATTATAGTAAACAGGAATTTTGCCCTTGGGGAAGGGAGTAACAAACACAGAAAGGGCGAGAGTAATGGGGGAAGGGCAAGAGTAACAGAGCAAAAAGGAGAGAAAGTAAGAGACACCGAGAGAAAGGGGGAGAGTAACAAGAGACATGGAGAGAGTAACAGAGAGATAGTTGTACTGATGCCATTTAAAAACCAGCACTGAGATAGTAACCAGACCGCAGTGGAATCAATGAATGAGGGAAGAAGACTGCCTAAATATAACTGGCAGCCATTTGTCTTCTGTGTTATTGTGCCCCGGAACAAAAATAAATAAATAGAACAGGGAAATGCACAAGACGGATCTCGCATCTCTATGTAGCAGGTGACATCCTTCCACCTCCCTTTCCTCCTTTTTTAAGACTGTCTATAAAACCCACCTCTCTGACCAAGCTTTTGGCACCCCTCCTGATATCTCCTTCAATGGCTCAGTGTCCATTTTTGGATTATGTCTCTGTGAAATACTTTGGGGCATTGTTCAACATTAAGGGTGTTGTATAAATGCAAGTATTTGTTTTGAGCTGTTGCTTCATTGCTGGATAAATCCTAAATCAGGACAGCAAGATATGTAAACAGATTACTTGGGAGCCTTTACGACTTCATACGTCATCTCTGAAGCTTCATGATGGGCACCTTTTTAAAATTAGGTGCATCTTAAAATGCATCTTTTTTAAATTAGAGCTAGGCCGTTCAGGGGTGACGTCAGGATGCACTTCACACAAAGGGTAGTGGAAATCTGGAACTCTCTTTTCCCACCCCCCCCCCCCCCCCAAAAAAAGCTGTTGAGGTTAGGTCAATCGATGAGTGATAGATTGTTGTTAGGTTAAGGGTATTAAGGGATATAGGGCTAGAAATTAGTCTCCTCTATGCCATGAAATGGTGCTAAAACGCCAGCTGCTACTCTTTCGCCAGCTGGTGGCGGGTCCCGCAGCAGCCGTGGTATTCTTCCCTTCCTTTGTGCTGCCGGTAACTGGCAGTGCCCTGGAGAAAAAAATGGTGACGTGGTAACATCAATCGGCGTGCAATGCTGACTTAACATCACCAGTCCAAACTTCGACCCTAGCCCTGAATTCAGTGCTGGGTCCTAAGCACACCAGGAAACAAGCTGACGATGGCAATGTCAGCACCTTTTAAAAGGGACACACATACCATTCAGGTAAGTTTGGATTTAAGCTTTTGGACTCTTGCTGCAATAGATGTTAAAAGTTTTTTTTTAAGTGTGTAGGGAGTGCTGCTGGATGCTTGCAAGGCCTCGGATGGTAAAGGAAGGCTTCTGAGAAGAAAGAAAATGCTGCAAATACTCAACCGGTCAGGCAACATCCATGGAGAGAGAAACCGAGTTAATGTCTCAGATCGAGTTGCTGCCTGAGCTGCTGATTATTTCCAGCATTTTATGCTGGCATTCCAGATGTACTGCATCTGCTCACGGAGGGAAGAGGAGGAAGCAGATGGAAGGCTGCATCCCAGACAGCCCCTTTGTGGCCGGGATATCTGGGATGGAATCATCCGCCTGCGGTCCCAGTGACCACAACCCCAATTCCCCCTTTCCACATTTGTCCCGCACCTTACATTCCCTCTGTTACTGACTATCATGCATCCTCTTGGCCACAATGCTGAACTAAAGGCACAAAACTTTCCAATTCAACTTTATACATCTATTCATCCAATATGACATCAAGAAATCAACCCATCACCCTTGTGCATTCTCTTAGTGAGTGTCTTGTCTGTGCATTTGCCTATCCTAGTGATGTCACGCAGTGCTACCCCAGTGGCTGCAGCATGGCTGGTGGAAGGCTGCTGAATTTCAGTGGGGGGGACACTGCAGATGGCCTTGCAGGACGACCTTGAAGAGCTGGTGGCTGGGAGTGTGAAATCAATCATAATCTTAATCCTCTCCTTCCTCTCCCTCTCCCTGGGCAGGCTGCATTTCTTGGGTGTGTAAAATGAGAAAGGCACAAGGGTGGCGTTGTGGTGATGGGAGGGCGGGAAGTCGAGAGGTGCATGCCAGAAGGAGGCTAATGTATGAGGATACCCGCATCTTGTATCCTTTCAGTCCTGCCGCTGGCCAAGGGCTCAACCATGACCCTGCCAAGAATGGCCTCCACCATCTCCGCCATGAGGTTGAGGTGAGACTAGTAATGGGAGATGTGCCTTGTGATTGATGCAGATTGTTGGTAGGTGAGGGGGTTGGGGGGTGCGGGCAGAGGGGAGTAGTGCATCGAGCAGCGTGTGAGGCTAATGATGCAGTTAGTAGGACATCTTCCAAAATTCTATAGATTCTAGAATGGTTACTGCAGATTGGAGGATAGCAAGATTGGGCAGAGTCAACATGGATTTGTGAAAGGGAATTCCTGTTTGACAAACCTGTTGGAGTTCTTTGAGGATGTAACTAGTGGAGTAGACAAAGGGGAACTGGTAGATATGGTGTATCTGGATTTTCAGAAGGCCTTTGATAAGGTCCCATACAAGAGGTTGGTGAACCAAATTAGGGCACATGGAATTGGGGGTAATATACTAGCATGGATTGAGAATTGGTTAAAAGACAGAAAACAAAGAGTAGGGATAAATGGGTCTTTTTCAGGATGGCAGGCTGTGACTAGTGGGGTACCACAAGGATCAGTGCTTGGGCCCCAGCTATTCACAATCTATATCAATGATTTGGATGAGGGGACTAAATGTAACATTTCCAAATTTGCTGATGATACAAAGCTAGGTGGCAGTGTCAGTTGTGAAGAGGCTTCAAGGGGATCTCTACAGGCTCTGAGTGGGTGAGAACATGGCAGATGGAATATAATGTGGACAAATGTGAAGTTATCCACTTTGGTAGAAAAAACAGAAAGGCAGAGTATTTCCTAAATGGTGAAAGATTGGGGAATGCAGATGCTCAAAGGGACCTGGGTGTCCTTGTACATGAGTCACTGAAAGTGAATGTGCAGGTGCAGCAAGCCATTAGGAAGGCAAATGGTATGCTGGCCTTCATTACAAGAGGATTTGAGGACAGGAGTAAAGAAGTCTTACTCCAATTATATAGGGCCTTGGTGAGACCACACCTGGAGTACTGTGCACAATTTTGGTCTCCTTACCTAAGGAAGGATATACTTGCCATAGAGGGAGTGCAACGAAGGTTCACAAGATTGATTCCTGGGATGGCAGGACTATCGTATGAGAAGAGATTGAATAAACTAGGCCTGTATTCTATTGAATTCAGAAGAATGAGAGGGGATCTCATTGAAGCATACAAAATTATTACAGGGCTTGATAGGGTGGATACTGGGAGAATGTTTTCCTTGGCTGGGGCGTCTAGAATCAGCCTCAGGACAAAGGGTAGACCATTCAGGACTGAGATGAGAAGAAATTTCTTCACACAGCGGGTGGTGAATCTTTGGAATTCTCTACCCCAGAGGGCTGTGGAGGCTCAGTCATTGGGTATATTCAAAACAGAAGTCGATAGATTTCTGACTAGTAAGGGCATCAAGGGATATGGCGATAGGGCCGGTGAATGGAGTTGAGGCAGAAGATCAGCCATGATCTCATTGAATGGCGGAGCAGGCTCGAAGGGCCGAATGGTCTACTCCTGCTCCTATTTCTTATGTTCTTAGATTTTGAAGATGCAGTCAGTAGGAGATGGCTTTTGAAGATGCAGTCACTGACCTTGACCACTGGTCTGAGGTCAGAAGCTTCTTTAGGCACTGGAGACGACATTGCTGACAATGATCGCCTCGGTGATCTGTTGCCACATCACTCTTTCCGGAGGGCCTCCTGGCCCCTGTGGCTAGAGGACCTCTCTTGCAGTGTTGACCCCCTGCACAAAGCTGGAGCGCTGCGTGCGAGACCCTGGGTGCCCCTTCCCTGGCTTGCTGAGCCATTTGTGTTGGTGCTGAAGCACTTTTCCCATTTTTTTTTTTTAAGGTGTGGAAGGCAATTCAGCTTTAAGAGCTGAAGACTGCCATTTGGAAATTATTTTTTATGTTTAGTTTGAACGGCAGTAAGGACTGAAAATGCATTTTTTCACTTGATTTTAATTTTTATGAGTTTTGAATGCATTGCCCCTTTAATGCATAGCCCCTTTAATTGCCCACAATGCCTTGCGAACGCCACAGCCTCGCTCCCAGAGGCTGTAAGAAGCAGCAACGCCAACTGTGGATGGGAACTTCGGGTCGGAGGCCTCCATTAACGCCACCAGGAGGAAGTTGCACGGTAAGTTAGCGCTGCGCTCCACATCGCCAACCTCCCGAGCCAATTTTTCAACGTTAGCGCTGTGACCATTTTCCGCAGCCGTTAACTTACGGTGCAATTCCGTTGATGCGCGCAACTTTTTCTCCCATAGAACTAAGGCGGGTAAATGGAGTTAAGATACAGATCAGCCATAATCTCATTGAACGGCTTACTCCTGTTCTCTGGCTGACTCGGACAAAAGCCACAGCCAGTGCTGCTTAACTCTAACTGGTGGCCTATTCTGACGGAATGATACAGCCACGTTTTTCCATGACTCCGGAGATTCGATTTCTGGATCCCGGCAATAATGACATATGGAGGACGGCCGAAAGAAAGAGGAAAAAAGTGCGAGGACTGCACGTTTGCATTTCAGAGCCTTGAGCTCGTAATCCAGAATGATTCCTCAGTGGACTACCGAGGGAGTACTGTGCTGTCAGATGAGACGTTAAACTGAGGGCCCCGTCTGCCCTCTCGGGTGGACGTAAAAGATCCCACGGCACTATTTTGAAGAACAACAGGGAAATTCTCCCCGGTGTCCTGGCTAATATTTATCCATCAACCAACATCACTTTTTTCTTTAAATGATTTGTACATCACCACTTTGCTGTCTCTGGGAGCTTGCTGTGCGCAAATTGACTGGCGCGTTTCCTACATTACAACAGTGACTACACTTCAAAAGTACTTAATTGGCTGTAAAGTGATTTGGGATGTCCTGGGGTTGTGAAAGGCGCTGTATAAATGCAAGCGCTTTGTTCAAGAACTCTGACGGGAACAACGTGACTGGGGCAAATCGGAGAAGGGCGAGCGTGCTCGGAGCTTTGAGAAAATCCAGACATCCAGCGCTGCTGAAAACCAAAAAAAAAACTGCTGCATCTAGTGAAACAAGATGATGAATAATTAAAAGCCTGTTATTAATGAACTTCCAACCGTTATGTAAATGAAACTGATTTCAGGGCTAATTTGTCAGCTTCAATTCCTTTCTGTTTTGCCTTTGTCTGAGACAAATGCTTGTCATAATGGACTTGATAATGAAATACTGCCAGAGTTGCTGTGTATAGGGCCCAGGCTCCCAGTTCAAGATACCCGATACTGTTGCTTTGGGAAACGTGTCTCTCAAGACATTCCACTGCGCTGCTATATTTAGCAAACATTCTTCGTTGCAGTCTTGTGATTCTGCCTGCTTTCTCAGCAAAGAACAGTGCCAGTAATTCACAATTAGGCTGACCACCACCCTGGTTTTAGCACTAAGGCAGTCCACTTTCATAAAATGATACAGCACAGCAGGAGGCTATTCAGCCCTACATGCCTGTGCCGGCTCTTTGTAAGAGCTGTCCAATTTGTCCCAGTTTGTGACGACCCAAAGGCTTCTTTGGCGGGGGGGGGGGAGGGGTGAGACGGGGTCTAAAGTAGTCCTTGATTCCTGAGCCAATGTGGCTGTACCTCTCCCCTTAAACACCTGTGTCCTCCTGTACCTTCACACGATACTCCTCCGGCTGGAAGTTGGTAGACAGCCAATCTGTCCGCCATGAGGAGAGCCGAGGTCCGTGAGAGATGGAGACAATATTTCCCCCCTAAAGGTCCGCGGCCGTGCATCAGTCGGGACGTCCCGCGCAGGCCGCTCACGAGCTGTTCCCATTGGAAGATACCGCGCATACTCGACTGCGCAGCAACTTTAAAGGGACTGCGCACAGGGCGGGGAAAAAATGAAGGAACATTGGATGGAGACATTCGATCCACCAAGCAATGCTTTGAAGGAGCGTGCTACAGTGGTGATGGAAGTTGGTGCGAGTAAAAAATGGCAAAATTACTCCCGTTAGGGACCAGAGGACAATGTATCCATTGGAGAAAGAAGTGATAAAGCAATGTGCTGTCTGAAAATACATAAATTAAAAAAGTTACAAGGAATTAATTTTATGGGCTTCTAAATGGAGACCTCCAGCTCCACTGTAGCAAGACTGAAGTCATTCTAGTCAGCTCCAGATAGAAACATTGCACATGAGCCCCCTCTTCAACTCTTTGCCTCTTATCAGCTACGTGGTCGCGCTGAATCCATTTGACCCTGTGCTGAGCTTCAAACTCAGTCCACCACTGAGTGGCTTATTTCCATCGCCATGTCATTGCCTGCACCCGCCACCGCTGAAACACCAATCCATGCCTCTGCACCCTCTTCCTGCCCTACAACCCAGCATGCGCTTATCTGACTCTGGTATACTGTGTGTCACTCCCTTCCGCTCTTTCAGCATTGCTGGTGGAGCCATTAGCCATCATGTCCCTGCAGCCTGGAATCCTCTGCCTAAACCCCTCCACCTCTCCCCACCTTCACAAGCCCAAAACTTGCCGCTTGGAGTCCCCCAACCCTTCTCCTAATTGCTGCTTGCCCCGGGGCATTTCTCTACTTAAAAATGAAATAGAAGTGGTGGTCGTTCATTAGTTGTTGGTTATGGGTGTTTTTCATGGTTGTCGGTTGTGGCTTTTGTGGTTGTTCTGGGTGGTTGTGGTTTGAGTTCCATTCTCATCAGCTAACAATGAAACGCAGCCATGTGCCTTTTTTATTCTTTTCATATCTCGAGTATTTTCACAGGAAACGATTTTGTGCACTTAATGATTTGTCAACAATGTTTTGAATCACAATCATATGCGATGAAAGGTGTATCCTAAAAATAAACTCTTCATGATTTCAAAATGTTTATCCTCTTTACTGATTGCAATTAATTAAATCCTTTCACATGAAGGTTTTTTTCGGTTTTACAAAAACCAATGCTGCAAATATCTGAAATTCTTACAAAAAGAAGCATAAAGGTATAAGTGTCAGCCATGGCTCAGTTGCTAGCACACTCGCCTGTGAGTCAGAAGGTTGTGGGTTCAAGTCCCACTCCAAGGACTTGCGCACATAAAGCTAGGCTGACACTCCAGTGCAGCACTGAGGGAGTGCTGCATTGTCGGAGGTGCCGTCTTTCAGATGAGATTTTAAACAGAGGCCCCGCCTGCTCTCTCAGGTGGACGTAAAAGATCCCATGGCAATATTTTGAAGAAGAGCAGGGCAGTTCTCCCCGGTGTCCTGGCCAATGTTTATCCCTCAACAAACATCGCTAAAACAGATTATCTGGTCATTATCACGTTGCTGTTTGTGGGAGCTTGCTGTGCACAAATTGGTGTTTCCTACATTACAACAGTGACTACACTTGAAAAGTACTTCATTGACTAACGCATTTTGGGACATCCTGTGGGCATGAAAGGTGCTGTAGAAAATGCAAGTTTTTTATTACACTGGTCAGTGCACAAATGTGCATACACCCAAATTCTCTTCGGAGGTCTTACGAGGTTGAGGGAGGTTTTACTTTGTTCAAACATCACTAATTATCACTAAAACTTTAAGTTTCACATTGATGTTAAACCATTTGGTTTTGAGTTGAGGAACTTTCAAACTTTAGGACAGGAGCAGCATTTTGTCTGAACTAAACTCGTGTGTTCGACGTAGGGTTGCCAACCCTCCAGGGTTTCCCTGGAGTCACCAGGAATTGAAAATTAACGGCCCAGAAATTCAGGTCGGAGGCTTCCCGCGGGTGCAAGCCCCCAACCTGCACTTACCTAGCGCGCCGGCTGTTGAGCTGTGAGCCCGTGTGGGATTCCGATCCTGGGCCTCCTCCAGCTGCCGGCGCGCAGTGCTTGCGTATCCCAGGGGCGCAGTTAGTTCGAAGCGTCCCCTGGGATCATGTGGGCCATGGAGAGCCAATGGTAGCAGGGAATGCTTCATTCATAAAATTGACAGGAAGAGCTGTCAAACCTATAAATACTATAAGCCCCAAAAATCACTAAAACTTCAAATAATTTTTTTTTAATTCACATTTTTAAAATAACTAAATTACATGAAATAACTATTAAACAATAATTTAAAATTTTGAAAAAATTAATTGCATTTTCTAACCAGGTTAAAAATAAACTTACCCTTTAAAGTATTTAAAAATAATAAGCCTGTAGAAAAAATGTTTTAATTTTAATTAATTCACCACTTACCTTGTTAAAAGCAGGCCTTGTGCCTGCTTTTTAAAAGAGTAACTGTTGGAGACTTACCCTCCCGGAGAAACCTGCAAAAAAAACGTAAGTTCGATGCGCACGCGCTGCTACTCTGGCGCATGCATTCCACCTGTGAACCCCTTCTTTCAAGGGAACGGAAGTTCCGGTTTCCCGCGCATGCGCAGTGCATGCAGGAAACTGGCACTTCCATTGGGCCTATGGGTGAGTACCCCGTGCGTACTCGCGAGTGGGGACCCAAATTTCTGGGCCATTGTCCTGGACCCTGCAGCATGCTATCCCAGGGCGAAACATCATGGGGGCATTATTAAAAAATTTAAAAAAGTTAGGAATTTCTTTGAATACTTTCATGTATTAGTTACAAATAATATTGGAGATGGGGGTGGAGAAAGGCTGTTTTACTGGGCGGGGTGTTTGGAGGCAGATGGTCATGTGAGGAATCCTCCAGGAATATGTCCAACCAAAGTTGGTGACCCTAATTCAGCGGCTCTATATTGCAGACCTCATTGGAAAACTCCCACACTGCACCTACCATATTTGCTGTAGGAAGCAGACAACACAGCTTCCCCGATGGCTGATTTGGTAAATGCAGTGCACCGCGGAGCTATTTGTGCAGCCCGGACCCAGGCCCAGGTCCCAGCCTGCACATCTTGGTGGTGTCCTGGACTATGAGCCTTGGCTGTTCACTAGCTTCTCATTTGACTGGCAGTGTATTAAATAACCAAAATCGTTCGGTAACTTGTGCAGATCGTCTCCTTCAGGCTGGAAACACCATCCGCATAATCCCTGCCATAAAAGCATTGACTCAGTGAACAGGAATGAGGACAATGACTGTGGATAGATAGTGAGAATCAGAGATCAAATCGGGGCCACGTTTGCTTTTCCCGGTAGTTCAGGTTGAGGTCACCATCCCATGGTACTATTTGCAGAAAAACAGGAACATCTCTCCTGGCCAACCTCAACCAACATCATCAGAACCAGATTAATTAGGTCATTCATCTCCATGCTATTGGTGGCATTTTGCTGATTGCAAAATAGCTGCCATTTTTACACAGGACCCCCGACACAATTGTGAGCTACCAATGAGCAGAGTGTGTGCCATTAGTGCCAGGGTTAGAGCAGCTTAACGGGACTGCGACTACTCAGAAAACTAGAGGAAGTTTTTTTTAACATTCTTCTGGGGCATCCGAACCAACGTTCCCTTTTAGTTTGTTTGGGTGTGCGACCCCTTTTCAGGGGCTGCGCGGTCCATTCAAAATAGCACGCATGCACGGTTTTTCAAATTTAAAAGCCGGTGAGCCGGCTGCGCAGTAGCTGCAAAGCGCTAGCTTAAAGGGCACATTGATCCTGACCCGCAAGAATCTTTCCACCCGCTGCCAACCCCTGCCCCCTCACCTCTTTAACTCATTATGTTCGGCTCGGTTCTGAATAGGAACTGCCACTCCCTGTCCCCCATCACATAGGATATACGGCACAGAAACAGGCCATTCGACCCAACTGAGTCCATGCCGGCGTTTATGCTCCACATGAGCCTCCTCCCGTCTTTCCTCATCTAACTCTATCAGCATAACCCTCTATTCCCTTCTCCCTCATATGATTATCGAGCCTCTCCTTAAATGCATCGATACTATTCGCTTCAACCATTCCCTGTGGTAGCGAGTTCCACATTCTCACCACTCTCTGGGCAAAGAAGTTTCTTCTGAATTCCCTATTTGATTTCTTGGTGACTATCTTATATTGATGGCTTCTAGTTATGCTCTTCCCCACAAGTGGAAACATTCTCTCTGTATCCACTCTATCAAAACCTTTTATTATTTTAAGACCTCTATTAGGTCACCCCTCAGCCTTTTTTTCAAGAGAAAAGAGACCCAGCCTGTTCATCCTTTCCTGATATGTATACCCTTGTGTTTCTGATATCATCCTTGTAAATCTTCTCTGCACCCTCTCCAGTGCATCTATATCCTTTTTTATAATATGGCAACCAGAACTGTACGCAGTACTCCAAGTGTGGTCTAACCAAGGTTCCATACAGGTTTAGCATAACTTCCCTACTTTTCAATTCTATCCCTCTAGAAATAAACCCTAGTGCTTGGTTTGCTTTTTTTATGGCCTTGTTAAACTGTGTCGTAACTTTTAGTGATTTGTGTATTTGTACTCCGAGATCCCTTTGTTCCTCTACCCCACTTAGACTCGCACATTTATTTGTGTTGAACTTCATTTGCCAATTATATGCCCGTTCTGCAAGTTTATTAATATCCTCATGTAATTTGTTGCCATCCTGCTCGGTATTGATTATCTTCCCCCACCCACCCCCCCCCCCCCCAATTTGGTGTCATCCGCAAATTTAGTAATTGTGTTTTTGATTCCAAAGTCTAAATCATTAATGTAAATTGTGAACAGCAGTGGTCCCAGCACTAATCCTTGTGGAACACCACTACCCACCTTCTGCCACTGTGAACCCTTTACTCCTACTCTCTGCTTTCTGTCCTGAAGCCAGCCAGCAATCCATTCTGCTACTTGTCCCCTGACTCTGCATTCTCTGACCCTGTTCATCAGTCTATTATGGGGTAGCTTATCGAAGGCCTTTTGAAAATCCAGATAAATTACATCTACTGCATTATCATTGTCTACTCTCTGTTACCTCTTCAAAAATTTCAATGAGGTTGGTCAAGCAAGACTCTCTCTTTTGCAATCCATGCTGACTTCATTATTATATTTTTGGTTTCTAGATGTTCTTCTATTTTCTCCTTTAGTAGAGATTCCATTATTTTTCCTTCCACCGATGTTAAGCTGACTGGTCTATAATTCCCTGGACTTGTTCTATCCCCATTCTTAAATATCGGTATTACGTTAGCTATCCGCCAGTCCTCTGGCACTCCACCTTTTTCTAACAAATTATTAAATATGCGTAGTAATGCCTCTGCTATCTCTCCCCTAGATTCTTTTAAAATATGTGGATGCAATCCATCCGGACAAGGGGTTTTATCCTCTTTGAGTTTGATTAGTTTATTTAATATATCCCCTTTTTTTTATTTTAAATGCACTTATCTCATTACTAATCTCCGCATCCAATGTCATGTCCACTGTTCTATCTCCGATACTGAAGCAAAATAATTAGTTAATATTTCTGCCATCTCTATCGTTACCTGTGGTACTATCCTGACTATCCCTAAATGACCCTATTCCCATCCCAACCTTTTTTTATTGATGTGCCTGTAAAATATTTTACTATTTTGTTTTATGATCCTTCATAATTTAATTTCATAGTTCTTCTTTGCCTCCCTAATTTTTTTTTTTTTACTTCTCTCCTAATCTTTTTGTATCCTCCCTTATCATGCACTCCCCTGCTGTCTATGTACTTTCCTTACCCTCAATTGTACCCTTATGGCTTTTTTCATCCATATTATTTAGTTTGTTCTTTCCTTTTAGTGGAATATATTTTTCCTTGACTCTGAACACCATTTTAAATGTTTCCCATTGTCATTCTACATCGTTGTTTGCCAATATTGTTGCTCACTTTTTTTCCAAGTTCTATTCTCAGCCCCTCAATCAGCTTTTCTCCAATCTATTAGCCCATTTTTCATCATACTTATGTCCTTCTCAATTATCATCTTAAAGCGTATTATATTATGGTCACTATTGCCTATATGCTCCCCTACTTTACTTCTTTTATCTGCTCTGGTTCATTTCCATTACTAGATCCAATAGTGAATCCTCCCTTGTTGGGCTTTTTGCATATTGGGGAAGAAAGGAGTCCTGTAGACATTGTAGGAACTCTATTCCCTTTTCCCCTTTATCTACCTCTTCTGTCCAATTAATATTGGGGTAGTTGAAATCCCCCATGATTATTATTCCATGTTTTTACTCATTTCTCTAATTTGTCTGTATATTTCTTCTTCCATTTCCCTTCCACTATTAGGTGGTTTGCAGACTACACCTATTAGTGGGATTGATCCTTTATTATCTTTTATCTCTATCCATATGGATGCTATTTTTGTCTTGCTGATATGTCACTTTTTTTTCTACTGCCATTGTTATCCCTAATAAGTACAGCTACTCCCGCTCCCCTTTTTCCCTCCCTAACTTTTCTAAATGTTATACCCTGCAATGTTTAATTACCAGTCCTGATTTTTCTGTAGCCATGTCTCGGTAATCCTCCTATGTTTGATGCCTCATAACGCATGATTGCCTCCAGCTCCCCTGTTTTATTACGGACACTGTGTGCATTGCTGTACAGACAGTTTAACTCATTTTTAATGGGATTTCCTCTCACTTTATGTTTAACCATCTTTTTAGACTCCTGTTCACTCACTATTTATTCCCTTGCCATCAATTTCTGTCCTTACTTTATTCTTTCCTATGCTCTCTTTTCCTGTTTTATTTATATTTAGGCTGGTTACGTTTCTTGTAGATACCTTCCCCCATCTTACTAGTTTAAAGACTTTGCCACCTCCCTATTTACCCTTTTCACTAGGACTCGGGTCCCATCCCGGTTCAGGTACCTTGCCTGTGAGCGCCGATTCAGCGCTTGCACCTCGCCTGATCATTAAAACAGCGAGGGCATCGGGTTGGGGGGGGGGTGGGGGGAGACGTGATAATGACCAGATAATTCTGGATCGATGCTGGGTCCTTTGCTGTTGTAGTGTACATTAATGATTTAGATATGAATGTAGGAGGTGTGATCAGTAAGTTCGCAGATGACATAAAAATTGGTGGAGTGGTAAATAGCGAGGAGGGAAGCCTCAGGATGATATAGACGGGTTGGTCAGATGGGCAGAACAGTGGCAAATGGAATTTAACCCTGAAAAGTGAGGTGATGCATTTTGGGAGGACTTACAAGGCAAGGGAATACACAATGAATGCTAGGACCCTAGGAAGGTCAGAGGATCAGAGGGACCTTGGTGTGCATGTACATAGATCCCTGAAGGCAGCAGGACAGGTAGATAAGGTGGTTAAAAAGGCATATGGGATACTTGCCTTCATTAGCCGAGGCATAGAATATAAAAGCAGGGAGGCTATGATGGAGCTGTACAAAACGCTAGTTAGGCCACAGCTGGAATACTGTATGCAGTTCTGGTCGCCACACTTTCGGAAGGATGTGATTGCTTTGGAGAGGGTGCAGAGGAGATTCACCAGGATGTTACCTGGGCTGGAGCGCTTCAGCTATGAAGAGAGACTGGACAGGCTGGGGTTGTTTTCCTTAGAGCAGAGAAGGCTGAGGGGGGACCTGATTGAGGTGTACAAAATTATGAGGGGCATAGATAGGGTAGATAGAAAGGAACTTTTCCCCTTCTTAGGCAGTCCCTCGGAACCGAGGATGACTTGCTTCCACATTAAAAATGAGTTCTCAGGTGACTGATTAGTCCAATGCGGGACCTACAGTCTCTCTCACAGGGGGGGCAGACGGTGGTTGAAGGGGCGGGTGGGTGGGGTGCTTGGGTTGACGTGCGCTCCTTGCGCTTGGCTTCCGCTTGCTCCCGGCGAAGAGACTCGAGGTGTTCGGCGCCTTCCCGGATGCTTCTCCTCCACTTTGTGCGGTCTTGGGCCAGGGATTCCCAGGTGTCGGTGGGGATGTTACACTTTTTCAAGGAGGCTTTGAGGGTGTCCTTGAAGCGTTTCCTCTGCCCACCTGGGGCTCTCTTGCCGTGCCGGAGCTTGTTTTGGGAGTCTCGTATCGGGCATGCGGACAATGTGACCCGTCCATCTGAGCTGATTAAGCGTGGTCAGAGCTTCGATGCTGGGGATGTTGGCCTGAGCAAGAACACTGACGTTGGTGAGCCTATCCTGCCAATGAATTTGCAGGATCTTACGGAGGCAGCGTTGGTCGTACCTCTCCAGTGCTTTGAGGTGCCTGCTGTACATGGTCCATGTCTCTGCGGCATACAGCAGGGCAGGTATTTCTGCTGCCCTGTAGACCATGAGCTTAGTGCCGGGTTTGAGATCCTGGTCTTCAAACACTCTCTTCCTCAGGCGACCGAAGGCTGCACTGGCACACTGAAGACGGTGTTGGACTTTGTTGTCTACATCTGCCCTTGTTGACAGTAGGCTCCCGAAGTATGAAAAGTGGTCCACGTTGTCCAAGGCCTTGTCGTGGATTTTGATTATTGGGGGGCAGCACTGTGTGGTGGGGGCAGGTTGGTAGAAGACCTTTGTTTTACGAATGTTTAGTGTAAGGCCTATGCTCTCGTATGCTTCGGTGAAGGTGTTTACGATGGTTTGGAGTTCGACCTCCGAGTGAGCGCAGATGCAAGCATCATCTGCATACTGTAATTCGACGACAGAGGATGGGACGACCTTGGATCTGGACTGGAGGCGACGGAGGTTGAACAGTTTCCCGTTTGTTCTGTAAATTAGCTCCACTCCAGTGGGGAGCTTACTGAATGTGAGATGGAGCATTGCAGCAAGGAAGATTGAGAAGAGCGTTGGTGCGATGACACAGCCTTGCTTGACCCCGATTTGCATGTCATTGTGAAGCAGGCGGAGGATAGTGACAAACTTTTGAGGGCAGCCGAATTTGAGGAGGACACTCCATAATCCCTCATGGTTGACAGTGTTGAAGGCCTTTGTGAGATCAAAGAAGGCCATGTACAGTGGTTGGTGCTGTTCCCTGCATTTCTCTTGTAGTTGACGTGCGGTGAAGACCATGTCCATTGTGCCCCTTAGTGGGCGGAATCCGCATTGCAACTCTGGGAGGAGCTCTTCGGCCACTGGGAGAAGGCGATTGAGGAGGATTCTTGTGATGACTTTCCCTGTGGCAGATAGCAGGGAAACTCCTCTGTAATTAGCAGAGAAGGCTGATGGGGGACTTGATTGAGGTGTACAAAATTATGAGGGGCATAGATATGGTAGACTGAAAGGAACTTTTCCCCTTAGTTGAGGGGTCAATAACCAGAGGGCATAGTTTCAAGGTAAGGGACAGGAGGTTTAGAGGAGATTTGAGAGAACTTTTTCACCCAGAGGGTGGTTGGAATTTGGAACTCACTGCCTGAAAGGGTGGTAGAGGCAGGAACCCTCACAATATTCAAGAAGTATTTAGATGAGCACTTGAAATGCCATAGCATACAAGGCTACGGACCAAGTGCTGGAAAATGGGATTAGAATAGACAGGGCTTGATGGCCGGTGCGGACATGATGGGCCGAAGAGCCTCTTTCTGTGCTGTACAACTCTATGACTCTAATCTTTTTAATGATTTGGATGAGGGGACTAAATGTAACATTTCCAAATTTGCTGATGATACAAAGCAAGGTGGCAGTGTCAGTTGTGAAGAGGCTTCAGGGGGATCTCGACAGGCTCTGAGTGGGCGAGAACATGGCAGATAGAATATAATGTGAATAAATGTGAAGTTATCCACATTGGTAGAAAAAACAGAAAGGCAGAGTATTTCCTAAATGGTGAAAGATTGGGGAATGCAGATGCTCAAAGGGATCTGGGTGTCCTTGTACATGAGTCACTGAAAGTGAATGTGCAGGTGCAGCAAGACATTAGGAAGGCAAATGGTATGCTGGCCTTCATTACAAGAGGATTTGAGGACAGGAGTAAAGAAGTCTTACTCCAATTATATAGGGCCTTGGTGAGACCACACCTGGAGTACTGTGCACAATTTTGGTCTCCTTACCTAAGGAAGGATATACTTGCCATAGAGGGAGTGCAACGAAAGTTCACAAGATTGATTCCTGGGATGGCGGGACTGTCGTATGAGAAGAGATTGAATAAACTAGGCCTGTATTCTATTGAATTCAGAAGAATGAGAGGGGATCTCATTGAAGCATACAAAATTATTACAGGGCTTGATAGGGTGGATGCTGGGAGAATGTTTTCCTTGGCTGGGGCATCTAGAATCAGCCTCAGGATAAAGGGTAGACCATTCAGGACTGAGATGAGAAGAAATTTCTTCACACAGCGGGTGGTGAATCTTTGGAATTCTCTACCCCAGAGGGCTGTGGAGGCTCAGTCATTGGGTATATTCAAAACAGAAGTCGATAGATTTCTGACTAGTAAGGGCATCAAGGGATATGGCGATAGGGCCGGTGAATGGAGTTGAGGCAGAAGATCAGCCATGATCTCATTGAATGGCGGAGCAGGCTCGAAGGGCCGAATGGCCTACTCCTGCTCCTATTTCTTATGTTCTTATGCTGCGCACCCAATCTCTGCCCAAAGTTCAAATTAAGCCCTAGATTTTTTTTTTACTCAACTGTTTTTCATTTTCACCTTTGCCCCCTCATGATTTTTTTTAAACCAGCTGTCACTGGGTATCTACAACCTATTACATTACAGGCTCAGGTTAATTCTAATCTTGTTAGAAGCAATTGAATGTCACGGAAATTAGTATAGAGAAAAGAAAGACTTGCATTTCTATAGTGCCTTTCATTGGCTTGAAGACACCCCAAAGTGCTTTATAGCCAATGAAGTGCTTTTGAAGTGTAGTCACTGTTATGATGTAGGAAGCGTGACAGCCAATTGGTGCACAGCAAGCTCCCACAAACAGCCAGGTGATAACGACCAGATAATCTTTTTAATGATGTTGGTTGAGGGATAAATAATGGGCAGGACACCAGAGAGAACTCCCCATCTCTTTTTCCAATAGTGCTATGGGATCCTTCAGGTCCACCTGAGTGAGTTGGCGGGGGTCCCAGTTTCCCATCTCTGACAGCCTCAGCACTGCGCTAGAGTGTCAGTCTAGACTTTTCTGCTCGAACCTCTGGTGTGGGAGTCGAGCCCATGACCTTCTGACTTGAGAGTGCTACCCGCTGACTCACAGCTGAATTTAAACATCTTTTATGCCAAGTCCTGTGTTGGAACGGCTGAAGTCCCAAGGGGTGGCTGTACAGATGGATCTCCTCGGTCACCAAGGGTGTGCCAGAAGCCAAACCGATTGAGACCGCCCTGCAACCGCAAGGCATCGGAAATAGGAAGCACTTGGCTTTCTGCAAGCAGGGTGCAAACGGACTCGTGCTATTGTGTCACGGCACTGCAAAGCTCAAAGGCTGGCGAGCCCTCAAGTCAGCTGCTCTGGTAAAATCAGTACTTTGACTCCAACCTGCTGAAAATCAGACACCCGCCGGAGTAGCATAAAATTGAACCATTGCCTCATTGTGATCTGTAACTGTAATACTCCCCATTCTCCTAAAAGGGCCCAATGCTATTTTTTTCCCTCCTCTTCCACGGATGCACGGCTTCCTCGCGCCTTCGCGAGTTTAAAATAGTTTGCCAACGGGGTTACTGCTGTTTGAAATCGCAAGTAGAAAAACGCTTTAAGTGACGGGCTTTGTTGAACATACAGAATCCTGCCCTCTCAGGTGGATGTAGAAGATCCCACGGCGCTATTTCGAAGAAAAGCAGTGGAATCCTTCCCGGTTGCCGGCTCGATATTTATCCCTCAAACAACATCATTTAAAAAAAAAACCCAGATTATCTGGTTATGTATCTGATTGTGGGATCTTGCTGTGCACCTATTGTCTGCCGCGTTTCCTACATTGCAACAGTTAATTCTCTCCAAAAGTACTTTGTTGGCATTGGGACGTCCTGAGGTCGCGAAAGACGCTATATAAATGCAAGTCTTTATTCTTCATAAGAAGCAAGGTACCCGACAAATATATTAGGCTCCAAATTAGGCTGCATGCAATTAGCATGAGGCCCTTCGCACTTGTCCACAACTGTAACACGGGCTTTAACAATGTCACTTCATATGCACAGATTTAAGTGTTTCTATATTAATATGGCACCGTGCAATCTCAAAGGTTTTCTTTACAATGCTGAATTGCTTCTTTTAAAAAAAATAACACTCTTATTTAAAAGGAAAATTCTCGCTAAACGATCAAAAAATGAAGCAACTCATGAATTCACAGAACATGACAGCTCGAACATTAGCTACTGGACCCTCCGAGTCTGCGCCCCCCCCCCCTTCTGTGTTTCTCTCCCTTGATCCCACCGTCCTGCTCGTTTCCCCCCCTGTCCATTTTAACATTCCTCTTTTTCCAAAGTTGACTCGCGGCAAACGTGCAGGCTCGTTCGGGTCTGGAAATTTAACCGAGTCCGAAACAGAAAATGGAACCGGCAGTCGCTTGCACCCTCGGTGTGGAATGTGGTGCTGTACAGTAATCTCTGAGGCCCGTGGTCATTCTAATCTGTATCTCATCACTCTCTGCTAATGATCAACTCTAATATTCATGATAACTGTGATAAATCATGAGGGGGGGGAAACTGCTAACACAGTACAAATGAAATTGTACCCAAAATGAGATTCCCTCAAAGATATCAAGAGTTACTGACTGCCTACGATTGCTTTAAATTGTTATCTTTTTAGCGGAAACCTGTAATGCAAAAATACTGATTTGCAATTGACGTTTTCTCCTCTTGCCTCACCCCTCCCCCTCACTTCCATCCACTGTTTACATTGTGGAGTCTAGTAATGGGCAGCGTCCTATCTGAGGAGCCTAGTAATGGGCAGCGCCCTATCTGAGGAACCTAGTAATGGGCAGCGCCCTATCTGAGGAACCTAGTAATGGGCAGCGCCCTATCTGAGGAGCCTAGTAATGGGCAGCGTCCTATCTGAGGAACCTAGTAATGGGCAGCGTCCTATCTGAGGAACCTAGTAATGGGCAATGTTCTATCTGAGGAACCTAGTAATGGGCAATGTTCTATCTGAGGAGCCTAGTAATGGGCAGCACCCTATCTGAGGAGCCTAGTAATGGGCAATGTTCTATCTGAGGAGCCTAGTAATGGGCAGCGTCCTATCTGAGGAACCTAGTAATGGGCAGCGCCCTATCTGAGGAACCTAGTAATGGGCAGCGCCCTATCTGAGGAACCTAGTAATGGGCAGCGCCCTATCTGAGGAGCCTAGTAATGGGCAGCGTCCTATCTGAGGAACCTAGTAATGGGCAGCGTCCTATCTGAGGAACCTAGTAATGGGCAATGTTCTATCTGAGGAACCTAGTAATGGGCAATGTTCTATCTGAGGAGCCTAGTAATGGGCAGCACCCTATCTGAGGAGCCTAGTAATGGGCAATGTTCTATCTGAGGAGCCTAGTAATGGGCAGCACCCTATCTGAGGAGCCTAGTAATGGGCAGCACCCTATCTGAGGAACCTAGTAATGGGCAATGTTCTATCTGAGGAACCTCGTAATGGGCAGCGTCCTATCTGAGGAGCCTAGTAATGGGCAATGTTCTATCTGAGGAGCCTAGTAATGGGCAGCACCCTATCTGAGGAGCCTAGTAATGGGCAGCACCCTATCTGAGGAGCCTAGTAATGGGCAGCACCCTATCTGAGGAGCCTAGTAATGGGCAGCACCCTATCTGAGGAGCCTAGTAATGGGCAGCACCCTATCTGAGGAGCCTAGTAATGGGCAGCACCCTATCTGAGGAGCCTAGTAATGGGCAGCGTCCTATCTGAGGAGCCTAGTAATGGGCAGCACCCTATCTGAGGAGCCTAGTAATGGGCAATGTTCTATCTGAGGAGCCTAGTAATGGGCAGCGCCCTATCTGAGGAGCCTAGTAATGGGCAGCACCCTATCTGAGGAGCCTAGTAATGGGCAGCGCCCTATCTGAGGAGCCTAGTAATGGGCAATGTTCTATCTGAGGAGCCTAGTAATGGGCAGCGTCCTATCTGACAGCTTTGTAATGGATCATGTTCTATCTGGCAACCTTGTAATGGGAAGTGATACAGAAAGAAGACTTGGATTTGCATAACACTTTATCACATATTAAAGCACTTCACACATATTGCTCTTGAGGTGCCGTCATTGTGTGAAGTCACTGCTGGTATTTAGGCAAAGGCGACGCACAAATTGTACACAGCAAGATCCCACAAACAAGATGACTGACTAGTTATTCTGGGTTTTCTATGGTGTCATTGGTTCACTTTGAAAAGTGTCCTGGGAACTTTAATATCCAGGCAGGTGGGGAGTCTCCGTTTAACAGCTCATTCGGGAGATGCTATCTCTGACAAAGCAGCGCTCCCTCAATACTGCAATGGAGTGTCAGCTTCGATTGGGTGTTGACATCCCAGCAGTGGGGCTTAACGCCACAGCTTTCTGGTTCTGAGGCAAAAATGCTACCGACTGACACCCAGGGAGCTTTACTCTGTATCTTTACAGTTCTATACCTGACCTAGGAGGATTTGGTGCCAACACTGAGTGCTTGAAATAGGAATAGTTCCATTTCCCAGCAGCGACATCTCTCTCAAATTTAAAACCAAAAAAAAGTGCAAGTGCGTCAGCACCTGACATCATAAAATCGCACAGCACAGAAGGAGGCCATTCGGCCCATTGTGCCTGTGCCAGCTCTTTGAAAGAGCTCTCCAATTAGTCCCACTCCCCATAGCCCTGCAAATGTTTCCTTTTCAAGTATTTATCCAATTCCCTTTTGAAAGTTACTATTGAATCTGCTTCCACCGCCCTTTCAGGCAGCGCGTTCCAGATCACAACAACTCGCTGTGTAAAATATATATATATATATATTTTCCTCAACTCCCCTCTGGTTCTTTTGCCAATTATCCTCAATCTTGTATCCTCTGGTTACCGACCCTCCCGCCAGTACAACCCGTTTCTCTCTCTCTCTCGAAATCCCTCCGTTAAATCTCCCCATAACCGTCTCCGCTCTGAGGAGGACGATCCCAGCGTCTCTCCGAACACCTGAAGTCCCTCGTCAAAACAAAAGGCAGATTAGTGGGTCGGGCTCACTACCCAAGGCTCTCTTCCCCAAATGGTTAACCTGCTTTTCTCTCTCTCCAATACTTCCAGTGGGTTGTGTGTGTTTTTTGTTAAGTTTCCATTTCAGACGTGCTTCATTTTGCATTTCTGGCTTTTCTTCAGCAACAGCACCTTGCCTGTCACAAAAATAAAACCTCAAACTCATCAGGTTGCGTACGCTTTGGCACAACAGTCAGTATCCCAGTGAAGTGTTGATAAGTGAATATGTAACGTGTGATCTTGTACAAGAAGCCGCAAAGTGACACCGGTAATCTGTTTGACTGTGTAAAAAAAAAACCTCTCCCCCTCTCTCTTTAATTGTGGAATACATTGATATATTTTTTTAATCGTGGGTTTAAACTTCATGGTGAAGCCAAGCTGAGAGAGAGAAAAAAATGGGCATATGGTCGGTGATGAAGGTGACGGTGCGGGGACTTAAATTCTTCACCTTCAGTCCATTAGGAGAACCAAATGTGCCTTGGGAGATCAGCACGGAAAAGCTCAATGAAAGGCATCCAAGTTGACACGGGTGTTTTTTTTAAAATTTTACACACACGCGCCGTGAAATTCTGCTCCTCAACTAGCAATTAGCACCTTCACCGATTTAGGCTTTTGTACCAGCCCAGCTGGTTGTCTGAAGGTGACAGCTACTGCTTCAGCGTGGCTTTTCATTCGTTATAGAGGCGAGGGGGGGGTGTGGGGGCTGGTTGAATCTTTGCGAGATTCCTCTTTTTGTGTGTGTGTGTGCAGCTGGCTCTGTCATTTAAAAGCCCTTTACCTTTCAAAGGCACCATCTTAAAGGGTGGATGTGCTGGGAAATTTTACTACTGATGCTTTGCAGCCAGTTTTTACAATCAGAATAGAGAAGCACAGAGTTTGCGGTGTTCAGCGACACGCTTAACGTTATCATAAATATGATGGCATCCTGTATTTTGCTTTCCATGTGCCCGACATACTATAATTTAAATGAAAAGGCCATTCCAAAGCTGCTTAATACATTTGCATTGCCCTCTTTACAAGAGGATTTAAGAACATCCTGACAAATACCTTTTTTTTAAAAATTACCTCAGCTAAATATTTTATGATCTTATATAGACTAAAAGCCGCAAAGGTCAGCTTGTTGTTTATTTATGTTGGAATCAATGCCATGCACTGTAATCCGATTTAACTGTTTGAGTGCTACAAGCCGGCTTGCTTGGAGTTGAGAAACAATTTCTTGCTCGCTCTCTCTTTCTCTGCCTCTCTCACTCATGGGGTCGTGCAGAGCGGAGTTCAGTTCGTGAGGGAAACCTGATAATTTATTATAAGCTTGAAACAGAAAAACAAAGTAGTCGAGAGAATATTCTATAAAAATGCTATTTGGAATGTTCCTTTTTGAAAACTGGGTGACTACAGTCCCCCATTTTTTTATTTTTCTCGCTCTCGCACATGCACTCTCACATGATTTTAACCCTGCTGGCTCAGCAGAAATCTGGCGGGCGGGCTGTTAAAATCGCCCTGGCACTTACCTGTCCGAAAGCCACCATGCTCACAACATCTGCAATTTTAATCTGCTATCCTGAGCAGGCAGCAAGGGGATACGCCCGGAGCCAACAGGGTCCTTCTTTACATATGCATGTTGCAACCAAATGACATAATTGAGATTTTAACTCTGGCCTGAGCGGGGAATCCACCTGGAGTTAAAATCGGGGCACGCTCACTCTCGCATGTAAATTCTCACTCGCGCTCCCTCTCACGCATGCACATTATACTGGTGCACAACCGTGTCAAATATCAACATTGTATAAAAATACAATAGCCTGAGGAATTTTGGATATCTGCTGTATTTCTGTGTATTCGGGACTGAGCACCACTTCAGATTTATCTACATTGCAATCCAAAAATATGTACTGGGGTGTTTTGAAAAATTATTCTGAGGACTCTGTCTGAACCCCGGTTTTGTGCTGCCTTTATTTTTCAGCAACTGAATAGCTGATTTAACAGTAAGCAACTGGGAATCATGAGGACCATTTGTGTTTGCTGCTGTTAAAGCCGCATGACTACGATTTAATTGGTTCCTCTTCCAGACGAAGCCCAGTTCTCATTGCCTCTGGTTTCCTCAATGTGCTGAGGTCTGGTGGTCCAGATGTCTTCGGGTGCCTCTCAAACGATTGGGGCTAGACAGTCAACCCCTGAACTTCCGACAGGGACTAAGCTGGAATCCTGGTAGAACTCCCAGGATGGGAGGAGCAGGAAATGGGGTGGAAATGGTTCCGTTGAGATTGCGCCCCATAATGCGGAGAGAGACATATTTTGATTTGGGTGCGGGGTGGGGGGCATGAAAGAGCAATGTATGGGCAAGTTTTTGACCTACCACTCTGTGCTAATATGTATCTTGAGGAGTACTCGGACACATGCCAGCTGAGTGCGCCTTGACAGCCTCCAAACCCTTTGAAAGCCAAAGGTAGTCAATCAAGGAGGGCATCAACTACGTTAGAAATCACAGCCACGGGTCTCTTCACAGCCACGGGTCTCTTTAGGAGCTGAGGATTTTTTAAAGCTTTTTTTCTTCCTTTTGAGCCAGCAGTGACCTCCTGTAGATGTTGTGGATGGCTCCGCCTTGCAAGGGTGGGTCAAGGTGGGCGCCAATGACAAATAACCCTGTCCTCGCAATGATAATTCTTTTTCCTCGCATGAGAAACCTTGTTTCTCTTTTCCTGGTAGGGGTTGTGTTGACTCCCCAGCGGAATGCCAGCAGAACCCTCTTCCGGGAACCGGCAGTCTCCGCCATAAGTGGTATTGGGCATATAATACGCCTGCGCAAATGTGGGAGTGCCTATTTTGAATTGGACTCCAATGGCGAGAATACGTCCTGAGGCAAAATTCCTGTCATTTGCCTGGATGGGTGCGGCTGCAACAACACTCAAGAAGCTCAGCACCATCCAGGACAAGGCTTGATCGACAGTTCATCCACCACCTTTAACATTCACTCCCTCCACCACCGGCGTACCGTGGCTGCAGTGTGTACCATCTACAAGATGCACTGCAGCAACTCACCAAGGCTTCTTCGGCAACACCTCCCAAACCCGCGACCTCTTCCACCTAGAAGGACAAGGGCAGCAGGCGACACCACCACCACAAAGTTCCCCTCCAAGTCACACACCATCCTGACTTGGACCTATATCGCAGTTCCTTCATTGTCGCTGGGTCAAAATCCTGGAACTCTCTGCCTAACAGCACTGTGGGAGTACCTTCACCTCACCACCTTGAAGAAGAACACCCTCCACCATCTTCTCAAGGGCAACTCGGGATGAACAATAAAAGCCGGCCTTGCCAGCGACGTCCATATCCCAAGAATTTTTTTTTTTTTTTAATTTGCACGTTAGCAACACAGGTTACATGGGAAATCTGTGTTAGAATGAATCATAGACTCATAGACTGGTTACAGCACGGAAGAAGGCCATTCGGCTCGTCGAGCCTGTGCCGGCTCTCTGCAAGATCACTTCAGCTAGTCCCACTCCCCCGCCCTTTCCCCGTAGCCCTGCAAATTTCTTTCCTTCAGCTATTTATCCAACTCCCTTTTGAAAGCCATGATTGAATCTGCCTCCACCACCCTTTCAGGCAGTGCATTCCAGATCCTAACCACTCGCTGAGTTTAAAAACAAGTTTTTCCTCATGTCCCTTTTGGTTCTTTTGCCAATCACCTTAAATCTGTGTCCTCTGGTTCTCGACCCTTCCACCAATGGGAACAGCTTCCCTCTACTCTATCCAGACCCCTATGATTTTGAACACCTCTATCAAATCTCCTTTGAACCTTCTCTGCTCCAAGGAGAACAACCCCAGCTTCTCCAGTCTTTCAACGTAACTGAAGTCCCTCATCCCTGGAATCATCATTCTCATAAATCTTTTCTGCACCCTCTCTAAGGCCTTCACATCCTTCCTAAAGTATGGTGCCCAGAATTGGACACAGTACTCCAGTTGGGGCCGAACCAGTGTTTTATGCAGGTTCATCATCATTTCCACACTTTTGTACTCTATACATCTATTTATGAAGCCCAGGATCCCATAAGCCTTTTTAACGGCGTTCTCAACCTGTCCTACCAACTTTAGCGATTTGTGCGCACATACCCCCATGTCTCTGTTCATGCAACCCCTTCAGGATTGTACCCTTCTGTTTATATGTCCTCTCCGCATTCTTGCTACCAAAATGTATCACTTCACACTTTTCTGCGGTAAATTTCATCTGTCACGTGTCTGGCCATTTCACCAGCCTGTGTGTCTTCCTGAAATCTATCACTCTCCTCCTCGCTGTTTACTATACTTCCAAATTTTGTGTCATCTGCAAATTTTGAAATTGTGCCCTGTACACCCATGTCCAAGTCATTAATATATATCAAGAAAAGCAGTGGTCCTAGAACCGACCCCTGGGGAACACCACTGAATACCTTCCTCCAGTCCGAAAAACAACCTTTCACCACTACTCTCTGTTTCCTATCACTTAGTCAATTCCGTATCCATGCTGCCACTGTCCCTTTTATTCCATGGGCTTCAACTTTGCTGGCAAGCCTATTATGTGGCACTTTATCAAACGCCTTTTGGAAATCCATGCAAACCACATTGCCCACATCACCCCTCTCTGTTACCTCATCAAAGAACTCAATGAAGTTAGTTAAACACGATTTGCCTTTAACAAATCCATGCTGGCTTTCCTTAATTAATCCACACTTGTCCAAGTGAACTGTTAATTTTGTCCCTGATTACTGTTTCTAAAAATTTCCCCACTACCGAGGTCAAACTGACTGGCCTGTAGTTGCTGGGTTTATCATTACACCCATTTTTGAACAATGGTGTAACATGGGCAGCACGGTGGTATAGTGGTGAGCACTGTTGCCTCACAGTGCAGGGACCCGGGTTCGAATCCGGCCTCGGGTGACTGTCTGTGTGGAGTTTGCACATTCTCCCCGTGTTTGCGTGGGTTTCCTCCGGGTGCTCCGGTTTCCTCCCACAGTCCAAAGTCCAAAGATGTGCGGGTTAGGTTGATTGGCTATGATTAAAAAAAAATTGACCCTTAGTGTTAGGGGGATTAAATACTTGGGGTTACGGGGATAGGGTGGGATATGTGTTGATGTAGGGGTTACGGGGATCGGGTGGGATATGTGTCGGTGCAGGCTCGATGGGCCGAAATGGCCTCTATCTGCACTGTGGGGTTTCTGTGGTTCTGTGATTTGCAATTCTCCAGTCTTCTGGCACCACCCCCCGTATCCAAGGAGGATTGGAATATTATGGCCAGTACCTCCATGATTTCCTCCCTCAATTCCCTCAGCATCCTAGGATGCATCCCACCCACTCCTGGTGATTGATCTACTTTAAGTACAGCCAGCCTTTCTAATACCTCCTCATCAATTTTTATCCTATCAAATATCTCCACTACCTCCTCCTTTACTATGTCTATGGCAGCATCCTCTTCCTTGGTGAAGACAGATGCAAAGTACTCATTTAGTACCTCAGCCATACCCTCTGCCTCCATGCATAGGTCTCCTTTTTTGGTCCCTATTCAGCCCCACCCCTCCTCTTACTACGCTTTTACTATTTATATGCCTATAGAAGACTTTTGGATTACCTTTATTGTTGGCTGCCTTTCTAATCTCATGCCCTCTCTTTGCCCCTCTTTTTCACTTCTCCTCTGACCTTTCTATATATAGCCTGATTCTCAGATGTATTTGCAACCTGACGTCTGTCATACGCACTTTTTCTGCTTCATCATATTCCCTATCTCTTTCGTCATCCACAGAGCCCTGACGTTAGTTGCCTTACCTTTTCCCCCTAGTGGGAATGTACTTCAAATGTACCCGGACTATTTCCTCTTTAAAGGCAGCTCATTGTCAAGTGGATCAAGTGTCAATAGGGAACATTTAGGGAACAGTAATCATAGTATCATAAGGTTTAGATTAACTATGGAAAAGGACAGGGAGCAATCTAGAGTAAAAATGTTTAACTGGGGGAAGGCCAATTTCAGTGGGATGAGAACAGATCTGACCTGGGTAAACTGGAATCAAAGATTGGCAGGCAAAACTAATGGAACAAAAGAAGAAATAGTTCAGTTATGATTTTATTCTATGATTCGATGACCTACCTCATTCCCCAGCACCAGATCCAGCAATGCCTCCTCCCTTGTCAGGCCAGAAACATACTGATCAAGAAAGTTCTCCTGAACATGCTTCAGAAATTCTTCCCCTTCCCTGCCCTTAACACTATTACAATCCCAGTCTATATTAGGATAGGTGAAGACCCCCAATGTTACTACTCTATAGTTCTTGCACCTCTCTGTAATTTCTCTGCAAATTTGTTCCTCCATATCTTTCCCACTATCTGGTGATCTACAGAATACACCTAGTAGTGTAATGGCACCTCTATTATTTCTTACCTCTAGCCATATAGATTCTATCCTTGACCCCTCCAAGACATCCTCCCTCTCCAGCACTGTAACCTTGATCAATGCTGCCACACCACCTCCTATCTTTCCTGAACACTTTGTAACCAGGAATATTTAATACCCAATCCTGCCCTTTTTTGAGCCAGGTCTCAGTTATTGCCACAACATCATATTCCCATGTGGCTATTTGCGCCTGCAGCTCACTTACCTTGTTTACTATGCTTCGTGCGTTCACATACGTACACTGTAAATCCATCTTAGGCTATCCTGTATTCTCTTAGTTTGACCCAACCTAATACCTTACTACTTCTTACTTTAGTGCTCTCTGCCTCTCCCAATCCCTTGAGCACTTTATTTCCCCTTTCTAATATTACATCCTGGTGCCCATCCCCCTGCCAAATTAGTTTAAACCTTCCCCAACAGCACTAGCAAACCTCCCTGCGAGGATATTGGTTCTGGCCCTGTTGAGCTGCAACCGCTCCGGCCTGTACAGGTTCCACCTCCCCGAGAACTGGCTCCAATGCCCCAGGAATCTAAAGCCCTCCCTCCTGCACCATCTCTCCACCCACGTATTCATCTGCGTTATCATCCTATTTCTATACTCACTGGCGCGTGGCACCAGGAGTAATCCGGAGATTACTACCTTTTGAGATCCTGCTTTTTAATCTCTTTCCTAGCTCCCTGAAATCTGTCTGCAGGACCTCGTCCCTCTCTACCTATGTCGTTGGTACCAATATGGACCACGACCTCTGGCTGTTCACCACCGCCGCGCCCCCCCCCCCCCCCTCAGAATGTCCTGCAGCCGCTCGGTGACATCCTGGACCCTGGCACTAGGGAGGCAACATATCATCCTGGAGTCACATCTGCAGCCGCAGAAATGCCTGTCTGCTCCCCTAACTATCGAATCCCCCATCACTATTGCTTTCCCAATCTTCTTCCTCCCTCCCCCCCTCCCCCACTGCCCACCATACAGCTGAGCCACCCTGGCATCCAGCATTGATGTGGGATGCAGAGGAGAGGGATTTTAAAAATGAGTGGGTCTGTATGTGATCCATTCTATAGGCAACAGGGTTTTCATTAAAGGCTACATGGAGGCAGCCTCTGAGGTCTGGTACAGCCAATCATCATATTCCAACACCGCCCCCTCCTCCTACTAACCTGCAGGTACACTCCCATAGCAGAAATTGTGGAGGCCACTTAATCAATGCAAATGCCTTCGCCTCTGTGAAATCAGCTGGCATCAGGGGTGCATGAGGGCGACAGTCTAAAGTCCCACCCTGCCAAATGTGGGCTGGTATTCGACCAGGTGAATCCTTTCCTCCTATTTAATTGGCATTCGAAATGAGGGTGGGCGATAATGAGTTGTGCATTACATGCAATTGTAATTTTCATGTTACAATTTGATGGTTAAGTGGATGATTCCAGAACATTCCGTGGCACTTTATGTAATTCCTTTCCAAGTGTTTATGTGCACACTTGTTTGTAATTCATTTAAGTGTGTCTTAATCAAATTGCCCGACTTGAATGTAGGTACCGTAATCAGTTTTGAGAATTCTCACATGCACACTCACTCACTCTTTGTTCCCATCAGTCAAGAGACAGCTGGGATAGTTGTGTATTTTCTGCGTCCGGTTTTATCATCTTACCTTCAGAGGAAGACCGAATGAAGAAACCGAATTCAGCTTTGCAATAAATGTATTCAGCTTTTTGCCAGGCACAACTCTTTTTTCTCTGGATCTGGTCCAAGCTGGATGAATGGCCGAGCAGGCTCAACGTGCCGAATGGCCTACTCCTGCTCCTATTTTTCCCCATGTTTCTCTATTCCTGGAGTCATCACGTGACCGCCTGCCTCCAACCGCCCCCCTCCTCCCACACTCCCGTCATTGGTCGCCCAACACGCTCACACCTGCGGCACAGCACCTTCCCACGGCCAATCAAAAAGCGAATGGACTCTTCATTATCCGATTGGATGATTTTTTGACTGTCCGTCAATCTGCCTTTATTCCCAGCTCCGATATTTTAATTGCTGATGTCTTAAAGGGATTTTTTTTTTTTGAAAGCCTGTTTTTTTTCCTGGGTTGCTCCTGTCCTGTGGAACACCTCTGTTCAGTCTGTAAGGATGACCCCGAGCTTTCGGTCGCCTGTCATTTTAATTCACCGCCCCATTCCCACTCGGACCTCACCGTCCTCGGGCTCTTGCATTGTTCCACGGAAGCTCACCGTAAGCTCAAGGAACAGCACCTCATCTTCCGATTAGGCACTTTACAGCCTTCCGGACTCAATATCGAGTTCAACAATTTCAGATCATAACCTCGGCCCCCATTACATTTTTACTTATTTTTCATCCACACCTTTGTTTTGGCCCTTTTCCCCCTCCCCCTTTTTCTCTCTCCCACATGGCAGCTGTCTCCCATTCTGCCAGCACATTTCACACCTAATCGAGAGCCGTCTTTTGTCTCCACTAGTCCTATCACCATCTCGCCTCGTTTTGAACACCTCTTAATGTCTCTTCACTTCTCTTTTGTTCTCTCCCAGCCTGGCCTCTTAATCTATTTCATTTCCTGTGCTTTTGCAGTCTTGACAAAGGGTTAGACCCAAAACGTTGACTCTATTTTCTCTCCATGGATGTTGCCTGGCCTGCTGAGTTTTTCCAGCATTTTCTGTTGTTATTTCCTGTCCTGGGGGTTAGTCTTTCATTCCTGGAGACTCCAGGGCAATACTGGAGGGTTGGCAACCCGATGGTAGGTCTGGTTTGATGTAGATGCGGTGGAGTCAGTACTTGTAGAATTCTCCTTTTCTATAAACTCCTTTAGGATGTGCTCTTGGCGGGGGGAGGCGGAGGGCTTGATGCTGTTCAGGGGAGTGAGGGCACTTGCTTCCGGTCAGCTGTGCTCTTCCAGTGAGCCCATCCCTATTCATGACTAGGCTTTGTCATTGGAAAGAGGTCTACACAATCAAAGGGAAATCAGCCCCTCCCAACAATTGCCAATTTAGAACTGAAGGCAACTGAGGTTGCCCAGGGCGATAGGCTCTTCTGTCAGCATTGGTTTGAATACCATGATCTATAGATGTGCCCGCGGTGAGAGAGAAAGCCAAGTCTCTGAACAAAATGACTTGTGCTCCACACCACAGCCTGGTACTGCTTCAGTCTCGCTCACAAGTACTTTCCTTGTTGTCAGGAAAGTGGAGATATAGCACTCCCTTGACTCCCATAAAACTAGTGCCAATGTTTGCATTACATAAATCTACTGACCATTGCCAGCCAACGTGCCTGCTGAGGGTTATCAATAAATTCACGCTATTAATGCAGCTGTTATTTCTAACACCAGTGAGATCTCCCGTGGCATTGCTCATGCAAAGCTTGGATGACCGGCTGTTGTATAAGGACAGCCGTGTAACACCATGGAATGCACAATGTGTTAATCTGCTGCTATTACGAAGAGGTGTTCCTTTTAAGGCCACAAATTTTAATTAAGTAAATGAACAATCGGGTCAATTTGAGTTTAATTTTTTTTGTGAGTTGCTGACCAGAAAATGCTTAAGCGTCAGGTTCCAGGTCAGAAGCAGCCAGCATTAAGTAACTGGCTTTCTTCTTGAAGATTGCTTTGCTGTACCAAAGTGCGATGAACAGAACATGTTCGGTATGATGATGGGTTTTTTCATTGTTATTTCCCCCTCTTCTCTTCGTGGTGCCAGCTCACTGTTCCACAGGCATCAGAAGCCCGCTGGTATTTTATCCAATTCGCCATGTTTCATGTACGAGCCTAAGCATGAGTGTCCGTAAGCTATTCTGCTGTGGGGAGCATCTGCTGGGCCTGATCCTAGCCTCGCAGCATCCTTCTCCGTGCACCTTCCAGCAGGAGTCACTGAACAGCGATCAGGAGTGGGAACCCTGGCTGATCGACACCCCTTCCCCAAGTCTTTTGGGGGGGTGGGGTGGGTGGTTAGTGCCAGTTGTAGCTCTCCTTTCATTCTTCGACTTGAGCAGCTATTGTATTTCTGTATCCAGGACACGAACACGCCGTTGTGCACATACATGCCTAGCGCCAGCCATTGGAAGATTTCATCCTTGGATACCATCTCGCCCTCCCCAGGAGAGCCAAAACCCCTCAAAGATCTGTAACCAGTTCCGAAGTCCTCTGGCTAAAATTCCTCTGTAACCGTTCATCTGTAATCAGGCAATCTTCAGTCGGCCCCAGACTCATTAAATATTCATTTCATTTTACTTTTCATACGACCTGATCATCATCTTGAAGAGCTGTAAAGATTCGGTCATCGCTGCCCCACCCCACTCTCGGTTTGCACAGGTGGACCCTAGCTCTACCCAGCGCCATCACATCAACCACTCTACCCTTCACGTGATGTCCACGCCTTTAATAATCTTGAATACCTGGATAAAATCTCCTCCAAGTGTCCGTTTCTCCAGCAAGTACAAACTCGAGGCATCCAGACTATCTTCGTAACTCAGTGTTCTCAGCCCAGAGATTATCTTTGTTGCCCTTTGCATCTTATCCAACATCACGATGTCCTTTCTTTGGTGGGGAAGAGGAGAAAAGTGGGTAGTCGATCAGCTAGCGTAATACAAACAGGGAATCAAACCTGGGACCATCTTGCAATAACCAAATACTGCGGATGCTGGAAACACTCAGCTGGTCAGGCAACATCGTGGAGAGAGAGAGAAACGGAGTTAAAGTTTCAGGTCGATGATCCTTCGTCAGAACGACCTGAAACATTAACTCTATTTCTCTCTCCACAATGCTGGCTGACCCGCTGAGTGTTTCCAGCATTTTCTGTTGTTGCTGGGGCCATCTTGTCTGCATGACTCAATACGGCATTAGCTTTACCGAGATTGAGTAGATTGGGCCTATGCTCTCTGGAGTTTAGAAGAATGAGAGGAGATCTCATTGAAACATATAAGATTCTGAGGGGGGTTGACAGGGTAGATGCTGAGAGGTTGTTTCCCCTGGATGGAGAGTCTAGAACTAGGGGCCATAGTCTCAGGATAAGAGGTCGGCCATTTAAGACTGAGATGAGGAGGAATTTCTTCACGGGTTCATTAATCTTTGGAATTCTCTACCTCAAAGGGCTGTGGATGCTGAGTCGTTGAGTATATTCAAGGCTGAGATCGATAGATTTTTGGGGCGCGATCTTGCCAGCCCTGGGGAGGTGGGACTGCTGGGAAAATGGCAGAATCTGGGGGCGGGTGCCCATCCCACCCCAACCCATCCCACCCCCAACCCGCCGCCATGCCATCTTCCCGGGAGGCAGGTAACCGACCCGCACTGGGTCCCGTCTCCTGGAGGCGGGAAGGGGATTACAGCCACTTAACTGCCTGTTAACAGGTAGTTAACAGGCAGTTAAGAGGATTATCCCCATTTTTCCAACAGAGGCGCGGGCTTCCCGATGTCAGGAAACCCCGCCAGGCAAGCAGTGGGTCTGCGGGGGTTGGAGGGGTGCAAAAGTGCGCTGTGAAGGTAAGTGATGGGTGCAAGTGCGGAAGGGTAAGTATGCGAGGTGAGTGGAAAGTGATAGGAAATGTTTACTTACCTTTGTTTCTTCCTACAGGCTTCAACAGTTGGGGATGCAGAGAGTCTCGCATCTCACCGGCAGAGATGACGGATGGCTGCTGCATTCTCCAATGCAACAACCATCTAATTCCTGCTCACAAGGGGTTTGATGAGTCTTGAATACAAGAACTCATCAAACAGAGAATGTTAGTGTTTGACAGCTTCACAGAGCTGTCAAATGATGACAATTCATCTGTCAAAAATTTGTTCTCTGTAACCAGCTTTCCCTTAATTGGCCTGCTAAGCCCGCTGGACGGGCTTAACAAGGTTAATCAAGGGAAAATAGCGTGGGTTCGCCACAAGTCAATGGAGGCGGGACTAAAACCCGACAAGCAGCAGTCCCGCCTCGAATGCGACCCATTGACAAAATCGCCCCCATGGACTCTAGGGGATTCGAGATATGGGGATCGGGTGGGAAAGTGGAGTTGAGGTCAAAGATCAGCCATAAACTTATTGAATGGTGGAGCAGGCTCGAGGGGCCATATGGCCTGTTTCTGCTCCTAATTCTTAGGTTCTTATGAGGCCTTGAAGGTTTATGAAGGTGAGGATCCTTGTCCTCACTTTCAAATCTCTCGATGATCTTATCTGATTCTATCACCAATGATCTCGTTAAGCCATTAATTCCCCCGTGCACGCTCCATTCCTGCAATACTGGATCAGTAGCTGTCCTCCACTCTGCCACCAGGGGCTTTTCTTTCAACCACTATCTGCCCTATGTAACTCATTCTGTCCCACTGCCTTGCAAGCTCCATCCTTGCTGTTAGAAGCCTCCCAAAAACCATTCTCCTCAACCATGCCTACCATCTAATTTCTTCATTATTCTGTTCCTGTTCAGCATTCGCTGAATTCTGTGCCTTGTGAAGCATTTTGAGTTACCACCACCATCAAATAAAATTAACTGGCCATTCACCTCGTTGCTGTTTATTGCTGTGTGCAAATTGACTGCCTTGCAAGAAGAAGAAGAACATGCCAGCAGTGACTCAACTTCAAAAGTAATTAGGTGGCCGTTTGGGACTTTGGGACATCTTAAGGATGTGAAAGGCTCTATATAAATGCAACTTCATTTCTTCCTTCCTTTTCCTTTAACTTTTTCCTTTTCCTTTCCCTCCTTCCTTTACCTTTCCCTTCTCCACCCTTTCCCTTCCCTCCTGCCTTTTTTACGTAAGTGGAGGGGAGCGAGGGGGCTGGTGAGAAATGACTCCTTTAAGAATTAAAGCAGAACTGCTACAAATGTGTCATCATTTTAATTGCAGAGCCGCTCATGCAAGTAGTAGCAAGATCATTTATGCCATTTACCACATAATGAATGGCAGTCCCTGCACTCGGGAGCCATTTTTATGAGGAACAATCAATTAAAACATAAAAGTCAACTAAGAGCTGGCGAAAGAGCGAAGCTGGTAGTTATGTATTTGTCCATTGTCACCTCTAACTCTCTCTTTAAGGGCCGAGGCAAGCATCTCTCATTTATTATTCTGCCGCTGCCAACTATGTATGGAGGAACTGCAGAAAAGGCGACGGATTGTGAGCGGTATGCGCGCTAAATCTCTCAGATTGTTCTCCATGCAGTGAAATAAAGATTCAATGAAAGTTTAAGTCATCGCAAATGGCACCATTAGCATATTCCCAATAAGGGAGAGATTCTATGTAAAGTTCCCAGGGAAAATGCAATGAATGACAGCTTTTGGGATCAATGCAAAACCCAAGCTAGCCCGATGGGGTCTACAACCCCTAACCTCCACCCCAACCCCCTCCAAAAAAAACCCCAAGACGTTTTACTGAGACTGTGGGAAAATAACCTGAGCAGTATTATTCAGTCGGTGCTTCTTTTAATTGTTGTTAGTGTGAGTGCTGACACTTTAAGCTTTGAACTGCCGGCTCCTGTGATTGGGGCGAGGAGGAAGACCCTTAAAGCAACAGTCCCCACAGAATTCGCCATTATTGATTAGGGGCTGACGGGTGGCAGATGGTCAAGAAAGAGAAAAAAAATGCTGTAATTTTCATTACCGTTGTAATCATTTGGAAAGAAATGGTTCACTATTGCTAGGAATATGTTTTAAAATGTGTTTTTTTTTTGGTCCCTACCTCCCTCCTCTCTATCCATGAAAGAACCGAAATGATCTGTTTGAAACAATTCCCATGACTTGATTTGTGAAAATGCGGAGATTCCTTCTGGCGCTCTTTATGCACCGCAAAAATGGCAGTAATCATTAATAACATTTCCTGTCAGCGACAAAGGGACTTGTTATTGTCCTGATGTCTTGCCCGTTTAATCGCATGTATTCACCTAGTTGCCACCTATTCTTTGGCAACTTGAATGCCTTGCTCTCCCTCCCTCTGACTGATTTCCCATAGATCTGAAAGGGCAGCAAATTGAATTTATTTTTTTTTGGGGGGGGCGCTGGGGACAGGGACAGAGACAGAAATGTTATGAATATGTATAGGGGACTGATTGCCAATCTCTGGTCTTAATCAGAATGCTGCCAGACTCTGCATTGTGCGAGCAGCAGTGAAAGGGGGGGACTCTGAAAGGGGGGGACTCTGCCACGGTGGGTTCGTGAATTCTGCAGGGCTTTGCGTCGGGTCTGTTTTGGAGACGCCGCTTTTGTCAGTCACGCAGGGCGAAGTGTGGAGGGGAGGGGGGAGGGTGCAATTAAACAGACCTCTCCGTCTTATAAATTGGAACAGCACCAGTCTGAGTGACCTGAAAAGGACAAGCCTTTTGAAGGTGGGCAAGCCAAGATTTCGTGCTGCTTTGGATCTTAAGAATCTTTGAACATTGCAGTTATCTCTGCCTGGCACTGACATAAAGCTTGCTGAAAAGAATCTTAATGCATCTTAATAAATCTGCGCGATGAAGGCCCGGTATCAATATAAATGATATGATAACGGTCTCTTTTTTAAGTAAATCAAATTGTGGAGCATAAACACGGGCATGAATTGATTGGGCCGAATGTGCTGTATATTCTATGTAAATTGCCACCGAGTGGCCTGTTCCTGTCCTGTATATTCTATGTAAATTGCCACCAACACTATGGAGAAATGAATTCTACTATTGCCTGTCTGCAAGGCTGACTGCACAGAAAGCATGTTCAAGCGAGGGCCGCATGTTTAATGGACAGGGTGGTGCCTGTGTCAGGCGAGGAGTCATAAGCCATCGATGCATATTGCATGAGCGGCTGAGGCATGCGAGAGGCCGCCGCGGCGAGGGCCCTGTGTATTTAGCAAAGACTTCATTATCCACACGGGAAATAAGGTGACAGGTGTAGAATAATACGGAGCACATTCAATATTGAACAGAACACGGTCACAGAACCCCCTATAGATAAGAAGGCTTCTCCCATCTTGTTAAGTGAGTTGAGTCAAGTGATTAGAAATTAACTGTTGGAAGTTTAAGTAGACTTGCAGACAAGTGACGAGATCCCCAAGTATAGGATAACGGCAGTGAGATTGCAGTTTTGATTTTAATTAAATTTTAACATAATTTAAATCCTTGGATTTCCATTTTTTAATAATCTGATATCATTCCATTATTTGTATTTAATTGACTGAACCTTTGAAATAGCCTTCAGCGAGCCAGATTTCAATGGGGCCAATTATATGAAGATGTCAATGTTGTCCAATTAGTAGGTTTGAAATTATTCTTTTTGCCCTCTTACCTTGTTTACTCATTAAATTAATCTGTTCACACTTGTTCTTTTGTTTTCCACTTGCTATTTTTTTGGTCTCTCTCCCCCCCCCCCCCTCCCAATATATTTCTCCTTTTTCTTTTGCCGCGTTTCCCACATTACAACAGTGACTCCGCTTCAAAAATACTTCATTGGCTGTAAAGCGCTTTGAGAGGTCCGGTGGTCGTGAAAGGCGCTATATAAATGCAAGTCTTTCTTTTCTTTCCACATCTCTTGAGACTATTTCTTCCTAGGGTACAGATCCACCAGTCCGAGATGTCCTCCAATGCTCTGCATGACTGGCCATTTTGTACATATGAGCCCTTATAATTTACCCCTCTATTACAACAGTGACTACACTTCAAAAGTACTTTTTCTTTTTCTCTCCCCCACATGGAAGCTGTCTCCCAGTCTGCCAGCGCATTTCACACCTAATCTAGAGCCGTCTTTTGTCTCCACTAGTCCTATCACCATCTCGTCTGGTTTTGAATACCTCTTAATGTCTCTTTTCTTTTGTTCTCTCCCAGCCTGGCCTTTTAATCTATTTCATTTCCTGTGCCTTTCCAGTCTTGACAAAGAGTTTGACTCGAAACGTTGACTCGATTTTCTCTCCACGGACGTTGCCTGGCCTGCTGAGTTATTCCAGCATTTTCTGTTGTTACTTCAAAAGTGCTTCATTGGCTGTGAAGCGCTTTGGCACGTTCTGAGGCCGTGAAAGGCGCTATATAAATGCAAGTTTGCCTGTTCTCTCCATAACAGTAATTGCCCCACCATTGGTAAACATGCCTGCAGCCGCCTAGCTGCCGTGCTCTGGAGTTGCCTCTCTTAAGCCCCTCCGGCTCTTCATGTCCCACCTTTTCCTTTTTAAGGATTTCCTTAAAATCCACCTCAGCCCTCCGCCTTTGGCTTGGCAGCTGTTTCTTTTGTTAATGCCTCTGTGAAGCATTCTGTGGCCGTTTTTGAACATGCAAGGTGCTATAGAAATGCAGGTTGTTGAGCCAGCGGAACGCCTGCGACCATTGGTTTAATGTTTCCCGAGGATTCCAGTTAGACTGCCAAACTGATGATAAAATCCTCCCAGTGCCACACAAAGGAGAACTGTTCCAAACAAAGTACGAGACCTGGAGAATTAGTTGCAAGGAAATCAGTCAATTCCCCCGATGACTCCCATGTAAATGAGCCGCATTGATCTAGTAGGGCTACAGGACTGAGGCTTTCTCAATAGGATAGCTGCTAGCTCTGTTACACGCGGTTGATTTTCTGTGGGGCTGCTCCTGCTGTTTTCCAGGGTTTTCTGGTCCTTTTGCTGAAGTCACAGTGATCAAGAGGCGAAGCCCTATGCAAATTCACCCCCATGTCACAGTATATCCCAGTAATGGAGATCTCGATATCGAGTTCAACAATTTCAGATCATACCCTCAGCCCCTATTACATTTTTACTTATTTTTTATCCACACCTTTGTTTTGGCCCTTTTCCCCCCCCCCTTTTTTTCTCTCTCCCACATGGCAGCTGTCTCCCATTCTGCCAGTGCATTTCACACCTAATCTAGAGCCGTCTTTTGTCTCCACTAGTCCTATCACCATCTCGTCTCGTTTTGAATACCTCTTAATGTCTCTTTTCTTTTGTTCTCTCCCAGCCTGGCCTCTTAATCTATTTCATTTCCTGTGCTTCTGTAGTCTTGACAAAGGGTTTCCACCCGAAACGTTGACTCTATTTTCTCTCCACGGATGTTGCCTGGCCTGCTGAGTTTTTCCAGCATTTTCTGTTATTAATGGAGATCTCAAATTGTCTAGTAGTCGCATTATAAATTTAGGTAAGTTCCACCAGTTGAGTTTTGTTTTTTTGCGACGCGGCAGTTGTGGCCCTTCAGTTAGCCTTTGCGATTTGCCACTGGGAGGGGGAAAAAGAGAATTGGCTCGGATTCCCCGTCCAGATCACAATGGAACAATGCCTACTGATGGTGGGCATGTGTGGATGGGACGGGATAAAGCCAGACTGTGATGCCAGCTGTAGTCGAATAGCCTCCTGCTGCCCTCTGCTGAGGCTTGCCCCTGAATAATGCCCACTTGGGCAAGGTACCGCTGACAATTATCGAAAGAGAAATGGGTCTAGCCATCTGTGTGTAAGGTGGGCAAGGACAGTGGATGGGAGCAGTTTCTTGAAGGTTATATATGTTTGTTGTGCAGTGTATCATGCGTGTGATTAATGCAGTGAAAATGCCCACGAGGCTGTGAACATGGGGAAACTCGATCCATTTGGGATTAAATTGACCCAAATTACTTTTTGTCCCTGTTGTGATCTGTCCCGCTTAAAACAGCAAAAAGCAGGTGTTAGACAGGGAAGTTAATTTAGATCAATGAGTGATACATCGACAGACTTCAGCAGCAAACACGAACACAACTGAGGAGCATCTGTGCCTGAAGCTAGAGCAAAGCGGAGTTTGTACCAAAGAGAACGATCTTTTGTCAGGTTTAATTTGTTTTGAGGCAGTTGACTTGGACTTTTTTTTGTAAAATCAGCATGTCCTGAATAAAGTTAAAGTCAGATAATCCCGGTAATACACAACCGGTCCGTCGGTTTACCAAAGAAAATAGATGGGCCAGCCTTTTGAGTGTAAGCTGTACCTCTGCTGCCTACTGGCTTTTGATGAGCTCTCTGCACCTGAAAGGTTAACCAGCCTTTTTACGATGCTGATCTGTTCTCAGTTCTTCCTTCTGATTTCCTTTTGCCTTTGCAGTTTATGTTCCTGGGGGAATGTTTTGTTGTATTCATTGGATCGTGCATACGGCAGTCAATGCCCAGCTTTACTTCCACGTGCCCCCCTGCTGCCAGTGTGAATTTGAACATTGACACACTTTTCATAATCATATCATAATCATAATCAACTTTATTGTCATTGTTAGTGCACAAGTGCAGTACAACGAAATGTAGGCTTGCGGCTCCCGAGAGAGTACATTTAGATTAAGACATTTAAACATTCAACATTCATTTGGCTTGTAATACATTAACATAAACATAATAAAGTGCATTGGCAGATGTGCAGGCTTTAGACTTTATTTGTGGAGTTCAGTAGGATGACAGCCCTGGGCAAGAAGCTGTTCCTAAATCTGGTCGTTCGGGTGCGAATGCATCTGTAGCATCTCCCAGATGGCAGGGAGGCGAACAGACTGTGGCTGGGGTGGGTAGGGTCTTTGATGATGGTCAGTGACCTCCGTAAACAGCGTTTCTGGTATATGTGCTCTATGGTCGGTAGCCGGGTACCGGTAATGCGTTGGGCAGTTTTGACTACCCGCTGCAGGGCTTTCCGGTCATAGGAGCTACAGCTGCCATACCATACTGTGATACAGTTCGTCAGGATGCTCTCTATTGTGCAGCGGTAAAAGTTAGAGAGGATCAGGGGTGACAGGTTACATCCCTTCAGCCTCCTTAGGAAATATAGGCGCTGCTGGGCCTTCTTCACCAGAGAGGAGGTATTGAGGGACCAGGAGAGGTCTTCCGTGATGTGGACTCCAAGGAACTTAAAGCTGTCCACCCTTTCCACCACAGCCCCATGGATGTGGATGTGGATGGGGGTGTGACTTCCGCCTTTAGACTTCCTGAAGTCCACAATGATTTCCTTGGTTTTCTTGATGTTAAGGGCCAGGTTGTTATCGGCACACCACTTCACAAGATGCTGGACCTCCTCCCTGTAGGCTGACTCATCGTTGTTGGTGATCTGGCCTACCACCGTGGTATCATCCGCAAACTTGATGATGGTGTTGGAACCATGAACAGCCACACAGTCGTGGGTGAAGAGGGAGTAGAGGAGGGGGCTCAGCACACATCCTTGTGGGGCCCCCGTGTTCAGGGTCAGGGGGTGGGGGGAGGTGTGGTTACCTAATTTGACAGACTTTTGGCATTAGCTTGGCACTTGGCAGCCTGGTGTGATCGGGGTGCAAGGGGGGCGAGACTGCAGTAGAAATGCAGTGTAAGATGACATCTTGAATAAATCCAGTACATAAGAACTAGGAGCAGGAGTTCAATAAGATCATTGGCTGATCTTCTACCTCATCTCCACGTTCCTGCACTATCTCCATATCCATTGATTCCTTTAATATTCAAAAATCTATCGCTCTCTGTCTTGAATATACTCAACGACTGAGCCTTCACCACCCTCTGGAGTAGAGAATTCCAAAGATTCACCACCCTCTGAGTGAAGAAATTTCTCCTCATCTCAGTCAGAAATGGCCGACCCCTTATTCTGAGACTGTGACCCCTGGTTCTAGGCTCCCCCAGCCAGGGGAAACATCCTCCCTGCATCTACCCTGTCAAGCCCTGTAAGAATTTTGTATGTTTCCATGAGTTCACCTCTCATTCTTCTAAACTTGAGAGAATGTAGGCCTAGGCTACTCAATCTGTTCTCATAGGACAATCCCTCCATCCCAGGAACCAGTCTGGTGAACCTCGTTGCACTCCCTCTAAGACAAGTATATCCTTCCTTAGGTAAGGAGACAAAACTGTACACAATACTCCAGGTATGGTCTCACCAGGGCCCTATATAATTGCAGTAAGACCTCTTTACATTTATACTCAAATCAGAAGATTTGATATGAGACAGAAGCAGGCGGCATTGCTATTGTTGGTGTGACACCATCTCCCTTGTAGGAGCCTATTGTTTAAAAGGTTTGGTCGAGTGATCTAGGGTTAGGTTTGTGGAACTATCTGGCACAGGCCCTAATGGAAACACAGCCTCATTGGCTTCTACAACAATAGCAGCAACGACTTACATTTATATGTACGGGTAATGTTCAACTTCAGCAGAGCCGGAGGAAAGCTGCTGGTATTGGATCAACCATCCATTACGCATCCTGCACGAACTTCCTTGCCATTAAATTGAGATCCGTGAGCAGGAAAATGTGGTGGGGCATACAACAGGCAGGTGATCGATATTGCCAGTGTTCCCCCACCCCCCCCCCAAGCTGAAGTTGAACGTTATCCCCATAGTGTCTTTTTGAATCATTCAGTACAGAAGGAGGCCATTTGGCCCATCGTGCCTGTGCCGACGCTTTTGAAGGAGCCAATGTATGGCGTCCATGTGTATTGATGAGGATACATGCCTCCGCTGCTCTTTCCCCATAGCCCTGCAGATTTCTCATTTGCCAGTATATAATGTAGAAAGACATCCCAAAACACTTCATAGAGGCGGAATTGTTTCTTTTAATGGACAGCGAGCCAAAGAGGAGCTATTCGGATGGGTGACCAAGGATTTGGTAAAAGAGGTGAAAGAAAAAGGAAAGATTTGCATTTACATAGCACCTTTCATGACCTCAGGATGTCCCAAAGCGCTGTACAGCCAATGAAGTACTTTTGAAGTGTAGTCACTGTTGTAATGGGGGAAATACAGCAGCCAATTTGCACACAGCAAGCTCCCACAAGCAGCAATGTGATGATGACCAGATAATCTCTACTTAGTGATGTTGATTGAGGGATAAATATTGGCCAGGACACCGGGGACAACTCCCCTGCTCTTCTTCGAAATAGTGCCATGGGATCTATTGTGTTTAACATCTCATCCGAAAGACGGCACCTCCGACAATGCAGCGCTCCCTCAGTACTGCATTGGAGCGTCGGCCTAGATTTTTGCGCACAAGTCTCTGGAGTGGGTATGAGTGCTGAGCTGGGGGGAATGGGTGGAGGAGGTTTAAGGAATGAATCTCGGAGCGTGGGGCCTACGTAGCTGAAGGCTTGGTCACCAATGACAGCAGGGCGAAGTGAAGGGGACACGCAAGCGGCTGGAGAGAGAGGAAGGTTGAATTGTCCATGGAAAATCCTCTTATGGGCTCGGGTCTCTCTCAAACCACAGAGCACACCTGTCATGACATCAATTCCACTGCTAGCCAGCAATGGGACTTGAAAGAAAGACTTGCATTTATATAGCGCCTTTCACAACCACCGGACGTCTCAAAGGGCTTTACAGCCAATGAAGTACTTTTTGAAGCGGAGTCGCTGTTGTAATGTGGGAAACGCAGCAGCCAATTTGCGCACAGCAAGCTCCCACAAACAGCAATGTGATAATGACCAGATAATCTGTTTCTGTTATGTTGATTGAGGGATAAATATTGGCCAGGACACCGGGGATAACTCCTCTGCTCTTCTTCGAAATAGTGCCATTGGATCTTTTACGTCCACCTGAGAGGGCTGACGGGGCCTCGGTTTAACGTCTCATCCGAAAGACGGCACCTCCGACACTGCTGCACTCCCTCAGCACCGCACTGGAGTGTCAGCCTAGCTTTATGTGCTCAAGTCCCTGGAGTGGGACTTGAACCCACAACCTTACGGCAACAGGAAGATGCATTTTCATTGTCCTGTGCCCAGCAGAGTTTCTTTTTGGCGTGTTGCAGAAGGGAGGAAAGAAGGAGAAACAAAGAAACGAGTCAGGAGGTCCTGGCAAGCACTCACTCCGGTTTCCACCTTTCAGCAAGATTTAATAAAAGAAAAGAAAAAAAAAGCGGGGTTTCATGTCTTTTTACGCGCCGTCAAGTTCGTCCCATAATTTGTTTCCTACGTACAGTCTGAGCGCATCAGCAGAGAGCTGTAACGGTTGAGAGTAATCGCCGTGCCAGCACTGCTAAACTGTATTTACGAGAGGCATGTTAACACTTGTGACATTAATAATTTCTCCAGATTATACGTGTTTTGTTTTACAAACAAGGAGCTACTTCTGCCAGGTAGTTCACACCGATCGGAACACGCGCATTTAGCCCGGGGCTCTTTCCAAATACTAACAACAGACTCATTAACCTGCTAATCGGAGCGACGGCTGTCACACCAGATTGATGATTTCCCGAATTGTCGACTGTATGGATTTATTGCAGAGATCATCGGCTTTCTGGAAAGTTCTCTGCACATCGAGGCTAAGAGAAAAAAAAAGCGATAAACCACAATTGAGTTTTAGAAACATAGAAGATAGGAGCAGGAGTAGGCCATTCGGCCCCTCGAGCCTGCTCTGCCATTCAATGAGATCATGGCTGATCATCCAAATTCAGTACCCTGTTCCTGCCTTCTCCCCATATCCCTTGATCCCTTTAGCCTTAAGAAATATATCCAACTCCTTTTTGAATATATTTAATGCATTGGCCTCCACTGCCTTCTGTGGTAGAGAATTCCACAGGTTCACCACTCTCTGGGTGAAGAAATTCCTCCTCATCTCTGTCCTAAATGGCTTACCCCTTATCCTTAGACTGTGACCCCTGGTTCTGGACTCCCCTCACGAGCTCAGCTAGTTGAAGCGTTGTGTACAACCCGAACCATATAGGCTAGGACGGGCCCAGGTACAGCTCCCGGCCTGTCCAACGGTTCAATAGGATTCAGCTGTCCAGGGATGGAGAGGGAGAATTTAGCTAAAGAAAGAGAGGCTTGCATTTACACAGCACCTTTTACACCCTCGAGATGTTCCAAAGTAGTTTACAGTCATTCAAGTAGTTTTGAAGTGTAACTTACGGTTGTAATGTAGGAAATGTTGCATCCGATTTGCGCACAGCAAGGTCCCACAAACAGCAGTTTGATAACTCACAGATAATATGTTTTTTTAGTGATGTTGGTTGAGGGATAATTATTGGCTAGGACACCGGTGAGAACTCTCTTGCTTTTCTTTGAAATATTGCCATGGGATCTTTTACGTCCACCTGAGGGGGCAGATGGAGGAAGAACAAGGGAATTCTCCCCGGTATCCTGGCCAATATTTATCCCTCAACCAACATCACTAAAAAAAAAAAAAATTTTGTGGGACCTTCATGTGCACAAATTAGCTGCCGTCCTGAGGGCCGTGAAAGGCGCTACATAAATGCAAGTTCTTTCTTTATAATTCCCCACGATTATATGTTTGTTGTTGTGTCAGCTGTGGCTCAGTGGGTAGCACTTTTGCCTCTGAGTCAGAAGGTCGTGGGTTCAAGTCCCACTCCAGAGACTTGAGCACATAATCCAGGCTGACACTCCCAGTGCAGTGCTGAGGAGGTGCCGTCTTTCGGATAAGATGTCAAACCGAGCCAATATCCACACAGCAAGCTCCCGCAAACAGCAATGTGATTGGACGTCCTGAGGTTGTGAATGGCACTATATGAACGCAAGTCTTTCTCTCAAGTGAACGTAAAAGATCCTATGACACTATTTCGAAGAAGAGCAGGGGGGTTATCCCTCGTGTCCTGGCCAATATTTATTGCTCTATCAACATCTAAAAACAGATTACAGGAAACTTTGGTTTATCCGGAGGTTGTATGTCCGGAAACCTCGATCTAACGGCAGAAATCAGCAGCCGTTTTGGTTAGGTTTTTTTTCTTCTCGCATTTTTTTTTTTTAACAGTCAGGCTCTGGAAAGCGTCTCTGTAGCTTAGCAACAACTTCAGAGACGCTTCCAAGGTACGGGCCGAGTGTTTACAAGCTGTTGCTAAGCAACAGTGTTTGTTGTCAGATACGGAGATGAAAACCTCCATATCCTTCAACATTAGTGCTGGTCTATCCGGAAGTTTTGATAGATCAGCAGCAGCTCGGTCCCGTCGGTGCCGGATATCGCAAAGTTTCCTGTATCTGGTCATTATCGCATTGCTGCTTGTGGAAGCTTGCTGTGCGCAAATTGGCTGCCATGTTTCCTACATTGCAACAGTGACTACACTACAAAAAGTACTTCATTGGCTGAAAAGCGCTTTGAGATGGTGGTCGTGAAAGATGCTATATAAATGCAAGTCTTTTTACGGTTACTTAATAATCATCAGGACACAAGTGGTTACCTGTAAACATTTCCAAAATACCAATAATCTTGTTAATTGTAGAGGATGCTGCCTCATTATACCGATTGACCTTGAAGTTACACCAGGAGATACAAACATGCATGTTCCTGTGAAATTCCTCTCTCTGCTAATTTAGAGGAAGCATTAATGCATCAGAACTAGCATTGATATAGCACCTTATGTCCTCAGGAACTTGCAAAGTGCTTTGCAACCAATAAATTACTGTTGAAGTTTAGCCACTGTTAGTGATGTGGGCAAACATGGCAGCCAATTTGCACCCAGCAAGCTGCAAATGAACGGATGACCAGATAACGATAGCAAAATACTGCGGATGCTGGAAATCCAAAATAACAACCAAAAATGCTGGAAAAACTCAGCAGGCCAGGGCAGCATCCGTGGAGAGAGAAACAGAGTTAACGTTTCAAGTCGAAGACCCTTCGTCAGAACTGGAAAAAAAAAGCAGGAAGAGGGATAGATTTTAAAGCAAGCGGGGGCTGGGAAAAGGGGGAGGGGATGAAAGAACAAAAGGGAAGGTCAGAGATAGGATAGAAAGCAGGAGAGATTAAGAGACAATCGACCTGAAACGTTAACTCCGTTTCTCTCTCCACGGATGCTGCTATGGCCTGCTGAGTTTTTCCAGCGCTTCCTGTTATTTCGGATGACCAGATAATCCGTTTTTGGTAGTGTTGGCTGAGGGAGGGATCTTGGGCAAGACACTTGGGAGATCGCCCGTCTCTTCTTTGAATACTGCTGTGGGATCTTTTTTATGTCCACCTGGACTCAGTTTAATGTCGCATCTGAAGGACGGCACCTCCAACAAGGCAGCACTCCGAGTGCTTCATTCAAAGGTCAGCCCAGGCATCCTGGGTTTGGAGCCTCCTGCTTGTCCAGTGGATGAGGGCACTGCTGGGCGTAGTTACAGAGGTGAGACAGTTCCAATTAGATTCCTAGTCTATGCCGAGTTTGCCAATCACAACTGAGTCATCAGTAGGGGTGCTACAGGTGACCGCAACCCACTGGAAGCTGTGTCCAATACAAGTGGGGTATTTATAGCAAGTCACTTAACGGAAGATTTGGCTGGGGGGGTTGGATTTCCTTCATCGTCTGCTCCCCTGCATTCTGTTCTATCTTCAGTCAGATCTTTTACACGTACCTTTTACAGTTCACCTCTGCTTTGTCCTTTTCTAAGTTGTAAGCGTGATTTGTTTTGAGCTGATTTGCCTGACTGCTGCGAATTTCATCGACACACCACCATGTTCAAGCAGTGCGAAGGAATGTGGAAGCCCAAACCTTCTCTAACAGCGTCTCACACCTCTCGAGACCCGTGAAACGACGTCAAGATTAATCAGTTCTCTTTCGCGAGAGATGTTGAGCCGACGACTGTCTGACCCTTATCAACTTCCGTGGCGTTTAGACTGCTCCTTTTTACCCAGGCGATGATTTACAAGCACGATAGCAAAATACTGCAGATGCTGGAAATCCAAAATAACCAACAGAAAATGCTGGAAAAACTCAGCAGGCCAGGCAACATCCGTGGAGAGAGAAACAGAGTCAACGTTGGATGTTGCCTGACCTGAGTTTTTCCAGCAGTTTCTGATGTTTTACAAGAAATGGGATGAATGATCTGCCCACAACAGAAAGCAATGGTTGTGTCCCAGAGTTATTTGGAAGGTGGTTTTATTATTCTCCTCCTCGCTAGGGACGGAGTCCTGCATGTCCTGCTCTTCCAGTCTTGCATCAGTCCCTTGCATTTACGTAGTGCCTTCGACATAGTAAATATCGCTAAGGCACCTCCGAGAGGAGAAAAGGTTTGGGGTGGGGGATGGGCAGTGAACAGTAAAGGAACTTTTCCCCTTAGTAGAGGGGTCAATAACCAGGGGGCATAGTTTCAAGGTAAGGGGCGGGAGGTTTAGAGGGGATTTGAGGAAAAACTTTTTCACCCAGAGGGTGGTTGGAATCTGGAACTCACTGCCTGAAAGGGTGGTAGAGGCAGGAACCCTCACAACATTCAAGAAGCATTTAGATGAGCACTTGAAACGCCATAGCATACAAGGCTATGGACCAAGTGCTGGAAAATGGGATTAGAATAGACAGGGCTTGATGGCCGGTGCGGACACGATGGGCCGAAGGGTCTCTTTCTGTGCTGTATAACTCTGAGTTAACAGTGGTCGTGAAAGCCGCTATATAAATGCAAGTCTTTCTTTTATATAGTGCCTTTCATGACCTCAGGCTGTCCCAAAGTGCTTTACAGCCAACCAAGTACTTTGTGGTGTTTTCACTGTTGTAATGTAGGAAGCGCGGCAGCCAATTTCCCCACAGCAAGCTCCCGCAAACAACAGTGTGATTGGACGTCCTGAGGTTGTGAAAGGCACTATATTAAACCAAGTCTTTCTTTAGACCCATATTGATGAGGAGCCGGATTGTGTCTGTCCAAACTCTTTTCATGTAGGACCCTCACAGTCAACGCACGGATGAGACCTTTACACCATCTGTCTGAACTGGCTCAAAACCCAGATCCCAGAGGCCAAAGGCCAGCATCTAACCCAGCACACCACCCAATTCCCGGCTTAAAATGGAACTGCCACCCACTTTGGGCTGAAATCGCAAGCAACGTGCTTTCAAGTTTCTGCTCAAGTTGTCTTTCGCTAAATGTTCTCCCTCCTTGCTCCAAACTGGACTGCCTCCAATACCTAGCCCAGATGACCAATCTTAATGAGCGCTTGTACAGTGAGTGCTGACCAACTATTTGGCCTTGGCCAGCACAGAACCTGACCTTGCCCTCGGCAAATCTGCACCTTGGGGTGCCGAGGCCAATTGTAACACCCCAATTACTGACCTGGCGTGGACTAGGGTTAGAGGCTGAAACCTGGGGCCTCCTGGTACTTGTGGGCCAGTGCATTTACCTACTCCGCCATTTAAGGGAGCTTTGTTACAGTTTCTTAAATTTTCCACTTGCCTCTTTTTTCTTTCCGCTTAATTTTAATTGAAGTTGAAATGAGATGCAAGCTTTACTTTGTGCTCCGAGGCATTTCAATCTGACGAACCGATTTGTCGTTTTTCTTCCTCCTTGTACCCTGAAGAGCTGTGTGATTTGGTCGCGTCCACAGTCATATTTTGGCAGTTTTATTTCCCCCCGCCTCCCCACCACCCCCCCCCATCTCCTGACTTGCTTTGACAGAAGCCTTTTGGTGCCAAACAAAAGATCAAACCTATCTGGCCAGGGCCGTTAGCTGTCGCACTCCGAAGATGTGTGTCATCTTCTGTTCTCTTTCCTGCTCCCAGTACACACACAAGATACGTTATGCAACCAGAAAAGGTCAGCTGCCGATGATAATGCGCTTGATCTCGAATGCATGTAAGCAGATTGTTTTATGAGATTCAGGTTTTTTTTTTGCGTTATGAGGCCTGACCTTCTTTTGTGTCATGAATTTTCAAATGTGTTCAGGGAAGGATTGTTGCTTCTGCTATGTACATTCTGAAAAACCCCGGGCGGAATGGGGAAAAAAAAAAACCAGTGTAATTGTGACAATATTCCACCAGGGACGAGCAAGAGTATATCTTCACATGACAAGACAGCCCAACCACTGATGTCGGATACCACACAGCAATTTGCAAGTCGGGATTTATTTATTTTTATTAACTTGCAGATCTGTCACGTTGCGCTGTTCCAATGCTCTCCTGGCTGAGCTCATCCGAAACTCTGCCGCCTGTGTCCTAACTCGCATCAAGTCCCCGTTCACCCATCAAGTCCCCGTTCACCCATCACCCCTGTGCTCGCTGACCTACATTGGCTCCCGGTCCGGCAACGCCTCGATTTAAAAAAAAAAAAAAAAAAATTAATTCTCATCCCTGTTTTCAAATCCCTCTATGGCCTCGCTCCCTCCCTCCCTATCTCTTGAACCTTCTCCAGCCCTACAACCTTCAGATATCTCTGCGCTCCTCAAATGCTGGCCTCTTGCGCATTCCCGATTTTGATCGCTCCACCATTGGCGGCCCTGCCTTCAGCTGCCTAGGCCCTAAGCTCTGGAATTCCCTCCATATATGTCTCCGCCTCTCTCCCCTCCTTTTAAGATGCTCCTTAAAACCTACCTCTTTGACCAAGCTTTTGGTCACCTGCCCTAATATCTCCTTATGTGGCTCGGTGTCAAATTTTGTTCGGTAACACTTCTGTGAAGCGCCTGTGAATGTTTTACTATGTTAATGGCGCGATATAAATGCAGGTTATTGTTGATTGTAGCCCAGAATGCTTCCAGTATTTAGCTACTAAGGTGGGAGTCTGTGTTTAAGCTGCCGTGCCCCCTTTTAAGACCGTTGCTCAGGTTCCTCCCTGTGGGGAAATGGTTTCCATAAGCACATCAATAAGAATGGCAGCTGCTTGTAAAACCCTGGTCCCTGCCCTTGGGCAGAAAACCAGACTGTCAAGGTCAGAAAAAAACCAGCAGGAAATAACTGGCTTTCCTGCTCTTTTTCTTCTACTTTTGACACACTGACGGGTGATGGGCAAACATTAGTTACAACACATTATGGTATTTTAGTGGATCTCCTGTGGCTCTTCTCGAGGTTAAGCCAGATGAAGCCCTGTTTTAAAGGGGACATGACACCGTGCACAATGTAATTGCTTAGTGGGGCTGTGTCTCCTTAAGCCCATCGAGCCTATTGTTATGTAAACACTGGCTGGGTCAAATCAATTGTTTGGTCATGGAACATTGCAAATTGCTTTGTCAGTTTCTGGCTGCAGTGCAGAAGCCCACCCGCATTTTAAGATTGTTTTGCAACTTCATCTGTAATGAATGCACCGTCTGAGATGAGAGGTATGGATTGGCTGGATATATCATTCTTATATATAGAACAGGCAGACAGGCCACAAATTTAATTGAGGAGGCAGGATGAGGGCGGGGCAGCTGGTTTACTGGTTCCGGTCCCGCCCCCAGCTGCCTCCGCTCTGCAGATGTGATTTTCCCTTGATTGACCTTGTTAAGCCACCCTGTGGGCTTGCCAGCCAATTAGCAGGAAGCGGGTCTGCTGATGTCATTTAAGGACGCGTCATCTGCCGGTTTCCTTAAAGGGACCATGTACAATTTTATTTTGACAGTTGATCTGTCAGCGTTTGACAGCATTGAGGTGCTGCAAACACTGACAATCACTGCACAAAGGTGAACAGTTGCACCCAGGCTCTCCAATGAATCCCTCCATACGCTTATGGAGGGACTCAAAGCACACAGGTAGGTTTTCTTCCCTTCCAAGGGCGGAAGAGACCTCCCCAGGACACAAACTTACTTTCAACCTCCACCCAACCCTCTCTATCTACTTTATCACTTCCCCATTTCACTAGCCACCCCTCACGCTCACCCTCATCCTACTGCAAGCATACCAACTAACAGTACACAAGGGTAGGCACTTTAGAGGTTTAGCCAATGTCCATGTGAAGTTTCTGGTAATGTATTGTCATACAGTGTAATATCTTTTTCCAAAAGTGCCCCTTATTGGACAGATCTGAGCACAAATTGAGAAGTGACTTACTGAGTTCCAGTGATTGTTCAGTCTTAACTCCACCCCCCCCCCCCCCCCCCCCGCTATAGCGATGAGTGTGCATGGAATGGCTTGGACATTAAAGGGATGCTTCACGGTGCTGGTGTGGGATGGTGTCAACCTGGCGCATCATGTGGCAGCCCGGGTTTACAGCGTCAAGTGAAGAAAATCTGGCCATGGTCAGGAGCTGATGCCCTGTGTCCAGGGCAGCATCAGGTGGGTGAGGAGGAGGCTGGTGCTCCTGGTGCTGGTGCTGCTGTTCTGGCGCTGCCGCAGCTACTCTTCCTCCAAATTTGACGGGCAGGATGAACGGATGTAAATGGTTCCCATCCCGTTGCGATAGATTTCAGTTGAGGCAAAAAGCATGCAAGCGCACAGTCGAAGTGGCCTGAAATTATTCCAATCAGGTCACACTGCAGATGAGTGTCAGCTTGAACAGTCACAAGGTCAGTAGATTTGTAAAATGTTATCCCAAACCTCCAATAACAAAGTTGTTGCATTTGAATGATAGCAAAATACTGTGGATGTTGGAAATCCAAAATAACAACAGAAAATGCTGGAAAAACTCAGCAGGTCAGGCAACATCCGTGGACAGAAATTTGAGTTGATGTTTCGGGTCAAACCCTTCTTCAAAATGTCAGCCATGTTACAGGGGTGCTTTTAAAGTGCTGCACCAATGACTACAAATCATGTCCTCGAGAAACTCGTCTTCTTGCAGCTGGCATGTTTCTGACAAGACGGGAAACAGGAGCCAGAAGCACGAAAATGGCAAACCACTATAAAAATAGAATTAGCAAGGCAGTTAACAGGCTCTTAAGTGCCTTAACTACCTGTCCCACCAGTTCCCCTCGGGTCAGTTCGGGAGCGGTTGACCCAACACTCACAAAAATCATGTGGGGGCGGGATGGAAGCGGGTTGGTGGTCTGAAGCCATTTTTCCCGTTTTTTGCGGCCGACCCACCTCCAAACCCACCTCCTCAGGGCTATTAAAATCGAGCCCATAGTTTCAAATATCAAATGGACTTCGAAAAGCAGCATTTCATTCTGAAAACTGAAATATTCTGACTGTAATCTGGAGTAGTTTAGCAGGAAGTCAACTGCATTGACACTTGATGCTCGGTGCAGTTGAATGGAACTAGAACTGTAGAGGTAAATGGTGCTCGTTGAGTATTGGAATATCATGGGAATGCTCTACTCTCGGTAGCTTTGCCTGTTGATAGCCAAGACCACACAATGGCGCTGCTACTGGTTACATATCTGCTATGGTATTGCTTTGGCAGATGTATTTGGCCAGTTGGGTGTTGATATTGAGCTACAGGAAGAGATTTTAAAAAACTGGGAATGTTTGCATTTGAAACAAGGCGAGACCTGGTGGAAGTTTGGAAGAATCCAAGTAGCAAGAAAGAACTTACATTGATATAGCACCTTTCACGACCTCAGGACGTTCCAAAGCACTTTACCGCTTTTGAAGTGTAATCACTGTTGTAATGTGGGAAACGCGGCATCCAATGTGCGCACAGCAAGATCCCACAAACAGCAATGTGATAATGACCAGGTAATTTTTGTTTGTTGATAGAAACATAGAAAAATAGGAGCAGGAGTAGGCCAGTCGGCCCTTCGAGCCTGCTCCGCCATTCAATATGATCATGGCTGATCCTCTATCTCAATACCATATTCCTGCTCTCTCCCCATACCCCTTGATGCCTTTTGTGTCTAGAAATCTATCTATCTCCTTCTTGAATATATTCAGTGACTTGCCCTCCACAGCCTTCTGTGGTAGAGAATTCCACAGGTTCACCACCCCTCCGAGTGAAGAAATTTCTCCTCATCTCAGTCCTAAATGTCCTGCCCCGTATCCTGAGACTGTGACCCCTCGTTCTAGACCCCCCCAGCCAGGGGAAACATCCTCCCTGCATCTTGTCTAGTCCTGTCAGAATTTTATACATTTCAATGAGATCCCCTCTCATTCTTCTAAACTGATGGATAAATATTAGCCGGGAAACTGGGGAGAATTCCTCATCCCTTGAAAACAGTGCCGTGGGATCTTTTACATCTATCTGAGAGGGCAAACGGGGCCTTGGTTTAACGTCTCATCTGAAAGACGACACCTCCGACAGTGCAGCACTCCCTCAGTATTGCACTGGAGTGTTGGCCTGGATTTTGTGCTCAAGTCTCTGGAGTGGGATATGAACTCACAACCTTCTGACCTAGTAACCACAAACTCTCACCAAGGGGCATGGGCACAACCTCCAGAAGAGGGAAGATAAAGTTAGCTGCATTATAATAAGGGTGGCGAATGTGTGGAAGGGAGAGGGTGTGGAGGAGGATAGTGTAGGCAAACTGAAGAGGGAGCTGGATAACGTTTTGGTGAAAGAAGTGATTGAGGGGTATAAGTGATGCAGTATAGTATTTTGTAGTATAATAGGGGAGTTATCCCCGGTGTCCTGGCCAATATTTATCCAACATAACAAAAACAGATGATCTGGTCATTATCACATTGCTGTTTGTGGGACCTTGCTGTGCGCAAATTGGCTGCCGCGTTTCCCACATTACAACAGTGACTCCACTTCAAAAGTACTTCATTGACTGTAAAGCACTTTGAGACGTCCGGTGGTCGTGAAAGGCGCTATAGAAATGCAAGTCTGTCTGTCTTTCTTTCTTTGGGCCTGGAAGGTCTTTTTCAGCCCTGTATGTTCTCATGAAGAGGAGATTACGGGGCTAACTTTCACCTTGGTGGACTGTCGACCTCCTCCTTGGCGAACATGCCCAATTTTCTTCTCGTTGAAATAATAATTATAAATTAAAGTCCCACCACGCGACTAGAAAAAAAAAACAATCTTGGAAGGTGCAATACTATTGTAAAAGCCCAACTGGTTCGCTAATGTTCTTCAGGGGAAGGGAACTTGTGATTCAAATCCTACATTATGCGGTTGACTCTTAATGCCCTGTGAAAAGGCCTTGCAAGATGTTCAGTTGTAAAAAAAAATACAATACTTCTGGCCAGCACCTTCTCAAGGCAGCTGAAGTGGGGGGGGGGGGGGGGGGGGGTTGGTGAGCAATACATGTGGCCTTGCAAACAGCGCCCATGTACTAAGAAACAGAATAAAGAAAGGGGATGACAGACACTGCCCCAATCCTATTGAATGTGATGGGAACTCATTTGTATATGAATCCCCCAAGCGACTTGGCTAAATGCACACTAACGGGAAGGAAAGTTAAAAGAAGAATGCAAAAAAGGAGATTTTAGTAATAGGACTCCAACTCTAAAATAGCGCGGATAAATGTTCTACTGAATCAATCGGACAAAAGCACATTGGTACGCTGACTGTGTGCTTGGAAGTGGGGGCCCTTTCATTTTCAATGACATTTGCATGTGGGTCCGCTTGCTTTCTTCCATTCTTTTTGTGACATTTTCCACAGCTTTTGAGATGATTTCTATAACCGCATCTAACGATTTTCATGAAGAGAATTTTTTTTTCTTCTTCTTCTTGCCGGGGTCGGGGAGGGTTAGGGTTGCCATTGATCAGTTCTAGGTTTGAACTCGCTCTTGTCATTTTCGAGCGGGCTTTCGCACGCATTTTATTTTTGAATGTGAAGCAGACTCGAAGGGCATGAAATCGGACCGCACGTCCTTGGTATTAAACCTGTTACTATGCCTGTGCGAAGCTCCCTTTCGTTTGGCTATTTTAATTCAGGTGCCAACCCACTGAAATTAAAATAAACGGGTATGAGAGATGCAGTGTAGTATTTTTTTTGGTCTCCAATGTCTCCCCCCCCCCACCCCAGCCCTTGTGTGTTTTGGTGAAAAGCCGCTTGTGGGGGTAATTTTCAACCTTGTTGCACTCTCGACCTGCTTGTTGAAGAACGCGCCCGATGTTTCACCCCACTGAAATAATTATATGGAGTATAAATTGAAATCCCACCGCGCTACCAGGAAGAACAATAATCGTGGAAGATGCAAGCTTGCTGTTAAAAAAAAAAACCCAACTGCTTCACTAATGTTCTCCGTTCAAACGAAGACCTGTGCTTGAATAACACCTGATCTCCCATCTCAGAAACATTTTGACTGCACCACACGCTATCAATTTGTGAAATGCTTGCGGACAGAAGTAGCATCAAACGAATATGCTGGGAACATTGATTGGTTTGTTAGAAGTATGGAAAAGGGCATTTCAACTCCCAGCTAGTCATTCTTGCTTTCCTTATTTGATTCTTGGGATTTGAGCAACACTTTTTTGCATTTACTGTCAATCCCCAGTTGCCCTGAGGGCGTTTAAGAGCCAATCACATAAGAGTCACAGAATCATAGAATGATACAGCACAAAACGAGGCCCTTCGGCCCATTGTACCCTTGCCGGCTCTTTGAAAGAGCTCTCCAATTAGTCCCACACCCCCTGCCCTTCCCCCCCCCCCCCCATAGCCCTGCAAATGTTCCCCCTTTCAAGTATTTATCCAATTCACTTTATCATTGAAACTTATAAAATTCTGACAGGACTGGACAGACTAGATGCAGGAAGAATGTTCCTGATGGTCAGGGAGTCCAGAACCAGGGGTCATAGTCTAAGGATAAGGGGTAAGCCATTTAGGACTGAAATGAGGAGGAATTTCTTCACCCAGAGAGTGGTGAACCTGTGGAATTCTCTACCACAGAAGGCGGTGGAGGCCAATTCATTAAATATATTCAAGAAGGAGTTGGATATATTTCTCAAGGCTAAAGGGATCAAGGGATATGGGGAGAAGGCAGGGACCGGGTACTGAATTTGGATGATCAGCCATGATCGCATTGAATGGTGGAGCAGGCTCGAGGGGCCGAATGGCCTACTCCTGCTCCTATCTTCTATGTTTCAAGTTATTATTGAATCTGCATATATTATCAGCAAAACAATCCACAGAACTCGATCTCAACCCTCCCTCTCCTGCTCCCCAAACTGTTTTGCCCTTGGAGGAAATTCTTAGCTTAGATTTTGAGTGGAAGGAGCTGATCTGCTTGAAAATTCATAAAACACCTTTACAGGGTATATCGATAGCAAAATACTGCGGATGCTGGAAATCCGAAACAGCAACAGAAAATGCTGGAAAAACTCAGCAGGCCAGGCAACATCCGTGAAACGTTAACTCTGTTTCTCTCTCCACGGATGTTGCCTGGCCTGCTGAGTTGTTCCAGCATTTTCTGTTGTTTTTACAGGGTATATCTATTGACTGCTTTAGCAGCAATGTCGAAGCATGATCAGGAAAACAAGAGTTTGGAGTTTCAGACACCGTGGCAACACTTGGAATGCTGTTGTTGCTAGGGGGCATTGAGTTGGGATGTGCTGTCAATGAAGGCAATCTCGTTTTTGATGGTAAATGAAGGAGATGCCGGATGGACCAATTTCTCTTTCTCTCCTCACTCACTTACGTTCACACACAATCACTCTCTCACTCACTCTCCACTTACTCACTCACTCTCTCTTTCTCACTCACTCATTCATTCTCTCAGACTTACACTCTCACTCACTCATTCTCACTCACGCTCTCTCTCAATCTCACTCATGCTCTCTCACACACACTCTCACTCTCGCTCGTTCACTCTCTCACTCACGCTCGCTCGCTCTCTCTTTCTCTCCCACCTCATTGCCAAGCCTGACTGAGATTGGCAGACTGGGTTTGCGCTGGATTTGCCTGCTCCTGCTCGGTGGCAGTGTGTCGCCCCCACTGCGCTGCCTGAGAAGGACTGGCCCTTCTTTCACAGAGCGGCTTCTTGTTTAAAGTTCTGCGCTGGTGTTGTTTGAACTCTGGGAGCTGAGAGGTGATATGGTCCTGTGTGCTGGCTGAGCTGCCCACTGGTGGGGGATCAGTATTTCAGAAGGTTTGCCATGATATTTTCTTCTTAGGCAGTCCCTCGGAACCGAGGATGACTTGCTCCCACACTAAAAATGAGTTCTCAGGTGACTGATGAGTCCAATGCGGGACCTACAGTCTCTGTCACAGGTGGGGTGTGTGTGCTAGGCCGATGTAGCAGAGCCTGGTCTCCAATCGTCTTGGATCCCCTTGCCATTGGATCAAGACCTTGCTCTGTCAAGCCCGTGTGGTAGCTGGTGTGCAGCGGCCATCCCACGTTAAAAGAATTCACGCACAGGCATCTTCCACCCTTTAAAATGAAGTTCGGGACCTGGAACGTCAGGACCCTCATGGACAACCCCAACTGTCAACCCAAGCACCCCACCCACCCCCCGGCCCCTTCAACCACCATCTATCCCTCGTGATTATGCACCGTGTTGTCTCATCAATTCGTGGTTGGAGTTGGCACTCAAACAGATATCCTGTGAATGTAAATCAGGCTGCAATCTCAGACAGTAGCGATTACCATTCCTCACTCAGGTTTATTGGAAGGAAAACAGGGAATGATGGAGGGACACTGTCGTGCGTGACAACATGAATATAGGATTATCCGAGTATGATTCTGCATCACAATATACAAGCTACACCCTGACAGCAAATGTAGTGATTTTGGGATGCGAGTGGCTGGAATAATGAGGGTTATGGGCTTTCAGTCTGTGCTATACCGGCGGTGTAAATAGGACGGGAATAAAAAGAGCAATGATAAAACCAGAAGAATCCTTCAGAGGTCAAGTGAGTAATCCTGGCCAATGTGCCAGCGATGCTTTGTCTTAATAGGCTAGGCTGGCAACATACAGAAAAAAAACCATAATCTGAAGTGTTAGGATTACTGCAACAATCTCCTATCCAGTTTTTGTGTGGCTGGCTGGGATGTTGACAGTGAGAGTGAGAGGTTGTATTCATCCTGCTGAGAGATTCCAGTGATGCTGACAGCTACATTTCCTTATTTTTTTCCATTGCAGTGATGATGACTTCTTTAGGGCTCTCAGTTTTAGGCCCCTCCCAGTTAAATTCACAACAATCACATTGACCTCTACCTTTGGCTCTGTCCCATTTAGTACTCTGTTAATGTTTTGAATGCTTCACAGACTTTACAAGGATCACAAAGAGAGAGAGGCCATTTGGCCCATCTAGCTCATCTTTGCTACAAGTCTTTCTACAATTGTACAGGGCTTTGGTGAGACCACACCTGGAGTGCTGCGCACAGTTTTGGTCTCCTTATCTGAGGAAGGATAGGGTTGCCCTATGAGGTGAGATTGAATAGATTGGGCTATACTCTCTGGAGTTTAGAAGAATGGGAAGTGATCTCATTGAAACATATGATTCTGAAGGGGATTGACAGGGTAGATGCTGAGAGGTTGTTTCCCCTGGCTGGAGTGTCTAGAACTAGGGGGCATAGTCTCAGGATAAGGGGTTGGTCATTTAAGACTGAGATGAGGAGGAATTTCTTCACTCAGAGGGTTGTGAACCTTTGGAATTCTCTACCTGAAAGAGCTGTGGAAGCTCAGTCTTTGAGTATATTCAAGGCTGAGATCGATAGATTTTTGGACTCTAGGGGAATCAAGGGATATGGGGATCGGGCAGGAAAGTGGAGTTGAGGTCGATGATCAGCCATGATCTTATTGAATGGCGGAGCAGGCTCGAGGGGCCGTATGGCTCCTATTTCTTATGTTCTTGGGTTTCTGTGGAACATAAGAACATATCACAGCATCTAACTGCCTCTTGAATGACCCTGGGGTCTTTTGTCTTTACTGTCCTACCCAGTAGGGAATTCTATGAACAGATGCTTCCCAACATCAGTTCTATTACCTATTACCATTGTGTACATGTGTCCCCTTATGGTTTTACTTGAAATAGTAAATTTCCCCCCCCCCACTTTATTACCTTATTTAGCATCAGCTGTGGCTCAGTTGGTAACACTTTTGCCCCCGAGTCAGAAGGTTTTGGGTTCAAGCCCCACTCCAGAGACTTGATCTAGGCTGAAGCACCAATGTATGTGGTGGTGGTGGTGAGCCGAATAGCTTGCTAGGCCATTTGAGAGGGCAGTTCAGAGTCAACCACATTGCTGTGGGTCTGGAGTCACATGAAGGCCCAGACTGGGTAAGGACGACAGATTGCCTTCCCTAAAGGGCATTAGTGAACCAGATGGGTTTTTCCGACAATCCGCTAGTTTCATAGTTACCATTACTGATTTTTTTTCTAAATTCCAGATTTATTTAATTACCTGAATTTAAATTCCCCAGTTGCCGTGGTGGAATTTGAACTCATGTCTCTGGATCATTAGTCCAGGCCTCTGGGTTACTAGTCCAGTAACATAACCACTACGCTACCGTCTGTCACTCTGTCTGTCACTCTGTCTGTCACTCTGTCTGTCACTCTGTCTGTCACTCTGTCACTCTGTCTGTCACTCTGCCTGTCTGTCACTCTGTCTGTCACTCTGTCTGTCACTCTGTCTGTCACTCTCTCTGTCACTCTCTCTGTCACTCTCTCTGTCACTCTGTCTGTCTCTCTGTCTGTCACTCTGTCTGCCTCTCTGTCTGCCTCTCTGTCTGTCACTCTGTCTGTCACTCTGTCTGTCTCTCTGTCTGTCTCTCTGTCTGTCTCGCTCTCTTTCTTAAAGCCTGTAGAGTCCAAGTTTACCTAATCTTTCCTCTTAAAAGTTGTTTTAATTTGTATTTTTTGTTTTTGTTTTATTGGTTTATCTTCTGCATAACTCCTTTTTGAATGATCTGCCCCAGTGCATTGATTTAGTATGGTATATTAGAAGTTCCACCTTCAGATCTCATAAAGCTGCCAAAAGTTATATTGGAGACTTGATGTCGCTTGGCATCTGGCAGACACTGTGATGGTTGGGGAAACAGAAACAAAAGGATGCTCCATTGGTGTTTCCACAGAAAGTTCTTAGTCTTTACTGTGAAGCCAATGCCAATACACAAGACCCACAGGCCAGGACATCCCCCAGGCAGAAGAGAGTGAAAGAGATGAGATAAGTCAGGAAATAGTTACTTGGTGAGCCAAACCCCGGGGTTTTTAAGTCCTAAAGATTGTTGGAGGAGGGAAAGATTGACCGAGGTAAGGAGTTCCACAGTCGAGAGAAAGTAGGACCGGGTCTTTGATTTCAACAAGCCATCCACGCCAACATAGGAAACTGAGAACAAGCTTCGAAAGCATTGATGAAGCCCCAAGACAGCTGGCAGCTCAAAAACAAGTAATTAAGCGGAGAGTGCAATGGGATATGGGCCTGTATCTTAAGCTGTAGTTATACGCAATGGGTTACATTTTCTGAGACCAGGCTGGTGGCAAGGTAGCACTCGCCCAGACTTGCAAAGGTTCGGCTAACTCTTTCCTCCTTTAAGATGCTCCTTAAAACTTACCTCTTTGACCGAGCTTTTGGTCACCTGTCCTCATTTCTCCTTATGTGGCTCGGTGTCAATTTTTTTTGTCTTTTAATACTCCTGTGACGCGCCTTGGGACGTTGTACTATGTTAAAGGCGCTATATAAATACAAGTTGTTGTTGTTGTTGTAACACTCCCTCGCTTGTGTTAAAAACATGTAAGTGCATGAACAAAGAAAGACTTGCATTTCTATAACGTGGTTTATGACCTCAGGATGTCCCAAAATGCTTTACAGCCAATGAAGTACTTTTAGAAGCGGGAAACACGTCAGTCAATTTGCACACAGCAAGCTCCCACAAACAGCAATGAAATAAATGGCCAGATCATCTGTTTTAGGTGTTGGTTGAGGGATAAATATTGGCCAGGACGCTGGGGAGAACCCCCCTGCTCTCCTTCGAAATAGTGTCATGGGATCTTATACATACATCCACCTAAACGGGCAGACCGTCGGTTTAACGTCTCATCCGAAAGACGGCACCTCTGACAGTGCAGCACTCCCTCAGTACTGCACTGAAGTGCCCGTCTAGATTATGTGGTCGAGTCTCAGGAGTGGTGCTTGAACCCACGACCCACCTCGCTCAGAGGTGAGAGTGCTACCAATGAGATACAGCTGACACATGAAAGCCTGAAGGTGGATACAAATATTGAAGGCACAAGATTCATTTTCGGGAGGTGGTTCTGGATGTATTCACCCCAGAAAAGGTTGATGCTTGACACTTTATTTGGTACGTTTTCCAGTATTCTGGAGCATATAATAAATGTGGCCATTGGATTGTTTTAATCTAGAAAGGAAGAGAACATTTGCGCAGTTTCATAGAACCATGCACTCGATTTGGCATTTGGAAATGAATGATTTTTCTTTATCTTTTAAAATGTTTTCTCCCAGTAGCAACAGATAATCTATTACTGGGAGCAGGAAAAGAATTAAATACCTAATAGCACGAGCAGATCCATTCCCAATCTTCTTGATCATTACCATGAAGGTTAAACCAGCAAGTTAAGAAATAGGACACACACACACACACAGGTACAGGGGCATAACAATCAATACATTTTTAATCTTAAAGAAATGGGGGGGGGGTGAAATACTGACATGTGAGTCTTTGACAGACCAATTAAACCATCCCTCCAGACAATCTTCCCTCCCTGTCAATTTGCATGAAACCTTGGATCCCAGACTAAATCAATGGTTTACAAGGGACACACTAATGGTTGGATTAAAAACCTTGTTGGTGTCCATGGTGTGAGCTATGGGGGCGGTTTGTGGTGGATGGACGGTATGTGGCCACCAGATGGAGACAAAGTCGCCCCCCTCACTCCAATTCAGGTGAAGGCCACACCCACCTCCAACACACCTGAGGCAAATCTACCCATTAGCTCAGGAGTTCAAAAGGCAAACTAGTGCATTCCTTCAGGGCCAGTGCCTGAGGGGACGGGGACGGGGACGGGGACCGGGACCGGGACCGGGACGGGGACCGGGACCGGGACCGGGACCGGGACCGGGACCGGGACCGGTACCCGAGGAGAAAGCCAAGACTGCTGTTGAAAACCAGCTTGCAGCTGCCACAGAGAGGTCTACTATTGAACCCGGGTGGAATATTGTTTAGTTCTGAGAGCCTGCTATGATCCCTGGACCGGCTGAGAAAGATCCAGTGGTAAAGTAACCCTGGCTTATTGTTGTTTGGAGAAAACTGATTTAAGGACTGCCTTCCTAACCACCTGGGGCGGGTGATGGTTTTGTTCTTCATTTTTCTTTTTTGAACGTCATGTGTTTTTTGGATTCTGCCGGACGTGAACCTTTTTTCCCCGTTTTTCTAAAAATAAAACACAGCTAACTGCTGTTTTTCATTTACAAATCTTATGACTGTGCTTGTGTCCTCCAGCCCCCCCTCCCCCCCGGCATCAAAACATCCTTCGGTCTAGGTGGTGGTTGATTACAATGGATATACTATTGCAAGGGGGTGTTTCACCCTGTGTTCGATGTAAGTGGAGCGGACTGATTCTCCCAAATAGGTCAGTCTTTATGTGCTTCTCATCAATGTATTATTTGTAGCGACTTTAATAGAAGTGCACAGTCTTTGGCATAATTGGCCCCATCTCCTCCTGCGCGATAAATTAACATCTGGGACTGGACTAATGCTGGCTGCGGCAATCTTCACTGGAATTTACTTAATCAGAACTCCTCGCTTCCCAAGACAGCTGTCTTTAACTGGTGCAGAATGTGTGATAATCAGCAAAATAAGTCATTCTTAAAGCGTTGAGGGTTAATTAGGCAGCCCTTGTTGTTGAAAGTCCGATTAGAGAAAGCATGACCTTCATTCAGTCTAAGGCCATGCAAAATATAATGGCACACTTCACTGATACCATCTCTTGTGGGAGCAATTCTTTTTTTGGAGACAAAGCACTTCCAAGTTCCTACCTTGGAAAGGTGTTATTATTAGCACGTCGCTGAAGAGCCAGCCTTTTCAAACAGTAGATAGTGTGGGAGCATCTCCAGCATTTTCTGCTTTTATTTCAGATGTCCAGCATCTGCGGTATTTTCTTTTTGCCTAGTGTGGTCCTGTCCACTCAACATGCTGCACCCGCACCCTGTGATCCGGGACTGTTCGCAATCGGTAAGGCCGCCTTCCCCTCCCTCCGACTGAGAGTTCATTGTTTTAACTGTGAGGCATGTTTTTGCATTGTTGGTGCGGGTTAGGGCTTTAATTTCTCTCCGTATCATTCAGAGCTTCTCTTTGGGTGCAATGCGTTGGACCCCAATGGGGTTGTCTGTTGGGTGTGGAGGACTGCAGGGAATTGAGACCTCTCTGTGGAAAACCAATAAAAAGGATGACCCCACAGAGTATTCCCTTTTCATTTAACCCTACATTATCCAGAACAAAGCAAGGCAGCGCTCCTTATTTCAGTAATTAGCACCCAACAGTGCCCGGCGGGATATCCCCTTCATGATGGACCGGGTAGAAAAGTCTTCTATAAGTCACAACCTACCAATATGATCAAACACATTATCATTCATTACTATGACCACGTTTATTCGACTGTGGACAAGAGAATGTGTGTAGTCTAAATTACATTTTGCTGCATTGAATTTTGTGGAAAAGCCTTTCCGCCATCCCTATTTTTCTCCTTTTTACTTCTGCAGTGTTATAGTCATAGTCATAACAGCACAGAAGGAGGCCACTCGGCCCATCAAGTCCGTGCTGGCTCTCTGTAGAGCAATCCAGTCAGTCCCATTCCCCCGCTCTATCCCCGTAGCCCTGCAAGTTTATTTCCCTCAAGTGCCTATCCAGTCTCCCCTTGAAAACATTGAGTGTCTCCGCTTCCACCACTTCCGTCGGCAGCGAGTTCCAGGTCCTCACCACTCGTTGTGTAAAAAAGCTTTTCCTCACATCCCCCCTGTATCTCTTGCCCAAAACCTTAAATCTGTGTCCCCTAGTCCTTGTACCATCAACTAGTGGGAACAGCCTTTCCCCGTCTAGTCTATCCAAACCTGTCATAATCTTGTACACCTCTATCAAATCACCCCTCAACCTCCTTTGCTCTAATGAAAACAAATCCAGCTTCTCCAACCTGTCCTTGTAACTAAGATCTCCCATCCCCAGAACCATTCTGGTAAATCTCCTCTGCACCCTCTCAAGGGCCTTCACATCCTTCCTAAAGTGTGGTGACCAGAACTGGACGCAATACTCCAGTTGTGGCCTAACCAGCGCTTTATAAAGGTTCAGCATAACTTCTCTACTTTTGTACTCAATACCTCTATTTACAAAGCCCAAGATCCTATATGCTTTGCTAACCACTCTCTCAATATGTCCCGCCACCTTCAGGGACCTATGCACATTAACTCCCAGGTCCCTCTGTCCCTGCACACTCTTTAAAACTGTGCCATTAAGTGTATATTGCCTCTCCCTGTTCCTTCTGCCAAAATGCATCACCTCACACTTCCCTGTATTAAATTCCATCTGCCACTTGTCTGCCCATTCTACGAGCCTTTCTATGTCCTGTTGCAATCGATTGGTATCATCATCACTGTTTGCCACACCCCCAAGTTTGGTGTCATCGGCAAATTTAGAAATTCTACTCTGTATTCCAATATCCAGGTCATTTATATATATCAAAAAAAGCAGTGGCCCCAGCACTGACCCTTGGGGTATGGTTCCTTGGGTGCCAACCGTCCTCCAGTAACTCACCCAAGGGGCTTGTCCCCAAGTGTAAGCTAAGGGAGTAGGTGCTGATGTAAGCCATCACACTTGAGCCTGATCCCACCCTCGCCCAATATTGAGTCACTGGATATTGATTAGGATAAGGAATGGTGGCTGATTTCTTTTCTCCCTTGCTTAGATCTGGAACAGTGTAGTTCCCTGCCAACACTGTGCCTGGGCTTCCCCAAAGGTCACTATTGGGACCACTGCTCTTTTTGATATGTATTAATGACCTGGGCTTAATTTCAAAGTTTGCAGATGATACAAAACTGAGAAATGTAGTAAACAATGAGGAGGATAGTTCCAGGCTTCAGGAGGACACAGTCAGACCGGAGAAATGGGCAGACACATGGCAGATGCAATTTAACACAGAGAAGTGTGAAGTGATACAGTTTGGTAGGAAGAATGAGGAGAGGCAATATGAACTAAATAGTACAAGGTGAACTAAATGGTGCAGGAACAGAGACCCCTGGGGGTGTGTGTACACAAACCTTTGAAGGTGGCAGGACAAGTTGAGAAGGCTGTTAAAAAAGCACGTGGAATACTTGGCTTTATTAATGGAGGCCATAGAGCACAAAATCAAGGACAATATGGTAAACAATTCTGGCCTCTTGTGCATCCCTGATTGTAATCGCTCCACCCTTGGCAGCTGTGCCATCAGCTGCCTAGGCCCTAAGCTCTGGAATTTCCTCATAAACCTCTCCGCCTCGCTACCTCTCTCTCCTCCTCCAAGACACTCCTTAAAACCTACCTCTTTGACCAAGCTTTTGACCATCTGTCCTAGTATCTCCTTATGTGGCTCGGTGTCAAATTTTCTTTGATAATCGCTCCTGTGAAGCGCCTTGGAGCGTTATACTACATTAAAGGGGCGATATAAATACACGTCGTTGTAGTGAACCTCAATAAAACACTAGCCAGGCCTCAGCTGGAGTATTGTGTTCAATTCTGGGCACCGCACTTTAGGAAGGATGTCAAGGCCTTGGAGAGGGGGGGCAGAAAAGATTTACTAGAATGGCACCAGGGATGAGGGGCATCAGTTATGTGGAGAGACTGGAGAAGCTGGGGTTGTTTTCATTGGAGCAGAAAAGATTAAGGGGAGATTTGTTAGAGGTATACAAAATCATGAATGGTTTTTGATAGTGTAAAGAAGGAGGAAATGTTTCCAAAGGACACAGATTTAAGGTGATTAGCAAAAGAACCAGAGGCGACATGAGGAAACATTTGTTTTACACAGCGAGATGTTGTGATCTGGAATGCACTGCCGGAAAAGGTGATGGAAGCAGATTCAATAATAATATTCAGAAGAGAATTGGATAACTACTTGAAGGGAAAACATTTATAGGGCTATGGGGAAAGAGGAGGGGAGTGGGATTAACTGGATCGCTCTACCAAAGAGCTGGCACAGGCATGATGGGCCGAATGGCCTCCTTCAGTGCTTCGGTCCGCTGATTCAGCACAGACCAAGGATCAAATCTGGAACCTTTCCTCACCTATGACTCACACCAAATCCCGTTCACCCATCACCCCTGTACTCGCTGACCTATATTGGCTCCCGCTCCAGCAACGCCTCAATTTTAAAATTCTCATCCTTGGTTTGCAATCCCTCCATAGCCTCACCCCTCCCTATCTCTGTAACCTCCTCCAGCCCTACAACCCTCCAAGATCTCTGCGCTCCTCCAGTTCTGGCCTCTTGTGCATCCCCGAATTTAATCACGCTGCCATTGGCGGCCGTACCTTCAGCTGCCTGGGCACTAGACTCCGGAATTCCCTCCCTGAACCTCTCTATCTCTGTGCCTTGTGAGTCAGTGATGCATTCACCCACTGTGCTATTTGAGTGGTAGCTGGCTCACGAGTTCAATGTCGCAATTGATGACATCGGGGTCGATTGTCCTCCCACACAGAATGGTGGCACAACTTGGGCAGGACAGGACTCCCGTGTGCCTCACATCTATGCCTCAACTCTGCTTCGGAGATTCCACGTCTGAGGGGTAAGTGAAACTCCTATGACAGGTCTTTGAGCACATACAGCAACTGGACTAGGGAGCATATTGATTGTCCTGTAGTTGTTTGGAACTCCCTTTGGGGTATTTAACAATAATTCTCAAACCATAGCAATGCTGTACACCGGGAATTAGTCCGATGCTCTCCTGCCTAATGCACCTTTCTCCAGCCTCCGTCTACTTAAGCGCAACCAAAACCCCTGCTCGGCCTCATTCCCTGTCGTCATTCATCTGCATTGGCTCCCAGTCCTGCAACACCTCAAATTTAAAATTCTCATTCTTGTGTATAAATCCCGTTAGGGCCTCGACCTTCCCTCTCTCAAGCCCTACAACCCCCCTTCCCCACAAAAACTCTTCTTTGTTCTTCTGACTCTGGCCTCTTGTGCATCTCCTCCGCTTTTCACCTCACATTGGCAGTTGTGTCTCCAGCTGCCTCGACCCCACGCTTTGGAATTCCCTCCCTAAACCCCTCAGCCTCTCCGCCTGCGCTCTCCTTCTTAAGACTTTGCTTAAAACCCACTGCTTTGACCAAGCTTTTGGTCACCCATCCTAATCTCTCCTCCTTTGGCTCAGCAGTGAAATGCTTGGGACATTGTTCTACTTTAAAGGCCCCACTATAAATGTGAGTTGTGGCTGTAGAATGTCGTGCGGTCCCGGTGTACAGCTTTGCTACAGCATCGAAATGTTGGGATGCGTGTCCTATGAATTCTGTCCATTTCTGTAATTGATGATACGCCCAGCCATATTTGAAGATCAATTTTATATTTACTGGAATTTTTTGAGGATGTAACTGGTAGAATAGATAAAGGAGAACCAGTGGATGTGGTGTATTTGGACTTAAAGAAGGCTTTCGATAAGGTCCCGCATAAGAGATTAGCGTGTAAAGTTAAAACACATGGGATTAGGGGTAAGGTACTGACTTGGATAGAAAACTGGTTGGCAGACAGGAAGCAAAGAGTTGGAATAAATGGGTCTTTTTCCGAGTGGCAGGCAGTGACTAGTGGGGTACCGCAGGGATCGGTGCTAGGACCCCAGCTATTCACAATATATATTAATGATTTAGACGAGGGAACTAGATGTAATATCTCAAGTTTGCAGACGACACAAAGCTAGGTGGGCGTGTGTGCTGTGAGGAGGATGCAGAGAAACTCCAGTATGATTTGGACAGGTTGGGTGATTGGGCAGATGCATGGCAGATACACTATAATGTGGATAAATGTGAGGTTATCCACTTTGGTGGCAAAAACAGGAAGACAGATTATTATCTGAACAGCAATAGATTGGGAAAAGGGGAAGTGCAACGAGACCTGGGTGTCCTTGTGCACCAGTGGCTGAAGGTAAGCATGCAGGTGCAGCAGGTGGTTAAGAAGGCAAATGGTATATTGGCCTTCATAGCGAGAGGATTCGAGTACAGGAGCAAGGATGTTTTGCTGCAGTTGTACAGGGCCTTGGTGAGACCACACCTTGAGTATTGTGTGCAGTTTTGGTCGCCTTATCTGAGGAAGGATGTTCTTGCTATGGAGGGAGTGCAGCGAAGATTCACCAGACTGAGATGGCAGGAATGACGTATGAAGAGCGATTGAGTCGATTAGGCTTATATTCGCTAGAGTTTTGAAGAATGAGAGAGGATCTCAATGTAACTTATAAAATTCTAACAGGACTAGACAGACTAGATGCAGGAAGGATGTTCCCGATGGCGGGGGAGTCCAGAACCAGGGGTCACAGTCTAAGGATAAGGGGTAAGCCATTTAGGACTGAGATGAGGAGGAATTTCTTCACCCAGAGAGTGGTGAACCTGTGGAATTCTCTATCACAGAAGACAGTTGAGGCCAACTTATTAAATATGTTCAAGAAGGAGTTTCTTAAGGCTAAAGGGATCAAGGGTTATGGGGAGAAAGCAGGGACAGGGTACTGAATTTGGATAATCAGCCATGATCTCATTAAATGGCGGAACAGGCTCGAGGGGCCGAATGGCCTGCTTCTATCTTCTATGTTTCTATGTAAAGGGTTTTTCTTTTTTTACATCTCTCTTGACAGGCCATCGATTGGATTTTCACTGCGTGCGTTTTATGTTCACCTAACAACCGTATGCTTCTGGGTTGTGCACACAGTCACAAGTGGAAATGAAACCACGCACATTAGCTGCTGATGTGAGCTAGTGCATAACAAATACCTCGGGCTTGTATGCATGTTTAAAACAATCCCTAGACCTTTTTACTCATTCACACAGAACTTAAAAATGCATGTTTTGCATCAGTTAAAGGAGACAAGTGCGTACCTAAGAAGGACTTTTATTCATATAGCAATTTGTCACATCTCTCAGAAAGACCTCAAAGGATTTTACTTGCAATAAATTATTTTGAAGAGCAGCAACTGTTGTTAAATCGGCAAATATGGCAGCCATTTTGCACACAGGAAAACACCACAAGCAACAATGAGACAAGCAGCCAGTTAATCTGTTTTTGGTGGTGGGGGTTGAAGGAGATTCTTGGTCAGGGCATCAGGAGAATTTCCTGTTCTTCTAGGAACAGTGATGTGAGATCTTTAAACAAATCTGTTCAGATTGATTTGAATGACTTAATCAAAGGATGACACCTTCGACAGCGTTCTATAGAGCTTCATGTTGTTAAAACCTAGATCATGCCTGGAGGGAGACTTGATGCCACAACCTACTGACTGCGAGAAATCTGCCACCAATTGAGCCAAATGTGCCCCTCTGGCCACAACATTTAGGCACTCCCGACAGGCAAGGACTGTTTTGCGATTTTGCTGTTTCTTGGAACATGAATTATTGTTGGAACTTCATGCTGTCATTGCTTTGCATCTGTCACAGATGGCTGCAGCTGGAATAATTCTGACATGCACAGTTTAGACGGAATTTTTCCTATTAGGGTTCAAACTGTGACACACACACACACTCTCATTCACACACACACTCATTCTCGCTCTCGCTCGCGCTCTTGCTCATGGGCCTTGCGCCCGCTCCCTCGCACTCTCACACACGCACTCTCGCATATTTCAGGACAGAGGAAGGCCTCGATTTTCATTGAGCCATGGAGTTGGGATTGGAGGCGTGCGGGGGGTTAAATTCCCGAAATCGGGAGCCCCAACCCGCCTCCATGCCAATTTCAAAGGAGGCGGGTACCCGCCCCGCACTGGGACCCACCTCCCTGAGGCGGGAAGGGATTAGTGGCAATTAACTGCCTGTTAACAGGTAGTTTACAGGCAGTTTTTAGCCTAATCCCTGTTTTTGAAGCTTGAACTGTGGGATTCCCGATGGCTCCAAACCACGCCAAGTTGGAGGAGTGGGGCCGTCGGGTTGAAGGGCTTGGGGGGGTCGAGATGTCGGTGTTCAGGTGAGTGATGTGTGCATGAGTGCAAAGGTAAGTGTGTTTGGTGTGTCTAAAGTGATTAAATAAGTTTCACATACATTTTCTTACCTTTTCAGCCTTCCTTCCTTTAGGTTCGGAGAGTCCCTCATCTCACCGGCACAGAAAGCAGAATGGCTGCGAACTGTCAAAAGTGACAGCCTGCAGCTTTCTGTGCAGGAGAGATTTCTTACTGAGTCTGTGTAGAAGGACTCAGGTTAGAAGTAAGACTGTCAGTGTTTGACAGCGTTTCACAGCTGTTTGAAGCTGATATTTCATCTGTCAAAAGGTCTTGACAGATGAAATTTCAGTCTGTGACGTTGCCGGGTGGCCCTTAATTGGCCTGCTGAGCCCGCTGGGCGGGCTCAACAAGGTCAATCAAGTTAAAATTGCGTGGATTGATCGCATCTCGAGGTTGTAGTCCCGCCTCCTTCCCGACTTCTGAATGAAAATCACCCCCGAAGAGTTTGGGCATACTGGGGAGGAGGCTGTGCCTTCCCTTTTAAACTAGTGTAAAAAAACACATTTATATTTCCTGCATGTCTCTGCTTGATGTACAAGTCGAAGAATCAGTTTTCCACCTAGCCTCGATGAATGGGTAAATCCCACTATGAGCACACAAGGAAAATTCTGGAAACGTTTGTACACGTTTGTTTCCATCATTGTCAAAAGATTCCTTCTTCCTTGCTTTACAACCAAAGTTACCAGTTGTGGTGCACAAAGCAAAATACCGCAGATGCTGGAAATCTGAAATAAAAACCGAAAATGCTGGAAGCACTCAGCAGGTCAGGCAGCATCTGTGGAGAGAGAAATGGAGTTAACGTTTCAGGTTGATGACCTTTCATCAGAACTGGAAGAGGTTAGAGAGGTAGCAGATTTTAAGCAAGTACAAAGGCAAGGAAAGCGGGGAGGGAAGGAAAGAACAAAAGGGAAGGTCTGTGATAGGGTGGGAGGCTGGAGAGATTAAATGACAAAAGGGATGCCTTTTGCTTTGTACAATCATCCCTTTTGTCATTTAATCTCTCCTGCCCTCCAGCCTATCACAGACCTTCCCTTTTGTTCTTTCCTTCCCCTCCCCCCTTTCCCTGCCCCTGCACTTGCTTAACATGTCACATCGGTAACTTTTTCCAGTTCTGACGAAAGGTCATCGAATGAAACGTTAACTCTGTTTCTCTCTCCACAGGTGCTGCCTGACCTGCTGAGTATTTCCAGCATTTTCTGTTGTTTTATTACCGGTTGTGGTATCTAAGATAGTGAGAACTGGTCCACCATGGTCATTCTTTAATATATTTATATACAGAAAGAAAGAACTTGTATAGCATCTTTCACATCCTTAGTATGTCCCGCAACACTTCATAGCCAATCGGTTACATTTCAAGTGTAATTACTGTTGTTCTGTAGGCAAACATGGCAGCCATTTTGCGCACAACAAGATCCCAGCAACAACAACAACAACTTATATTTATGTAACGCCTTTAACGTAGTAAAATGTCCCAAGGCGCTGCACAGGAGTATTTTAAGACAAAAAATTTGGCACCGAGCCACAAGGATAAATTAGGGCAGGTGACCAAAAGCTTGGTCAAAGAAGTAGGTCAAAGGAGGAAGGAGAAACGGAGAGGTTTAGGCAGGGAATTCCAGAGCTTAGGGCCCAGGCAACAGAAGGCACGGCCACCAATGGTTGAGCGATTATAATCAGGGATCCTCAAGAGTGCAGAATTAGAGGAGCGCAGATATCGCCGGGGGGGGGGGGGGCGTTGTGGGGCTGGAGGAGATTACAGAGATAGGGAGGGGCGAGGCCATGGAGGGAACAGAAACACAAAGCCTGAAGATTAGAGGAAGGAAAGGCTGAGAGTCTTTGGGCTAAAACTATTAGCGCCCCGGAAAAATTAGCGGCCCCACGATGGAAATTGAGTGGTAGCGCCCCAAGAGGGAAGTGGGGCGTGGGGCACCACTGGAAGCACCCCGCGTCCCTCTTGGGGCGCTGCGAGGGAATATCGCGGCGCTACGTGCTGCAGTGCCACGCGCTGCGGCACGTCGCATTGCGGTATTGCAGGCCTTCCTCCCCTTAAAGGGGGAGGGGCCTTGCGCGGCATGACCCGAGGCCCAGCTGGGCCCCCCGGGGATCGGGAGTGCCGTCAAAAGAGCCCGGCACTCGAGAGAAGTGCCGGGCTCTTGGAGCGCAGCCGGCACTCCGCGGGGGGGGGGGTGGGATCAGGAGGCCAGGGACGGGAGCGCAGGCAGGTGCTGGCAGGCGGCCAGCAACAAAAATGGCCGCCCCGCACCTCGCCTTTAAATAGCGCCTCCCCGGCCGCAGGTAGGCCCCCCTGACCCCGTCGGACATAGGGTCCGGCGATAAATCAGGGGGCGCTCCCGAAGATCGTGAGCGGGGCGCGGCGCACGGTGATGACATCATTGCCGGTGGCGCAGCACCGCAGGGCGCTACCGGTTAGCACTGCCGCTAACCTCCCGCTGAATTTCGCGGGAGACGTGGGCGGTGCCATGCCGCGCCTGGGCGCTCGTTGCTTTGCGCCCTGTTAGCGCTAACGGGAGGTGCAAAGCAACTGAATTTTTACCCCTTTGTGTCTAGAGGCCTGGGAAGTAATGTTGAATTTCCACAAGAACCTTAGGCCACAGTTGGGAGTATTGTGTGTGGTTTTGGGCATCCCGTACAGGAAAAATATAAAAAGCTATAGAAGCGGTCCAGCATGGAATCACCAGCATATTATCAGTGACGAGGGATTGCAGTTCTAAAGATAGACTTGAAAATTTGGTGTTTTTTTGAACTACAGCTGAGAAGATTAAGGGTTGGCAAAAGAACCAGAGGGGAGATGAGAAATTTTATTACACAGCGAGTTGTTGTCATCTGGAATGCACTGCCTGAAAGGGCGGTGGAAGCAGATTCAATAGTTACCGACCCTGGTGCCAATGGAAACAGTTTCTCCTTATTTACTCTATCAAAACCCTTCATAATTTTGAACACCTCTATTAAATCTTCCCTTAACCTCCTTTGCTCCAAGGCGAACAACGCCAGCTTATCTAGTCTCTCCACATAACTGAATTCTGTTTTTTAAATATGAAGTCTTTGATGTTTTTGCTTGAGGAAACACTTGCGTTGTGATTGACGGTTCTCCAGGTCTTGGCGCTGTTGGAATGCGCGGGTGGAATGACTGAGATAGCAACGAAGAACCTCCTGTTTGGCATCAACTTCAAACCTTGAATAATGCTTCAGGGGTCCACTGAGCAGTAAGGGCGACGGAGGTGGCTCTCTAACCCTGGGCCGCAAACCTTCTCTCTTTATTAGACTGCGGCACTCCTATCTCTGTAAAGCAGCAGGTTGGAAGTGAGCACACGGCTGTCTCGTACTCGGCTTGCCCGTAGGTGGAAGACGCCCCAATTCTGGCCGCTAATGGTCATTTCCGCACTGGTTCTAAATCCACTGCGTTCCCCTTTTGCAGAAATCCGATAAACTCGCGAGTAACTCTAATGGAACCAAAGCACACCTCGGTGCAGTTCTTCACTTTGGTTGCCAATATTATCAACTCCCCGCTCAGCACTGACTCTTCTCTCATGGGGATTGACATGAATCAGTCATTCATGGAAGAAAGACTTATGAAATAATACTGAGCAGCCTGCAGGTGGCGCTGTCCAGGGAGAGTATAAATACTCGGGCACGGGCCCAGCTTGCGCAGGACATTCTTAACAGGAACTAGTGAAGGACACAACCAGACCTCCATGTTGTAAAACAGTTGATTAAAGCTTTGTTTAACGCTTAGACCAAGTGCCTAGTAGTTTTCTTACGTCAGAGATCTCGCCCAAGTGGCCATTCTTCATACCCGAGCCAAGACGGTGAGTGTCGTCGGGCTATTTGACCATGAGGGGAGCAATCCAAAGCTGACCCCAGCCTTCTCACCTGCACGCTTTTCCAACAGGAGGCGCTTGATAGCCCTAGGGAGCAAGATCTCCACCTCTCTTCCTTTTTAAGACGCTCCTTAAAACCTACCTCTTTGACCAGGTCACCTGTCCTGATCCCTCCTTCTGTGGCTCGGTGTCAGATTTTGTTTGATAATCGCTCCTGTGACCAGGTTAAAGGCACTGTATGAGTACAAGTTATCGTGGATAGCCCAGAGACATTTAAGACTGATTGCGGCCCTCCCAACTGCAGCCTTGGCTGAGATCACCTCGCTCAGCACGGGGGCAGGAATCGAAGCTGGCATCTCCGACCAGTGTGGCTCAGTGACATAGACTGAGACGGCACCTTGCTATAATGGCTTCAGCTTTACATTTCTTTTAGTCTGCATAAACTGGGATGATTCATCATACCTGCTTTAAAATTCTCATCCTGGTTTTCAAATCTTTTCCTGGCTTCCACCCCTCACTGTCTCTGTAATCTCCTCCAGCCCCACAACCCCCACCCCCCCCCCACCCCCCGAGATATCTGCGCTCCTCCAATTCTGGCCTCTTGAGCATCCCTGCTTTTAATTGCTCCACCATTGGTGGCCGTGCCTTCAGCTGCCTGGGCCCTAAGCTCTGGAATTCCCCCCCTAAACAGCTCCGCCTCTCTACCTCTCGCTCCTCCATTAAGATGCTCCTTAAAACCTACCTCTTTGTCACCTGTCCTAATTTCTCCTTATGTGGCTCAGTGACAAATGTTGTTTTATAACACTCCTGTGAAGCGCCTTGGGACGTTTTACCACATTAAAGGTGCCAGTTGTTGTTGTTGTTGCTTTGAGTCAGTAAACCTCACCTGGCCCGTCTGTTACTTCACAACTTCACTCATCAATACCTCGCTCGTGCTTCTCCTCATTACCTCTCATTTCAAAATCTATTTTACATTGTTCCTCCAGACAAACATTGGGCAGTAATAACACCATTCGCGACTGGTCTTCATAAATTATTAGCGGATCAATACTTTTTCTTTTTCTTGAGAATATATCAATGTCTCACAGCTATGCACCATTAAACTTTACAACTCTCACCGTGGCGTGGTTGTTTTCGACTTCAGCTATTCGCTCCAAGCATAGGTCACTCTCCGCAGTCCAGGCTGGAGTGGCTTGTTCCCCGCGCCCACCCCCCCGCTAAAAGAGCATTTGCTGTTATTTTTAGGTAGTGCAACGAATCCATTGTGAGACCTCGTCCAAACTGACCATTGGTCGATATTCTCTCTGAGTGGCTCGCTTGTCGAAAGTGGAACGGTTCAGGAAAGGGAAAAGGGGACCTGCTGCAACAAAAATCTCAAGCAAAAATAACCAGGCTGTCCCGTCCAGAAAAAATACATATGGCTGAGGGTTCCCGCTCCCTTCGATGGTTTAGGTGGTTAAAAACACGGAATTATCTGAGCCATCTAGGCCAGGAAGTCCCGTGGTCTCATTGAAACATCTAAAATTCTTAAAGGGTAGATGCCGAGTGGCTGTTTCTCCTGGCTGTGAAGTTTAGAACCAGGGGTCATGGTCTCAGAATAAGGGTCGGCCATTTAGGACTGAGATGAGGCGAAATTTCTTCACTCAAATGGATGTGAATCTTTGGAATTCTCCACTCTAGAGGGCTGTGGATGCTCAGTCATTGAGTATATTCAAGACAGATTTTTGGATTTTAAGGAAATCCAGGGATATGGAGATTGGGCGGGAAAGTGGAGCTGAGGTAGAAGGTGGAGCTGAGGTAGAAGATCAGCCATGATCTTTTTGAATGGAGAAGCCGGCTCGAAGGGCCTTTTCCTGCTCCTATTTCTTATGCAGTCAATTCCCATTCGGTGCTGGGGTAGCTGATCGCAACTGCGGCCATTAATTGTGTGGGAGGTGGGGAGGTATTGCGGGGTGTGGAGGAGCTACAATTCACCCCCGCCCCCAGTGCCCCTTCTGCACATACCGACAATGACAGACAGTCATTGGTCCATCCAGCCTGACCCACGCAACTGCGATGCATCAATATACAGACACTCCCCACCCCACCCGGAAGTCATGCGATCTCCCGGGAGAGGCATAAACCCACTTTTTTTTATAGAAAAGCATTCAAATCTGGGGGGGGAAAAGTCTGGCAAGCTCTTCCATGGAGATTGAAACTAGTCCAGGAGGCGCAATTGTTATCCAGTGACCTCCCTTTTTGGACCGGTCAGGGCAGGATTGGGCTTGACCATTTTATTAAAGCATAAGCATTGATCACGCTGTCACATGTTTCGTTGCAACAACAACTTGCATTTATATAGCTCCTTTTAACGTTGCAAAATGTCCCAAGGCGCTTCATAGGAGCGATTATCAAACAAAATTTGACACCGAGCCACATAAGGAGATATTAGGGCAGGTGGCCAAAAGCTTGGTCAAAGAGGGAGGTTTTAAGGAGTGTCTTCACAGGAAATCACAGGAACCCCACAGTGCAGATAGAGGCCATTTCGGCCCATCGAGCCTGCACCGACACATATCCCACCCTATCCCCGTAACCCCACGTATTTAATCCCCCTAACACTAAGGGTCAATTTATCATAGCCAATCAACCTAAACCGCACATCTTTGGACTGTCTTAAAGGAGGAGAGAGAGGCGGAGAGGTTTTGGGAGGGAATTCCGGAGCTTAGGGCCCAGGCAGCTGAAGGCATGGCCAGCAAAGGCGGAGTGATGGAAATTATGGATGCGAAAGAGGCCAGAATTGGAGGAGCACAGAGATCACAAGAGGGATGTAGGGCAGGAGGAGGTTAAAGAGATAGGGAGGGGCGAGGCCATGGCGGGATTTGAGACAAGACTGAGAATTTTAAAATCGAGGCATTGCCAGACCAGGAGCCAATATAGGTCAGTGAGCACAGGGGTGATGGGTGAATGGGACTAATCAGAGGAAGCGTTTAATATGGGTCGGGGCACCTGGCTGAGGAAGGCGGTGTCGTGAACATATCCGCGCTGTTTTATACTGGTATCACCGCAGTGAGCATGGATAGAGGCGCACTGTGCATGACGGTGGTGGGCTGAAACTGTAACACACTGTGCCACCATTCCACTTTTGTACAGTGCAATCATGATTTCTGTCGCATGACATGGCACTTTATGAAACATCCGACCTTTTAAGTAGATGAGAGAAAAGAAAGAAAGACTTGCATTGATACAGCGCCTTTCACAACCATCGGACGTCTCAAAGCGCTTTACAGCCATTGAAGAACTTTTGAAGTGGAGTCACTGTTGTAATGTGGGAAACGCGGCAGCCAATTTGCGCACAGCAAGCTCCCACAAACAGCAATGTGGTAAAGCCCAGATAATCTGTTTTTAGTGATGTTGGTTGAGGGATAAATATTGGCCCAGGACACCGGGGATAACTCCCCTGCTCTTCTTCAAAATAGTGCCATGGGATCTTTTACATCCGCCTGCAAGAGCAGACGGGACCTTGGTTTATCACCTCATCTGAAGGACGGCACCTCAGACAGTGCGGCACTCCCGCAGCACTGCACTGGGGTTGTGTCAGCCTAGCTTTATGTGCTCAAATCCCTGGAGCGGGACTTGAACCCACAACCTTCTGACTCACAGGCGAGTGTGCTACCCACTGAGCCACAGCTGACAAAGGAGTAGAAGTATATGTTGATAGGGTGAGGTAAGGTGCGAGGAGGCTCGTGTGGAGCACAAACACCGGCACAGACTTGATGGGCCGAATGGCTTGTTTCTCATTACACCTGCCATCCACCCCCCCCCCCAACGGTTGAATACTCTCCCAGCACTCGCGACAGGATTTTCCACTTCAAAGCGCTCGTGACACGCTTTGGCGGCACGTATCAAGAAATGCCGCATACCTTCACCTGCCTCCCCCCTCTCCCAGCCCGTGATTTTCTGTTCATTAAAATTAAGAGTCGGCAAATCACCGCCACAACTTTCCCGTGATGTGCAGCAGGAGGCCACGGAAGTGGAAAGTTTCAGCATCTAGGCTCGCACTCGGAGGCTGGCCCGCTTGGCGCAAAGTACCAGAGGATCTGGTGAGACCGTAACCCGGGGGGAGTCGGGAGTGAAGGCTGAGAAAACTGACATGTACACAAAAAAATGAGCTTTTTTTTATAATAGTAAAACCAGACATATTTGTGTTGAATTCAGTGGGGGAACATTACCTACACTGAATAGCCTTAGAATGTGCATTAATCACAAGTATAAATTATAGAATGTCAGCGGGTGTATGTTTGTACATTCAATGCCCTGCAGCGTTCCTCTCGCAGATATTGTGTGGGTGTGGATTATACCTTTTGAAATTAGTCGTCGTAAAGCATAAAAACAAGAGATCAGGTAAATATGTTCAAACTCAACTTTTGAGAAGTCAAGTGAGGATTGAAGGACTGGAATTCAGCCAGAACTGAATGGATAAGTTAGCCAGCAGTGCTGAGAGAAAACATTTGAAACATCTGTCTTATGAGACAACCTCACTTCATAGTATATATCCTGCAGGTCTTAGTGCAGTCATTTGTTAATACGTGTCAGGTATTCCACAGGAGAATGTTGATGTAGTGCTGGTACAGGGTCAGTGCAGTAAGATTCACGAGAGTGAACGAGAGGTAGAAGACTCATTGTTGTTTAAGCTGCTGCTTGATATTTCGGCACTGGGGAGATGGGAGCTGTTTTCTTGTGTGGCGGGGGGGCGGTGTTTAGCAATAGCTAATCAATCGGACTCGTTGGTGTGGCTACAGTGGTGTGCATTTAAGCAAGCCCTTAAATAAGATACATTTCTTCAAACTTGGGTTGGTTGTTTTGAGCTGGCGTCTGTATCGGGTACAAGGACAGGAAAGTGATTTTTTTTTCCTGTAAGTGGACCTAGTCGCAGTTGATGTGCTTGAAAAACACAAAATTAGGAACAGAGGTAACCCATGATGGATTGTAATCCAAAACAGATTGGCCTGGAGAGGCTGAACGAGGAATTATTTTTGGAGCGCGTCGCTTGCTTTTATAGTTAACCAATCTCATGTGTTGTTGGTGCGCTGTCTGAGAGCTCAGACTATCTTAAGGTCACTAACCCGGAGGAGGTAAGCCTGCCTTACGTAGTGAGCTTTGTAGCAGATTGAGAACATGCAGCACCACCATTTCAAACCATTAATCAGTTTGCTGCTGAAGAACACACGAGAATTTTTTCCCTTTGCTTTTTCTGTCTCCCTTTTTCTGCCAGTTTTCTCCCCTCCCCTCCATTGATGCAAGTGTTGACTCCTTGTGTGTCCACGGGTGGTCTCCGCTATTTAGCCCATGTGGCCATTCTTCACTTATGCTCAAGGGGGTGTGGGGGGTGGGTGGCGAGGGGAGGACATTAAATCCCAACCTCACCCGATATACACGTACATGCATTTTCTGATGAGGGGGACACTGGTTACCGACTAGGAACCCTGGCCTTGTGTTTTGTTTCATCTTTCCCCCTTTCCTAAGCCGCGGCACTGAGGCCAGATGCAGCCACCTCGTCTCAGCCATGGCTCAGGGGGGTAGCACTCTCGTCTCTTGAGTCAGAAGGCCGTGGGTTCAAGTCCCACTCCAGGGACTTGAGCACAAAATCTAGGCTGACACTCCCACTGCAGTGCTGAGGGAGTGCTGCACTGTCGGCAGTGCCACCTTTCGGATGAGACGTTAAGCCGAGGCCCCATCTGCCCTCTTGGGTGGTCGTAAAAGATCCCGCGGCACTATTTTGAAGAAGAGTAGGGGAGTTCTCCCCGGTGTCCTGGGGCCAATATTTATCCCTCAACCAACATCACTAAAACAGATGATCTGGTCATGATCACATTGCTGTTTGTGGCAGCTTGCTGTGCGCAAATTGGCTGCCTCGTTTCCTGCATTACAACAGTGATCTCATTTGAAAAGTATCTCATTGATTGTAAAGGGCTTTGGGACATCCTCAGGTCGTGAGAGGCGCTATATAAATGCAAATCAGTCTGTTCTCTTTCTCTTTTCTTCCTTCTTTCTCCCTTTTCTTTCTCTTTATTCTTTTTCCTCTCACTTTTTCTCTCTCCATCTCTCTCTTTCTCACTCTTTTAATTTTTCTCACTTTCTCTCTTTTTTTTTCTCTCTCTCTTTCCAGTCAGACCTTGGAGCCCTTCCCAGGTTCTGTATTGGCTGAGCGGCACGTTGCTCCAAACAGATTGGGCCACTGGCAGCCCTCTGAACAGAGAGTATTTACGCAAGGTGGTTACTGTTTGCTTGCTCAGTATGTCGTAAAAGAACAAGAGATGACAATAAATTAAACTACAGGGCAATCTGCTCTCCTTTGTCTGTCTTGAATAAAGTAACCAGCCGTACTATTCTATTCACTCTTCCCTGCTCATTCTTGGTAAATAGCATGCGGGTGCACATGTTAGATTTCATTTCTGAACAAACAGCGAGGCAGCAAAATGTTTGAATTATGTGCACTCAGTAGAAGGTACAATATTGGCTACCTTGGTAATGGGATATAACTGTTTTGAGTTATGTTTATTCAGAAAAGGTCGGTTATTCATATTCATTCCTAGCTCATGACTAACTACACTTTGCTTCACGAGCCTTGTTAGTGCCAATGGAATTGCTGTCAGAATGAAGGATAATTAATGACTCGACATGAAACTGCTGTCTGACAGTCGAATCGCATCCTATTACTATGGGCATTTTGTATGAAACTGCTTAAAAAGAAAATCCAAAGGGAATATTAAAGGTGGCTTATCACGTTGCATAAATGTTTTTCAAATCTGGGTTGTAGTCCAGGCTTCTCCGTGTTGCTGATGGGTTCGTGCGCACATGCTTAGAACATTTGCATTGCAAGCTTTCGTAGAATCACCCAACCTTGCGGCACAGAAGGAGGCCATTCGGCCCATCGTGCCAGTGCCGGCTCTTTGAAAAGGAGCTGTCCAATTAGTCCTGTTCTTTCCCCCGTAGCCCTGCAAAAAGTTTCCTTTTCAAGTACACGTATTTCAAGTATATTTGCTTTCTCTGTCATCTGGAATTTCTTTACATCGAAACATAGAAGATAGGAGCAGGAGTAGGCCATTCGGCCCCTCGAGCCTGCTCCGCCATTCAATGAGATCATGGCTGATCATCCAAACTCAGTACCCTGTCCCTGCCTTCTCCCCATATCCCTTGATCCCTTTAGCCTTAAGAAATTTGTTTGTGCTTGAGAGTGTCCTGGTGCTTAGAGAGCGTCCGATCCCTGCAAGTGATGTGCCAAAGGATGGGAGAAAACACGTGCTGTTTGAGTCGGGAAGCTCTTGGCACGGAGAGAGATCAACATGTAACACGGATCAAAATCAATTAACAAGAAAGTACTCGCATTTATATAGACCTCGGGACATCCCAATGCACGTTACAACCAATGAAATACTCTTGAAGTTTAGTCACTGTTGTAATGTAGGGAAACTCATCAGCCAGTTTGTGCACAGCAAGGTCCCACAAACAGGAAATGTGACAATGACCAGGTAATCTGTTTTTAGGGATAGTTTGTGAGGATGGGGGCAAGCATCGGATAATGGGATGGTCGACTTCTTCCATGTAAAGCTCCAAAAGTGGTTATGTATATAGATCAGGGTGTATATAATAATTATACCAGTCAGCAACTGCAATAGAAACATAGAAACATAGAAGATAGGAGCAGGAGTAGGCCATTCGGCCCCTCGAGCCTGCTCCGCCATTCAATGAGATCATGGCTGATCATCCAAACTCAGTACCCTGTCCCTGCCTTCTCCCCATATCCCTTGATCCCATTAGCCTTAAGAAATATATCCAACTCCTTCTTGAATATATTTAATGAATTAGCCTCAACTGCCTTCTGTGGTAGAGAATTCCACAGGTTCACCACTCTCTGGGTGAAGAAATTCCTCCTCACCTCTGTCCTAAATGGCTTACCCCTTACCCTTAGACTGTGACCCCTGGTTCTGGACTCCCTGGCCATCGGGAACATCCTTCCTGCATCTAGTCTGTCTAGTCCTGTTAGAATTTTAAAAGTTGGTGTTTTGTCCTTCCTCTCTCTCTCGAACCATCAATAAACCCAACTTCCTCTTCCTCATAAATTGGGGAGACCTACAACTCCACCTTCCCGAAGTCCAGTCCCTCAGGATCATTGAAAGTTGGATAACTGCAAGTTCTTTCTGATGGGTGAGCTGAGATGAGATGGGCCAAATGACCTTCCTCCTCTGTATCTATCCTATCAAAAGAAAGATGAATTGTAATGTATTCAGTGGCCAGAACATAAGAACATAAGAAATAGAAGCAGGAGTAGAGTTGAGGTGGAAGATCAGCCATGATCTTATTGAATGGCGGAGCAGGCTCGAGGGGCCGTATGGTGGAGCAGGCTCGAGGGGCCATATGGTGGAGCAGGCTCGAGGGGCCGTATGGTGGAGCAGGCTCGAGGGGCCGTATGGCGGAGCAGGCTCGAGGGGCCGTATGGTGGAGCAGGCTCGAGGGGCCGTATTTTCCTTAAGAACATCAACATCTATCGCATGAACTGAAACATTCATCACCCGTAGTGTTTGCTGGTTTATTGTGTGTAGTTTCTGTCTCTGGCCCATCTACTTTCCCACCCTATCCCCATATCCATTGATTCCCGTAACATCCAAAAATCTGTCAATCTCTGTCTTGAATATACTCAACGACTGAGCATTCACAGCCCTCTGGGGTAGAGAATTCCAAAGATTCATCACCCTCTGAGTGAAGAAATTTCTCCTCATCTCAGTCCTAAATGGCCAACCCCTTATCTTGAGACTATGACCCTTAGTTCTAGGCTCTCCAGCTAGGAGAAAGAGCCTCTCACCATTATTAGTGACTGGGTCAACTCGATTCCGTACCCATTCTGGTTTTGGGTGGAAGGGTGGTGAGTCTTCTGCCCACGAACCCCCTTTCCATGTCTCGGCAGCAGTTGTGTGGTGTGCCTGAGGTTCTGCTCCAAATTCCTGCCTCGCGTGAGGAACCTGCCCAAGTTACAGACTCTATGGTTCTAAATCCAAACACCAATCGGCTGTTCCAAGTGGAAGGCCATTTGGGCCATCTCAGCTGGTCGCCCGATAGAACCAGTTATCCTGAGGGACTATGCCAGTAATTCAGCCCAGCAGTTCCCGTGGATTTTGTACTCCATCTGCTGAAGAGCCCATAAAAGTTTAGAGTAGAAGTTATCAATCTGAGGGGGTTTAACATCTCCTCCAAAAGACGGCACCTCCGACAGTGCAGCACTCCCTCAGCACTGCACTGGAGCATCACTCCCTGGCGCGGGACTTGAACCTACAGCCGCCTTACTCAGAGGTGAGAGTGCTGACCCATACGGATGTGGAGGTCTTTACTTTGGTCAGCTGACTACACAAAGGCAAGAAGTCTTCTCCAGCAAAATAACGTTCCACAAAAGTGTCTGACAATTAAGTTGAGTTCAACCATATTTTTCCATGCAACGCATGTCACAGGAGGAAGTGGGTGAAACTTTGATGAACTTTAACAAAGTAACTGATGGATGCCACGTAGGTTTTGCCATGTGTTTTTGGCCTTGAATGGCCTTTTTTGCATCTTGAGGCTTCCCCCCCCCCACCCCAACTTATGATTTACTGCCCCCTCCTCACATGATACCTGTATCTCGTCGGTGTGTGTTCAAACTCTTCTCGGGTATCTTATGATTGGCGAGCTCTGTAAATGAATAAATATTGATTTTGAGCGAGAATGTGCAACGGCAAAATGGGCCAGAGACAGAAACCACACACAATGAACCAGCAAACACTACGGGTGATGAATGTTTCAGTTCATGCAATAGATGTTGATGTTAAGGAAAATACAGGAGCTGTCTTGACACCAACAGCCGCTTCCCTTTTGTACAGGTGGAAGTGTCGGATTCTGTGTTCTACCTCTTTGAGAGCCGCTCTTTCCCCCTGGGCACCTTTAATTCCTTCCACCTTCTTAAAAAGTGCCCATTGTGTTTGTGCTTATTCCGTTGGATTCGTGGGCTTGACATCTCAATGAGGGTGCTGATTTTTAGCTGCCAGCTCGCAGACGCTGCTTTCCCACGATCTGAACTGCACGAGTGCTGGTGTGATGGCACCTTTTTTTTTTAGAAAGCCCAGATGCACGCAGGTGTCTTGAGAGTTGTGCCGTTCAATTCCATTTTTATTTAACTTTTAAAAAAATGTCTCCTTCTCTTCACATTCTCCCTTCCCCCACACTCCCAACATCCCCCCCCCCCCCCTCCACAAAAGGTTACTAACTCCTTTTCTTAGGATAAGGTTCTACAAGCGCCGGCAGCCCTCGCTTAAAAGCCCACTTCATGTGTGAGCCATGACTGAGTGTTGGGTCATTTGCCTGTGGAAGGCATCACAGCTGAGTCCAATCTGGTTCTCATCCACACCTTTCCCACCTGGGGGCAGTAAGATGTGTCGTTCTCTCGTAGGTGTCCCTGGATAGAGGTTAGGAAGTGGAATACCTGGTTGGTACTTTCCCCCCCCCCTCCTCCGCCTCCCAACCCAGGGTTTCTGACGCCATTTGTGCATTCCTACATTACAACAGTGAGGACACTTCAAAAGTACTTCATTGACTGTAAAGCGCTTTGGGACGTCCTTAGGTCATAAAAGGCGCTATATAAATGCAAGTCTTTCTTGCTTTATCCCAAAGGCTTCCTCAGCGTGAGATTCACAGAATCACAGAATCACAGAAACCCCACATTGCAGATAGAGGCCATTTCGGCCCATCGAGCCTGCACCGACACATATCCCACCCGATCCCCGTAACCCCTACACCAACACATATCCCACCCTATCCCTGTAACCCCACGTATTTAATCCCCCTAACACTAAGGGTCAATTTATCATAGCCAATCAACCTAACCCGCACATCTTTGGACTGTGGGAGGAAACCGGAGCACCCGGAGAAAACCCACACAAACACGGGGAGAATGTGCAAACTCCACACAGACAGTCGCCCAAGGCCGGATTCGAACCCGGGTCTCTGGCGCTGTGAGGCAACAGTGCTAACCACTATGCCACCGTGCTGCCTAAGCTAACTAATAGTCACTATGCCGTGGCTCAGTGGGTAGCATTCTCGCCTCTGAGTCAGAAGGTTGTGGGTTGAAGTCCCAGCCCTGAGACTTGAGTACATAATCCAGGCTGACGCTCCAGTGCAGTGCTGAGGGAGTTAAGCCAAGGCCTCGTTTGTCCTCTCAGGTGGACGTAAAAGATCCCATAACACTTCTTTCGAAGAAGAGCAGGGCCGTTATCCCCAATGTCCTGGCCAATATTTATCCCTTAATCAACATTACTAAAAACAGAATATCTGGTCATTATCACATTGCTGTTAGTGGGAGCTTGCTGTGCGCAAATTGGCTGCCGCGTTTCCCTACATTACAACAGTGACTACACTTCAAAAGTACATCATTGGCTGTAAAGTGGCTTTGGGATGTCCTGAGGTTGTGAAAGGCGCTATATAAATGCAAGTCTTTTTTCTTTTCTATTAAATGAGGTACAGATGTCCTGTGAGGAGGGGGCAATAAATCATAAGTTGAAGGGATGCAAAAGCCTCCTTAAGATGCTTTCTTAGGCGCAAAAAGGACAGTCAAGAAATAAATTCACAGGTAATGGCAGAAATCTGTGGAGAGAGAAAAATGTTCTGTGACATTTTCCAGTTCTGATGAAAGGTCACCAACCTGAAATGTTAACTCTGTTTCTTTCTCCACTGATGCTGCCTAGCCTGCTGAGTATTTCTAGCATTTTCTATTTATATATTAAATAATTACTTTGCCTCAGTATTTACTGGGGAGACTAACATGGTGGGCATGATATGAGCAGAAGAGATCAAAAAAGATATAAAGACATTTAAGCTAGAAAGGGAGGAGATAATTGATAAACTAATCAAACTTAGAGAGGATTGCATCCATGCCTATTAAAAAAAAAAGTTAGGGAGGAGATAGCAGAGGCACTATTACATATAAATAAAAATTCATTAGAAAAGAGAACAGTGCCAGAGGACTGGCGGATAGCTAATGTGATTTCTATATATAATAAAGGAGATGGAACAAGTCCAGGGAACTATAGACCAGTTAGCTCAAAGTCGGTGGTAGAAAAGATAATGGAATTCTTACTCAAAGATGTAATAGAAAAACATCTAGAACTGAAAATACAATAAAGAGTAGTCAGCATGGATTTCAGAAGGGAAAGTCATGCTTGACCAACCTTATTGAATTCTTTGAAGAAGTAACAGAAAGGGTAGATAAGGGTAATGTAATAGATATACTATATTTGGAGTTCCAAAAAGCCTTTGATAAGGTACTGCATAGTAGACTCATGACTACGGTCAGAACATGTGGAGTCAGGGAACACGTAGCAGAATGGATAGCAAGCTGAGTACAAAACAGAAAACCGAGAGTAGGGGTTAAAGGTAGTTACTCAGATTGGCAAAGGGTGGAAAGTGATGTTCCACAGGATCAGTGCTGAGACCACTGTTGTTTACCATTCACATAAACGATTTGGACTCGGGAATCAGTAGTACAATTTCAAAATTTGCGGATGACACCAAATTGGAGGTTGCAGTTAATACAGAGGAGCACAGCGGCAAAATACAGGAAGACATTAATAAACTTGCAGAATGGGCGTGTAATTGGCAAATGAACTTCAATACAGATAAGTGTGAGGCAGTACATTTTGGTAGGAAGAATAAGGGGGCCACATACTCCTTGGAAAATAAGCGTCTAAATGGGGTAGAGGAACAGAGGGATCTGGGGGGCAGATACACAAATCACTAGAAGTAGCGATGCAGGTTAATAAGAACATTTAATTAAAAAGCAAAAAATGCACTGGGGTTCATTTCTAGAGGGATAGAATTGAAAATCAGAGACGGGGTTATGTTAAACTTGATTACAACCTTGGTTAGACCACACTTGGAGTACCATATTATAAAAGAGGTTATAGAGGCACTGGAGAAGGTGTAAACGAGATTTACTAGAATTATACCAAAACTGAGAGATTATACCTATCAGGAAAGATTGAACAGGCTGTGGGTCTTTTCACTGAGGGGTGAACTGATAAGAGAGCTTTAAGATTCTGAAAGGGTTTGATAGGGTAGACGTAGAGAAGCTGTTTCCACTTGCGGGCAGGACCAGAACTAGGGGCCATCAATATAAATATAATAAATCCAACAGGGAATTCAGGAGAAATTTCTTTACCCAGAGTGGTTAGAATGTGGAGCTCGCTACCACAAGGAGCGGTTAAGCCAATTAGCATAGATGCAATTAAGGGGAAGTAAGATAAACACATGAAGGAGAAAGGATTAGAAGGATATGTTGATGGGGTTAGACGAAGAGGGCGGGAGGAGGCTCGTGTGGAGCATAAACACCGCATTGACCTGTTGAGCAATAAGCCTGTTTCTGTGCTGTAAATTCTATGTGACTCAGCACAGTGCTTTGGGGAAAAAAATCAACCAGGGTTTCCTGCTCCTGATCGTTGTCCTGCTGGAAGTGAATGCCGGATAAGAACAGGACCAGCCTCGGCTGTGATGCACCCCAGGGTAAAAGAGCCTCCCAACACACTGTTTTCGTTTCCAGTCTCACATGTGGAGAATGGCCACTTTGATATATACCCTAGAGGAGGACCAGCGCCCATGACACTGCAGTCCAGCAAAGGTCATTGAGTTCAGGAGGGAGGGGGGAGTGAATCCAGTAAAAGAATGCAAGGTGCTTTTAGTAACCGAAAAGCAATAACTCTCAAGTCTATTGGGTTCCTTCCCAGTGGCCGACTTAAAAAAAATAAATCAAGATTTTTTTTTTTAAATGTCATGTTTTTCATTTCATTTTAACTGTTCAACTCAAAACTGCTGTTGTATTGATGATAAAGGCAGTGAGGCTGAAGAAGGCCCAAACTGCCCCTGCAGTAAACTCTCTCACCGTTGTTATGGTAACCAGCCGCGGTTGGTTGATCAGGTATTACTTGGTTGGTGCCGCCTCACCCGGGGTGTCATGTCAAAAACTCCTTCTTTATTAAGCTTTCTTTTCAACCAGAAGGCTGAGCAACCTCGAACCGTTTATTCCTAACAAAACCACTTGCGGTTGTCTCTGCAGTCATTACGCATTCAGTGAACTTTTCGCTGCTCAATAAAATATCATTCGGCAGGAGTAACCTATTGATTAAAATACAGCCAGTTCGGCTCACTCTTGGTTTTTTGTTCTGTTTGTTGTCTGGATGTGGGCGATGCTAGCACGACTACTTTCATTGCTGCCCCCCCAAGCAGCTGAGAGGTTATTGCTCTAACTGCATCGGCCTCTTCAGAGGGCATTGCGACCTTTTCGCTCCATTCTGCCTCGAGATGCTGATTTTTACCTCTGAGCTAGTGGGGCTAATATGGGTCGGATTCAAATTCAGCTTCGGAAAGTAATTCCCAATCATTAGTAAAGCGTTAGACAGAGCAGGTTCAAGAAATGTTCCCCTCTTTCCTTTCTCTTTCTTGGCCGTGCTTGCTTTTGGTAGGTCTACTACAGCTGGTCTTGCCTAACTGAAGGCAAGTGTGGGGCCATTAAGTTTAATAGTAACAGTTTCATTCACCTCCGAACCGAAGGCTTGTACTCATGCTGGGATAGAGTTTGTCGGATGTGGCCGGCTTGGCATTTCATGGAATGGTTCAGACTCAGGGTTTCCATGCCAGTGTGTAAGGAAATGGAAGGAGCTTCTTCGGAAAACGGTCCAGGCAAACCCAGAATTCTGCCCGCATAGGAATTGCTGGCTGAAAAAGGACCAAGGTTTTGTCTTCTGCCACCCTGGTAGACGCACGATACAACGGTAATAGAGTTGTTGACTAATCGTGGCAATCATTCTCTTATCAATGGGTCTACAACAGACCCAGACATGAGGCGAGGAAAACCCCCAGTGGTGGAGAGCTTTGGGAACCATAGGTCCAAAGTCACCTGTTCCTCCCAAGCACGTTACACACACCACATGTCATGTTTCACATTACTCCTATACTGCATCCCAAAATGTTCTTTTCTGTAAAGAAATCTATCTGATTTGCATTTAAATGAATCAATACTATCCGCTTCCACCATCTCCCCAGGGAGCCTGCTCCATTGATTGACCACTCGCTCACTGAAATATTGTTTCTGTAGATTAGTTTTGAATTTCCCCCCCTTCAAGCTCAGGCCGCGTCCTCTGGTTCTGCTGTTCTGGACAAGGTGAAGCAGCTTGTCATGGTCTACGTTATCTAGTTTACTGATAGTGCGCTTGTTTAAGAATGCGTGGATTTCCGGTTGGCCCAACAGGCCAGGCAGTCTATATCCGCTGGAAGCGCGGTGCCTTTCTGCCCTTAACTAGTGAGTCATAGCAGCACATTAATCAAGTTTCAATCAGAGGAGGAGGCATCAATCTCCCTCAGTGATGGATGTGCTGAAATATCTCTTGCCAATATTATCGGCCCATTTACAGTTGTGTGTCTACAACTACCACAGATCTCAGTCAAGTTCACTCATAGTAATGAATAATGCACGGGGAAACCTGTCCAAAGAGACCACTTGATTTTCAGTCTCTAGACAAATGGATCGTTCCGAGATGAACTTGCCTTGAGGAGACGGCCTGTCTATGAAGATGAGGTGAAGCCTCTCAGTCCCAAAAGTGGCCATTGTAGGCAGCCTTCATGTTAACCTGCCAGCACTGTCCAGACTCAGTGTCTAGTAGCAGACTTCATTCAGACCAGTAAGAAGCACGGACAATGGAAGCGGCTATACGTAGAGACCAAAGGGACGATTTTACACCCCCTAAAAGCTTATTGGAAAACGGGAATGACCTTTCATCTGTCACACAGGCACTGCTTTTCAATTCAATGACCCACACTTGCTATTTACCCAGTTTAGACAAATAAATGTCTGTGAACAGCACTTTGAAATATTCTGATTTTGAGTCTATGGTAATACCGCGATTGAACAGACTCCCCGTTTACAACACTACACGTGACACAGTCCATTATCCACAGGGGCCACTGACACACACACACTCCCACACTCCACCCCCACACACACTCCCGCACTCCACCCCCACACATTCACACTCCTCCCCACACACTCACACTCCACCCCCACACATTCACACTCCCCCCACACACACACTCACACCTACACACACTCCCACACACACACCCACACACACTCCCCCCACACACACACACTCACACACTCCACCCCCACACACACACACTTCCCCCCCCACACGCACTTGCTATCTCACACATTCACACTTGCTCTCATGCATTCACTCTCATACACTCTCATTCTCATACACACTCTCACTCACCCTCACTCTTACACACTCACTCACACTCTCTCATACACACTCACTCTCACTCTCATACACACACTCACACCCACACCCACCTCTACTACGCCTCTGGTTGGACGTATCCCTGGAGATTTTATCACATGACCTCCTGCCTCCAGCTGCCTTGCCCCCAAGCTCCGACCATTACAGCAACAACAACAACATTAGTCATCCAACATATCCAAACTGGTGGCACACCGCCCTCCCACGGCTAATTGCAAAAGTGAACAGACCCGTCGTCGGCTGATTGGATGATTCCCAACTGGCAAACAGCCTTTTTCCTCTCGCCAATATTTGTATAACTGATAAACCCACAATAGTTCAAAAGAAAATGGAAAAAAAAAACTTTTTTTTAATACCCCTGTGACTTTTCTCCAGGGTTGGCTGGCAGCAGTGTCCTGGAAATTAATCTTCAATTCCTGGAGAATCCAGGCCAATCCTTGAGGATTGGCAACCATAACACGTACACACTGCTCTACACACACGCACACTGCTCTACACTCGCACTCTCGCCTGCACACTCGTCTCTACACTCACACGCATGCCTCTGTACACACACCTATATACATACACACGCACACACCCCTCTATACACATGCACACCTGTCCCTATTGCTGGCTCTCTGAGAGAGCTATCCACTTTAGTCCCATAACTCTGCCTTTTCCCTTTTAAATGTTTGCAAATATTTATCCACTTCCATTTTGTACCAGGTCATGCAGGATGTATTATTCTGCTGCTGAGGCGAGGGACGCTTAAGGCTGCAGTCTAGCTCCCTCCCTGTGGGGGAAGTGCTCCAAATAGACCATCGGGTCAATTAGAGGCTAATTACTGTTGACTTGGAAACTTCTCTGTATTGGCGTCTCCCCCATGTTATCCTGGTTATCTCTCCGGATTAATACACGGTTCAAAAGCAGGAAGTGACTGAGTGCCCTTGTCCTTTTGAAGATCCTTCAGTTGTGATATGTTGGTGTAATGCCTGGAGGGTGATGGAAGCTGTCGCAACTGATGTGAATAGATATGATAGCGACCTTGCATTGAGCAATAACAAATGCTTAATGCCACAGACCAGGGCCTGTTACGTGTGGCTTTGACGGCAAGGGGAATGTCGAAATCCAAGTTCTTTCCGTCATTCTCGGTAAACCAGGAATTATTTTCACCCGAGCAGCACCCTGTGTAAATTTCATGCTGCGGATTCCAGGGGGACTGCTTTAATTGCTGGACAACGTGTTATAAAGTAGGTGACCACCCGTTGGTTTTGAGCAGAAACCTACCTGGTTTCAGAGGCCACCTATCCAGTAATTCAGATCTTTGTGAAAAACTTACAATTTTATAACGTCTTTAAGGACCTCAAGACGTCTCAAAGAGATTTACATTTGGACTGTAGTCACTGTTGTAATGTAGGAAACATGGGAGTCAAATTGCACACAGCAAGCTCCCACAAACAGCAATGCAAAATCACTGCAGTGCCAAACCCACAGGGGAGTGCCAGTGTCAAAGCTGTCCCAAACTCTTCTCTTCTTAGGCAGCATTCTTAGAGGATGATTTGCTTCCACATTAAAAATGAGTTCGCAGGTGACTGATCAGTCCAATGCGGGACCTACAGTCTCTGTCCCAAACTACCTTAATTTTTGTGTGTGTGTGTGACTTCATTGTCTTAACTTCTACTCGGCAAGGGGGCTGTGCCGGCGGTTTTGCTCTTCCGGTCTCAAGTTGCGCCACGCGGTGATTCAAAATCCCGGCCCACGCTTGCCTGTGGCGAGGCTCTATAGCGCTAGCGGAGCCTTGCGATTTTGGGACCAGAAGGGGGAGATTTTCCCGACTTGGGCACGGGATTTCAGCAGTCTGACCTCCACACTTGGTGCACTATCCAGCAGGAATCACCAGAGGATCTTGCAAACGCAGTCCTCCATTTTGAATGGATCCTTGAAAGCATTTGGCAGCTATCTCATCCCCTTTTGTGGTCGCTGGGTGACAGAAGTAAAATCCCTTAACAATCAGCCGTGCGAAGTGCCATTGCTCGTCTCTAGTCCTGCGTTAAGTGGATGGTTTCCGCGATAATATTCAGGGAGTGTCGAGCATTCATACCACAATCAAATTGCCTGTGCAAAAATGGTTCATCCCATCTTACTATTGTATATTTCTGACTGACTGCAATGGATCCACATTTCTATTCATTTCATTATCAGCAATAGCACTGTGGAAAAATAAGAATCACAGTTAAGCTGCTTTAGTCGGTACTGCTTGCTCTTTCACAGCCACGGCTTCTGTCTCTTTCCCCTTTCCTTAAAGTTTCTTCCTTCTTCCCCGAGTTTTCTCCTTTTTCACCCCCCACCCACCCCTCTTGCTGAACAGGCACCTTGTCTCACTGGCCGTTAATCACACGTGAGCCTCAACGGTGAGTGTCGGCGGGGCAGCTGACGCTGAAGGACGCCGCTGCTGAACTGGATCCTGTCCTCGCCACGGCTAGCGGGAGAGGTCGCTGGATGGCGATTAGGAGCGGGCCCCCCCCGCCCCACTTCCACCCACCACTGCACATTTCCCTCGCCCTATCCCGTGGCCCAATTCTAATGCCCACACTGCTGCCCACAGCTTGGACTCAAGACTGGGGCAACAACAACTTGGATTTATATAGCGCCTTTAATGTAGGAAAATGTCCCCCGAACGTTTCCCAGGAGCGTAATCAGACAAAAGTTGAGCCACATAAGGTGATATAAGGACGGGGGTGACCAAAACCTTGGTCAAAGAGGTAGGTCTCAAGGAGCATCTTAAAAGGAGCAGAGAGAGGCGGAGAGGTTTTGAAAGGGAATTCCAGCGCTTGGCAGCTGAAGGAACGGCCACTGATGATAGGGTGAAGCGAGTGGGGGGATGCACCAGAGGCCAGACACGGAGAAATGCAGAATTCTCGGAGGGTTGTAAGTCGGGAGCAGGCTAGGGATATCGGGAGGCACCAGGCCTTGGAGGGATTTGAAAACAAAGATGAGAATTTTAAAAGTGAGGTGTTGCCGGACCGGGAGCCAACATGTCGGTCAGCGAGCGCAGAGTGACATGGTGAACAGGACTTGGTGCGGCTTAGGAGACGGGCAGCAGAGTTCTGGGTGAGCTCAAGTTTATGGGGCATGGAAGATGGGAGGGCAGGCCAGGAGAGCGTTGGAGTAGTGGAGTCTAGAGGTAACAAAGGTGGAGTTGAGGTCGATGATCAGCCATGATCTCATTGAATGGCGGAGCAGGCTCGAAGGGCCGTATGGCCTACTCCTGCTCTTACTTCTTATGTTCTTATGAATGAGAGTTGCCTCTGACTGCAATCCCATTGCTGGAGGGCAACTCTGTAGTAACAAAAAAGGTGACATAAGGGATTTGCTACTGCACAACAGTTCCAGATTTAGTTGGCAAGTGGAGGAGGCCGTGCCTTTCAGTGCAGATCTTCAACTACAGAGTATCCTTTTTAGTTTGCTTGTTGTTCAAGAGCTTGTGCAGGTGGGGAGGAGAAGGCACGTTACACCAACTGTACTTCTTCCCCTCCCCACCAGCCACGCTCTTCAACTTTAACGGTCCAGTGCTAAAATGTATGGGCGCTGGTTAAAATCTGGGAGGTTTTAACTCCAGGACTTAGCGACACAGCCCGTGTTCACACCTCCAGCAGTGGGAGGCGGGGCCGATTTACCTCTCCCGAATCTGATGCCAGAAGTAGCTCCCTCCCACAACACCCCCCCACACACACACACACACACCACTGCTAACTTAGTGTTATAAATCTCATCATTATAAAGAAACTACAGGAAACTCTCGATTTACCGGCAAAATTCAGGAGTAGGTTCAGGTAAGTTTTATTTCATATTAGTGGCAGTTCCTGGATCTGTGGTTGTGTAACTGGGGTTCGTGCACTTGTTGCTAAGCAACAGGGATGCTTGGTGTGTGACCGGAGTTCCTGCACATGTTGCTAAGCAACAGGGAAGCCTGGATTTGTTGCTGTGTACAGAGCTCTCGTACCTTTTAACTGTACCTCTCTGTAATCCAAACTTTTTGATAAAACCGGCATCACGCCGGTCCCGTTGGTGCCGGATAATAGAGTTTCCTGTACTCATGAAATAATGCTGGACGGCCAGCTGGTGGCGCCGTCCAAGGAGTATAAATACTCGGGCATGGGCCCAGCTTGTCCAGAGACATTTTGTAAGACAAGGAGCTAGTGAAAGATAACTAGACCTCCATGTTCTGAAACAAGTTGATTAAAGCCTTGCTTTATACTCAAACCAAGTGCGTAGTGAGTTTTATTACGTCACTTAGCACAGGCCAAGAATGGAAAGCTGGGACCTCCTGGTCGGTGTGACCTAGTGGGTGGGGAGGGCGGGGAGGGTAGTTTTCAACTTTGCCGCCGACGCGATAGCCTGAGGGAAGCACGCTGCCCGCCTTTTATAGAACCTCCGGTGGAGCTGAAAATTGTCCCTTCCGTGAGTTTACCAAGTAACTGAGCAGTCGGTGGGCGGCCTGTATGACTGACGTGAACCAAACTAAAAATTAGGCTGCCCTTTCAGAGAAACAGTGGGTGCCAGCCAGTTCAGCCTGTGTTTATTTAATTTCAGTATTGAATTTATTTATGGTAGGAAGTCCATCATGACCTTAAGTATTTTAATCTTTCCCTTTGATTTATTACGAGGGTAATAAATATTGATGATGGTATTGATAGAAGTTTTCAATATGTTGTATAGAGGACCAGATGTTCTTCTCTGTGAGGGGCTGTGTTTGTGTTGGGCTGAGCGGGGGGTGGGGGCAAGAAAGTGATGCCCAGAAGTTAACGTCTCCTCGACTTCCTGCTGCTGAATTTAGGACAGTTTGCTGCCGCCACCACCCACCTGATTCCCACCCCTAGTTAAAATCGGGGCATCTATCTCGGATCGTAGACGGCTTAAAGGAGGTTCATAAGAAGAAAGAAAGACTTGCATTTATATAGCGCCTTTCACAACCTCAGGATGCCCCAAAGCACTTTACAGCCAATGGAGTACTTTTGAAGTGTAGTTCCTGTTGTAATGTGGGAAACGCAGCAGTCAGTTTGCGCACAGCAAGCTCCCACAAACAGCAATGTGATAATGACCAGATCATCTGTTTTATTGATGTTGGTTGAAGGATGAATGTTGGCCCCAGGACACCGGGGAGAACTCCCCTGCACTTCTTCGAAATAGTGCCGTGGGATCTTTTACGTCCACCTGGGAGAGCAGACGGGGGCCTCGGTTTAACGTTTCATCCGAAAGACTCCCTCAGCACTGCACTGGAGTGTCAGCCTGGATTATATGCTCAGTCAAGTCTCTGGAGTGGGACTTGAACCCACAACCTTCTGACTCACAGACGAGGGTGCTACTCATTGAGGCACGGTTGACACTGGCTGAAAGCGGTTGTCATGGCTATCGGGGGCCGGCCTCAACTTGAAAGGGGGTCTGTCTTGGGCCTCAGTGGTGATTGTATCAACAGGAGGTTAAAACTCAGCAGCGAAACAATCATTGATGCAGTCAGACAGGGGGACAAAGTAGCGTCCCTGAGTTCATTATTGGCTAATTAGCCTGTGAAAAGTCTCTGTATGAACCCTTGTGTTCTCGAGGAGAGGCTCTGCTCCACAGACTCTCTCCAACTCTCTGCACAGGCGGATGATCCACATGCCAGCCTCCTCCCGTGCTGGAAATCCCAGGATTCCTTCAACTCAAGGGATTGGAGCAAGGTCACACAATTGTTGCCCCCACCAATAGCAATTGACTGCTAATTGATCTCGGATGTGCCCATCTATAGCCATTACCTTTTGGATTTGGTCTAAAGGGGAGCAGCCCGGTGAAGCAAAGCTGCACCTCAGCCACAATATCTGGTGAATTCATTTGTGCAAGGCAATGTTGCCCCTAATTTTCTTTGGCTGTGTGACCCATTTACAGTTTCGTGCATGCACAAAATTTAACATTGGAAAAGCCGATCCCGGGCTGCGCGGGACCGCCAGGGAGCTGCGCGGCTGTACAGTGTGGAGGGACCTTCGGTGCAAGGTGAATATAAAGGACACCATAATTCTAATAGCTGCTCCTCTTCTCAAATCTAGGAGGTTGTCCCCCAAGTTCTTGTCAAAGCTCTCCATGGTCTTAGTTTCCTCCCGCCCAAGTGAGAAAGGCACAAGTCAGGAGTGTGATGGAATACTCTCCACTTGCCTGGATGAAACATAGAAACATAGAAACATACAAGATAGGAGCAGGAGTAGACCATTCGGCCCCTCGAGCCTGCTCCGCCATTCAATGAGATCATGGCTGATCATCCAAATTCAGTACCCTGTCCCTGCCTTCTCCCCATATCCCTTGATCCCTTTAGCCTTAAGAAATATATCCAACTCTTTTTTGAATATATTTAATGAACTGGCCTCCACCGCCCTCTGTGGCAGAGAATTCCACAGGTTCACCACTCTCTGGGTGAAGAAATTCCTCCTCATTTCAGTCCTAAATGACTTACCCCTTATCCTTAGACTATGACCCCTGGTTCTGGACTCCCCGGCCATCAGAAACATCCTTCCTGCATCTAGTCTGTCCAGGCCTGACAGAATTTTATAGGTTTCGATGAGATCCCCTCTCAATCTTCTGAACTCCAGTGAGTATAAGCCCAATCGACACAATCTCTCCTCATACGTCATTCCTGCCATCCCAGGTATCAGCCTGGTGAATCTTCGCTGCACTCCTTCCATGGCAAGAACGTCCTTCCTCAGGTAAGGCGACCAAAACTGCACACAATACTCAAGGTGCGGTCTCACCAAGGCCCTGTACAACTGTAGCAAGACATCCTTGTTCCTGTAATCGAACCCTCTTGCTACAAAGGCCAACATACCATTTGCCTTCTTAACCGCCTGCTGCCCCTGCATGCTTTCCTTCAGCGACTGGTGCACAAGAACACCCAGGTCTCTTTGCACTTCCCCTTCTCCCAATCTATTGCCATTCAAATAATAATCTGCCTTCCTGTTTTTGCCACCAAAGTGGATAACCTCACATTTATCCACATTATAGTAGGCATTGAGATTAATCTCTCCCTCCGATTCCCTCTTTGTCCTTCCGTTCATCTGTCTACCTGTCAATCTGTCTTTTTGTATCCATGTGATCTGGAATGCGCTGCCTGAGAGAGCGGTGGAAGCAGCTTCAATAGTAACTTTCAAAAGGGAATTGGATAAATACTTAAAGGAAAAATAATTGCAGGTCTGTGGGGAAAGAACAGGGAAGTGGAACTAATTGGATAGCTCTTTCAAAGAGCTGGCAAAGGCATAATGGGCCAATTGGTCTCCTTCTGTGCTGTATGATTCTAAGATTCTATCTGCATATCTGTTTCAACATTAGAACATAAGAAATAAGAGCAGGAGTCGGCCGTACGGCCCCTCGAGCAGGAGTCGGCCGTACGGCCCCTCGAGCAGGAGTCGGCCGTACGGCCCCTCGAGCAGGAGTCGGCCGTTCGGCCCCTCGAGCAGGAGTCGGCCGTGCGGCCCCTCGAGCAGGAGTCGGCCGTGCGGCCCCTCGAGCAGGAGTCGGCCGTACGGCCCCTCGAGCAGGAGTCGGCCGTACGGCCCCTCGAGCAGGAGTCGGCCGTACGGCCCCTCGAGCAGGAGTCGGCCGTACGGCCCCTCGAGCAGGAGTCGGCCGTACGGCCCCTCGAGCAGGAGTCGGCCGTACGGCCCCTCGAGCAGGAGTCGGCCGTACGGCCCCTCGAGCAGGAGTCGGCCGTACGGCCCCTCGAGCAGGAGTCGGCCGTACGGCCCCTCGAGCAGGAGTCGGCCGTACGGCCCCTCGAGCAGGAGTCGGCCATTCAATGAGATCATGGCTGATCTTCTGCCTCAACTCCATTCACCGGCCCTATCGCCATATCCCTTGATGCCCTTACTAGTCAGAAATCTATCGACTTCTGTTTTGAATATACCCAATGACTGAGCCTCCACAGCCCTCTGGGGTAGAGAATTCCAAAGATTCACCACCCTCTGTGTGAAGAAATTTCTTCTCTTCTCAGACCCTTTATCCTGAGGCTCTGGCCCCTGGTTCTGGACTCCCAGCATCCATCCTATCAAGCCCTGTAATAATTTTGTATGCTTCAATGAGATCCCCTCTCATTCTTCTGAATTCTAGAGAATACAGGCCTAGTTTACTCAATCTCTTCTCATACGACAGTCCTGCCATCCCAGGAACCAGTCTGGTGAACCTTTGTTGCACTCCCTCTATGGCAAGTATATCCTTCCTTAGGTAAGGAGACCAAAATTGTACACAATACTCCAGGTGTGGTCTCACCAAGGCCCTGTATAATTGGAGTAATCTACCCTGTCAATCCCCCTCAGAATCTTATATGTTTTAATGAGATTACTACTTATTCTTCTATAATCCAGTGAGTATAGGCCCAATCTACACAATCTGTGTCGATATTTACATCTATCCGTATATCTATATATTTATTGGTCTATCCATCTATATATATTGTACATATACATATATATATATACTAGCTGGAGTGCCCAGCGGTGCCGAGGGTTTTTTGAAGGCATGTTGTTGTTGGAAGAGAGAGAGAGAGAGACTGGGGGGAGAAGAAAGAGACTGGGGGGAGAAGAAAGAGACTGGGGGGAGAAGAGAGAGACGGGGGGAAGAGCGAGAGAGAGACTGGGGGGAGAAGAAAGAGACTGGGGGGAGAAGAGAGAGACGGGGGGAAGAGCGAGAGAGAGACTGGGGGGAGAAGAGAGAGACTGGGGGAGAAGAGAGAGACGGGGGGAAGAGCGAGAGAGAGACTGCTGGATTTAGTTCGGGATTAGCCTGGAGAGAGATGGGGGGGAAGGAGCGCCTCAGGCCTGGCCCGATCGACCCCTGCGAAGGAAGGAAGGAAGAAGGCGAGCTCTCCCTCCTTGTCCCACCCCCTCACTCTTTCCCTCCCTCACCCTCTCTCCCCTCCCCCGTCTCTCCCTGCTTTACTCTCTCTCTCTCCCTCCCTCTCCCTCCCTCCCCCCTCCTCTCCCGCCCTCCCCCCTCTCCTTTCCCTCCCCACTCTCTCTCCCTCCCCCTGTCCCTGCTTTACTCTCTCTCCCTCCCTCTCCCCCTCCCCCTCCCTCCCTCCTCTCCCTCCCTCCCCCTCTCCCTCCCCCTCTCCCTCCCCCTCTCCTCTCCCTCACCTGCCCCCTCTCCTCACCCTCCCTCCCCCTCTCCTCTCCCCTCCCCCTCTCCTCTCCCTCCCCCTCTCCTCTCCCTCCTCCTCTCCCCCTCTCCGCTCCCTCCCTCTCCTCTCCCTCCTCCTCTCCCCTCCCTCCCTCTCCCTCCCTCCCCCTCTCCTCTCCCTCCCTCCCCCTCTCCCTCCCCCCCCTCCTCACCCTCCCTCACCCTCTTCCTCTCTCCCCCTCTCCTCTCTCTCCCTCCTCCCCTCCTCTCCCTCCCTCCCCCTCTCCTCTCCCTCCCCCCTCTCCGCTCCCTCCCACTCCTCCTCCCTCCCTCCTCCTCTCCCTCCCTCCCCCTCTCCTCTCCCTCCCTCCCTCCCCCTCTCCCTCTCCTCTTCCTCCCTCCCCTCTCCTCTCTCTCCCTCCCCCTCTCCTCTCCCTCCCCTCTCCTCTCCCTCCCTCCCCCTCTCCTCTCCTCTTTCTCCCTCCCCCTCTCCTCTTTCTCCCTCCCCCTCTCCTCTCTCTCCCTCCCCTCTCCTCTCCCTCCCTCCCCCTCTCCTCTCTCTCCCTCCCCCTCTCCTCTCCCTCCTCTCCCTCTCCTCTTCCTCCCCCTCTCCTCTTTCTCCCTCCCCCTCTCCTCTTTCTCCCTCCCCCTCTCCTCTTTCTCCCTCCCCCTCTCCTCTTTCTCCCTCCCCCTCTCCTCTTTCTCCCTCCCCCTCTTCTCTCCCTCCCTCCCCTCTCCTCTCCCTCCCTCCCCCTCCATTCCCTCCCCACTCTCTCTCCCTCCCCCTGTCCCTGCTTTACTCTCTCCCTACCCTCTCCCCTCCCCCTCCCCCCTCCCTCCCTCTCTCCCTCCCCCTCTCCCTCCCCCCTCTCCTCCCCTCCCTGCCCCTCTCCTCCCCCTCTCCTCTCCCTCCCTCCCCCTCTCCTTTCCCTCCCCACTCTCTCTCCCTCCCCCTGTCCCTGCTTTACTCTCTCTCCCCCTCCCTCCCTCCTCTCCCTCCCTCCCCCTCTCCCTCCCCCTCTCCCTCCCCCCTCTCCTCTCCTCCTGCCCCTCTCCTCACCCTCCCTCCCCTTTCCTCTCCCTCCCTCCCCCTCTCCTCTCCCTCCCTCCCCCCTCCTCTCCCTCCCCCCTCTCCGCTCCCTCCCCCCTTCTCCTCTCCCCCCCCTCCTCTCCCTCCCCCCCTCTCCGCTCCCTCCCCCCCGTCCGCTCCCTCCCCTCCTCTCCCTCCCCCCTCTCCTCTCCTCTCCCTCCCTCTCCTCTCCCTCCCTCCTCCTCTCCCTCCCTCCTCCTCTCCTCTCCCTCCCCCCCTCCCCCCTCCTCACCCTCCCTCCCCCTCTCCTCTCCCTCCCTCCCCCTCTCCTCTCTCTCCCTCCCCCTCTCTCTCTCCCTCCTGCTCTCCCTCCCTCCCCCCTCCTCTCCCTTCCCTCCCTCCCCCTCCTTCCCTCTCCTCTCCTTCCCCCTCTCCTCTCCCTCCCCCTCTCCTCTCCCTCCCCCTCTCCTCTCCCTCCCCCTCTCCTCTTCCTCCCCCTCTCCTCTCCCTCCCTCTCTCCTCTCCCTCCCCCTCTCCTCTCCCTCCCTCTCCTCTCCCTCCCTCCCCCCCCTCCTCTCCCTCCCCCTCTCCTCTCCCTCCCTCTCTCCTCTCCCTCCCTCTCCTCTCCCTCCCTCCCCCCCTCTCCTCTCCCTCCCTCCCCCCCTCTCCTCTCCCTCCCTCCCCCCTCTCCTCTCCCTCCCTCCCCCCTCCTCTTCCTCCCTCCCCCCATCCTCTCCTCTCCCTCCCTCACTCCCTCCCCCTCCGCGGATCAGCGCCTCAGGGCCGGCCGGTGCGCAGCCTAGCGTGTGAGGCCCGGCCGGAGTCACCTTAGCTCAGGTCGCGCTCCGGGCCGACCTTGACGCGTGCGCTGACTCCCGCCCTGCCAGCCTTTACTAAGATGGCGGCGATGGCTACGCTCGGCCCAGGCCCGCGCCACCAGCCTTTACCAAGATGGTGGCGATGGCTACGCTCGGCCCAGTCCCGCGCCACCAGCCTTTACCAAGATGGCGGCGATTGCAGGGCAGGATGGGAGGTGCCTAGCTCAGGCGTGACTGGCTAGGAGAGGCCGAGGCTTCGAGGCCTGCAGGTGGAGTAAGTCTCCAAGGTTGCGGCGCCCGGCGGAGGTAGCGAGTCAAGAGGAAAAAAAGAGGGTGAAAGGTAGGAAAATTAATCAGCTTAGAAAAAATATTTACAAATTAATTTTTTTTTTTTAAAACAATTTCCCCTCCACACACACAGAAAGTGGGAAAAATAAACACACAGAAAGTGGGGAAAATAAATCGTTAGGAATCAAGATGGTGGCCACTCACCTCAGCTCAGAAGGATTAGGCCCGTCCACACACGCAATGAAACGCCCCCCCGTGATGCACCGATTGGTCAACCATCAGGTTAATCCCCTGTACGATTGGTCAACCATCATGTCACTCAATGCTAATGAGCGGAATGTTGCTGTTTTTTAACCTTTTTTGTATACTGTCGGAACAATTTTTGTCTGACCAAAAAGTAAATACGCCTATTAGAGTCCCCTAATGATAAGCTTTCTTTTGATATTAACATATGTGTAGGTACGCTCTAACTTTTGATTTTATAGCCGGACAGACAGACAGATAAACAAACAGAAAGACAGACGGACGGATCGGTTTATATATATATAGATAGATAGATGCGTATATGGCAGAAATTCCTTAGCTTCCAGCTGTCTCTCGCTGTCTGTCTCTCGCTGTGCCTCTGGCTGGAGTCCGCCGGAGAGGGCCATTTCTCTGGCCGTCTAACCAGCTTTACGGTAGGCGACCAGTGGCACCTTCGGTGGGGGGGGGCGGGGGCAATTTCAGCCCCGTATAGGTTGACATCTCGCGCCGCTACGCTGCACTTTCAGGCACCGACTTCAGACATCTTTTACTGTAAAGGGTCAAAAGGACAGAAATAAAACAAGAGCGAGAGAGCGAGGAGCAACTCCAGAGGGTGGGGGGGGATCTGCTAGCTTTACAAAATGCGCGGCGACGTTGCGGAGATTACGGTGTTGGGGGCATTAATTAAAAAAGGAATGCCACCCCTGCCCTGCCCTGCTGAGCGATCCCACACGCCGGTGATTCCTGCAGGAGTTCATCATTCAGCAGGCCAGGTAGTCAAGGTTTCTTTGTTTAAAACTGCCTTTCACCCAGCCGTGACCTTTAACAATAACCCTGACAGAAATTAGTTGCAATAAGTTAATTAAATTTGTATTTTTAGCAATTGAGGGCAAGAATACTTCAGAGTCTGGCTCCAAAGGTTAATTCCTGTTCCCGCATGGTCACGTTCATTTTGATTCAGGATGAGCCGACCTGAATGAGTTCCTCCAAGGAGCTCGGAGGGGGGGGGAGGGCGAGTTATATCGAGCAAAATCCTGCATCAGTTCAAGCTGGTGGTGTTAAATTACTCACCTCACACATGTCCTGACGTTCTCATTTGCAGCTGCAATCTGCAGAAGTCTATCTCGCATTAATCCCTTTGAAGAAGCATGAGCTAAATCTCTCCCCGTCGTAAAAGAAAGGACTCGCATCTATACCGTGCCTATCGCGTCCTCGCTGCGCCCCCAAAGCGCTTTCAGCCAACGAACTACTTTTTGAAGTGTAGTCACTGCTGTAATGTAGGAAACGCGGCAGCCAGTTTGTGCACAGCAAGATCCCTCAAACGGCAAGGAGATAATGACCAGATGGTTTGTTTTAGTGATGTTGGTTGAGGGATAAATATTGGCCCCAGGACACCGGGGACAACTCCCACCCCTGCCCCCCCCCCCCAACCCCTACCCCCCCGGCTCTTTTTCGAAATGGTGCCGTGGAATCTTTTTACATCCAACCGAGAGGGCAGGCGGGGCCTCGGTTTAACGTCTCATCCGAAAGACGGCACCTCGGACGGTGCAGCACTCCCTCAGCACTGCACTGGGAGTCTCTGAGGAAGGATGTTCTTGCCATGGAAGGAGTGCAGCGAAGATTCACCAGACTGATACCTGGGATGGCAGGAATGACGTATGAGGAGAGATTGGGTCGATTGGGCTTATACTCGCTGGAGTTTAGAAGAATGAGAGGGGATCTCATTGAAACTTATAAAATTCTAACAGGACTGGACAGACTAGATGCAGGAAGGATGTTCCCGATGGCGGGGGAGTCCAGAACCAGGGGTCACAGTCTAAGGATAAGGGGTAAGATATTTAGGACAGAGATGAGGAGGAATTTCTTCACCCAGAGAGTGGTGAACCTATGGAATTCTCTACCACAGAAGGCAGTTGAGGCCAATTCATTAAATATATTCAAGAAGGAGTTAGATATATTTCTTAAGGCTAAAGGGATCAAGGGATATGGGGAGAAGGCAGGGACAGGGTACTGTGTTTGGATGATCAACCATGATCTCATTAAATGGTGGAGCAGGCTTGAGGGGCCGAATGGCCTACTCCTGCTCCTATCTTCTATGCTTCTATGTCTCGGCCTAGATTTTTGTGCTCAAAGTCTCTTCTGGCGCTAAGGCAAGAGAGTGCTACCATCTGAGCCACGGCTGACACTTTAACCATGGTAACCGCGTTCATTCATTTGTGGGGGGTGGTGGGGGTGGAGGAAAGAGAGGCCTGTTTTGGTTTGCTCCAGGGGACTGATATGTCATTCAGACCCTGAAGCAAGTGTGTGTTTCCTTCCTGTGCGAACATTCAGCCACAGTAGGAGCAGAGCATTAGACAAGACAGCTGGGTGCATGCACAGTACCAACGAGACAGAAACTCATATCTAATTATTCCAGATGTGGCCCTCCTCAGGAATGACGGGTGCCCTCTTGTGATGCTGGATTGTTAGTGGAGGATGCTGTCCAACAACTCTACCTCGGTCTGACCTTTACTGACGAACTGATAAGTTAGATAAAATTGTCATCCACCGAAGGACATCATTAAACCGCATTGTTTGATTTCACTTTCGGGCTATTTTTTTCTCTCTCCCTGTTTATTTAATTTTTTTTTTTGCGCAGGCCTGACAGGCATCTGCGTCCCGACTGACCCCTTGTTCTTTCAGCGGTGTTAAAGATTTATCTCTCAAATGAGCGCCTGATGTAAACATCCTAATCTGTTTGGCGACCCAATTGCCAGCTGATGATAAAACGTTTGACAGCACAGCCTGCACCGAGAGGGCTTGGAAACCGGCTACCAAAGTGAAGAGGCTTTGAGCTCCCTTCCGGCCTCCATTTGCTTATCAAAAGGCCTATATTTTATTCAGGCTCGGAGCCTCAGGGAGGTACAGTTAACCTCTGGACCTGTTGATAATTTTTGAGGGTGGCGATGTGTGTCTGTGGTCGGGATCTGTGGAGTTTAAGGTTAATTGTTTTTCTTACCTCAGCATTAATCAAATCTTTATTTTTAAATAATTTTGTCAATACAATCTTTCTCCCCTTCTCTCTGGACGGCATCTTCTCTGTGGACTATAGTTCCCCCGGCACCTTATTACCCCGCTGTACTTTGCTCAAGGTGGCTATTCGCGTGTAAGCCTAGACAGTAAGTGTAGGGGCACCCTGAGGGGCATCACAGCCGACCGACCCTGTCCTTACCCGACGTGCACACGTGGGCATTGCCCAGTAGAGGTCACCACTCACCAGACAGCAATTGAGAGCAGGAACCCTGGCTAATTTCTTTTTTTTGGATTTCCCCCCCCCCCCTCCCTGGCTTAGGGCAGCTGAGGCCAGTCATGACTGAGATCAGCTGACTTGACATGGGCCGTGGGTCAAACCATGTGACCGTGCCTTTACCCACAAGGCCATAGGGGAGTGTCATGCGATGTCTGTACTTCGATAAACTCATTTCAAATTCTTAATAAAACCATCACAACTTGACCTTGATAATAGCAGCACGATTTAAACATGTTGCAGCATTTCAGAACTCATTACTGTTATTAGACCCCAGCATCTCACAAAGCATACTTCAGTACAGGAGGGACCATGATGGTTTTTTTCCAAGTCTTGTGCATTTATAAGTTCATTTATGTAGCAGTCATCAAGTGCAAAGAAAGGAAGATCTTGCATTTATATAGATTTTTCCAGGTAGGCCGGAAACGCTTTACAGCCAATGAAATGTAGTCACTGTTGTAAACGTGGCAGCTGATTTGGGCACAGCAAGATCCTGCAAACCTGTTTTAGTGATGAGGGTTGAGGGATAAATATTGGCCAGGACACCCGGGGATAGCTCCCCTGCTCTTCTTCGGAAGAATGCGACGGGATCTTTTACATCCGCCTGAGAGAGCAGGCGGGGCCTTGGTTTAACGTCTGATCCGAAAGACGGCACCTCCGACAGTGCAGCACTCCCTCGGCACTGCACTGGGAGTGTCAGCCTGGATTATGTGCTCAAGTCTCTGAAGTGGGATTTGAACCCACAGCCTTCTGACTCTGAGGTGAGAGTGCTGCCCACTGAGCCACGGCTGACCCCCCCCTCCCCGATGTGTTTCATCCAATCTTGTTTTAGTCTATTTTAAATAAAAGCAGCAGAAAAGGTAATCAATTCCGAGACCAGCGTGAGTTGAGCCAGCAAAGTTATTTCTCAAACAGTTTCACAGCCCAGCTTCACACCTATCAAACCAAATCCTTGCAGCATTTTAAGAAAATTGAGAATTGTGGTATCAGCATTGCCAGCATGTGGGAGGGTTGGGGTTTGGAGAAGATCAAGGATGATACCAGACCTGAGAAATTATAAGCAGCAGGAAAGGCTGACCAGGGTGGGGCTCTTATTTTAACGAGAAGACTGAAGGGTGACCTATTGAGCTATTTAAAATTATGAATCATTTCGATAGGGCAGATGTAGAGAAGATGTTTTCACTTGCAGGGAAGGGGGGCGGGGGGGAAGAGTCCAAAACTAGGGGCCATAAATATACGATAGTCATTAATAAATTCAATAGGGAATTCAGGAGAAAATTCTTTACCCAGAGAGTGGTGAGAATGTAGAACTCGCTACCACAGGGAGTGGTTGAGGTGAATAGTATAGATGCATTTAAGGGGAAGCTCGATAAGTATATGAGGGAGAAAGGAATAGAAGGATATGTTGATAGGGTGAGATGAAGAAGGGTGGCAGGAGACTCGTGAGAAGCACAAACACTGGCACAGACCAGTTGGGCAGAACGGCCTGTTTCTGTGCTCAAATTCGATGGCGTTCTATGTAAATCACTGCTCTGATCGGAGCACGAGCCTTGTGTCTTCATCCTGCCTGCTGCCCAGTCTTGAGTGAAGGAACCCCGCAGTGTTAACAAAGCACCCGCTCTAAAGCTGGTCCGTCAGTCCATTAACTCTGTCGCTGTGGACTGATCGAGGACTGACGACTCATTTAAATACAGTCTGGCCCATGTCCAATGATCAGTGCCTCAATAGCAGAGAAGGCCCACTATTGCCCCAGGGATAGTGTACACAGTTCCATTGATAAGTGAAGTAATCAAAGGTGGTTTAAAGTAAAACTCACTCTCTCACTCTCACTTTCTCGTTCAGGTATTTTTAGTGCGTTTTTACCTATGTCTCTCTCTCACACTCTCTTGTACCCTCTCTCTCACTCTCTCTCTCTTACACACTCTCTCACACACACTCTCTCTCTCACTCTCTCTCTCTCACACACTTTCTCTCTCACACTCTCACACACTCTCGCACTCTTTCTCTCACACACACTCTTGCACTCTTGCTCTCTTACGCACACTCTCTTGCACTCTCTCACACACTCTCACACACACTCTCTTGCACTCTCTCTCTCACACACTCTCTCACACACTCTCACACACTCTCGCACTCTTTCTCTCACACACACTCTTGCACTCTCTCACACACACACACACTTTCTTGCACTCTCTCTCACACACTCTTGCACTCTCTCGCTCTCTCACGCACACTCTCTCGCACTCTCTCACACACACTCTTGCACTCTCTCACGCACTCTCTCTCACACACTTGCACTCTCTCGCTCTCTCACGCACACTCTCTCGCACTCTCTCACACACTCTTGCACTCTCTCGCTCTCTCACGCACACTCCCGCACTCTCTCACACACTTGCACTCTCTCACACACTCTCTCACACACTCTTGCACTCTCTCGCTCTCTCACGCACACTCTCGCACTCTCTCACACACTTGCACTCTCACACACTCTCTCACACACTCTTGCACTCTCTCGCTCTCTCACGCACACTCTCTCGCACTCTCTCACACACACTCTTGCACTCTCTCACGCACTCTCTCACACACTTGCACTCTCTCGCTCTCTCGCTCTCTCACGCACACTCTCGCACTCTCTCACACACTTGCACTCTCACACACTCTCTCACACACTCTTGCACTCTCTCGCTCTCTCATGCACACTCTCTCGCACTCTCTCACACACACTCTTGCACTCTCTCACGCACTCTCTCACACACTCTTGCACTCTCTCGCTCTCTCTCACACACTCTCATGCTCTCTCACTCACTCTCGTTCTCTCTCTCTTGCTCTCTCACTCTCATGCTCTCTCTCACTCACACACTCTTGTTCTCTCTCTCACTTTCTTGCTCTCTCTCACTCATGCACTCTCTCACACTCTTGCACTCTTTCTCACACACTCTCTTGCACTCTCTCTCTCTCACACACTCTTGCACTCTCTCTCACACTCTCTTGCACTCTCTCTCTCACACACTCTCTTGCACTCTCTCTCTCTCACACACACTCTCGCACTCTCACACTCTCTCGCACTCTCGCTCTCTCATGCACACTCTCTTGCACTCTCTCACACACTCTCTTGCACTCTCTCTCTCACACATTCTCTCTTGCACTCTCTCTCGCACTCTCTCGCACTCTCTCTCGCACTCTCTCTCGCACTCTCTCTCGCACTCTCTCTCGCACTCTCTCTCGCACTCTCTCTCACACTCTCTCTCACACTCTCACACACTCTCTCACGCACTCTCGCTCTCTCATGCACACTCTCTTGCACTCTCTCACACACTCTCTTGCACTCTCTCTCTCACACACTCTCTCTTGCACTCTCTCTCTCTCACACACACTCTCGCACTCTCTCTTGCACTCTCTCACACACTCTCACGCACTCTCGCTCTCTCATGCACACTCTCTTGCACTCTCTCTCTCACATACTTTCTTGCACTCTCTCACACTCTCTCACACACACTCTTGCACTCTCTCACACTCTCTCGCACTCTCTCACACTCTCTCACACTCTCTTGCACTCTCACACACTCTCTTGCACTCTCTCTCACACTCGCACTCTCACACACACTCTCTTGCAGTCACACTTTCTTGCACTCACACTCTCTTGCACTCTCTCACACACTCGCACTCTCTCACACACACTCTCTTGCACTCTCTCACACACACACTCTCTTGCACTCTCACACACACTCTCTTGCACTCTCTCACACACTCGCACTCTCTCACACACACTCTCTCACACACTTGCACTCTCTCACACACACTCTCTTGCACTCTCTCACACACTCGCACTCTCTCACACACACTCTCTTGCACTCTCTCTCTCTCACACACACTCTTGCACTCTCTCACACACTCTCTTGCACCCTCTCACACTTTCTTGCACTCTCTCACACTCTTGCTCTCTCTCACACACTCTCACACACTCTCTTGCACTCTCTCGCTCTCTCACACTCTCTTACACTCTCTCACACACTTTCTTGCACTCTCTCACACTCTCGCTCTCTCACACTCTCTTGCACTCTCTCTCTCACACACTCTCTCGCACTCTCACACACTCTCTTACACTCTCTTACACTCTCTCTCACACTCTCTTGCACTCTCGCTCTCTCACACACTCTTACACTCTCTCTCACACACACACACTCTCTCTCTCTCTCACACTCGCTCTCTCACACACACTTTCTTGCACTCTCACACACTCGCACTCTCTCACACACACTCTCTTGCACTCTCTCACACACACACTCTCTTGCACTCTCACACACACTCTCTTGCACTCTCTCACACACTCGCACTCTCTCACACACTTGCACTCTCTCACACACACTCTCTTGCACTCTCACACACTCTTGCACTCTCTCACACACTCGCACTCTCTCACACACACTCTCTTGCACTCTCTCTCTCTCACACACACTCTTGCACTCTCTCACACACTCTCTTGCACCCTCTCACACTTTCTTGCACTCTCTCACACTCTTGCTCTCTCTCACACACTCTCACACACTCTCTTGCACTCTCTCGCTCTCACACTCTCTTACACTCTCTCACACACTTTCTTGCACTCTCTCACACTCTCGCTCTCTCACACTCTCTTGCATTCTCTCTCTCACACACTCTCTCGCACTCTCACACACTCTCTTACACTCTCTTACACTCTCTTACACTCTCTTACACTCTCTCTCACACTCTCTTGCACTCTCGCTCTCTCACACACTCTTACACTCTCTCTCACACACACACACACACTCTCTCTCTCTCTCTCACACTCGCTCTCTCTCACACACACTTTCTTGCACTCTCACACACTCGCACTCTCTCACACACACTCTCTTGCACTCTCTCACACACACACTCTCTTGCACTCTCACACACACTCTCTTGCACTCTCACACACACTCTCTTGCACTCTCTCACACACTCGCACTCTCTCACACACACTCTCTCACACACTCTCTTGCACTCTCACACACACTCTCTTGCACTCTCTCACACACTCGCACTCTCTCACACACACTCTCTTGCACTCTCTCTCTCTCACACACACTCTTGCACTCTCTCACACACTCTCTTGCACCCTCTCACACTTTCTTGCACTCTCTCACACTCTTGCTCTCTCTCACACACTCTCACACACTCTCTTGCACTCTCTCGCTCTCTCACACTCTCTTACACTCTCTCACACACTTTCTTGCACTCTCTCACACTCTCGCTCTCTCACACTCTCTTGCACTCTCTCACACACTCTCTCGCACTCTCACACACTCTCACACACTCTCACACACTCTCTTACACTCTCTTACACTCTCTCTCACACTCTCTTGCACTCTCGCTCTCTCACACACTCTTACACTCTCTCTCACACACACACACACACTCTCTCTCTCTCTCACACTCGCTCTCTCTCACACACACTTTCTTGCACTCTCACACACTCGCACTCTCTCACACACACTCTCTTGCACTCTCTCGCTCTCTCACACACTCTCTTACACCATCTCTCTCTCACACACCTTCTTGCACTCTCTCACACTCTCGCTCTCACACACTCTCTTGCACTCTCTCACACACTCACACACTTACACTCTCTCTCTCTCTCACACACACTCTCTTGCACTCTCTCTCTCTCTCACACACTCTCTCTCACACACACACACACTCTCTTGCACTCTCTCTCACACTCTCTCTCACACACTCACACACTCTTGCTCTCTCACACACTCTCTTACACTCTCTCTCTCTCTTACACTCTCTCTCTCTCTCACACACTCTCTTGCACTCTCTCACTCTCTCTCGCACTCTCTCTGTGGAGCATAAACACCGGCAAAGACCAGTTGGGCCGTCTGACCTGTTTCTGTACTGTTAATTCTATGCAAGAAATGCAAGTTCTTTATTCTTTATTAAATGGGTTAATTCCTGCTGTTAAGTAGGGGGTTGATGAAATCGCATATGAATGCATTAAGCCTAGTGGTTAATCTCGAGAGCTTGGCGTCTTTCAGGCAGCTCGCACACGTAGGAACAAGACTTTGTCGACCAGGCCTGATATTTCCTATGTGCCCAGGTCAGTCAGTGGACGACTAGACCAAGCAGGTGGTCCCGACCAGAACAGATTTTAAAACAAATGTGTACTTACTGTAAGATCGTATCTCTACAAGTAGCTAGCCAGCAGTTCAACCGCTTAGATTTGTCATGTACTTAATGTGTGTGTTTGTAATTCTTTCAGTCGCTTATCAACAGCACAGTACTGATATATTCCTGCTGTTGCGAAAAATGGCAAGAGCATCTCGGAAGGAAGTGAAAATGACATCAAACCCTTACCGCAGTTTGCGTTTGATGATTTAATTTTTAAAAAGATCCTTCGAGCCTCCAGGGAAGTGTGTCAGTGAACCCCGTGTGTTTCAGGCCATCTTGGCAGCAGACCCGAGCTGACTGTAAAATGACTGGGAAGGGGGAGCAGACTAGGGGGTTTGGCGGAGATGGAGCGTAAAGGGCGAGTTAGAAAGAAGACTGGTGGGAAATGAAAAGGCTTTACTGTCTGTTAATGGTGTTGGTCGGGTCAAGGTCTTGAGGTGTGTATTGCTCCCCATGGCCGAATAGGCAGTAGACGGTGGTGGGGGGGAGGGGGTTAATTTTAACTTAACCGGTAAAGGCGCGAACAGGACGGGGTTTGTGTTGGACAGCCGTTTTGCACCGCGCCCAATTTTTTTTTGTTTTTTATTAAACATATTTATTTAAATCTGGTAGTACTTGTTACAACTCATCAATTACATAATAAATCCATTATATTCATTAGCTGCAATAAAACAAAGCCTTAAAAACAGCTTTAGGGTTAACAGTATAAATGCAGTGGTAAATTTTACAGATAAACCAATAATATTAACAGTACAGGTACCCATAGTGAAAAACAATTTTACGCCAGTCCTATTGGCAATCTAGGGACTCTTCGTTTTTGCACCGCACCCAATTTTTTTTGTCTTTTTTATTTAAAATTTGAACATTTTACAGTAAATCACATTTGCAGAGCTCAAGTCTCAGCTCTTTGTACAAAATCACAAGCCCTCATGCCTACAAGGCAGGGGTCCCGGTCTCTACAAGGCAGGGGGTCCCAGTCTCTCCAAGGCAGGGGTCTCAGTCTCTACAAGGCAGGGGGTCCCAGTCTCTCCAAGGCAGGGGTCTCGGTCTCTACAAGGCAGGGGTCTCGGTCTCTACAAGGCAGGAGTCTCAGTCTCTACAAGGCAGGGGTCTCAGTCTCTACAAGGCAGGGGTCTCGGTCTCTACAAGGCAGGGGTCTCGGTCTCTACAAGGCAGGGGTCTCGGTCTCTACAAGGCAGGGGTCTCGGTCTCTACAAGGCAGGGGTCTCGGTCTCTACAAGGCAGGGGTCTCAGTCTCTCCAAGGCAGGGGTCTCGGTCTCTACAAGGCAGGGGTCTCAGTCTCTACAAGGCAGGGGTCTCAGTCTCTACAAGGCAGGGGTCTCAGTCTCTACAAGGCAGGGGTCTCGGTCTCTAAAAGGCAGGGGTCTCGGTCTCTCCAAGGCAGGGGTCTCGGTCTCTCCAAGGCAGGGGTCTCAGTCTCTACAAGGCAGGGGTCTCAGTCTCTCCAAGGCAGGGGTCTCGGTCTCTACAAGGCAGGGGTCTCGGTCTCTACAAGGCAGGGGTCTCGGTCTCTACAAGGCAGGGGTCTCGGTCTCTACAAGGCAGGGGTCTCAGTCTCTACAAGGCAGGGGTCTCAGTCTCTCCAAGGCAGGGGTCTCGGTCTCTACAAGGCAGGGGTCTCGGTCTCTACAAGGCAGGGGTCTCAGTCTCTCCAAGGCAGGGGTCTCGGTCTCTACAAGGCAGGGGTCTCAGTCTCTACAAGGCAGAGGTCTCAGTCTCTGCAAGGCAGGGGTCTCGGTCTCTCCAAGGCAGGGGTCTCGGTCTCTCCAAGGCAGGGGTCTCAATCTCTACAAGGCAGGGGTCTCGGTCTCTACAAGGCAGGGGTCTCAGTCTCTACAAGGCAGGGGTCTCAGTCTCTACAAGGCAGGGGTCTCGGTCTCTACAAGGCAGGGTCTCGGTCTCTACAAGGCAGGGGTCTCAGTCTCTACAAGGCAGGGGTCTCAGTCTCTACAAGGCAGGGGTCTCAGTCTCTACAAGGCAGGGGTCTCAGTCTCTACAAGGCAGGGGTCTCAGTCTCTACAAGGCAGGGGTCTCAGTCTCTACAAGGCAGGGGTCTCAGTCTATACAAGGCAGGGGTCTCAGACTCTACAAGGCAGGGGTCTCGGTCTCTACAAGGCAGGGGTCTCAGTCTATACAAGGCAGGGGTCTCAGACTCTACAAGGCAGGGGTCTCGGTCTCTCCAAGGCAGGGGTCTCGGTCTCTACAAGGCAGGGGTCTCAGTCTCTACAAGGCAGGGGTCTCAGTCTCTACAAGGCAGGGGTCTCGGTCTCTACAAGGCAGGGGTCTCGGTCTCTACAAGGCAGGGGTCTCAGTCTCTACAAGGCAGGGGTCTCGGTCTCTACAAGGCAGGGGTCTCGGTCTCTACAAGGCAGGGGTCTCAGTCTCTACAAGGCAGGGGTCTCGGTCTCTACAAGGCAGGGGTCTCGGTCTCTAAAAGGCAGGGGTCTCGGTCTATACAAGGCAGGGGTCTCGGTCTATGCAAGGCAGGGGTCTCAGTCTCTACAAGGCAGGGGTCTCAGTCTCTACAAGACAGGGGTCTCAGTCTCTCCAAGGCAGGGGTCTCGGTCTCTCCAAGGCAGGGGTCTCAGTCTCTACAAGGCAGGGGTCTCGGTCTCTACAAGGCAGGGGTCTCGGTCTCTACAAGGCAGGGGTCTCGGTCTCTCCAAGGCAGGGGTCTCGGTCTCTCCAAGGCAGGGGTCTCGGTCTCTACAAGGCAGGGGTCTCGGTCTCTACAAGGCAGGGGTCTCGGTCTCTGCAAGGCAGGGGTCTCGGTCTCTACAAGGCAGGGGTCTCGGTCTCTCCAAGGCAGGGGTCTCGGTCTCTCCAAGGCAGGGGTCTCGGTCTCTACAAGGCAGGGGTCTCGGTCTCTACAAGGCAGGGGTCTCAGTCTCTACAAGGCAGGGGTGCCGGTCTCTACAAGCCAGGGGTCCTGGTCTCTACAAGCTTCTTGGTCGTCTTCACTTGTTCATCCAGATAGCGGGCGCTCCCAATTTTTGCACTCTGTTGATCTCAATGGGGCGGGGTACATGACCCAGACCCGCCTCATTTTTTTCTCTCCCACATGGCAGCTGTCTCCCATTCAGCCAGCGCATTTCACACCTAATCGAGAGCCGTCTTTTGTCTCCACTAGTCCTATCACCATCTCGTCTCGTTTTGAATACCTCTTAATGTCTCTTCACTTCTCTTTTGTTCTCTCCCAGCCCCCACTGGCCTTTTAATCTATTTCATTTTCTGTGCTTCTTCAGTCTTGACGAAGGGTTTTCACCCGAAACGTCGACTCTAATTTCTCTCCACGGATGTTGCCTGGCCTGCTGAGTTTTTCCAGCATTTTCTGTTGTTATTTCGGATTTCCAGCATCTGCAGTATTTTGCTATCATACCCGCCTCATCCCTGCTGGGTGGGTTGGGTTAAAATGACCCCCTCCGTGCCTTGGCTCACCCGTGGACTATGGCCACTTGAGTGAGATACCAGAGCATGCTCTGCGTATAGTTAAGCAGGGACGGCCTGGTCAGTAGTGGGGGAACGACTGCACCAGTATCTCCTTGGTACCGATCCAGCTACCAGACACCACCTGGCCAAACGGGAGGGACGGTGGGGGTGGTTTGGGAATTTGCCTTTTGATGTTCGCCGAGCCGCTGATGAAAATTCATTTGCAAGCCTTGATAACTAACGCCCCACAGGACGAAACTCTGGAGTAAATGAGGCAGAAAGCAAAAAATGGGCTTGTATTTTTTTTAAAACCCAGACTTGTTAGAGACGATATCCCCTGTGTATCGTGTAGCAAACTTGTTGAAAGTGTTCGGTACAAACGAGATTCTGGTTTGCTGTGTGTAACTCACGGAGGGACATCTTCCTTCGCCGCTGCCTGGTTTTCAATTCAAAATGTTCTGGGTGAAAGTCAAAAACCAGACTCCGCAGAAGTAAAAAGACGATAAAGGGACCTGAGGAAGCTAAAGGATGGGTAACCTCATTAATCTGCCCCAAGTTGTTGCTCAAATAACCAGAACAAAGTTTGGCCCTCTTTATTTCTGGACAATTCTTCTTCAGAAAGCAGTGACTCAGGCAGGGTTCCACGGGCACCGCTACCTCACCCCACCATTTACGACCATCGGGTATTAATGGTGTGGAGATGCCAGAGTTGGACTGGGGTGGACAAATGTAAGAAGCCACACAACACCAGGTTATAGTAAAACAGCTTTATTTGAAATCACAAGCTTTCCGAGCGCTTCACCTGACGAAGGAGCAGCGCTCCGAAAGCTTGTGATTTCAAATAAAGCTGTTGGACTATAACCTGGTGTTGTGTGACTTCTTACATCGGGTATTAAGAGATAGGCGGGCAAATGGAGTTGTGGGATAGCAAAATACTGCAGATGCTGGAAATCCGAAATAACAATAGAAAATGCTGGAAAAACTCAGCAGGCCAGGCAACATCCGTGGAGAGAAAATAGAGTCAACGTTTCGGGTGAAAACCCCTTTGTCAGGCTCGAGGGGCTGAATGGCCCGCTCCTGTGTTCCTAACCTGGGACCTTCATGCTCTCTGTGGTTCAACCTCCCACTGGATACATTTGAGACATCCCAGAACTTTGAAATTGCAGCGCCCTCCCCCAATTCCCCTTCCTGAAGACTCTTTCTGGGGTACGGTTCCCCGGGTGACCACTGGCTGCCAAATCCAGCATCGGGAGAAAGATTGCTGAAACTTCGCGCGTGAAAATTGCTCGTGGTTTTTAAATCTGTCCAAACTCACAGCATTTCCTGCTGCCCGGTCAAACGTGTTTGAAAACGGGGTTTTAAAAAAAATATACACGTATTAGTGTAGCAGCGTTGAAGGTCGTTTTACGAGTGTTTTGTACCTTTTTGTTTAACACACTGAAAATGGAGTTCCTTGTCCTTCCCGCTGAGCTCACTGGGGAAATAAAGTCTATAAATAGACAGAATTGAGGGTAATTTTTCGTCACGCCAAACCCTTTGTCTCTTCATTCCACCCCCAGTCACTGAGTCCCGAGGAAATGTTTCTTTTCCTTTGGTGCATTGGCCCAGAACACAGGCAGCGATTCAACTCATGATTAATATTAAAATGCTGTTTCATTTTTTTTTCAATCTTGTATTGTCAACACCCTTTTTTTAGCCTTTTCCTGGCTCGCTGCATCATTAAACACTTATGCAAAAAAAAAAGGCTAAAAACACTCCCCTGACTTTCTGGTGGAACGGGAAGAGTCCAAACTGTTACACACAAAAGAAAGGCTTGCATTTATCACTCTCTCTCTTAGGCAGTCCCTCAGAACCGAGGATGACTTGCTTCCACATTAAAAGTGAGTTCTCAGGTGACTGATGAGTCCAATGCGGGACCTACAGTCTCTGTCACAGGTGGGGCAGACGGTGGTTGAAGGGGCGGGTGGGTGGGGTGCTTGGGTTGACGTGCGCTCCTTCCGCTGTTTGCGTTTGGCTTCCGCTTGCTCCCGGCGAAGAAACTCGAGGTGTTCGGCGCCTTCCCGGATGCTTCTCCTCCACTTTGTGCGGTCTTGGGCCAGGGATTCCCAGGTGTCGGTGGGGATGTTGCACTTTTTCCGAGGAGGCTTTGAGGGTGTCCTTGAAGCATTTCCTCTGCCCACCTGGAGCTCTCTTGCCGTGCCGGAGCTCCGAGTAGAGTGCTTGTTTTGGGAGTCTCGTATCGGGCACACGGACAATGTGACCCATCCATCGGAGCTGATTGAGCGTGGTCAAAGCTTCGATGCTGGGGATGTTGGCCTGAGCAAGAACACTGACGTTGGTGTGCCTATCCTGCCAATGGATTTGCAGGATCTTGCGGAGGCAGCGTTGGTGGTACCTCGCCAGTGCTTTGAGGTGCCGGCTGTACATGGTCCATGTCTCTGAGGCATACAGCAGGGCGGGTATCACTACTGCTCTGTAGACCATGAGCTTAGTGCCGGGTTTGAGGTCCTGGTCTTCAAACACTCTCTTCCTCAGGCGACCGAAGGCTGCACTGGCACACCAAAGGTGGTGTTGGACTTCGTCATTGACATCTGCCCTTGTTGACAGTAGGCTCCCGAGGTATGGAAAGCGGTCCACGTTGTCCAAGGCCTTGTCGTGGATTTTGATAATCGGGGGGCAGTACTGTGTGGCGGGGGCAAGTTGGTAGAGGACCTTTGTCTTACGGATGTTTGCATTTATACAGCACCTTTCACAACCTCAGGATGCCCCCAAAGCGCTTTGCAGCCAAGGAAGAACTTTTTGAAGTGCAGTCACTGTTGTAAGGTAGGAAACGCTGCAGCCGATTTGTGCACAGCAAGCTCCCACAAACAGCAAGGCCCCCCACCTTTCCTCGAAACAGTGCTGTGGGATCTTTTACATCCACCGGAGAGGGCAGATGGGGCCTTGGTTTAATGTCTCATCCGAAAGACCCCACCTCCGACAGTGCAGTGCTCCCTTAGTACTACACTGGGAATGTCAGCCTGGATTATGTGCTCAAATCTCTGGAGTGGGGACTGGAACCCTCAAATTTCTGACTGGGAGACGAGAGAGAGTGTTACCAACTGAGCCCACACAGCCGACACCAAGAGACAGTGTGTGGACATCAGACGAAGACAGGATCAGACCCTGTCATAATGCCCCCTTCCCCCTTGTTGAATAGCCTGATAACATTGACTGTCTAGACCCGCACGTCAAGAAAGAGTCACGGTCTGAGGAGAGCAGAAAAGTGGCCAAAATTAAATAAATTTATAAGAACATAAGACATAGGAGCAGGAGTAGGTCATTTGGCCCCTCGAGCCTGCTCCGCCATTCAATAAGATCATGGCTGATCTGATCTTGGGCTCAGCTCCACTTCCCTGCCCGCTCCCCATAACCCATCACTCCCTTATTGTTCAAAAATCTGTCTCTCTCCACCTTAAATATATTCAATGACCCAGCCTCCACAGCTCTCTGGGGAAGAGAATTCCAAAGATTCACGACCCTCGGAGAGAAGAATATACTGGCAAGCACCACCAGTGGTATGAGTGCATGGTGGCATTGCCACTATTGCCCTCTCTTCTTCTGCATTGCTGTCCCTTTAAGTACCAGCGGACACAAGTAACATCTTTCCTTGGCATTTAACAGTGATTATGTTTTTTTTTAAAAGAAGAAAGTGAGTGGCAGACATGCAGCAGCTTTAGTAGCTTGGAGCATGGGCAGATCAGCATAAATAATCTGCGCAGTTGTTGCGTTTAACCTTTTAATCAACCAATGTTTTGAGGCAGGCAGTTAAATCAGCGACTTTTGTTTATTTACATTATTATTGGAGATAATTGCAGGTTAAGAACCCTACAAATTACCCGCGCTTTAGGTTGGTTGCAGGAATCTTGTTGGGAAGTAAATTACTCGCATCTATTGTCGTGCGTCTTTCCGAGGGAGGATTGCTTAATTTGCTGTGTGGAGGAATGTTTGCCTTGCCGAGAGGGCTAGCGAGCAACCCTGTCCTCTCCAATCTACGGTGACGGCTTCATGCGAGAGCAAGACTGGGGGAAGCTGACCGGTGTGTGGAGGCACAAAGGAATCAACCTTCATTTATTTGAGCGCCGCCACTATGTATAATTACACAGCATGAGAGTTGGCATGTATACCCTGAATAGCTGATTGTGGCATAGCTACGCTTATTCATTACTACAATGGAATTAAGTGGCACGGGCATTGAGGCACGATTCGTAGTTGCGAGTGAAGTTTTTTTTCCACGTGTTTTGCTTTTTCAAGTGGAATCTCAACAGGATTTCGGATTTTATGAAGCCAGATCCAATAAACAGCAAGATAACTAAATTGTCCCCCCACTCCCGTGTGTTGTAGGTTTAGGAAGATGGGGGGGAATCCACAAGGGTGTTGCCAGGGTGATCGACAAGGTAGTCAGGTTTCCCTTCTCTTCCCTCCAAATCAGGGCCAACTATACAGCGGTCCACCAGCACACTCTGTCTCCAGCCTTCGAGATTCTACCCTTCGTTTGTTGGCTTGCCAGCAACTATTTCGGACTAGTTATTTCTATCGCTCGATGTACGATAGCAAAATACTGCAGATGCTGGAAATCCGAAATAACAACAGAAAACGCTGGAAAAACTCAGCAGGCCAGGCAACATCCGTGGAGAGAAAATAGAGTCAACGTTTCGGGTGAAAACCTTTTGTCAAGACTAAAGAGGCACAGGAAATGAAATAGATTAAGAGGCCAGGCTGGGAGAGAACAAAAGTGAAGAGACATTAAGAGGTATTCAAAACGAGACGAGATGGCGATAGGACTAGTGGAGACAAAAGACGGCTCTAGATTAGATGTGAAATGCGCTGGCAGAGTGGGAGACAGCTGCCATGTGGGAGAGAGAAAAAAATGAGGTGGGTCTGGGTCATGTACCCCGCCCCATTGACGTCAACATAGTGCAGAAATTGGGCACGCCCTCTATCTGGATGAACAAGTGAAGACGACCAAGAAGCTTGTAGAGACCGGGACCCCTGCCTTGTCGGCATGAGGGCTTGTGACTTTGTACAAAGAGCTGAGACTTGAGCTCTGTAAATGTGATTTACTGTAAAATGTTCACATTTTAAATTTAAAAAAGACCAAAAAAAATTGGGCGCAGTGCAAAAACGAAGAGTCACTAGATTGCCAATAGGACTGGTGTAAAATTGTTTTTCACTATGGGTACCTGTACTGTTAATATTATTGGTTTATCTGTAAAATTTACCACTGCATTTATACTGTTAATCCTAAAGCTGTTTTTAAGGCTTTATTTTATTGCAGCTAATGAATGTAATGGATTTATTATGTAATTGATGAGTTGTAACAAGTACTACCATATTTAAATAAATATGTTTAATAAAAAACAAAAAAATTGGGCGCGGTGCAAAACGGCTGTCCAACACAAACCCTGTCCTGTTCGCGCCTTTACTGGTTAAGTTAAAATTAACCCCCTCCCCCCCACCACCGTCTACTGCCTATTCGGCCATGGGGAGCAATACACACCTCAAGACCTTGACCCGACCAACACCATTAACAGACAGTAAAGCCTTTTCATTTCCCACCAGTCTTCTTTCTAACTCGCCCTTTACGCTCCATCTCCGCCAAACCCCCTAATTTGCTCCTCCTTCCCAGTCATTTTACAGTCACCTTGGGTCTGCTGCCAAGATGGCGTTCACTGACAGACACTTCCCTGGAGGCTTGAAGGGTCTTTTTAAAAAAGAGAAAAAAAAGAAAGTCGGGGGGCAGGGGGAAAGGCCAAAACAAAGGTGTGGATAAAAAATATAAGTAAAAATGTAATAGGGGCCGAGGTTATGATCTGAAATTGTTGAACTTGATATTGAGTCCGGAAGGCTGTAAAGTGCCTAATCGGAAGATGAGGTTCTGTTCCTCGAGTTTACGGTGAGCTTCCGTGGAACAATGCAAGAGGCCGAGGACGCTGAGGTCCGCGTGGGAGTGGGGCGGTGAATTAAAGTGACAGGCGACCGGAAACTCGGGGTCACCCTTACAGACTGAACGGAGGTGTTCCGCAAAGCGGTCACCCAATCTGCGTTTGGTCTCCCTATCGCTCTGTGTACCGACCGTCTTGATTTCTGCAGATGCTGCACTGTTCTCCATTGGGGAGCTGGCGCTGTCGGGAAGTCCTCGGGTGCATGTGGGCGGAAATATTTGCATCCGGGTCCCCCTGCACGGGAATGTTTGATAACCAGCGCTCTTCATATCTGGATAAGATAGAAAGAAAGAACTTGCATTGATATAGCGCCTGTCACAACCCTCAGGACACCCCAAGAGCACTTCACAGCCACTTTGGAAGCATAGTCACTGTTGCAATGTAGGAGACGCGGCAGCCAATTTGCGCACAGCAAGCTCCCACAGACATAAGTGAGATAATGACCAGATCATATGTTTTTTAATTAATGATATTGGTTGAGGGATAAATATTGGCCAGGACACCGGGGAGAAATAGTGCCATCGGATCTTTTACCACCATCTGACAGGGCCTCGGGTTAACGTCTCACCGAAAGATAGGAAAAATGGTAAAGTTTGGTGAAGTGGAGTTGTCCCATGATGTTGACACAGAAGAATGGGATTGAAAATGTGTGTGTAGCATTGTATTCAAATACAGCTTGCGATATTCGAGTATACCACATTAGATATTTCTGAAAATATTTGCTGGGATGTGTTGGAAGATTTGTTGGATTACGTTGAGGAGGAATAAGAATGCATCTTATCATTGAAATGCGGATTCTTTCCGTACTTGGGTTGTGTCGGGAGACAGCACATCAAGATAAAGAATTAATATCATGCCCTTCAAATCCTCAGGGCATCCCTGAGTAATTCGCAGCCAATGAGTTACTTCCGCAGTGTAGTCACTGTTGCTTTGTCGGCAAACACGGCAGCCAATTTGCACGCAACAATTCCCACAAATAGCAGTGAGGTAGATGGCTAGTTTATCCGTTTTGGTGGTGGTGGTTGAGGTCAAAATATTGGCCAGGACACTGCAAGAACACCCTGCACTTCTCCGAATAAATGCCATGGAATCTTTCACATCCCTCTGAACAGATCAAGAAAAAAAAGAAAGACTTGCATTTATATAGCGCCTCTCATGACTGCAGGACGCCCCAAAGCGCTTTACAGCCAATGAAGTACTTTTGAAGTAACAACAGAAAATGCTGGAAAAACTCAGCAGGCCAGGCAACATCCGTGGAGAGAAATTAGAGTCAACGTTTCAGGTCTAACCCTTTTTCAAAGCTAAAGTACTTTTGAATTGTAGTCACTGTTGTAATGTAGGGAAGGCGGGCAGCCAATTTGCACACAGCAAGCTCCCACAAACAGCCATGTGATAATGACCAGATTATCTGTTTTAGTGACGTTGGTTGAGGGATAAATATTGGCCAGGACATGGTGCTCTTCTTCGAAATAGCGCTGTGGGATCTTTTATGTCCACCTGAGAGGGCAGTTTTAATACCTCACCCGAAAGGTGGCACCTCCGACAGTGCAGCACTCCCTCAGTACTGCACACTGAGCTATCGGCCTATGTTATATGCTGAAACCCTGATATTGAGCCTGAATCGAAGACCTTTTGTTTTAGAGGCAAACATGCGACCACTCTACTGGCTGACAACGCGACCCCAATATAAAAAACGCAAGTTTACTCATTTTCCTATGGTTCATCAGTACAAGAACCAAGCCTCGTGACAACACAGTGATCAGTCCAAGTTATACTGAATTACAAAGCAGCACAGCCTCGAGTTCATAAGAGGGCAGGTGAACAGGCAGATTTAACCAGGTTACAAGAGGGGGCCGAGCATATGGAGCAATCTGACCTCGGTAAACGATGGAAACAGAAAATGCAAGAGGGAGCAGGGTAGCGATTTGGGAGAAGTACCACAGAACATGCTGGAAATGCTCAGCAGGTCAGGCAGCATCTGTGGAGAGAGACAGAAACAGAGTTAACGTTACAGTTCTGACGAAGGGTCATCAGCCTGAAACGTGAACTCTCGTTTCTGGCTCCACAGATGCTGCCTGACCTGCTGAGTGTTTCCAGCATTTTCTGTTTTTATTTCTGATTTCCGGCATCCGCAGTATCTTGCTTTTGTCTGAGGAATTGCACAGACGCTGACAGCACTGGAGGAGGCCGTTCGGCCCCAATCGCCTCTGTGCTGGCTCTTGGCCAAGGCGAACCTGAAACTGATCCCAGAGCCCTGGAGCCTCGTAATCTTTCTCTGTTTCCAACATTCACTCTTTCCAGAAGTGAGGCAATTGTCTGTGTGTGTGTGTGTCTGGGGCATTCCTTTTGGATGAAGAAATCTCTCCTGTCCTCCCCCTCGACTCTTTTAATGGGATGGCGTAGCGTGTGGGATTTTTCAAATGTAGGGACCACCCAAAGAGACGGCAAGGATCTGGTGGAGTCATTTACAGTTCTTGTGTTCCTTCTCCAATGCCTTGGCAGCCTCCTTACTTCTACAAGAAAGGCATTGCCTTGTGGGCGACGAGTGGTTTTTACCCCAGCCAGCACGGTTCCCCGAGTGCAGTGTTAATCAGCTGGCATCTCGAGCTCTACCTCTTTCTTTGGCGATGTTGTTTCTGCAAAGTGCTCCTTCTTCCCTTTTGAATTTCGCCGCTGATGCGGCCTGTGTAGTTTATTCTCCCCCACATGTACAAAAATGTTTGCCAGCAGACATGCTGTGCGGCGCCTCTCAGAGAACGTGTTACAATCTGGATCCTTGTTTGAGGCGACAATGAAGCACCAATGGCTAAATGTTTAAAAAGTGGCCTACTTAGGGCATCAGAACGGCTTAACGCTGGTCTATCTCGCCACACCCTCCCCCTTCCTCCCTCTTCCCCTCTCGCCTGGAAACCTTTTGTATACCTTTCATTATCTCAGGAAGCATGAACTGTCATGAAATTTACAAAACATTCCATTCTGGATAGCTGTAAAGTGCACAGAGCAAACCTGCCTCCTCTGCTAATCCAACCATTCTAGGAAGTGGCTCGGGAGGGCAGAGGCGCAACTCAAAAATGGCAGGGGTCTCTTTCGTGAAGAGAAAGTATGAATATGAGCTTAAAAGGGAAAAAAAGCAAGCAGAGGCCTGGATTCTTCCTGGTGGTGTGTTTACTTGCTTGGTCGTCTAGCAGGGGGGGGGGGGGGGGCGGATGGCTTTATTGCACTGTGTCAGGAACCACCTCGAAAACCAATTAGCGCACTTTGGATGCAAAAAAGAGCGACAAAAAGGGGCTTCGAGAAATGAAAATGTAAATCCTCAGTGTCAAACCGTGCCTTCAGCTGCCAAAGCTCTGGAATTCCCTCCCGAAACCTCTCCGCCTCTCCCTTTCCTCCTTTTAAGATGCTCCTTAAAACCTACCTCTTTGGCCAAGCTTTTGGACAGCTGCCCCAACAGCTCCTTATGGGATGATAGCAAAATACTGCGGATGCTGGAAATCCGAAATAACAACAGAAAATGCTGGAAAAACTCAGCAGGTCAGGCAACATCCGTGGAGAGAAATTTGAGTTGACGTTTCGGGTCGAAACCCTTTTTCAAATTTTGTCTGATAACGAACCTGTGAAGCACCTTGGGACGTTTTATGATGTTAAAGGCGCTAGACAAATATTATACAAGTTGTTGTTGTTGTTGGGGTATCCATGGACCACGATTCCCTTATATGATTACATAAGGAGTGTCTGGTCTCTGCCTATATATATCCTTTAGTCGCCAGACCTCCTTGATTGTGTATAGATAGATATATGTTTTTTTGTTTAAAAAGAGCCAGCACTAAATTACTGGGAGTTATCAGTGGGATCAAGTCTTGGCTGTAAATTCAACCACATTCCCGCAGCAAGGAAAGAGGACAACAACTATCTGATTCAAGCCTGCCTGGCTGCTGAGCAACTGAATGTTACCATAGCAATAAGTGATGAAATGTGCAAGTAGTGAGTTAATTAAATCTAACCCGTTTGCTCGTTTTGTGACACTCATTTTACTACTACAGATAGATACGATCCACAATAATATTGATTTTTTTTTAATGCACCACACTTCTTGGAACGAATGGTAACTCGATTGTCTCTCAGCGTCACGTTGCTTCTGGACGAGTTCCACACTGCACTCTTTATCCTTGACGCGACCTTTAGCCTGCACAGAAATGTTTCGCCTCTTGTTTCCCTACGCTGGGAAGAGCTGACTTAGGCATTTGCTGCTCTCCAGTCCTGTTTGCTTGTGCGTTGTTCAGTCGGGGCTGGCTGCAGCAGCAGGAACCGACAGAGCGTACTGCCCTCTTCAGACCCTGGCACAGAATAACACTCTTGTCTGTGCACTTGCAACCACCACAAGGAAACAAGTGCAGTTTGTTGAAATTGCATTGTAACAGGATCTTCGTTAGGTAAGGGCGTTAAGGGTTATGTAAGTTGGGTAAATCGGGTTGAGATACAGATCAGCCATGATCTAATTGAATGACGCAACAGGCTCGAGGGGCTGAACGGCCCACTCCTGTCCCATGAATGGGGGAACAGGCTCGAGGGGCTGAATGGCCCACTCCTGTCCCCATGAATGGTGGAACAGGCTCGAGGGGCTGAATGGCCCACTCCTGTCCCATGAATGGAGGAACAGGCTCGAGGGGCTGAATGGCCCATTCCTGCCCCCATGAATAGTGGAACAGGCTCGAGGGGCTGAATGGCCCACTCCTGTCCCATGAATGGGGGAACAGGCTCGAGGGGCTGAACGGCCCACTCCTGTCCCAGTGAATGGTGGGACAGGCTCGAGGGGCTGAACGGCCCACTCCTGTGCCAATGAATGGTGGAACAGGCTCGAGGGGCTGAATGGATTGCTTTTGTTTCGATGTAACCGGTTAAAATGTATTGTTTTGGCATTATCGATTGTGAAGTGTGTTGTCCAGACAAGTCACTGTACTCGTAAATGGAAAGCTCTCAGTACAAAATGTAACTGTTGTGCTTTGTATATCCGCGCACACACAGGTTTTGTATATTGAAGGTGACTGTCCCTCGAATTAACCTTTTATACGTATTTGTCTTCTGTGCTTTGCAGGACTGTAAGACATTCCAACAGGATGCTGAGGCCCACAACTTCTAAACGTGGTAAGTTGCAGATCTCCGTTTTATAAAAAAGATGTGCATATATAATAATTTAGATAGAGAATCATCTATAGGGAGTGGATGGCCGCGCCAGAGCAGGTTATGGATCCTCTCAGACACAAGGTGGGCATTCTTGTCGTGGTCGAAAACATAAAGCAATTATTCTTTAAATATCGCGGATCTCTCTCGGTGGGGTGTGGGGAAGGGGTGCGTTTTGGTGTCATGCAAGTTTTGGGTTCATTTCGCCAGGGTTAATAGTCCTCTTAATTAGCAAAGCAATTGATGGCTGCTTTCACCCTTCGCAAGAGGGAGTTCGTCTGCTGCGCGCTAATTACCAGTGCTGGATTATCCTGATGAATGGGAAGTTCCCCTCTTATTGGGCACTTTGCGGGAAATGTTCTCTGTCTGCGGTGCAGTAAACCTCCTTGTTCGACATGCACCCTCTGGAGACCGGGTAGCGTAGTGTGTGGTGGAGTGACCGTCCCATTTAGTCTGCCTGCTGGGCACCGTGCCAGCCTGAGTGTCACCATTGCTATTTTTGAACGCAGATGCACACACACACTGGAGCGAATAGACCCTCAGATTCCATTCATTAAGCAGAAAAAAAACACCTCAAACAATCATTCTTAGCACTCCCAAGGGTCAGGACCTCCTCTGCTCCACGGGCCTTTTGAAAACGGCGACACCATCACCCCTTGTACGGGACAAGTTGACGAGAATGCAACGCTGCTTACCTCGGGCTGTGCAGAGGGGTAAAAAGAAACTTGTGCAACTCCCCTGTGGAAACATAGAAGATAGGAGCAGGAGTAGGCCATTCGGCCCCTCGAGCCTGTTCTGCCATTTAATGAGATCATGGCTGATCATCCAAATTCAGTACCTCTTAATGTCTCTTCACTTCTCTCTTGTTCTCCCCCAGCCTGGCCTTTTAATCTATTTCATTTCCTGTGCCTTTCCAGTCTTGACAAAGGGTTTGACTCGAAACGTTGACTCTATTTTCTCTCCACGGATGTTGCCTGGCTTGCTGAGTTTTTCCAGCGTTTTCTGTTGTTATTTCAGTACCCTGTCCCTGCCTTCTCCCCATATCCCTTGATCCCTTTAGCCTTAAGAAATATATCTAACTCCTTCTTGAATATATTTAATGATTGGCCTCAACTGCCTTCTGTGATAGAGAATTCCACAGGTTCACCACTCTCTGGGTGAAGAAATTCCTCCTCATCTCAGTCCTAAATGTCTTACCCCTTATCCTTAGACTGTGACCCCTGGTTCTGGACTCCCCGACCATCGGGAACATCCTTCCTGCCTCTAGTATGGAGTGTTTGGGTGCGAGTGATATTTACAAGAGCAGCCAAGAAGCTTTCAGAGGCAATTACAGCTCCGCCACAACCAGTTTGACTTGTCGGTGACAGTAACATTGTTTCTGGGTGAGAGCCCTTTAGCTGACAAAGGACGCTCTGTGCCTCCCCTGGAATAGTTAGTGACTCGCCATTCAAATGGGGTGATTTTTTTTTTTTCTTCTTTCTATGTGGGGTTATATTTTGAACGTGACAGGCCAGGAACGATGTACCGTCAACACGTTTTGTTGCTTTGCTTATTAGGCCCGGAGGGACAGTCATCAAACAAAGAGCCCGCAGTCTCTTAATGGTGTTCAGGATGACAAAGTATTGTAGTGTTTACAATAACCAGAGCAGGTTCAAAGCGAAACTCGGCCAGAGCATGTTGCTGAACAGTGCAGCGAATGAGAATAAGCGACACCCACTCAGCAGAATCAGTGCGATTGATTACTTTTGTATTACCAGCTGGCTTTTTGTATAGAAAGAACGAACTCGGGACATCCCAAAGCTCTTCACAGCCAATGGAGTACTTTTTTGAAGTGTTGGTTGCGGTTGTAACATAGGAAACGCGGCTGCCGAGTTGTGCACAGCAAGGTCCCACAAAGAGAAACGACATAATGGCCAGATAATTTTTTTTTAGCAATGCTGTTTTGAGGGATCAATATTGGTCAGGACACCGGGGCAAACTCTTCTCCGAAATAGCAGCTGTGGAATCTTTAATGCCCACCTTAGAGGGGGCCCCGGTTTAATATCTCATCTGAAAGACGGCACCTCCGACAGTGCAGCGCTCCCTCGGTGCTGCCCTGGGAGTGTTGGCCTGGATTTTGTGCTCCGGTCTCGAGTGGGGCCTGAACCCACGACCTTCTGAATTAGAGGCCAGAGTGCGACCCACTGGGCTACGCAGGCACGTACAGCATCTTAGATGTAGAAAAAGCCAGCCTACTCATTTCACAAAGGTGCAAGGAAGAAATAAAAAAAGGCCCCGCAAAGAAGGAGATATTAGGAGGGTTTTAAGGAGGGCCCAGGCCTACAACCCCCCCCCCTGCCCCCCACCCATCAACAGCTGGGGGCTGGGACAGGCTCAGACAGCAGACCATATCTGGACTGGTACCTTCTCTAGGTGGGGGCTGGGACAGGCTCAGAGAGTAGACCATATCTGGAGTGGTACCGTCTCTCGTTGGGGGCTGGGACAGGCTCAGAGAGTAGACCATATCTGGAGTGGTACCGTCTCTAGGTGGGGGCTGGGACAGGCTCAGAGAGTAGACCATATCTGGAGTGGTACCTTCTCTCGTTGGGGGCTGGGACAGGCTCAGAGAGTAGACCGTATCTGGAGTGGTACCTTCTCTAGGTGGGGGCTGGGACAGGCTCAGAGAGTAGACCATATCTGGAGTGGTACCTTCTCTAGGTGGGGGCTGGGACAGGCTCAGAGAGTAGACCATATCTGGAGTGGTACCTTCTCTAGGTGGGGGCTGGGACAGGCTCAGAGAGTAGACCGTATCTGGAGTGGTACCTTCTCTAGGTGGGGGCTGGGACAGGCTCAGAGAGTAGACCGTATCTGGAGTGGTACCTTCTCTAGGTGGGGGCTGGGACAGGCTCAGAGAGTAGACCGTATCTGGAGTGGTACCTTCTCTAGTTGGGGGCTAGGACAGGCTCAGATGGTAGACCATATCTGGAGTGGTACCTTCTCTCGTTGGGGGCTAGGACAGGCTCAGATGGTAGACCATATCTGGAGTGGTACCTCCTCTAGGTGGGGGCTGGGACAGACTCCGATGGTAGACCATATCTGGAGTGGTACCTTCTCTAGGTGGGGGCTGGGACAGGCTCAGATGGTAGACCATGTCTGGACTACATCCTTCTTTAGGTGGGGGCTGGGACAGGCTCAGACAGCAGACTATGTCTAGACTGGTACCTTCTCCAGTTGGAGGCTGGGACATGCACAGACGGTTGACCGTGTCTGCTGTGAATGGGATGCCTGCTGATCAACCAGCGGCGGTTGTAATCTAACCAGGTCAATGGTCCTCTGGTTACTATGATTGGATGCCTCGTTCCTGCAGGCCACTCCAGCCTGAGGCCTGGCTGATAACCTGATGCAGAATCATCTAACTGAGGCAAACAGGTGACAGGATGTGAATCGATGGTTTAGTAAGGATGCAGGCACTCTTCCCCCTTGCAGTCCTAGACTGCCTCTTCAGTGCAGATTTCTGAGGGCTTGCATCATTAGTCTTTTTTGTTGCTATCTGTTGTCACTGTCGCTGGACTTTGACTGGCCTATTGATTACACATTGTGCATGTTTATTCTGAACCATGAATGAAGATTGATTCACTTTCTATGACTGCACACATCAACAAGTTCAGATTCTTTAGGAAGCAGTTTGAAATGGCTTCAGTTTTTCTTTTGGCTTTGAGGTGGAACTTGAACATATTTTCCATTTATTTAACCGTTAAACCCCTAAAGGCCACAGTAGCATTCGAATTCCAAAATCAAATGTAAAAAGATTCATTTTTATTTTGCTTTTCTCCATCTGTTGGGTGAGACGTCAAACCAAGTCTGCCCTCTCGGGTGGATGTAAAAGATACCGTGGCGTTGTTTCAAAGAAGAGCAAGGGGAGTTCTCCACCCCCCCCCCCCCGTGTTCTGGCCAATATTTATCCCTCAACCAACATCACTTTAAAAAAAAACAGATTATCTGGTCATTATCTCACTGCTGTTTGTGGGACCTTGCTGTGCACAAATTGGCTGCTGCGTTTCCTACATTACAACAGTGACTACACTTCAAAAAGTACCTCATCGACTGTAAAGTGCTTTGGAATGTCCTGAAAGGGACTGGGGAAATGCGAGTTCCTTCTTTCTTTACACTCGATGACGGCTATATAAATGAACTGAGGAATGCATAAGACTCGGAAAAACCCATCACGGTCCCCCCTGTACTGAAGTATGTTTTCTGAGATGCTGGAGTTTTACTTTTGCTAAGAAGACAATAGCAATCAGTTTTGAAATGCTGTGATATGTTTAATGTTTAAATCTTGCTGCTACTAACAGGGTCAAGTTGTGATGGCTTTATCAAGGCTGTAAAGTGATTTGAAATGTTCTGAGGCCGTGAAAGGCATTATACAAATGCTCCTCCCTTCCTTGCTTCCTTCCTTCGCTCCTTCCTTTTTTCTCTCTCTCTCTTCGCTCTTTTTCCCTCTTTTTTCCCCTCTTTCTCTCTACTCTATCTTTTTCTTTCCCTCTTTTTTCTCTCTTCTCTTCTTTCTCTCTCTCTCTCTCGTCCACTCCTTGCCGGGGAACCGTTCCACTGGCACCAGTCGGCTCCATCACATCGCCGAAGGTAGCCATTCTTTGCGTGCTGGTCTCGACGCTCGCTGCTTAGAGGCTATTCGACCTGAGGGTGCGTCGCAGCCCTGCCCGACCCTGTTTTTGGCTGACGATCCACGTACATGCACCTTCCAACAGGAGTGGCTGGATAGAGATTGGGGCTGGGAATTTCCCCCTCAGCACCCGCCAGGGTCATATATTAGAAAATTCCGCGCCTGCCGGTGCTGTAATTTTACACCTGTCATAGAAACATAGAAACATAGCAGGAGTAGGCCATTCGGCCCCTCGAGCCCACTCCGCCATTTAATGAGATCATGGCTGATCATCCAAACTCAGTACCCGGTCCCTGCTTTCTCCCAATATCCCTTGATCCCTTTAGCCTTAAGAAATATATCTAACTCCTTCTTGAATATATTTAATGAATTGGCCTCCACTGCCTTCTGTGGTAGAGAATTCCACAGGTTCACCACTCTCTGGGTGAAGAAATTCCTCCTCATCTCTGTCCTAAATGGCTTACCCCTTATCCTTAGACTGTGACCCCTGGTTCTGGACTCCCTGACCATCGGGAACATCCTTCCTGCATCTATTCTGTCTAGTCCTGTTAGAATTTTATAAGTTTCAATGAGATCCCCTCTCATTCTTCTAAACTCCAGCGAATATAAGCCCAATCGACCCAATCTCTCCTCATACGTCATTCCTGCCATCCCATCATACATAATTCCTGCCATCCCAATTGCTGTCACAATTAAAGGGGTTGGGGCTGCAGAGTCTCCTGACATGCACTGGGAGCACCAAAGTGGAAAATCCTGCCCGGTGAGTGGGGATTGACGTAATTAAGACTCACTACGCACTTGGTTGAACATAAAGCAAGGCTTTAATCGACTTGTAACAAAGCATGGAGGTCTAGTTAGTAGTCACTAACTTCCTGTTTCCAGATTGTCTCTGGCCAAGTTGGGCCCACGCCCGAGTATTTATACTCCTCGGACGGCGCCCTCAGCTGGCCGTCCAGTAGCACTTCCTGAGTTACTTCTTGTAGAAGTTGCGATTTATGACAGGGATCTTGCCTGATTTTTATTTCCTCCTCTTCCTCCTCCTCCTTAATTCGGGGGGACTTACGATCATTTGTGAAGCCTGCAACTGCTGCTCTGACTGAATGGTCAGCTGACTCTGCACCGAACAAGGGTTGAGCCTGGGATCTTTTGGTGTGTGACTCCATTGTGCGTTGCTTTTGGCAACTGAACAATTAGGGGAGGCTCACAGTTGCTGTCTTGAACTTCTTAGGGAGAATATAGAGTCTGTGAGTGAACCCTTTGAGGGCAGCGGCACTATCTCTGCACTGACATTCGACACACAACACATGTTCGGTTTAATCCAGAATTTAGACATTCCCTTAAGATGCTCCTCCAGTAATTTTTTTTAAAATTCATTCTCAGGACGTGGGCATCGCTGACATTTATTGTCCAGCCTTAGTTGCCCTGAAAAGGTGGTGGTGGGCCTCCTTCTTGAACCGCTGCAAGCAGTTTGATAAAACTAAGCCCAAAGCACGGGAGAGGTACCACTAACGCTGCCCCCGCAAGATCCTGCAAATCCATTGGCAGGATAGGCGCACCAACGTCAGTGTTCATGCTCAGGTCAACATCCCCAGCATTGAAGCTTTGACCACGCTCGATGGACGGGTCACATTGTCCGCATGCCCGATACGAGACTCCCAAAACAAGCGCTCTACTCGGAGCTCCGGCTCGGCAAGAGAGCCCCAGGTGGGCAGGGGAAACGCTTCAAGGACACCCTCAAAGCCTCCTTGAAAAAGTGTAACATCCCCACCGACACCTGGGAATCCCTGGCCCAAGACCGCACAAAGTGGAGGAGAAGTATCCGGGAAGGCGCCGAACACCTCGAGTCTCTTCGCCGGGAGCAAGCGGAAGCCAAGCGCAGGCAGCACAAGGAGCGCACGTCAACCCAAGCACCCCACCCACCCGCCCCTTCAACCACCGTCTGCCCCACCTGTGACAGAGACTGTAGGTCCCGCATTGGACTCATCAGTCACCTGAGAACTCACTTTTAATGTGGGAGCAAGCCATCCTCGGCTCCGAGGGACTGCCTAAGAAGAAGCACGGTGGCATAGTGGTTAGCACTGTTGCCTCACAGCGCCAGGGACCCGGGTTCAAATCCGGCCTCGGGCGACTGTCTGTGTGGAGTTTGCACATTCTCCCTGTGTTTGCGTGGGTTTCCTCCGGGTGCTCCGGTTTCCTCCCACAGTCCAAAGATGTGCGGGTTAGGTTGATTGGCTATGATAAATTGACCCTTAGTGTTAGGGGGATTAAATGGGGATATGTGTTGGTGTGGGGATTGGGTGGGATATGTGTCGGTGCAGGCTTGATGGGCCGGAATGGCCTCTATCTGCACTGTGGGGATTCTGTGATTCTGTCTGTGTGAAGAAGAGACAACTAAGCCCCTTCAGAGGACAGTTAAAAGTCAACCACCGGAGTCACAGAAGGACAGAAAGAACAAGCATTTATATCCCAAAATGCTTTACAGCCAATGAAGTACTTTTGAAGTGTAGTCACTGTTGTAATGTAGGAAAGGCAACAGCTGATTTGCGCACAGCAAGCTCCCACAAACGGCAATAAAAGAAAGAAAGACTTGCATTTATATAGCACCTTTCATGACCACCGGACGTCCCAAAGCGCTTCACAGCCAATTAAGTACTTTTGAAGTGGAGTCGCTGTTGTAATGTGGGAAATGTGATAATGACCAGATAATCTGTTTTAGTGATGTTGATTGAGGGATAAATATTGCCCAGGACACCGGAGAGAATTCCCCTGCTCTTCTTCCTAATAGCGCCATGGGATGTTTTACGTCCACCCGAGAGGGCAGGTGGGGCTTCGGTTTAACGTCTCACCCGAAAGACGGCACCTCTGACAGTGCAGCGCTCCCTCAGTCAGCCTAGATTTTGGTGCTCAAGTCTCTGGAGTGGGGACTGTGAATCCACAGCCTTCCGACTCCGAGGTGAGAGTGCTACCCACTGAGCCACAGCTGGCAGGCAGGTTTCCTTCCTTAAAGGACATCAGTGGACCAGTTGGCTTTACTGATGGCAGACTTGCAGATTATCTCAAAACTGAAGTCAAATTCTTCAACTGCCGTGGTGAGATTTGAACTCAATTTCGGTGCTGAGTTTGCTGATCCGAACTGGGCGGTCTTTCTGCCGTATTCACTGGTGTCAATTGATATTGGGTCTCTTGTGTACATCGGGTGGGAACACAAAAAACAGGCTTGGCTTTGATGTACTCCATGCCTGATCATCCCGCCACCAGCCACCCGCCTAGACGTGCACATCAGCACTGCGTTTAAGGCACCAGCTCCTGAGCATAGACCTCACTCACCCGACCATTGGCAACACCAAGTTGTTGGATTTGCTGTGGGTACATTCGCCATAGGCAGTCCAGCAAGTGTACTTTGGTGTTGCTGGTGGCTGTGTGGGAAGCTGGCAGCATTTAAGCAGCATAAAAGCTGTTAAAGAGTGACCACTTGGCATAGTTACTAGAGGACTGTTGGCAGCTGTGAGACCGTATCCCAGCAACAAGTCAGGAGAGAAGATCAGCGAAAAGGGGGGGGAAAATGGTCGCTTTTTCTTGAAGCAAGCATGCTTGAATTAAATGGGACTATAATACCAAACCAAACATGTGATTGGCTGTTGCATTTGCCTACAAAATAACAGGGATTACATTTCAAAAAGTACTTTATTGGCTGTGAAGAGCTCTGGGATGTCTTGAGGATGTGAAAGGTGATATATAAATGCAAGATGCTACCATCTTAAAGAAAGGAAAGAACTTGGATCTATATTTGCAGAAAGAAAGGCTTGCATTTATACAGTGACTTTCACGACCTCAGGATGTTCCAAAGCACTCTGCAGCCAGTGAAGTACATTTGAAGTGGAGTCACTGTTTAAGTAGGAAATGCGGCAGCCAATTTACGCACAGCAAGCTCCCACAAACAGCAATGCGATAATGACCAGAGAATTTTTTAAGGGATGTTGGTTGAGGAATAAGTATTGGCCAGGACACCGGGGCGAACTCCCCTGTTCTTCTTCGAACAGCATCAACAGTCCTCGGTTTAACATCTGATTGGAAAGACGGCACCTCCGACAGTGCAGCCCTCCCTCAGTACTGCACTGAAGTGTCAGCCTGGGTTCAGAACTCAAGTCTCTGGAGTGGGGCTTGAACCCTCGAGCATCTTTTCCCACATTACAACAGTGACTCCACTTCAAAAATACTTCATTGGCTGTGAAGTGCTTTGAGACGCCCGATGGTCATGAAAAGCGCTGTAGAAATGCACGTCTTTCTGGCTCAGAAGTGAGAGTGCTACCACTGAGCGGTGGATGACAGTTTATTGTGATCTCAGGACATCCCAAAATGCTGCACATCCACAGAGTCGCTTTTGAAGTGTAGTCACACTTGTTTTGTGGGCAAACGCAGCTGCAAGGTGTGCACAGCAAGATCCCACAAACCGCAAATGCGTGAAGGACCGGTTAATCTATATTTTTTAATTATGTTGGTATGAGAGATAAATAGCGGCCAGAACACTGGGGAAAGCTCTCCTGCTCTTCTTCGAAATAGTGCCATGGGCTCTTTTACGCTCATTTGGCGGGGCCTCGGTTTAACCTCTCATCCATAAGGCAGCAGTTCTGCCAATGCAACATTCCTTCACTCCTTTATGAAAGCTGTGTGAGCGCGTGTGATTTATGAAAATCTAGTCTATATTCACTGAGCGAACAGTGAACCATTTGAGCGAAAATAGAATGGTACTGCTGAGACTGACACCGGGGCTAAAAGGGTTAAACCATGAGGACAGTTTGCATGGACTAGGCTGGTCCTTCCTCAAGTATAGAAGATTAAGGGTGATCTAATTGAGATGCTTAAGATGATTAAATTAGTTGATAGGGGTAGCTGGAGAGAAACTATTTCCTCGGGGGTGGGGGAGGGGAGGCCACAACAACAACAACAACAACAGCAACAACAATAACAACAACAGCAACAACAATAACAACAACTTGCATTTATACCGCGCCTTTAACATAGTAAAATGTCCCAAGGCGCTTCACAGGAGTGTTATACAAAATTTGACACCGAGCCACATAAGGAGAAATTAGGGCAAATGACCAAAAGCTTTGGTCAAAGAGGTAGGTTTTAAGGAGCGTCTTAAAGGACGAAAGAGAGGTAGAGAGGCGGAGCGGTTTAGGGAGGGAATTCCAGAGCTTAGGGTCCAGGCAGTTGAAGGCACGGCAGCAGTTAAAATCAGGAATGCTCAAGAGGCCAGAATTAGAGGAACGCAGATATCAACGGAGCATTGTCCTAAAATTAGAGCTCGTCCGTTCAGGGGTGATGTCAGGAAGCACTTCTTCACACAAAGGGATAGTGGTAATCTGGATTATTCGTGATCTAATTGAATGGTAGCGGAACAGGCGCGAGAGGGTCGAATGGCACGTGACGAAAATGTTCAGCACTGAATGGGTTAAAATAAAACCTGACCTAGTTTCCTTGTGCGAGCGGATGAAATCACTGCCGCCGCCTTATCTCAATTTGTTTCCAAACTGCTGAGCAAATAGTTATTGATTTTTGAAGTTAATTTTTTCCAGTGATTATTACATTTATTACACCGCACTCCTGACGGCGGGGTTTGGTTGCATGGCAGCGGTTACCAGCTCCTGCTGCTCACTCTCGTGGCCCGCGGCGACACGAGGATTCCGTGTAATGCCGAGCCTAATGGCGCGGCAGTCGAACGCAAGCCCCGGCGACTTGTGACACGGACAGAGCACCGGCTTCTAAATTTCCACAGACGCTCGGGCAGTAAGGACAAGCCTGCTTCATTGATGCCGCAAGGGAGTTGGTTACAGCGCTGATGCTTTATGACACTGTTTTGCTTTTGCCGCGAGTCCGTTTTAATTTTTGAGGCTGCTTCTGCCATATTGTCGAATCATGCAGCACAGCCTTTCAGCCCGTCGTGCTTGTGCCGGCTCTCTGAAAGAGCTCTCCAATTAGTCCCACTCCCCCCTGCTCTTTCCCCACAGCCCTGCACATTCTTCCCTTTTATGTATATATGCAATTCCCTTTAGAAAGCTATTATTGAAGCTGCGTCCACCACCCTTCCAGGCAGTGCATTCCAGATCATAAAAACTCGCTGAGTAAAAAAAATGTCTCCTCATTTTCCCCTCTGGGGTTTTTACCAGTTACCTTCAATCTGTGCCCTCTGGTTATTGATCTTCCTACCCGTGAAAACAGTTTCTCCCTATTTGCTCTATCGAAACCGCTCAGAATTTTGAGCACCTCTATTAAATCTCCCCTTAACCTCCAGTTTTTAAAAAATTAATTCTCTGGATGTAGGCATCGCTGGCAATGCCAGCATTTATTGCCCATCCCTAGTCGCCCTTGAGAAGGTGGTGGTGAGCCATATGGCGAAGGTGCTCCCACAGTGCTGTTAGGTGGAGAGATCGAGGGTTTTGACCCAGCGACGATGAAGGAACAGCGATGTATGTCCAAGCCAGGATGGTGTGCGACTGGAGCACGGATCTGGTGCAGCCTCCTACAAGCCAAATAGAAAACTGCTGGGACTCGCTGAGAGAGGGTGCCAGGAAGAATTGGTCTGACACGGCTTGTATCCGGGGAACCTGGTGGCAGTAGCACTGTAAAATTCACCTGGGGGAGTGCGGCACTGTCAGAGGTGCCGTCTTTCTGATCAGACGTTAAGCCAAGGTGCCGTCTGCCCCCTCAGGCGGACGTAAAAGATCCCGCGGCACTGTTTCAAAGTAGAGCAGGCGGTGTCCTGGCCAATATTTATCCTTCAACCGACATCACAAAAAAAAACCCAGATTATCTGGTCATTTTCACATTGCTGTTTGTGGGAGCTTGCTGTGCGCAAATTGGCTGCTGCGTTTCCTACATTACAACAGTGACCACACTGTAAAAGTACTTCATTGGCTGCAGAGCACTTTGGGACATCCTGAGACCGTGAAAATTGCTATATAAATGAAAGTCTTTCTTTCTTTCTAATTGCTCCCCACCATTCCTACTCCCTGTGGTGACAGACCTGTGAACCACCCACAGACCAATCTCGAGGTGTGCTGCTGGGTACTTTTCACGGTTGAATTGGACGCAGTATGAAAATTTCAGGCGCCCACCGTTAGGTTTTGCTGAATTCCTACTGACAACACTTGAATGGGTTTGCAAATGGGCTCTTTCAGCCCTTTTTATATGCTGCAGTGTAGTTTTTTTGGGAGTGGGATGTAATTTATTATACAACAGACAGCGGCGCTTGCTTACCTGTCTCGGCTCGATGTGATCACGTTTCAGTGTGATCAGCGAAGCAGCCCAGTAGCCATTAGAATGATTAATACAGATACATTGCTGAAAAACCCATTGCAACAGGTAGCTAAGGGGGAATAGCTGACGCTTGCTCCCAGTCTAATTCGTAAGGTAATCCATTGTAATTTTTTTAGGGTTTCTTTTATGTATCCATCCCAGGACAACGTTGCCCTCCTGCTTGAAAACTCTTAGTTTATTAAAGAGCAAATGGCTTTTATTAGACATTTATTGCTGGGCGATAATAAAACCGAGAGCTTCGAAATGTCATTCCGCCGATAAGATTTATTGTGACACTTTGATATGCCAGGTGCCTCTTTTAAAAAAAAAAAAAGGTCAATATTTGAGGTCCAGTGTTTAAAGATAGGTACCTGAAGAATGCACGGTAGAGCACATTATTAAGTTAAATGCCCCAGGAATAGGGAGGATGTCATTGTCTGTTCAAGTCGGGAGCTACACCCAAAGAAGATTAAATCTTTACAGCCTTTAGTCGCGCTGTTTACCCAAATCACGGGTAAATTCTTCTTCCCGTGGACGTTGTCTGCTCTTTAATATAATTGCTGGTCACATGTGAAAACTCCCAGCCTCCCCCGCCCTCACAAGTTCCTCCGCTGCTCACCTCAGGATGTTGGCTCCTGCTGCGGCGCGGTTGCAACAATACAGTGCCCCGCTCACGTGGCCAGTGTCCGCGTGTGATCCCAGACACCTGAGTCCAATCCTGTCCTTTACACACACAGGCACACACATACAAAGTTTCCTCGACATTGGGGAGGCCAAACGCAGATTGGGTGACCGCTTTGCGGAACACTTCCGTTCAGTCCGTAATGGTGACCCCGAGCTTCCGGTCACCTGTCATTTTAATTCACCGCCCCATTCCCACTCAGACCTCACCGTCCTCGGGCTCTTGCATTGTTCCACGGAAACCCAGCGTAAGCTCGAGGAACAGCACCTCATCTTCCGATTAGGCACTTTACAGCTTTCCGGGCCCAATATCAAGTTCAACAATTTCAGATCATAACCTCGGCCCCCATTACATTTTTATATATATTTTTTATCCACACCTTTGTTTTGTGCCCTTCCCCCTTTTTCTCTCTCCCACATGGCAGCTGTCTCTCATTCTGCCAACGCATTTCACACCTCACCTAGAGCTGTCTTTTGTCTCTTTACTAGTCCTATCACCATCTCGTCTGGTTTTGAATACCTCTTAATGTCTCTTCACCTCTTTTGTTCTCTCATCCCCATTTCCCAGCCCCCAAACTGGCCTTTTAATCTGTTTCATTTCCTGTGTTTTTTCTCAGTCCTGACGAAGGGTTTCGACCTGAAACGTTGACTCTAATTTCTCTCCACGGATGTTGCCTGGCCTGCTGAGTTTTTCCAGCATTTTCTGTTGTTATTACAAAGTTTCCAATCCTGGCCAATTTACCCCTCCTTGTCACTGAAGTCTACGGTAAAGAAAGACTTGCATTTATATAGCACCTTTCATGACCACCGGACATCTCAAAGCGCTTTATAGCCAATGAAGTACTTTTGAAGCGTAGTCACTGTTGTAATGTGGGAAACGCGGCAGCCAATTTGCGCACAGCAAGCTCCCACGAACAGCAATGTGATAATGACCAGATAATCTGTTTTGGTTATGTTGGTTGAGGGAGAAGTATTGGCCAGGACACCGGGGAGAACTCCCCTGCTCTTCTTCAAAATAGTGCCACGGGATCTTTTACGTCCACCTGAGAAAGCAGACGGGGGCCTCTGTTTAATGTCTCATCAGAAAGACGGCACCTCCGACAGTGCAGCACTCCCTCAGCACTGCACTGGCGTGTCAGCCTAGATTTATGTGCTCAAGTCCCTGTAATGGTCTGCAGACGCTGCAACTGAGAGTGGCTACTTTTACTCACAAACTGAACCTGAGACTTTCCGAGGCCAAATATAGGACAATCAACCGCTGCCCAGGAATTGAACCAGAAACACTGATGTGGAATCTTTTGCCTGTATTGCAGGCTGTAACCTTAATGGTTTTACATTGTTCTGTGTGTTTGGCAGGCTGTGCCGTTAGCAAAGGGTGATTTAGTAACTGGTTAATAATACCGTCCCATTGGTGCCTGACATCATAGGTGAGCCTGGTTCAGTCCCCACCCAACCACAATGCATCATTCTTTTCGAGCAGTTGTCGCTGGATAACAACATGAGCAGGAACTCTGGTGATTGTTTATTTTTTTTTTAGTTTGCCCCACCCCTGCCTCAGAGGCACTGAAGTGGATTGCAGCACCCTAACTGCTGAGATCGATCTACTTGGTCCCAAGCCTGCATTGAACCAGGGACCTTCTCAGTCTGCACGGCTCAATGTCACACTGAGTGCTGCAGTTACCAATTAAGCCACTGTGGGAGCTGCATTCTAACCTTTGCGAGAGTGGTATTTCAACTGCATTAGGGTTAAACTTGCAGAATAAACCCTTGTAATCCTGGGATACTGGCTCGCAGCCAATATAAATCCCTTCCTTGCCTTGAAACAGCTGTCCTCTTGGCATTGCTGTGGTGTAAAACCTTCTGGGCCTGAAACTGGTCAATGATCTAATTGTGATTTTGCAGCATGACGTAGCGACACTTTCACATGCATTTAGTTTATTCAGTTAAGTGCGGCCCTATTGTGGCACAACACATAATGAATTATTCTTGGAATGCACTGACTTTTTAATGTAGGCGAAAGGGTGAAGCATTTCAGTTGGAGGGAGGCCCAATTATAACGGTAATGATCGTTAAAAGCCTAAAGTGTCAGCTTGGCTCAGTTGGTAGCACTCCCGCCTCTGGGTCACAAGGTTATGGGCGCAAATTCCAGTCCGGCACTTGAGTACAGAATCCTTCTCTTTTTGCTTTCTTTCTTTCCTTCTTCGGCTTATTGTTTCTACAATGGACACAATTGGGGAAACTGCGCCCGTAATGCGCTCGAAATTATCAGGTCAAGTTTCAGTTCAAGTGTCCGCCAACATTCATTTGCATAATCACAAACGTAAATTCTTCCTTGAACCATTGCAATCGGGCAGGGTAATGGAACCTATTCCTTGACGTATTTAAGAGCGGTAAGCTGGTGCAGTTTTATTAATGCAGCTGAAAATGAGTATGTCACCAAAAATAAGTTTTTAATAAAGGTGTCCAGTTCCACCTGTGAGAAACCTGATCTCAAATCACCGCAAGTGACTTTAAAAAAAAAATACACTGAACCATATACTCGTTTCATTGGTGTGCACTCCTCAGTTTCTTAGTAAAATAAATATTTTTTTGATCTGATAAAAAATTTTAAATGTGCCGACGAGTAACCGTGGGCCTCAGTAAATGAGACTGTCGAAGTGTCTTTCCGAGCCAGCGCAATCAGCAGAATCTCGCAATTTCGACCTGGGAGCGTGGGCGGGGCCTGATCCAGGTACTAAGAAACTGAGGAGTGTACACCAATGAAACGAGTATATCTTGAACCGGCAGAAAACATGACCGTAACTGTTTTGGTGTGCAACTCACTTACCTTTATGAGCAGGTCAGAGGCTGGGTATTCTGCGGCGAGTGTCTCACCTCCTGACTCCCCAAAGCCTTTCCACCATCTACAAGTCACAAGTAAGGAGTGTGATGGAATACTCTCCACTTGCCTGGATGAGTGCAGCTCCAACCACACTCAAGAAGCTCGACATCATCCAGGACAAAGCAGCCCGCTTGATTGGCACCCCATCCACCACCTTAAACATTCACTCCCTCCACCACCGGCGCACCGTGGCTGCAGTATGTACTATCTACAAGATGCACTACAGCAACTCGCCAAGGCTTCTTAGGCAGCACCTCCCAAACCCACAAACTCTTCCCACAAACTCTTCCACCTAGAAGGACAAGGGCAGCAGGGGCATGGGAACACCTCCACCTCCAAGTTCCCCTCCAAGTCACACGCCATCCTGATTTAGAAGTATATCGCCGATCCTTCATCGTCGCTGGGTCAAAATCCTGGAACTCCCTCCCTAACAGCACTGTGGGAGTACCTTCACCACACGGACTGCAGCGGTTCAAGAAGGCGGCTCACCACCACCTTCTCCAGGGCAACTAGGGACGGGCAATAAATGCTGGCCTTGCCAGCGACGCCCACATCCCGAGAACGAATAAAAAAAAAAACCTCACTGACGTTTAAAATCCCCGACTTTCTTTTATTGCACTTTGGCCGATTGCACTAGAATCTGGGCGCAAAACTCGCAAAAATTCTCCTTTCTTTCTTCCCCTCCATCCTGCCATCCTCAGAAACACTTAGTAACAGTCACTGCACTTCAAAACAATTCAATGTAGGGAACGCAGCAGCTATATTTGCACAGGGAACAATCCCACAAAACAGTAATGAGATGAATGACCAGTTTGTCTTGTTTGGATGGTAAAGAGAAGTATTTCAGCCAGATCATGGGATCGAGAACGTCCACTTGAACAGGAAGAGTGGCTTTGGCTTAACAGCTCAGCTGCTGAATGGATAGTTTCAAGAGCCACTCAGCCGTGGTGGTTGTTACTTGCAACATACTCAGCCATGAATTATATGGTCAATCTTGGAGAAAAAGATATGACATTACCTTTTCATTATCTTTATCATCTACTTAGAAAAGTGTATCTGTGTCGCTGTGCTGTTGCTGACACAAGCTCCTCTATTGGCTTTAAGCCTAAAATCTAAACAAGGTGGCACATTCATAGGCATAATCAAAACATGGGGTTTTGAAAAAAAGAAAGAAGTTGCATTTATATAGCACCTTCCACGACCTTAGGACATCCCAAAGTGCTTTACAGCCAGTGAAGTACCAAATTAGTAACAATACAGTGGAGGAGGAATTCCTAGAGTGTATACGGGATGGTTTCCTGGACGAATATTTCGAGGAACCAACTAGAGAGCAGGCCATCTTAGACTGGGTATTATGTAATGAGAAAGGATTAATTAGCAATGCTGTGCGAGGCCCCTTGGGGAAGAGCGATTATAATATGAAGGAATTCTTCATTAAGAGGGAGAGTGAAGTAGTTGACTCAGAGACTAGGGTCCTGAATTTAAATAAAGTAAACTACAATGGTATGAGGCGCGAGTTGGCTAGGATGGATTGGGGAATGTTACTTAAAGGGTTGATGGTGGATAGGCAATGGCAAACATTTAAAGATCGCATGGGTGAACTACAGAATTTGTTCATCCCAGTTTGGCATAAAAATAAAACAAAAAAGGTGACTCAACCGTGGCTAACAAGGGAAATTAGGGATAGCATAAGATCCAAGGAGAGGACATATAAATTGGCCAGAAAAAGCAGCAAACCTGAGGATTGGGAGCAGGTTAGGATTCAGCAAAGGAGGACAAAGGGATTAATTAAGAGGGGGAAAATAGAATATGAGAGTAAGCTTGCAAGGAACATAAAAACTGACTGTAAAAGCTTCTATAGATATGTGAAGAGAAAAAGATTGGTGAAGTCAAGCATAGGTCCCTTGCAGTCAGAATCACGGGAATTTATAATGGGGAACAAAGAAATGGCAGACCAATGAAATACATACTTTGGTTCTGTCTTCACAAAGGAGAACACAAATAACCTTCCAGAGATGTCGGGGAACATAGGGTCTAATGAGAGGGAGGAATTGAATGAAATCAGTATTTGTAGGGAAATGGTGTTAGGGAAATTGATGGCATTGAAGGCCGATAAATCCCCAGGGCCTGATAATCTACATCCTAGGGTACGTAAGGAAGTGGCCCTAGAAATAGTAGATGCATTGCTGGTCACCTTCCTAAATTGTATAGACTCTGGAATAGTTCCCATTGATTGGAGGGTAGCTAATGTAACCCCACTATTTAAAAAATGTGGTAGAGAGAAAACGGGGAATTATAGACCAGTAAGCCTGACATCGGTAGTGGGGAAAATGCTAGAGTTCATTATAAAATATGTAACAGCAGAGCACTTGGAAAACAGTGACAGGATCGGAGAAAGTCAACATGGATTTACAAAAGGTAAATCATGCTTGACTAATCTACTGGAATTTTTTGAGGATGTAACTGGTAGATTTGATAAGGGAGACCCAGTGGATGTGGTGTATTTGGACTTTCAGAAGGCTTTCGATAAGGTCCTGCATAAGAGATTGGCATGCAAAGTTAAAGCACATGTGATTGGGGGTAAGTTACTGACTTGGATAGAGAACTGGTTGGCAGACAGGAAGTAAAGCGTTGGAATAAACGGGTCTTTTTCCAAGTGGCAGACAGTGATTAGTGGGGTACCGCAGGGATCAGTGCTAGGACCTCAGCTATTCACAATATATATTAATGATCTAGACGAGGGAACTAGATGTAATATCTCCAAGTTTGCAGATGACACAAAGCTGGTTGGGCGTGTGTGCTGTGAGGAGGATGCCGAGAAACTCCAGTATGATTTGGACAGATTAGGTGATTGGGCAGATGCATGGCAGATGCAGTATAATGTGGATAAATGCAAGGTTATCCACTTTGGTGGCAAAAACAGGAAGACAGATTATTATCTGAATGGCAATAGATTGGGAGAAGGGAAAGTGCAACGAGACCTGTGTGTCCTTGTGCACCAGTCGCTGAAGGTAAGCATGCAGGTGCAGCAGGCAGTTAAGAAGGCAAATGGTATGTTGGCCTTCATAGTGAGAGGATTCGAGGACAGGAGCAAGGATGTCTTGCTGCAGTTGTACAGGGCCTTGGTGAGACCACACCTTGAGTATTGTGTGCAGTTTTGGTCGCCTTCTCTGAGGAAGGATGTTCTTGCCATGGAGGGAGTGCAGCGAAGATTCACCAGACTGATACTTCGGATGGCAGGAATGACGTATGAGGAGAGATTGGGTCGATTGAGCTTATATTCGCTAGAGTTTAGAAGAATGAGAGGGAATCTCATTGAAACTTCTAAAATTCTAACAGGACTAGACAGACTAGATGCAGGAAGGATGTTCCCGATGGCGGGGGAGTCCAGAACCAGGGGTCACTGTCTAAGGATAAGGGGTAAGCCATTTAGGACAGAGATGAGGAGGAATTTCTTCACCCAGAGAGTGGTGAACCTGTGGAATTCTCTACCACACAGGGCAGTTGAGGCCAATTCATTAAATATATTCAAGAAGGAATTAGATATATTTCTTGAGGCTAAAGGGATCAAGGGGTATGGGGAGAAAGCAGGGACAGGGTACTGAATTTGGATGATCAGCCATGAGCTCATTCAATGGCGGAGTGGGCTCGAGGGGCCGAATGGCCGACTCCTGCTCCTATCTTCTATGTTTCTATGCTTCTATGAATGACGTATGAAGAGAGATTGGGTCGATTAGGCGCTTATTCACTAGAGTTTAGAAGAATGAGAGGGGATCTCATTGAAACTTATAAAATTCTAACAGTAGACAGAATAGATGCAGGAAGGATGTTCCCGATGGTGGGGGAGTCCAGAACCAGGGGTCACAGTCTAAGGATAAGGGTAAGCCATTTAGCACTGAGATGAGGAGGAATTTCTTCACCCAGAGAGTGGTGAACCTGTGAAATTCTCTACCACAGAAGGCAGTTGAGGCCAATTCATTAAATATATTCAAGAAGGAGATACAGGAAACTTTGGTTTATCCGGAGGTTGTATGTCCGGAAACCTCGATCTAACGGCAGAAATCAGCAGCCGTTTTGGTTAGGTTTTTTTCTTCTCCTAGCATTTTTTTAACAGTCAGGCTCTGGAAAGCGTCTCTGTAGCTTAGCAACAGCTTCAGAGACGCTTCCAAGGTACGGGCTGAGTGTTTCCAAGCTGTTGCTAAGCAACAGTGTTTGTTGTCAGATACGGAGATGAAAACCTCCGTATCCTTCAACATTACTGCTGGTCTGTCCGGAAGTTTTGATAGATCGGCAGCAGCTCGGTCCCGTCGGTGCCGGATATCACAAAGTTTCCTGTAGATATATTTCTTAAGGCTAAAGGGATCAAAGGATATGGGGAGAAAGCAGGGACAGGGTACTGAATTTGGATGATCAGGCATGATCTTATTAAATGGCAGAAAAGGTTCGAGGGGCCGAATGGCCTACTCCTATCTTCTGTGTTTCTATGTTCTGAAGTCTCATCATTGCACACAGCAAGGTCCCACAAACAGCAGATGTGATAATAATCTGCTTTTTTGGCATTTGGTTGAGGGATAAATATTGGCCAGGACACTGGGGAGAACTCCTCTGCTCTTCGAAATGGTGCCATGGGATTATTGACGTCAACGTGAGAGGGCAGACAGGGCCTCCATTTAATATTTCATCTGAAAGACGGCACCTCCAACAGTGCAGCAGAGGCTCTCTCAGTATTGCACTGGAGTGTGTCAGCCTTGATTTTGTGCTCAAAGTCCCTGGAGTGGGACTTGAACCCACAACCTTCTGACTCAGAGGCAAGTCGTGCTACCCACTGAGCCACAGCTGATCCCTGCACTGCTAGTGGAAAACACAGGGAAAGCTGACTTCTAATGTGGCCCTATTCGTAGCAGGAACAGCTCGATCACTCCCACCCACCTCAGCATGCTCACGGAGTATGTTTTGCAACCGGAAACTTTAGAAATCTGGAATGCCAGTACACATACCCAGCTCACAAGTTGTCACTTCCACGCAACCCTCCAAGATCTCTGCGCTCCTCCAATCCTGACCTCTTGTGCATCCCCGATTTTAATCGCTCCCCCATTGGCGACCGTGCTTTCAGCTGCCTTGGCCCTAAGCTCTGGAATTCCCTCCCTAAACCTCTCCGCCTCTCCCTCCTCCTTTAAGATGCTCCTTAAAACCTACCTCTATGACCAAGCTGTTGGTCACCTGCCCAAATATCTGTTCAGGTGAATCGGTGTCAAGTTTAGTCTGATAGCGCTTCTGTGAAGCGCCTTGGGATATTTTCCTACGTGAAAGGCCCGATATAAATGTGAGTTGTTGTATACCTTCTACATTTAAATGGAAGGCTTCAACGTGCCATAAAGATGGTAGGCCTCAGGCAAGCGTCAGAAGGGCCCAAAGTGAAGTATCTGATAGTCACTTAGGGTACTGATGACCATGAGGTAAGTCTGGTGATGGGGGTGATGGTCAGTTAAGATCAGGTTGCCGGGAAGAGCAGTTAACTCCAGGACACCGGGCTCTTTTGAGAAACAGCTTGACGCTGTAGATGGTAGGGTTGATATTTCGGAAAGCTCAGATCAAATGGCCCAGAGGGCCTACATAATGCGAACCTGTATTGTGATCTTGTGCTCTCCCCTCTATGAGGGACACATGCTAGACCCCTTGGATGACAACCCATCACACGCATATCATTGGAAACACCCACACTAGCTGGATGCCAAACAGCAACAGTAGCAGAATTTTTTTTTTTAAATGACCAATTTGACTAGGATATAAACAAACAAAGTCTACCCATGTTCTGTCTTAATATATCTCGCCTTGAAAGTATACTTAATGGGATAATTCTATTAATCCATCAATCACGGATCGTGAGGTAAAATGCTTTTGTCATGTATATCTCTTTCACTTGTCGCGTTATTTCTGTTGTTACTTCATCCCTTGTAAAAGTTTGCGAAGACCTCACTCACTATTTAATTGTGAATAACTAAGGCGAGGATTTCCCCTTTCCTTAAAGTGCTAGCTGACCTCCCGTGACGGTGCTCTCGCGTTAAGTCGGACAATGCGCTTGTCTTTAATGACGCTAGCCATGCATGCTATTATTCTGCTGCTGAATTGGGAGCAGTGTTTAAGCTGCCCCCCACCCCGCCACCACCACCCCCCCCCAGCTCCTTCAAGGACACAGGGGCTCATTGCTTTAAACCCTGAGGTCTATTAAAGCTTAACTGCGGCTGAATGGAAAACTTCGAAGGTGGAAAAGAAATGCTTGTAAACTCTTGGGCTCCAGCTTAGAAGAGACCAGCATGGAATAACTGGCTTTTCTTTTGCAGCAGAAAGGCATATGCAAGGGTAAACCCCCCCCCCCCCGACAATCCGGCTAACTTTATGCACTGGGTAGCTGAGCCATGCCAGTCAGAATGGACCCCCGATTTTATACCCTGGCCTGTGCGGAGTTGATGATTTTCAGAGGGGTGGAGGTTGGGGGTATTGTTCCTATTGCCTTCATCCTTGATTAGAGAGTGAGGCGGGGGGGGGGGGCATGTGGGGGAAATGAATCATAGTTCCTCCTACCGACGGCAGCACTGAATTTGCTCTGCTTGTTTTTAAAGTGCCTGATTCATTGGTCTGGAATCCCTCCGCATCCCTTCAATCCCAACGAATCGCAAAATGTTAAACGGTCGGTGTGTTTTAGCAATGCTCCCATCGCCCTTCACCGACCCCATCGAGCGAGGACAATGATCGGCCTTGGGGGTGATGCCTTCCAGAGTGGAATATACTCACTTGTCAAAGCTTGGACGCCTGCACAATGGCCACTTGGGCAAGGCAGCAGGGGGCTCCCAACCCAGAATACAGTGGAAGGGAGACAATTTGCAGGGAAAATTCTAAATGTAAAAGACTTGATTGAAGTCTCGAATGAATATTGGTCATCGGCTTGAAATTATTCATCGTATCAACTGGTTCATTTCTTTTTGTTGTGGGGGGGGGAAAGGAAGTTTTGGTTGAGGGTATTATTTAACTTTCATTGTCTGTGACATGAATCAGTCATTCATGAAAGAAAGGCTTATGAAATAAGACTGAGCGGCCTACGGGTGGTGCTGTCCAGGGAGAGTATAAATATTCGGGCACAGGCCCAGCTTGCGCAGGACATTCTTAACAGGAACTAGTGAAGGACACAACTGGACCTCCATGTTGTAAAACAGTTGATTAAAGCTTTGTTTAACGCTTAGACCAAGTGCCTAGTAGTTTTCTTACGTCAGTCTGGATTGTCCGAATTCTCTCTGAGCCACAGCATCTCCAGGTGGTTTCAGACCTGGCCTAAGCAATGACCCAGGCCATTAGCCTGCAGATTAATAATGGGCGCCATAGACACCGCTATCAGACTGTAATACAATGGGGAGGTTCAAATGACGCACTAAACCATGAGAGCAATGTTTGCCAGGATCACCCATGTCCTCTGTCTTTAGGACCAGGTACAGACAGGTTAAGCCAGGATTCAGTGCCTGTACAGCCATTGGGACTAGATGTGCACAGGCACAGGTTTTGGAGCTCATTTTGACTGTTGGTGTGGTGGGGGGGGGGGGAAATGTTTTTCCTTGCTGCATGTATAAGCTTCTTCAGACTTTGAATGTTGTCAAGTTGTGAAGCTGCAGCTTTGCACATCTCCACACATAAAGCAGTATCTTCTCGTAGCCCAGTGGGTAAAGTCACTGCTCAGTGCTGCACCGAGCCAGAGCGAGAGAAAGAGACTCACACAGGGAAAGTGGAGGCAACCACTTGTAGCAAATATCTGAATGTATTCAAAACTCCTGAAAGGATGATTTGCCTGAATTTGTATCATTTGCCTGTGTGCCTTATTACATCCCCTCAGTGTTACCTTTTTGGGTGCTTTGTAATTTTTCAGTATTCGCGACTTGGTGCTGTTGGCAGGGTTGAAAGTTGGCCTGTGCAGAGTTAGTTACTCAGGCAGCAGTTGGGCCTACAGTTGGCCTGAGCACCCCCCGGATTAGGGAAGGGGAAAAATCAGCCAGGGTTCCTGCTCCTACCCTTTATCTGGTCACTCCTGATGGAATGTGTGGATGTGTGAATACTACGCAGGATATGAACAATGTCTTCCATGGTCAAATAACACACCGCCATTCATTGACCCAGTCCTGTGTGTTACGTGGGGTGAGGTTGCTCAGGGCTTCAGGTGCCCTCACAGCCCAGAAGAGATGACACCATCCGGAGGAGACAGTCATGCACTTGTTTCTCTATTATCCAAATTTGACTAAACAATATTATATACAGGAACACTCCGCCTCTGTTAACCAAATTCCACCTCTCTGGTTAGGTCAGGCTGCCTCCAACTGGTCAGCTAATTGATGCATTGTCAGATGCGGATTGTTAAGGGAATGTCTCTAAACTGCATACTCAAACTGCTATGAAAAATGGCTTGCTTGAAGTTGTTTTGGTGATCACAGAATCACAGAATCACAGAATCTACAGTGCAGATAGAGGCCATTTCGGCCCATCGAGCCTGCACCGACACATATCCCACCCTATCCCCGTAACCCCATGTATTTAATCCCCTAACACTAAGGGTCAATTTATCATAGCCAAATCAACCTAACCTGCACATCTTTGGACTGTGGGAGGAAACCGGAGCACCCGGAGGAAACCCACGCAGACACAGGGAGAATGTGCAAACTCCACACAGACAGTCACCCGAGGCCAGATTTGAACCGTGATGCTGAGCATTTATCACTTACCGGCCTGAATCAAACAGCAGACTCACTAATGTTCTGTGACAGGTGGGAAGCTCGGGGAAATTAAAGGCACTGTCTACCCAAATATCTGGCAATTGTCATTTGAAAGGTCGCCTTTAAAGAAAGAAAGACTTGCATTTATATAGCACCTTTCACGACCACCAGACGTCTCAAAGTGCTTTACAGCCAATGAAGTACTATTTGAAATGGAGTCACTGTTGTAATGTGGGAAACGCAGCAGCCAATTTGTGCACAGCAAGGTCTCACAAACAGCAATGTGATAATGACCAGATAATCTGTTTTTCTTTGTTATGTATTGACCAGGACACCAGGGAGAACTCCCTTGCTCTTCTTCGAAATAGTGCCGTGGGATCTTTTACTTTCACCTGAGAGAGCAGACGGGGCCTCGGTTTAACATCTCATCCGAAATACGGCACCTCCGACAGTGCAGCACTCCCTCGGCACTGAACTGAAGTGTCAGCCTAGATTTTTGTGCTCAAGTCCCTGGAGTGGGACTTTGAACCCACATCCTTACTGACTCAGAGGCAAATGTGCTACCCACTGAGCCACAGCTGACACAGTTGGTATGAACGTCTGGTTTGTCTCTTTAAATGAGGTTGGGGCTTATAGTTCTGGTGACATCCCACCAGTTACTGGCCTGCACAAAAACACGGCACTTCAGTGAAGTACAATCCAAATTTAACCATTGCCAACTTAGTTGCTGACATTTAATGCGAGTTTGGACCATTTTTCAGTAAGAGTGCCTGCCCTTTGGAAGGGTGCTTTGTTGCACCTCTGGTGGATTTGAGCTTTGTCTTGATGCCACCCATCGTTGGACAAAACAGGACACGTATTGATGTAAAGGAACATCTATCGACACACAAACAAAAGTGTTAGAGATAAGGGTGGGAAAACTGCAACAAGAGGGGGCACTTTTAACCAAATCCGCACGTCGGGAAACTGACGGGATAGGGTTCTCCGCTGGTTTTACACCCCGCCTGATTTTACACTCAACAACAACAACTTGTATTTATATGGCGCCTTTAACGTAGTAAAACGTCCCAAGGTGCTTCACAGGAGCGATTATCAAACAAAATTTGACACCGGGCCACATAAGGATATATTAGGACAGATGGGTCAAAAAAGGAAGCGAGAGAGAGAGGCAGAGAGGTTTAGGGAGGGAATTCCAGAGCTTAGGGCCTTGGCAGCTGAAGGCACGGCCGCCAATGGTGGAGCGATTAAAATTGGGGATACGCGAGAGGCCAGAACTGGAGGAGCGCAGATGTCTCAGGGGGCGGCGGGGGGGGGGTGGGGCGGTTGTCGGGCTGGAGGAGATTACAGAGATAGGGAGGGGGGCGAGGTCATGGAGGGATTTGAAAACCAGGATGAGGATTTTAAAATCGAGGCGTTGCTTAACCGGGAGCCAATGTGGGTCAGCGAGCACAGGGGTGATGTGTGAACTCGACCAAAGCCAACGCCAAAGTTGTGTGGGGTGGACCAGTCCATTGGGTTTTCCAACCCGATGATTTGGGTTAAAATTACCCCCAGTATCTCTGAACCAACTCTTGATTCAATCAACAAATATTTAGATTTGCCTCAAAAAAAACCCCAGTTAGTATTCTGCATGTTCGCTTTGTATTTCTAAATGGTTGGTGTAACCTTTGACCCGAGGGTAGTGGCGCTAGACCTGGCCTTTCGTGTGTTCAAGTCGATCGCCGATTCCTAGTCCGGAGACATTGCAGTGTAACAGGATTGGTGTCTGCAGCGAGTTATTAATTTACTGAGCATCTTGCGAAGTACAGAAGGAATAATGGATGCTTGTGGGGAACTGCAAAGCTGTGGTATCTCTTATTTTATTTTCTCAGTCTATTTGGTCTTCATGGCCCACAGGTCCCTACGACCCAGGCGCTCGAACCCTACTAAGAACATAAGAACATAAGAAATAGGAGCAGGAGTAGGCCATTTGGCCCTTCGAGCCTGCTCCGCCATTCAATGAGATCATGGCTGATCTTCTGCCTCAACTCCATTCACCGGCCCTATCGCCATATCCCTTGATGCTCTTACTAGTCAGAAATCTATCGACTTCTGTTTTGAATATACCCAATGACTGAGCCTCCACAGCCCTCTGGGGTAGAGAATTCCAAAGATTCACCACCCTCTGTGTGAAGAAATTTCTTCTCATCTCAGTCCTGAATGGCCTACCCTTTATCCTGAGGCTGTGGCCCCTGGTCCTAGACTCCCCAGCCAAGGGAAACATTCTCCCAGCATCCACCCTATCAAGCCCTGCTACTGTTGACATCGTCCTAAACCAGGCACTTTGAAGTGTCACCAGCTCCTCAGGCAAAGCTAGGTCCAATTTTCCCCCCAACCACCAGCCCCACCGCCCCCCCCCCCCACTGCAGCGCACAGGTAGTTCAGCACTCTAACGAGAAGGAAGGAAAGTTAACGGAACCATAGGTAGAAAAGTCACCAGGCCCACACAGAACGCAGGCCAGAATACCGAAGGAGGTTGGGGAGGAGATAGCCGAGCGGCCAGCCGCGGTTCTCCAAAGGCCTGTGGAAACAGGGAATGGTGCGACGGGGGCTGGAGAGCGGCAAGTGTTACCCACTCCCCCCCATTCGAGAAAGGGGGAAAGAACACATCAGGAAACTATCGGCCAATTAGCCGAATGTGGATAGAGTGCATAATACAGGATGAAATTGGTGGCCCTTTAGAAAGGTATAGACAAATCAGGAATAGTCAACACTTGGATTTGTAAAGGGCAATCTGCGCGTGACTAATTTAATTGATTTTCTTTTGAGGAAGTATCAAGAGAGAGTGCAACAGACATAGATATGAATTTATAGAAGGCATTTGATAAGAAAGAAAAAAGGAAGACTTGCATTTATATACTGTAGCGTCTTTCACGACCTCAGGACATCCCAAAGTGCTTTACAGCCAATGAAGTACTTTTTTGAAGTGTAGTCACTGTTGTAATGTAGGAAACACGGCATCCAATTTACGTTCAGCAAGCTCCCACAAACAGCATTGTGATAATGACCAGATAATCTCTTTTTATGTTATGTTGATTGAGGGATAAATATTGGCCAGGACACAAGGTCAGGATAAGGTGCCACATAAGAGTCTAGTTACGAAGTTAAGGTACAGGGGGTACTTATTCATCTTTACCAGCTGGGTGGTTATCTGGCGTGGATCACCAGCCCTTTATAGATCTCAACAGGATGAAACAATGGGTGGGTTCTTGAAACAGCGGGCTTTCTGATCCGCCAGGTCACCGCCTAGCCAGGTGACAATAAAAATCTACCCCATAATCTTAAAGACAATAGCAGGATGACTCGGAGACAGAACGAGAAGAGCAGGAAGGTTGGATTGGTGGGCTACGGGCAATGGTGTGCCCCAGGGATCTATGCCGGGACCTCTCTTCAGTTTTCGATTGAAGTAAATGATTTGGCCGTTTTTTACGGGAGGATTGATATTGAAGTTTGCCAATGTAGCGGGGAGGGGAGGGCAGCGTGGCAAATTTAAAGGAATGCAAGAGATTTAAAGGGCGGGTATAGGCTGGTTAGCAGAATGGGCAGATAGGTGGAAGATGCAGTGACATGTGAAGTAGATCATTTTGTGAAAAAGAACAATGAAAGCAATTATACCCTAAATGGTAAAGGGGAGGTTTAACTTGATCTGGGTCTAGGCATTCTGGATCGACTTGGTACAGTGAATGTTGGAAAATCGGGTGGGCTCATTTACAGGTGTGTGCTTCAATCCTCCCCATTTTCCACTATTTAAGTTGGGTGGGTGGGCGTGTGTGCTGTGAGGAGGATGTCGAGAAACTCCAGTATGATTTGGACAGGTTGGGTGATTGGGCAGATGCATGGCAAATGCAGTATAATGTGGATAAATGTGAGGTTATCCACTTCGGTGGCAAAAACAGGAAGGCAGATTATTATCTGAATGGCAATAGATTGGAAGAAGGGGAAGTGCAACGAGACCTGGGTGTCCTTGTGCACCAGTCACTGAAGGTAAGCATGCAGGTGCAGCAGGCGGTTAAGAAGGCAAATGGTATGTTGGCCTTCATAGCGAGAGGATTCGAGTACAGGAGCAAGGATGTCTTGCTGCAGCTGTACAGGGCCTTGGTGAGACCACACCTTGAGTATTGTGTGCAGTTTTGGTCGCCTTATCTGAGGAAGGATGTTCTTGCCATGGAGGGAGTGTAACGAAGATTCACCAGACTGTTACCTGGGATGGCAGGAATGACGTATAAGGAGAGATTGGGTCGATTGGGCTTATACTCGCTGGAGTTTAGAAGAATGAGAGGGAATCTCATTGAAACTTATAAAATTCTAACAGGACTAGACAGACTAGATGCAGGAAGGATGTTCCTGATGGCGGGGGAGTCCAGAACCAGGGGTCACAGTCTAAAGATAAGGGGTAAGCCATTTAGGACAGAGATGAGGAGGAATTTCTTCACCCAGAGAGTGGTGAACCTGTGGAATTCTCTACCACAGAAGGCAGTTGAGGCCAATTCATTAAATATATTCAAGAAGGAGTTAGATATATTTCTTAAGGCTAAAGGGATCAAGGGATATGGAGAGAAAGCAGGGACAGGGCACTGAATTTGAATGATCAGCCATGATCTCATTGAATGGCGGAGCAGGCTCGAGGGGCCGAATGGCCTACTCCTGCTCCTATCTTCAATGTTTCTATGTTTCTATGTGCCCAGGCAATCCAGTGTGCCTGAATGGAAACCCGGTAAAATCTCCTGAAAGACTCATAGCAGAGTGGATCTCTTAGAGAGATCTGAGGCACAGATATCTAGATCTTTACAGTTGGGAATGTAGGTAGAAAAAACCATCAAAAAGCAAATGGAGTTTGGGTGTTTATACACACTGGTCAATTTCCGGTGATGTTGCACAAAGATAGTCAGGGTGAATAGCAGAATTCAGGTCAAGCAGGGTTAGAGGGCACGGGATAATGGAATTGGACCAGGGAGGTGGAGGGCCGAGAGGTGGAGTGGCAGAGGGAGAAGGAGAGGGTGGAAAGAAGAGCAGGTGGGGGGAGGGACGGAGAGGACGAAGACAAGAGGGAGAGGTCGAAAGGAGGGGAGGGGGAGATAGAACAGTAGAGAGAGGGATCGAGAGGAGGCCTCTGACTTTTGGGTTTCTTTTGCTTTCATGACTCGGCTTTCGCAGATTTTAGACGTTGGCTGTGCTTTCTGCTGTGTTTTCGGTTTCAATTCTTTAATTGCGTGAGCGGCATTCTCTGCTCGTTATTTTCAAAAATTGTTCTGGCTTATTTTTAAATTTCAAAACTAATATCACACATGATGAATGCCAGTACTACCTGCTCGGAATGGTTCTTGGGGGTCCACAACTGCTACTTACTTTGAAAGGCAAGTGCAGGAGGCTGCTTAGTCAAGATACCATTTGGGTGACTATCACATGACATCAGGTGGCACCCCGCTGCTTCTCTGGTAACGCTACATTGAGTACGCCACCTGCTGGTGCAGAATCCTCAGGGCACTCGCCATTTTTAATGTGAATGATCGACGGGGATTGATTGTAAGTGGTGTTGAATTTTTGCAAGACATTGGCTGGGCCACAGTTGGAGTATTGCATGTAGCTCTGGAAGGACATTCGAGCCTCGGAAAGGATACGGGAAAGATTCGCTAGAATGATACTGGGCGGTGAGGTTAAAGTTCAGCAGAAAGGCCCAAATCAAACTTGAGGCCTTTTTCACTGGAACAGGGAAGATTAAAGGGGGAAATCTAATTGAGGTGTTCAAAATGATGCAAGGCTTTGAGAGGATAAATAGTGAAAGATTATTTCTACTGGCTGGCGAATCAGTAAAAAGGGGACATAGAATTGGGATTATCACTGGAACAAAGGGGAAAGTTAGAAGATTTCTTTCCACACAGAGGGTCAATAGAACATGGAATACTTCACCACAAGTGGCTATCGAGGGAGAGACTAACATCGTTTAAAAGGAACTGGCTAATTATTTGAAAAGGAAGGATATAAGGCAAGGGGCATTAAGGTTGGCAGGGGTAGCTCCTGTTGGAGAGCTGAACATAGGCACGAAGGGCTGAATGGCCTCTGACATTTTATGGTTCAATGGAGGACTAAGATTTTGTCTGCCATTACCATGCCTGTGGCCTCAGAAGACTCTTATCTAATCGAGGGATTCAGATAATGTCATGAATGGTAAAGATGAAGGATGAGTGGTTTATAACCATTATCTGCAACCCTTGTGATTAGATTACACCCTTGTACTCACTACTCCCCAAGGCAAAGGTCCATAGTGCAGGAAAGCAGCAAAGGTTGGAATAAAGTTAATAGAAAAGAGCAGGCAAATCAAGAAGTAAATGATTAGGTGATGGCAAGTTTGAATTTTGAAAGGTTTTGAGATTGCAGGAGAAGGGAAGGCTGAGGGGGGCGGTGGTGGGGGGGGTGGGGGCGGTGGTGGGGTGGGAGGGGGGGTAAGGAGTGCCACAGTTTTTGAGGTGGTGGGAAAGAATGAGTAGAAGACAATGTGACAAGTCTTGGTTTCAACGCGCAGTGAAGATGTAGTTAGGACGGTGCATTTGAATTGGAGCTTGGAGAGAAAAGAGAGAGAAAAGTTGAGTTAAGCTCTAAAATAAAGACCAGAAGGTAATTTTAAGGTAATTGGCAAAAGAACAGGAGGCGACGTGAGGAGAATATTTTTTTACTCGGCGAGTTGTTATGATCTGGAACGCTCTGCCTGAAAAGGTGTTGGAAGCAGATTCAATAATAACTTTTAAAAAAGAGAATTAGATAAATGCCTGAAGGGGAAATTTTTTGTCAGGGCTATAGGAAAAGTGATGGGGGAGTGGAAATAATTGCTTAGCTCTTTCAAAGAGCCGGCACAGGCTCGATGGGCTGAATGGCCTCCTTCTACGCTGTATCATTCTATGATTCTATGATCTAAAGGTTGCAATGGGGGATGTTGATCTGGATTTAAAGTTATATTAAAGAGAATGGAATTACTGAGTTGGGTGGTCTCGGTCAGTGCAGCTCGAGGGGGGGGGTCCTGAGGGTGCCTCGGAGTTGGGAAAGGAGAAGGATTCGCCACTCCTCGTTGTTATATAGTTGCCCCCTCCTGCAAAGTGCGGGCATGCGTGCGGACGCTGGGCGAGGACAGAACCCCGGCTCGGCTGCGATGCCTCCCACGGTTGCATAGCCCGCGTGGGGCCTCAGGTGCCTGGGCTCCCATGCGGTTAGCTGGTCAGTTGAGCGAGGTAGTGGCGGCCCTTGACTCTAGGGGAACCATGCCCAAATAAGGGAGTTCGGCGCCTTCAGGCACGATGGGCAGCAACCGAAATTTGATGGGGGCGGGGGGGGGGGGAATAAAAAAGACCCGGGCCGGATTATTGACATCCAGCAGCTTTTCATTCCCTCGCACACAAAACGGCGCCCTTTTTTGGAAAGAAGCATCAGCTTCCCAGAGCTGGGGCCATTGGGTGAGGGGGTGAACAATGCTAATTATTACACGGCTATTGAAAGAAGAAAGGATTGCATTTATATAGCACCTTTCACAACCTTAGGATGTCCTAAAGCACGTTTTACAGCCAATGAAGTACTTTTGAAGTGTAGTCACTGTTGTAATGTAGGAAACGCGACAACCAATTTGCGCTCAGCAAGCTCCCACAAACAGCAATGTGATAATGATCAGGTAATCTGTTTTAGTGATGTTGGTTGAGGGATAAATATTGGCCAGGACACCGGGGAGAACTCCCCTGCTCTTCCTCAAAATAGTTACCGTGCGATCTTTTACATCCACCTGAGAAGGCAGACGGAGCAGACAGCTCCCATCCGAAAGACAGATTCCTTTTGGTTTTTTTTAAGGAAGCGTAACGCTGGAATATCAAAATTGTAATCCTCCAAATTGATCTGTATTCCGCACCCTGCCCCCCCCGTCCAGTGAACTTTCACCCAAGTTCCTGCTTGCCCCCTCCCCCCTGTGCACCACCTTTGGCAGCCAGATGGGGGGGGGGCAGCCCGAGGGGCCAAGTGGCCGATTCCTGCTCCTATTTCTTATGATCTGTAAAACTGTGGACGGAATCGGCGATGGCACATTGATCAGCTCAGCGCTGCCTCAGCCCTTGGATTCCCCTGTGCCATCTCGATTTTCACTCGACATTGCTGCAGTACTTCGTCCGTCTGTGGCCCAGCAGTGCAGGAGAGCAGCGTGCTTTCTCCTAGCGTGTGTGTGTGTGTGTATATATATAGCTATCTAATGATACACCGTGAATAGGGCCCTTTGCCATTGGCCGGACTTTGGACTGCCCACGACGAGGTGGGTTGGTGGGCGATGCTTCGGCTCGAAACCCGGGCACATAAAGAGTTCAGGTGGAGCGGAGAAAATGGCCAAAGCCTGCTGCGGGTTTGACCTGGGCTCTGTGAGCTTTAAGATTATTATCTGAATGGCAATAGATTGGGAGAAGGGGAAGTGCCACGAGACCTGGGTGTCCTTGTGCACCAGTCGCTGAAGGTAAGCATGCAGGTACAGCAGGCGGTTAAGAAGGCAAATGGTATGTTGGCCTTCATAGCAAAAGGGTTCGAGTATAGGAACAAGGATGTCTTGCTGCAGTTGTACAGGGCCTTGGTGAGACCACATCTCGAGTATTGTGTGCAGTTTTGGTCGCCTTACCTGAGGAAGGACGTTCTTGCCATGGAAGGAGTTCAGAGAAGATTCACCAGGCTGATACCTGGGATGGCAGGAATGACGTATGAGGAGAGATTGGGTCGATTGGGCTTGTACTCGCTGGAGTTTAGAAGGATGAGAGGGGATCTCATTGAAACTTATAAAATTCTGGCAGGACTGGACAGACTAGATGCAGGAAGGATGTTCCCAATGGTCGGGGAATCCAGAACCAGGGGTCACAGTCTAAGGATAAGAGGTAAGCCTTTTAGGACAGAAATGAGGAGGAATTTCTTCACCCAGAGAGTGGTGAACCTGTGGAATTCTCTACCACAGAAGGCAGTAGAGGCCAATTCATTAAATATATTCAAGAAGGAGTTGGATATATTTCTTAAGGCTAAAGGGATCAAGGGGTATGGGGAGAAAGCAGGGACAGGGTACTGAACTTGGATGATCAGCCATGATTGCATTGAATGGCGGAGCAGGCTCGAGGGGCCGAATGGCCTACTCCTACTCCTATCTTCTATGTTTCTATTGCTGTGGTACTCCCAGGCTAGCATTGCCAGCGCTGTGCCTGTGATACCTTTTATATATGATCCATTCTCTCTCTCTCTCTCAACATCTGGTAACTCCAGTTCAGGACTTCTGTAAACTCTGTGTCAGAACTTGCCTCTTCCTCCCCTCCCCTCCCCATACAACAGGCAGGCAAGCCCATCAAAAGGAGCCTGCATTCATTTCTGCTGGGCTTTTTTTTTCGTGCAGTGTTTACAGGCAGCTCGGCTCTTCCTCAGGAGCAACCACCAGCCCCCATTCCTTAAACACACAATGGAAGGAGCATCTGAAAGGTAAAAAAAAGGGGGCTGGTACTTGCATCCCGCCTGAGGGCCAAGTGTCATCCAGGGAGATGCAAATGAAGTCTACCTCAGCAGCCAGAGAGAAGGTTTTCATTTCAGCCCTGCTGGTTGCTGCTGCTGCGCTCTCCCTCTCCCTCTACGTGCAAAGCCAGACTAGGAAGCTTTAGTTTGCACAGTTTCCCCAGGCATCAGGCATTTCAAACTGCTTGGACTTAACCAGAGACCCTCTGCTATCCCCCACCACAGCCTGATGACAAAAGGCTTCATCTGTCTCTGCTAACCGGAGCATGTATCCGAGCCGTGCCGATTCAGCCTGCGACTGCCTGCTGTTTGCCGACCTGCAGCCGGCTCCTCTCGCCGCCAGCCTGCCGGATTGAGGGCTGCGAACATCCCCCCTCCCACCCAGCACAGCCCCGCAATCCCCCCACCCCACCACAACCTCCTCCTCCAACCCAAGGCACCAGAAAAAGATCTGGCAGCATGTCCCACTTTTTGACTTGATAGAGAGGTAAGCACCAGCTTTGATCTTCGAATTCATGTGTGAGACTTGTGTGTTTGTTGGTGGGGGGTGGGGGCGGGGGGGATCGAGAATGGATCCAGATGAGCTGGGGTTATTTTTGTGTGTTAGTGTGATTGTATTTGTGTGTGTTAGTGTGTGTGTGTATGTTAGTGAGTGATAGTGTGTGTGTGTTAGTGTCTGTGTGTTAGAGAGTGTTAGTGTGTATGTGTTTAGTGTTTGTGTCAGCGTGTGTTTATGTTAGAGAATGTTAGTGTGTGTGTTAAGAGTTAGTGAGTGTGTGTTAGTGTGTGTGTTAAGAGTTAGTGTGTGTTAGAGTTAGTGTATGTGCGTGTGTTAGTTAGTGTATGTGCATGCGTGTTAGAGAATGTTAGTGTGCGTGTGTGTTAGAGAATGTTAGTGTGCGTGTGTGTTAGAGAATGTTAGTGTGCGTGTGTGTTAGAGAATGTTAGCGTGCGTGTGTGTTAGAGAATGTTAGTGTGTGTGTTAGTGTTAGAGTTAGTGTGTGTGTTAGTGTTAGAGTTAGTGTGTGCGTGTGTGTTAGAGTTAGTGTATGTGCGTGTGTGTTAGTTAGTGTATGTGCGTGTGTTAGAGAATGTTAGTGTGCATGTGTGTTAGAGAATGTTAGTGTGTGTTAGAGAATGTTAGTGTGTTAGAGTTAGTGTGTGTGTTAGAGAATTAGTTTGCATGTGTTAGAGAATGTTAGTGTGTGTGCGAGTTAGTGTATGTGTGTGTTAGAGAATGTTAGTGTGTTAGAGAATGTTAGTATGCGTGTTAGAGAATGTTAGTGTGCGTATGTTAGAGAATGTTAGTGTGTGTAGTGTTAGCCTACATTTCGTTGTACTGCACTTGTGCACTAACAATGACAATAAAGTTGATTATGATTATTATATTTGTGTGTTAGAGAATGTTAGTGTGTATGTGTTAGAGAATGTTAGTATTAGTGTATATGTGTTAGAATGCTAGTACCCTGTATTAGTGTGTGTGTGTGTTAGAGTATGTTAGTGTTAGTGTGTGTGTGTTACAGAATCTTAGTGTTAGTGTGAGTTAGAGTGTTAGTGTCTGTCTGAATGAATGGAAACAATTATACCAGCAAACGGATAGCTTTCATCTGCTCCCAGAAAAATCAGTTCAGGATCATTTAATTAAAAGTCACTGCGTCTTTTTTTTAATTGAGAAAACAAAGTTTGCCATTGCAGTAGCTTCAGCAGTTGTTTTTAAATGTGCCTGTACACAGCTTGAATTGTGTTTTACTCACTGGCACTGTATGGTTTATGAAAGACCGGGCAGGCTGCTTGTTCAAAATCTCCCCCCATTTGCTCTGATTGAAAGGCTTGGGATCTTGTCGGAAGGTAAGGCAACAAACGCCAACAGCAAAAACCCCAGCCGAGCCCGGCGTTGAAGGTATTTTTCTTTGTGCAGCTTTGCTTTGGAAAGACGGTTTTTTGCCTTGTGTCAGTTCCGTGGCTGTTGGAATGGACGTGTCTTAAAGTGTGTGCGGATGGGATCTCCTGAAGGAGATGGTTTGATTTGAGAGAGAGAAAAAAATCTGTATTCCAGGGGAGTGAGAAGCATCTGAGAGCGTTCAATCGAACAAATGATCTGTTGTTTGCTTTCCTCTGATGCTTCTGCGATTCTTTCCTTTTGTTCTGCTTTCTATCCCCTACGCTCACCCACCCCCCCCCCCCCAAAAAAAGGAGTTGCCATTTCACATCATTCCCCCATCAAATTGTCGGAATTAATACCGGTGCGGGATTCTGAACTGTTTGAAGGGGAATTAACATATCAAAGCTTTTCACAGCAATTGAAAGAGGAAAAACTTCAGCTGAGCTTCTCCAGTTTGCTGTGAACTTTTCAGGCCTAAAGGGCATTATTGGGGGGGGGGGGGGTGAGCAGTTGTGAATGGGCAAAAATGGGGAGGCGTGTGTGTTCCTGCACTTTTACTGTTTTAGTAATTATGTGAATTAAAAAAAAAAGAAAAACACGGTGTGTTTGCTGCAAGCTAGCTCCCCTTTGCAAGTGCTCAAGACGTATTATTTGTTGGTGATTAATGGTTTGGTGTTGAGAGAGGAAGAAAAAAATCCCCCGATGACCTGCCTTGGCGAGGGAGAGTGACAGAGTTTCTTCTGTCTGGGGTCAGAGTTTTTTTTCCTCTTTGTGTCTTGCCCCTGAATTACCTCAGCGGCCTGTGAATGTAGAAAGCTGGCTGGCAGGGGGGGGGGGGCAGTATCGACATGGACACAATGTCCAGCAGCATTCGGTCAAATCGAAAAGGGATGGAAACATTTAAAACAATTCTTATTTTGTTGCTGTGGGATGTGGTGTCTGTTTTTTGAATTGAGCGCCGCAGACTGCACCGCACGGGCTGGATTCCCTCCGCGGTTCATCAAGCCCGCCATAAAATAGCCGCTGACGGTGTGTCGCCCTCCCCCCCCACACTCCACAAAATAATTAAAAAATAGAATAATGTTCGCATCGCCACATACTTGCAAGGTGTAGTCGTGATAGTGCGAACAACTGAGAGTTTGATTTGCTTTAAGTCGCACACCAAAGCGCTTTGAACGGGGTTAGGACGGAGTGAGCGAGCTGCCGGATGGTCCATTGCTGTGTTTTGCGCGTCTGTGGCGAGACAGACGACCAAAAAAAATCAATGCCGTTCATTCGTCAAACAAACCCCTCACCTTGCCCTTAATAAGACGTCTAGCCCGTCCCAGTTCACGCTCCGGGGGCTGTGGTTTTAATTTTGTAACGCTGTGTTTTTAATTTGGTAATGCAATCGTGCGTTATCAACGTGACCCCCATGCTCTTCAAAATGTTTATTGCCGCTTTCACACTTTGGGCCAACAATTGTACTGCCAGTGTGGCTTATTGTGAAGGGAGCATTCGAACTACTTGTTAATAGCGATAAACTACAGATTAGACTCCTTGAAAGTGTTGCTCAGCACAGACCTGCGTAGCAGCAAAGTGCTGCTAAATGACTTGGAAGATGCAGGACAATAAATAATAAAGCTGAGCCAGCGTCATAATTCAACTTGGGGTGGGTGGGGGTAATATTGTCCTGCTGCCGTGGCCTTTCAGCTGCTGTTTGCGATCTCTGGGATCACTTTGTGCCAGGGACAGGAAACTTGTCGTCAAGTAGCGAGGCATCCAGTAGGATATTGAATCAGGTGGGCAGACGAGTACAAAGCAGGTCACTTATTATTTTTTTTTGGGGGGGGGTCTTTGACCAGCGAAACTCAATTAAGACTTTTTGCCGCCGACTTGACTTTTCCACCCGTTAATGATTTAGATGAAAGCAAGTAAACAAGACTGGCAATGCGGTAGGAGCAAACTGTAAAAGTTATATATCCCCCGGTGTACAACCTACTTGGTATGAAAGAAAGTCTACTTTGCTCTTTAACAGTCCCACTTTATTTTTATGGCTGCAATTTTAACCTTCGCTGGTCAAACTGAATGCATTTAGAGCTTATTTTTTTTGGGTGTAACTGAGGACTGAAGTGCAAAAGAGGAGAAGCGCTCATTAAATATTTGTTTCCATCCAGTGCCCGAGATTTATTTAGCACTCTGGTGCCCCCCACCACCCACCCCTTTTAACTGCCGCCCGAGTTTCCTGCACTCCATTTATGAAGCTGCGACAGGCGCAGTGTTGCCTGAGCTCGAGGTTTAACTGAAGCACTTTACTGTTAATCTGTCGCACAAATGTTCGAGTGATAATTAGCCATACAAGGCAGAGGCTTTGCATTATCAGTCCATAGAAAAAGAGTTGTATTTTGACCATATAACTATGCAAGCCACTCCAGCAGTATAGATGTCCTTTTATTGTCTGTTTTATTTTTTATTTTATTTTCTCCTCCATTAAGACGCTCCTTAAATCCTACCTCTTTGACCAAAGCTTTTGGTTACCCGTCCTGATATCTCCTTATGTGGCTTGGTGGCAGATTTTTTTCTGGTAACGCTCCTGCGAAGTGCCTTTGGACGTTTTTGCTCCATGGAAGGCGCTATTTAAATGCACACTTTTGTTGTTGTTGTTTTAAAGAGTATAATCATTTTGCTCCTCTGCTGGCTTGGTGAATTTAGGCACCTGCTCAGCTGAACAGAGCAGGAAAGCCCCACGTCGGCTGAGCTGGCAGACCACAACTCAACCAGCAGCAGGTGCGCCACAGTCGGCCTCGAGCGCCCCTAGATTAGGGCGAGGAAAATCAGCTGGAGGTGGGGCGGTGGGCAGGGGGGCGGGGGTGTGGTTCCTGCTCCTGATCACCTGCCCTGCTGCAAACTGAGAAAAGCTTCAGGCACGGCTGCGACGCACTCCACGACAGAGTAGCTAACCCTGCGGCGGCTCGCGAGTTGCGAGGAGCGGCCACTTTGGACGAGGCGCGGTGGAAGGCTGAAGGTACTCGCGTGCCGCTATCGAATGCTGGAAAGGCGGTGAACGCCAGAGCGAGAGAGAGAGAGCGAGAGAGACAGAGAGAGAGCATAGCCAGAAAAATAAAATGACAGTCGGAGGACAACATCGATCGACAAGGAGATGAACGCTCACTGTCGAGGTACGTGAGGCGGTTCGGTTACCGTGGGTAACATAACCCAGCGCAAAATAGGTGCCTCAGAGAGGAGCAAACTGGGCAGTGGGTAGGGGAAAAAAAATCAAGATAAACAAGAGGTTAACCATGCTAGGATTTTTTTTAAATGGTGAGCCACTAGCAGCTTAACAGTTTGGCAAATCTTTTTTGACTTCAGAACATGATTCTCGACTGCAAATCTTTATATTTTAGTAGCTTAGACTCCAAATTATAAATAATTTAGAGTGGTTTCCTGAAAGCAGTGCAATCAATTGGAACTCGATGATGATCCTGTTTTCTTTTGTTGTCGTCACTTGAGCGTTGCGAACTCGATGTTCGAACTGATATGTTTTTTTCCCCCTCGCTCCCGAGCTTCTCTGTGAATACTTTTTGCGGGTTTTGCCGTTCGCCCGTCCTGAAATGAGGATTTCTAAAGTCTTCGCCCTTCCATTAATGGATCGTGCAGCCAACTCTACATGGGCTGTTGGACAAAGATTTAACGGAGCCCAGTTGTGCTTGTGTGTGCTTGTATCCGTCCAGAGAGAAGCACTGTAGTAATTGGCGTGTGACGGGCACCCAGAGCCGACCCGCTAATAAACCTGTAAGAAATTTATAATTTACTTGCAGTAGCATATTGTTCAGAAATAATAATCTTCAATCATGTCTTGAAGCTCAACACATTGCCGACTATGATTAATAATTCACTACACGATTCGGAGGGTCTTGCAAAATAATAAAATTGCTTCTGCATATATATTTCCTCCTCCTCCACCACCCCCCCCTCCGAGTTGTGTCAAGGCTTTCGAAATGTGTCTGTGAGCAAACTATCTGCCCAACCCTATTATTTACAAAGTGCAAGATATTTTTTTATAAGACAAGATGCTCGCTAATAACGCCTCGACTGTTTGAGAGTGAGAGAGGAAAGAAATACAATGGTTTGCCACCTGCAGTTAAACTGCAGCCTCCAGCCAAAATGTCAATTGGGTCGAACAGCATTCATTTTTATCCCTTCACAGCTATTTGCGCGAAATGCTGGCTGACGGGTTAGCTTGGGCCGCTTTCCGTGTATAATTAGAAGCATTGCATCCGCAAAGCCACCGCGCTTTCAGCCTGTCACAGGGAGAACTGTGGTTGAACCTCAGTGAGCGAGCAGCAGGTTTTTGTGGAGGGGTCACGCAGACTGGAAATGGGGGGGATGGTTTCCCCAACATGCAGCAAAAATCACGAGCGGGCGAATTCTTGCCCCAGTCGACTGGGAAACCTTTTCTGTCATTCGTTCCGGTAAATGAATCTAAGCAGAACAAAGAGGGAAAGGTTTGTCTTACAGTAGAAATTATATTTTTAAATACTGAAAAAAAAATACTGGAAATATAAAATAAAATCAGAAAATGCTGGAAATATTCGGCTGGTCCGACAGCATCTGTTTGAGAGAGAGAAAACAAGAGTTAACGGTTCAGGTCGATGACCTTTTGTCAGGATCTTTCAATCAGAATACCGTGGTGTTTTTAGGCAGAGTTTGTCAGCGAGGTGATTGGGTGGGTGTGATAAAAATTAGGCGATGTTTAATACTTGAGTTTAGGAATTCACTGCAACGTGAGTGAGGAAAGTTATCCGGTATTGGGCTGTCACAAGGATTTCAGTAATGTGTAATGGGCTCGCAATACATAAATTACATAGAATAACATCAAGCCTACAGCACAGCAACAGGCCATTCGGCCCAACTGGTCCATGCCGGTGTTTATGCTCCTCACGAAACTCCTTCCACTCCTCTTCATCTCACCCTATCAGCATATCCCTCTATTCCTTTCTCCCTCGTGTGTTTATCCAGCTTCCCCTTAAATGCGTCTATGCTATTCTCAAATATTCCACGTGGTAGTGAGTTCCACATTCTTACCAGTCTTTGATTGAAGAAAATGTAATAAAATATACCCTCATGCTTTATGTCTGCTTCTGCTGTGGGAAGACAAAAAAAAATGCAGTACAATTATGGATTTTACCCTTTCAAACTTGGCTGTTGTTTAGAGAGAGCATTTGGCCTGAATAGCACTAGGTTGAAGTACTGTACTGGCAATTTGAGGTAATGAATTAAAACTATGGCACGATGCATGACATATGCTGGGGGACTGGCAACTTAGAGCTCCATGTGTATGTATTGGAGTTAGACTGGCAGACGATAATCTGCACCATTTAGGGCTCATTTGAAAGAAAAATGCATTGACTGAAACAATTAAAAGTATGTTGAAATGGTGCGCTGCAATGCACTCCAGAAATCCCGTGAAGCGATGGCCTACCTTTAATTGGGTAATCTGCAAGTTGCATTCACGGCCGGTTCTGAGCTCCTCACAGCAACTGGAGCTGCATTTGCTGCAGAGACTGCTTGTTTCAGTGCACCGTGTCCACAGTGTGTGAGTGTGTCTCAGTGTGAGCGCACCGTGTCCACAGTGTGTGAGTGTGTCTCAGTGTGAGCGCACCGTGTCCACAGTGTGTGAGTGTGTCTCAGTGTGAGCGCACCGTGTCCACAGTGTGTGAGTGTCAGTGTGAGTGCACCATGTCAACAGTGTGTGAGTGTGTCTCAGTGTGAGCGCACCGTGTCCACAGTGTGTGAGTGTCTCAGTGTGAGCGCACCGTGTCCACTGTGTGTGTGTGTGTCACAGTGTGTGAGTGTGTCTCAGTGTGAGCGCACCGTGTCCACAGTGATTGAGTGTGTCATTGTGAGTGCACCGTGTCCACAGTGTGAGCACATCGTGTCCACAGTGTGTGTGTGTCTGTGTGAGTGCACCGTGTCCACAGTGTGTGTGTGTCTCAGTGTGAGCACACCGTGTCCACAGTGTGTGTGTGTCTCAGTGTGAGCGCACCATGTCCACAGTGAGTGAGTGTGTCTCAGTATGAGCGCACCATGTCCACAGTGTGTGAGTGTCTCAGTGTGAGCGCACCGTGTCAACAGTGAGTGAGTGTGTCTCAGTGTGAGCGCACCGTGTCCACAGTGTGTGTGTGTGTCTCAGTGTGAGCGCACCGTGTCCACAGTGTGTGAGTGTCTCAGTGTGAGCGCACCATGTCCACAGTGAGTGAGTGTGTCTCAGTATGAGCGCACCATGTCCACAGTGTGAGTGTCTCAGTGTGAGCGCACCGTGTCAACAGTGAGTGAGTGTGTCTCAGTGTGAGCGCACCGTGTCCACAGTGTGTGTGTCACAGTGAGAGCGCACCGTGTCCCCAGTGTGTGTGTGTCACGGTGTGATCGCACCGTGTCCACTGTGAGTGTGTCTCAGTGTGAGCGCACCGTGTCCACAGTGTGTGTGTGTGTCACAGTGTGAGCGTGTCACATTGTGAGTGCACCGTGTCCACACTGTGTGAGTGTGTCACTGTGAGCGGACCGTGTCCACAGTGTGTGTGTGTCACAGTGTGAGCGCACCGTGTCCACAGTGTGTGTGTGTGTCACAGTGTGAGCGTGTCACATTGTGAGTGCACCGTGTCCACACTGTGTGAGTGTGTCACTGTGAGCGCACCGTGTCCACAGTGTGTGTGTGTCACAGTGTGAGCGCACCGTGTCCACAGTGTGTGAGTGTGTCACAGTGTGAGCGCACCGTGTCCACAGTGTGCGTGTGTCACAGTGTGAGCGCACCGTGTCCACAGTGAGTGATTGTGTCACAGTGTGAGCGCACCGTGTCCACAGTGTGTGAGTGTGTCTCAGTGTGAGCGCACCGTGTCCACTGTGTGTGTGTGTCATAGTGTGAGCGCACCGTGTCCACACTGTGTGAGTGTGTCACAGTGTGAGTGCACCGTGTCCACTGTGAGTGTGTCTCAGTGTGAGCGCACCGTGTCCACACTGTGTGAGTGTGTCACAGTGTGAGTGCACCGTGTCCACTGTGAGTGTGTCTCAGTGTGAGCGCACCGTGTCCACAGTGTGTGAGTGTGTCACAGTGTGAGCGTGTCACATTGTGAGTGCACCGTGTCCACACTGTGTGAGTGTGTCACTGTGAACGCACCGTGTCCACAGTGTGAGTGTGTCTCAGTGTGAGCGCACCGTGTCCACAGTGTGTGTGTGTCATAGTGTGAGCGCACCGTGTCCACAATGTGTGAGTGTGTCACAGTGTGAGTGCACCGTGTCCACTGTGAGTGTGTCTCAGTGTGAGCGCACCGTGTCCACAGTGTGTGAGTGTGTCACAGTGTGAGCGTGTCACATTGTGAGTGCACCGTGTCCACACTGTGTGAGTGTGTCACTGTGAACGCACCGTGTCCACAGTGTGTGTGTGTCACAGTGTGAGCGCACCGTGTCCACAGTGTGTGAGTGTGTCTCAGTGTGAGCGCACCGTGTCCACAGTGTGTGTGTGTCATAGTGTGAGCGCACCGTGTCCACAATGTGTGAGTGTGTCACAGTGTGAGTGCACCGTGTCCACTGTGAGTGTGTCTCAGTGTGAGCGCACCGTGTCCACAGTGTGTGTGTGTCACAGTGTGAGCGTGTCACATTGTGAGTGCACCGTGTCCACACTGTGTGAGTGTGTCACTGTGAACGCACCGTGTCCACAGTGTGTGAGTGTCACAGTGTGAGCGCACTGTGTCCACAGTGTGTGAGTGTGTCTCAGTGTGAGCGCACCGTGTCCACAGTGTGCCTCAGTGTGAGCGCACCGTGTCCACAGTGTGTGAGTGTGTCTCAGTGTGAGCGCACCGTGTCCACAGTGTGTGAGTGTCACAGTGTGAGCGCACTGTGTCCACAGTGTGTGAGTGTGTCTCAGTGTGAGCGCACCGTGTCCACAGTGTGTGTGTGTCACAGTGTGAGCGCACCGTGTCCACAGTGTGTGTGTCACAGTGTGAGCGCACCGTGTCCACAGTGTGTCTCAGTGTGAGCGCACCGTGTCCACAGTGTGTGAGTGTGTCTCAGTGTGAGCGCACCGTGTCCACACTGTGTGTGAGTGTCACAGTGTGAGCGTACCGTGTCCACAGTGTGTGTGTGTCACAGTGTGAGCGCACCGTGTCCACAGTGAGTGAGTGTGTCTCAGTGTATTCTGGCAGTTCAGCCGACGGGATGTGAAAATGACGAGCCAGAATCAATGGACCTTGCCTGGGTCATGGAGTCAACACTAAGGAATGTTCTAGGGAGCCGGCATGGGAGCAGAGGACAAATGTCACTCTGAATGGAGATGTTTAATTCAGGCCGTGGTCCTGGGGGTGAGTTTTATTCCTCTTTGAGCCCGGATGTGGAGTCTGCCTCTACCCAGCTGTGGCATTAATCACTATTTGACAAGAGAACTTGTGCTGAACAAAATAGGCCCCCATTGGTCTTGTCAATTGCTTTCCTTGAGTCTTAGTCGGCCTATATTATGTTAACGGTAAAATCCACACCCAGGGATTCAGCCTTTTACCCTCTTCATTTCCCTGTTAAGTGTAGCTGCCCTCAAATCAATCTGACGTTAGTCACTCTTAACACACTTGTGCCGGGGCTCCGAGGGCAGCCTCGCCTAAGCAGAGCTCCAAGACCTCCAAAGTGTCTCTCTTCGCTTCTTCCTGCACACGCACCTCCAATAGAGGGGGGAATCCAGCCAAATATAGGCCCTGGGCTTCATTAGAGGCGCCTGCTTTAGATTAGAAAGGCTGTTGGGAGTTCTGCACGCCGCCCACCAGCAACTTGCTGTTAAAAGCCTGTCTTCAGAAAGATTTCACCAAAGGCCTTTCTGACTAGCTGCTTGGCAGGTGGTCTAAAGTAGCGAGGCGCAAATGCGTTTTTTTGACCAAATTCACTTCAGTGTTGCCTTGCGAGCATTAGACTCCCGCGGACAGACTTGCCGGGCCGGGTTTGAAACTGTGCTTCAAATGGTGTGGGGGGTGGAGGCGGGGGGGCTACGGTTACATTCATGCTCTACGGTTAAAAGCCAGCACACACGACGTCAAATGAATCTGCCTTTGTGCCGGGTACTCTCGGTTCATGGGGAGCCGTAACACAAGACGCTTTGAATTCAACCGGCGGCCGGGCAGAATCCTGGCCAGGCCACGTTAGTAACGGACCTGTTAACTGGCTCGTGTTACATTCCCTCGCTTTTAATGAAGGTGCTGTGACCCATTTAAAATGAGCAGGTCAGTGGTTGAGAATAGCAGGCAGCGGAATTACATGTGTGTGCGTTGGCGTGTTAGTTACAGCTCCGTTCCAGGCCTTGTGCATTCCTTTTTTATTTCTGAGCGTCTGCGTGATGTGATTGCCCAGCCTTTCGTGTCACTGAGATCATGCTGAAGGTATTTTAACTTGGGATAATTGTCCTGCACCGTGCCACTGTAACTAACCCTTTAAAAGCTTGTTCCTACACTGAACAGTAAACAGTGGCATCTTGTGGTCTTTCTTGTATCCTGAACCTTTATTACTTTGTGTTTTTTTGCGGTTGCTGATTTTTCAGAAAGGGAGGTATCCTCTTGGACTGGAATGAGCTCCTTGTTCCCTGTGTAACAAGGCTACGCAACCTTCTGGAGGAACAGTCCGTAGAACGTAATCTTTGGCTCCTCTTTATCCGTGGGTTGATGGGGAGGGGGTTCAGGAATTAAAACGAAGGGGCTAAAGTTAGTGATGCGGTATCAGTAACTCCAACACGGGTCTTTAAAATTACAAAAGGGTTCGATTGGGTTGAAGTAGAGAAGATGTTTCCACTTGTTGGGGTGTCCAAAACTAGGGGCCATCAATATAAGTTAGTCACTGATAAATCCAATAAGGAATTCAGGAGAAACATCTTCACCCAGAGAGTGGTGAAATGTGGAACTCGCTCCCACAGGGAGTAGTTGAGGCGAATAGTATTTAAGGGGAAGCTGGATAAGTACATGAGGGAGAAAGGAATAGAAGGATATGCTGATAGGGTGAGATGAAATAGGGCGGGAGGAGGCTCATGTGGAGCATTAACACCCGGCAGAGACGAGTTGGGCCAAATGGCCTGTTTCTGCACTGTAAAATTCCTGTGTAACTCACGTTAAGGCATTTGTGCCAAATTCCTTCTGTCCGCCATTTTGAGAAAGGTGTTCCTGCACCACGGGCAGGTTAAAGCCTCGTTAAAATGTCAAGGGGGGCAAAAATCTCATACCCGAGCATCGAAATATCTGTCGCTATTATAATTCGGCGCCATTTCAAATCACGGAATAAGTCAGGGACCCTTATACTGCCGGGGCATTTTGTAAAAAGAAAAGTCTACTTTTTAAAACAAAATGAAACGTCGGGAGCGAAGCACCAGGTGAAGGGTGGTGGCTATCAGTGCCCAAGCAGTGCTGTCCGGTCGCACCTCCAATGTTGCCCGCACTGACGGGATGGGACAGGAGGGCCACTCCCACTTACCAGCTGTAGAGCTTCTAATTGCCACGCGCTTGAGCCGGTACGGCCCAGTTTCCATAATGACTACAAATCTACGGCACTAAATTGCTTATAATTGGGGCTAAATTGTTAGCCTCCCTCAGAAATGATAGGTAGGGTGGGGAATGAAAAAGTCAGACTGGCAAGAGCTGAAGAGTGCTTTGTGCGGCTTGGCATTAATTGGTGGGGCACGGGGAGGGGGGAGATTTACTCGCCATCTTAACCGATTGACCTTGGGAATCTGTCGATGCTGCAGCAAAAAAAAAATGAAATGATTGGGTTGAAAGAGACTCTCATATTTCTCAAAATCGTTAAGCGCTGTTGCTCCATTTCCTAGCACCTATGTTGGGCAGGGTAGCAAAAGATTTCTTCTGTGTGGAGTGAAATCCTTTGTCAAGAATGCCTTGATGATATTTGCTAGACAATCCCGCCCACAAAGGAAATTTTCCTCTGTTGTTAATTAGTCAGCACACATTCCGCCCCGCTCCCCCTACACACACAGTGTGATTTTTCTTGAACAGCCCTGGTAAATGGCGACTTAGAGACCCATGATCCCACATGTAAAACATTCTTTTGGTTTTTTTGGTCTGAGAATTGTGCAATGGTCGCACATTCCCAGATTGAAATATTTGTGTGGTGGCGGGGCGGCGGGCGGGGGGGGGGGAGGAAAGGGAAGGTAGGGTGGTGGGGGTAGGGTGGCCTGGTGGCCTGTCACTTTAATTCACCGCTCCATTCCCACTCAGACCTCGCCGTCCTCGGCCTCTTGCATTGTTCCACGGAAGCTCAGCGTAAGCTCGAGGAACAGCACCTCATCTTCCGATTAGGCACTTTACAGCCCTCTGGACTCAACATAGAGTTCAACAATTTCAGATCATAACCTCGGCCCCTATCACATATATATATATATATTTTCTCTTTTTTTATCCACACTTTCGTCTGAGTATTTCTCTTCCCTCCCACATGGCAGCTGTCCTTCATCTAGAGCCATCCTTTATTCCTTGAATACCTCTCAATGTCTCTTAATCTCTCCTGCTTTCTATCCTGTCGACGACCTTCCCTTTTGTTCTTTCACCCCCTCCCCCTTTTCCCAGCCCCTACTTGCTTTAAAATCTATCCCCTTTCCTGTTTTTTTCCCCCAGTTCTGACGGAGGGTCCCAGACCCGAAACGTTTACTCTGTTTCTCTCTCCACAGATGCAGCCCTGGCCTGCTGAGTTTTTCCAGCGTTTTCTGTTGTTATTTCGGATTTCCAGCATCCCGCAGTATTTTGCTATCGTGGTGGGGGTGGGGGTAGGGTGTGAGCTGTGACCCTTCCTCACAATGGGACCCCAGCCGATTCTCGACCTGAATCCGTCCCGTCCGTTTGCTGCCGGGACCTGTTTTTTGTTGTTGTTTTTCCCGGCCACTTGTTAAGGATTGGGGTTGGGCGTTCCGAGAATTGAGAGAAATGCGACGGGAGCAGCGGTGCCTCCCGCACACTCCCTCCGGCTGTCTCCAGTTTTAAGTGGGTTCTTCGCTCCTTGAAAACAGGGGGAAGAGAAAATGAGATGTTAGTGATTTCGCCTCCAAGTCCTTTCTTTATAATATTTTGGCACGAAGATTTTAAACAACTGAAAATGCAGTATTCGACATACAGGGAATCAGAAACTAGAATTGCCCATAGCAAAAAAAAAACCCAGAGGGCAAACATTAAGTAAAATTTCCCACAAGTGGTACTCAAACTTACTTTCTCGCAGAATTCTCAGCATGACTTGGGGACGGGTTCCCTCTGCCTGATGCTCCTTGAGCATTATTTCAGGGGTGTTGCGAATTGATTTGAGGGAGAGAGATGGCGCGCTCAAGGATTCAGCTTCAGTGAGCTGAACAGCCCTTTGCGGCCCGTCTTGTGTTCCAACAGAACTTGCCGTGCGACACATCCTGCGCTTGTCGCTGTTGCAAACACGCAGCTATCCGTCCGATCTAAATTTAACCCGTCGACTCGTTTCAACCCCGATACTCAGCCCAGAGGGAAGAGCTGTCAATCAACACATCAACATGCAAAAATAATCCCGCGCTTTGCATGCATCCTGTCGGTACCTTGCCACCTGTTTGTGTACCATTTCAAAAAAAACGCTCCCTGATTGTATTACACTTCTTTACCTTTTATGCCTCTCGTTTCCTTTGTTGCTCTGTAAGTGCTGTGTTTTATTCCCTCCCTTTCCCTGATCTGTAAGATGATTCAGTGTTGTAGATGGGCAGATCGTTCTCATCAGACAGCTGCATTTGCGATGTTGCTGTTAGTTAATTTAAAAATATTTATAGATTGAATGAAAATCCTCTACAGGAGCTGAGCAAAGGTTGCCAGGAGGAGGGGGGCGGGGGTTGTGTTCGGGGGGGGGGGGGGGTGCGGTATTGCATTCCGACACAGTAATGCCTTCTAAGTAGGTCAATTTGGCGATGCGAATGCAGCTTTATCAAAAATGCTGAGCAAAGTACAGAGCGGAGTCTGCAGACGACTGCTCGTCTGGCCTTGCACGGGTTTGCGTCTGTGGTCTTTGCAGGTCATCTTTATTTTTATTTTTTTAAAGTGTTTATGGCAGTTCAAGAGACCAAACACAGACTGGGGTTATCCATCAAAAAAATGTGATTAAGAGAAGCTTGGGATGGATTTATGAGCTGGAGGTTGTGCTGTACACATTTATTGGACTGTTGGTCCCCCCTGAGGGATGTGCTAAGTTATTAGAGGGGGTAATCCAGCAGATATTGGATACCTTGACGTTGGCGCACAACACCCCACGAGAAGCTGGCATTGATGGTGAAAGCTTGTAGAACTCTTGAAGGAGGAACGTTGACTGGCATCTGGCTAAGCAGCTGAGGGGGTAGTTTGAAGTATAGTAGTCATTTTTTTTTTATTATTGTCGTTCAGTTTTCTCCCCTTCTCTTCTCCCGACTGTTGCCACGGTGCAGTTCCATTGGCTCTGGTTGTCCTCCATTACCTTGCCCCAGTGCGGCTATTATTGGTGTGTCCGTGAGCCTAGACGGCGAGTGCTATTGGGCGGTTTCACCGTGGAAGCCTTTACAGCCGAGTGTGCGCCTGATGTCCACCCGTGTGCTTACTTTCCATCAGATGTAATTCGATAACGATCGCGGGGTGGGGTTGGGGGGGCGGGGGGGGGAGAGGGGGAAGGAAATCAGCTTGGGCTTCCCTTCCTGTCGGCTGTCCAGTGACTCATTCTGCAAAATGTACGTGCAGCGATATTGGGCGAGAATGAGACCATGGCACCCTGACGGGCAATGTTCATTCGAACTTGTTTCGGGCAGAGCGGCCCATTCAGAATTCCGCGCATGCACGATTTTTCCCTTTTTTAAAAGCGATGGGGACCTCCAGGGTGCTGTGCGGCCATGCAGCTTAAAGGGAACATTGCTGACGGGTGAACAGGCTTCCGACATGCGCCTGGAGAACCGCCTCCCTTGGGTGAGGTACCATTCTACAGCAGCCTCCCGGAGAGGAGAATGGGCTCCAGTCGGCGAATGAAAGCATCTGGAATGGGAGATAGCGATTAACGAGGCCAATAATCCAGACTTGACGTATTGCCAGAAGTTCGGGGCCAATGATCATTTGGCATTAGTTCTGTAGAAAGCATTGATGTGACCACAGTTTGAATATACCATCAGTTTTTTTGTCGCCGTACAGCCAATAAAAGATCCCATGGCACTATCTCAAAACCAAACCTGTCCACTAAGCTGTCGGGTTACCTCTCCACTCTTGCAGAAGGCTTGAGATCTTTTCCTTTCCATCTGTGAAGTGCCTCGAGACATTCTTTTTGTGTTAAAGATTCTATGTAAATGCAAGTTGGATAGATTCGCCGGTTTTATTTTGTATTGAGAGATATGGGGCAAAGGTGGGTATATGGAATTAGGATATAGATTAGCCATGATCTCATTGAATAACAGAACAGGCTCGGGGGGCTAAATGGCCTCCTGTTCCTATATTCCTATGTAATTTGCAATATCTCTCTTTAGCCTTGAAGTGATACTGTGGAACACTGGAATAAGAATGCCTGACGTGTCCGTCTGACATTCCTCACTCCACTATTTTAGGGGAGGCAGTAACCCTTGTGTTTTAGACAGGTTAACACCTCCGCTAAAATAGCAGAGAAGAATGTCATGCAAACCCATCAAATATTGACGGCCTGTTATCCCACCATATAATTTCAAGGCCTTTGACACAATGGCTCAACTAAACAGCAGAAAGGCCTATAATCAGGCACGAGCTATGTGGTATTAAACTGGAATAACCACATTTTTATCCTGATCACTTCCAGCAGACCAGTCGGACGCCAAATCTACCCCGCCGCTTGAGTCCATTTACATTAATACCAGGCGAGTGAGCAATGCTGTTAAGGAAGTGCACATGAATAACAGAAACGAGAAAGCTGTATGCTATCTAATTCATGCCTGCTAAATAAATACAAGAGAAACACTTTCTCCTTAGAGGCTGGTGGATCGCCTGCAGCATTACTTCGCGCAAGGCCAAGCGGTCAGAGATTTGAGCGTACATTGTGCAAGGATGCGGGGGGGGGAGGTGGTGGGGCTGGGGGTGGCGGTGGTGAGAGGTCGAGGACCTGCGGTCAAGGTTTAATGGGGCTCTGGGTTTGCAGGTGGTTTGGTAGGGTGGAGATTGAGGCCAGCAACGCAATGCGTGGAGCTCTGAGGGCGAGGGCCACGTTTGGGTTTATGGGTATGTGCGCGGGATGGATGCGCTGGTTGTTTTGACCTTTGGCATCTTTTTTTTCTTCTGGGATAGAAACTGTCGTGCCTACTTTATGTTTTTGTAGTCTTATTTTGAGACGAATCAGGATTGATAAGAGGGACTGTAGGGTTCCGTTCAGGTACCAGTTGATAGAATCATAGAATGGTTACAGCACAGTAGGAGGCCATTTGGCCCGTCGTGCCCCCCTGCCAGCTGTCTGCAAGAGCACTTCAGCTAGTCCCACTCCCCCGCAGCCAGGGACTTGAGCACATAATTCGAGGCTGACACTCCAGTGCAGTGCTGAGGGAGCGCTGCACTGTCGGAGATGCCGTCTTTTGGATGAGACGTTAAACTGAGGCCCCGTCTGCCCTGTCGGGTGGATGTAAAAGATCCCATGACACTAATTTGAAGAAGAGCAGGGGAGTTATCCCCGGAGTCCTGGTGGCCAATATTTATCCCTCAATCAACATCACTAAAAACAGATGATCTGGTCATTACCACATTGCTGTTTGTGGGACCTTGCTGTGCGCAAATTGGCTGCCGCATTTCCCACACTACAACAGTGACTACACTCCAAAAGTACTTCATTGGCTGTAAAGCGCTTTGAGACGTCCGGTGGTTGTGAAAAGCGCTATAGAAATGTAAGTCTTTTTTCTTAGTTTCACGTGGCACTGCCAATGGGCAGTTCAGGAACTACCGCATGGAGGCTGTGCACTGCTCTCTGTAACGGACAAATGCAGTGGTTATTTTACTGGACCAGTAATCCAGAGGTGATATGAATTTGAGAATTTGAATTCAGTTTTTCAAAAATCTGGGAAATGAAAAAATGCTAAAAGCGACCATGGAGCTGTCGGATTGTCAAAAATACCCAACTGCTCCGTGATGCCCTTTCAGGAAAGGAAACCCGCCGTCCTTACCCGGTCTGGCCTGTGTGTGACTCCAGTCCCACACCAACGTGACTGTCCCCTGAAGTGGCCGAGCAAGCCCCTCGGCTGCATCAAAACCATTTGCCCGCAAGCCTCTCGGAATAGGATTGATGCCTCAAAACGTTTATAAATGTATACTAGTAGATCTCCCATGGCATTGCGCACGACGAGTCGGATGGCATGCTGTTTTATACGAATAGGAACTATTTTATAATAATGCGCCCTATAATGCACAGTGTAGTATTCTGTGCTCGGGTGGAGCTGTGTTAAGGTGGCCGGTCCTTTGACGGCCACAAAGTTCTAGTTGCTGTAAAAATCTTCGATCAGTTCGAGGTTAATGGCTGTCGGTCAGGGGAAAATTTGAAGATTGGCAATGTAAAGGAGCCCATTGCACTAGTTGAAGGGGCTCCCTGTCTTCCTGGCCAACTTTCCTTCTCTCAGTCGATGTCACCAAAAATGGAATATCTGATTATTCACTCACTTGTTGCTTGTGGGATCTTGCTGTGCGCAAATTGGCGTTTGCTTCTAACAGTGACGACACTTCAAAAGCAACTCATTGGCTTTAAAGTGCTTTGGGACGTCCTGAGGGGCAAGGAAAGGCACAATATCGAAGCAAGTTCTTTCTCCATCTCTTTCTCCTTTCTTGCCTCCAAGCAGTTGGTTTAAGAGCAGCACCAACTGAGTGGAGAGGAGTTCATCTCTCTGGCAAGGAACAGTGTGTGGCTCAGGAAAGAAGAAAATAAACTCTCCAATCATAATAAGCAATACCTCTCACAGGAGGGAGTGAACTCCAAGTAAGGAGCAAGCTTGTTGAAGGTTATGGGGTCTGGTCCACCGGGGAGCAAAAAACTGCAACAACCCTACTTGCAGCAAAAAGAGGCCTCCATCAACACGCTTGAGATAAAGCAATAAACACACTGATGATGGCAGGCGTTCTTCAGTATTCCACGCCAGTTCGTACCCATCTGTCTCAAAGCTGCTGACTCTTGCTGGGTCACGGTTCCGCAAGACACTGGAAGCCCATGCCCAGGTGCTGTCTTTCAGTGAGTGGTGGCAGGTTATTTAACCACAACTGCAACTTGTATTTATACAGCATCTTTTAACATCGTAAAACCATCCCAAGGCACTTCACAGGAGCATTAAGCATAAAGGAAAGCTTCTCCAGGCTCCAGCAGGAAACCTTGGGCCTCCTCTGCCCCTGGGATTTCACCTCCTCCCCCGACCATGATTTGCCTCCCCTGAAGACTAACTTCGTGCTGAGGGGAGGAGAAGCGGGTAGGGGGGGGGATGTTCCCGCGGGTTTGCCCCGACGGCCTCCGATTTTAACAGCCCGGGCAGGCGCTCCCTGCCAACTCCCTGGCCCTTCCGGTCAGGAAGCAGCCTACCATCGAGGCCCAGCCGTTTAAAATTAGCGCGAGACTGCCTGCTGTCGCTCCTGGATGGCCCAGTCGCTCGATCAGGCGCGCTCCCGACCGGGAGACCACCCCACCCCACCCCACCCTGCCGCCGCCCCCCCCCTAACCTGATGACCGTCTGTCTGGGCTGAAACAGGAATGTCCACAAGGTGACAGGGCAGGGGCAGGGAGGGGGGTGCCTGCAAAGTACCTCAGCTAATGGTGCCATCGCTTGATCTCCCGCCTCCAACCGCCTTGCCCAGACAAACGGCCTTTTTTGTTTCCCCCACCCCCCATCTCCAATATTTTTTCTAACTAACAAACAAGAGTGTTCAAAGAAAATGATTAAAAAACACGCCATTTTTTTGGGACTTATCCCCTGGGAACTTTGCTTGCAGCAGTGTCCAGGTGATTGATCTTCGATTCCTGGGCAATTCTGGAGGGTTGGCAACCGGTAAACCTCACCATGTGTCAGTGCCCTGAGGAGAGGAACGGAGAAAGTTGGAGTGAGCAACCAAGCTGCACGGAGCAGGTAGTTTTAGGTAGATGATGGGTGGGGAACTCCTTGCAGCCCGACTCTATTAGCAAGGAGGTTATTCAGGTCAGCAATTTGTTCCACCTTGGTTTTTTTTCATTCCACACATTTTTTGTGGCTTTAATGGCCAGCCTTCGTTTTATAGGCTGCTGTCTCTTCCAGCTCTCCACTTCCAAGCCTCAGTTCTCTGCTGGCACGTTTCAGGCTACTGTGCTATGAGCTAACGGCCTCCCAACAGGATTTGAAAGCTTCTCCATGCATGTGTGGCTCTGGCAGCCTGTTGCTAAAGAAAGGCCTCCCCTGTTTTGAGTCTCGGGTTGTTTCAGCAGGCAGAGAAAAGTAGCCCTCCTTAGCCTGATCGCCCCCCCCCCGCCCTGGCCTTCAAGACCACAGCCTTGTCGGCTTCTTCTTAGGCAGTCCCTCGGAACCGAAGATGACTTGCTTCCACATTAAAAATGAGTTCTCAGGTGACTGATTAGTCCAATGCGGGACCTACAGTCTCTGTCGCAGGTGGGGCAGACGGTGGTTGAAGGGCCGGGTGGGTGGGGTGCTTGGGTTAACGTGCGCTCCTTGCGCTGTTTGTGCTTGGCTTCCGCTTGCTCCCGGCGAAGTGACTCGAGGTGTTCGGCGCCTTCCCGGATGCTTCTCCTCCACTTTGTGCGGTCTTGGGCCAGGGATTCCCAGGTGTCGGTGGGGATGTTGCACTTTTTCAAGGAGGCTTTGAGGGTGTCCTTGAAGCGTTTCCTCTGCCCACCTGGGGCTCTCTTGCCGTATCGGAGCTCCGAGTAGAGTGCTTGTTTTGGGAGTCTCGTATCGGGCATGCGGACGATGTGACCCGTCCATCGGAGCACCGCGACTGAAACACTTTACCGACCCCTTGAGGCAGTTTTTCCTCGTAGCTGTGTAACTGATGGCGGATTGGAGGTGGCTCCTTGGAGCAGGACTGAATAAACTTTTCTCAAACTTTTTTGGTTGAAGGATCCCTTTTCAAGTGGATTAGAAATCATGGAAGCCCCCCCCCCCCGTCTAAATTATAATACTACAAACTCCTTGCACATTTACATTTCTGAATGTAAAGTTCATCAGTGCTGTTTGATTCTTGAGGTGAGAGGGCTGTCCTATGAGCAGAGATTGAGTTGATTGGGCTGATACTCTCTGGAGTTTAGAAGAATGAGAGGTGATCTCATTGAAATAAATAAGATTCTGAGGGGGATTGGCAGGGTAGACGCTGAGAGGTTGTTTCCCCTGGCTGGAGAGTCTAGAACTAGGGGCCATAGTCTCAGGATAAGGGGTCGCTATTTAGGTCTGAGATGAGGAGGAATTTCTTCACTCGGAGAGTTGTGAATCTTTGGGATGCTCTGCCCCAGAGGGCTGTGGATGCTGAATCATTGAGTATATTCAAGGCCGCGATCGATCGATTTTTGGCCTCTGGGAGAATCAAGGGATATGGGGATCGGGCGGGAAAGTGGAGTTGATGTTGAAGTTCAGCCATGATCTTATTGAATGGCGGAGCAGGCTCGAGGGGCTGTATGGACGACTCCTGCTAGGAACATAGGAACAGGAGTAGGTAATTCAGCCCCTCGAGCCTGCTCTGCCATTCAATGAGATCATGGCTGATCTGCGACCTAACTGCATATATCTTTGGCCCATATTCCTTCATACAACAGAAAGCTATCAATCTCTGATTTAAAATTAACAATTGATCTCTCATCAATTGCCGTTTGCAGAAGAGAGTTCCAAACTTCTACCACCCTTTGTGTGTAGAAGTGTTTCCTAATTTCACTCTTGAAAGGTCTGGCTCTAATTCTTAGACTATGCTCCCTAGTCCTAGAATCCCCAACCAGTGAAAATAGTTTCTCTCTATCTACCCGATCCGTTCCCCTTACTATCTTGAAAACTTCGATCAGATCACCCCTTAACCTTCTAAATTCTGGGGAATACAATCCTAGTTTGTGTAATTTCTCCTCGTAACTTAACCCTTGAAATCCAGGTATCATTTTGATTCCTCACTCTTATGTGCCCTGATGGATTGGCTTGCCTGATATTTTGCCAGGGCTGTCCGATGTAGTGAACGTTGATGTGATCGGTGATGCGAAAACTTTTATCTTCCATTCAGCTGAAAGGTTCAGCAAACATGTTTGTTGAATAGTTCACGGCATGACTCCTCCCTGCTCTTCCTGGAGAGGAATTCGGCTCGGTGGCTCCTGTTGGGGACACTGACACCATTTTAGGTGTAACCCTCCACTGGACACCTACTCACTGCCCAGCTGCTGAGTGTTTCAGGTTTTTTTTTCCCTTTTCACCCCTCTGCTGTTTACCAGCCTGTCTGTGCTAGAATATCGCTGACACGCTGCCTGGTGTGCGGCATTTCTGCCGTCGGGACATCGCCAGTAACCGGGACCGCGGCTTTAGTCCGGGTCCAGTCACAGGCCCAGCTGCCGTATTCCATGAAGGAAGCTCCGCTCGAACGTCGCTCCCGGCCCTTGGACCAGTCTGACGTGGCGGTTCCTTCCGACCCTCTCCAAGCCCCAGCCCTGCGATTCCATTCCCGGGGCCTCTGGTCTCCTCTCTCGGGACTCTCAGTCAGTCCGAGGCCCCCGCTGATCCGGTTACCTGTCCGTTGCCAGAGCTGCCTCGGCCCCCCAGTGCCCGCCCGGCCACCGCTCACCGGTGTCTCACTGTGCGAGTGCACCAAGATCCCCCGCGCCGGGCTGGGCCGGACCTGACCTCCAGCTCCCCGGTGCGCGAAGCTTCAGCCGCGCCGCTCGAGCGGACGAGGGAAATCAAAATAACGGCCAACCGCGCGTGCCCGCCCTGTGCCGCGGCTCCCGACCAGTGGGTCCGCGGACCACAGTTTGAGAAGCGCGGCCCTAAAGGACCCGACCGGCTCTCCACCAGCCACCAGCATCACCGGCTTGGAATCCGCCGTGAGATTTAGTGCCTCTTGTCGGGTTGCCAACCCTCCGGGATTGTCCTAAACATAGAAACATAGAAGATAGGAGCAGGAGTAGGCCATTCGGCCCCTCGAGCCTGCTCCGCCATTCAATGAGATCATGGCTGATCATCCAAATTCAGTACCCGGTCCCTGCTTTCTCCCCATATCCTTTGATCCCTTTAGCCTTAAGAAATATATCCAACTCCTTCTTGAATATATTTAATGAATTGGCCTCCACTGCCTTCTGTGGTAGAGAATTCCACAGGCTCACCACTCTCTGGGTGAAGAAATTCCTCCTCATCTCTGTCCTAAATGGCCTACCCCTTATCCTTAGACTGTGACCCCTGGTTCTGGACTCCCCCGCCATCGGGAACATCCTTCCTGCATCTACTCCTGAGTTGAAGATTGATCTTCAGGACACTGCTTTTGAGCAAACACAAAAGAACATTAAAAAAAAAAAAATTATGTTTTTTTCCCCCCCATTTCCCTTTGAACAGTTTCATTTGTTAGTTCCAAAGGTATTGGCAGTTGGGATGTAAGGCTGTTTGACCTTCAACAATGGGCCTGGACGAGTCTGTTCGCTCTCCAGTTGGCGTGGGAAGAAATGTGCGGCTGTGACGACGGACATGCTGGGTAAACCAATGGCGGGAGCGAGTGGGGGGGGGCCTTGTGTGATGAAACCTCCCAGGAATACATCCAACCAGAGTCGGCAAACCTAGCCTCTTGTCGCAAGTTGAGCGCGCAGAGGCAACCTCGTGCTCCTCCTCACGTGCTTGGCAATCAGGTCTCTGTGTTAACGCGTCAGAGCCCTGCAAAGCCTACAAAGACAAACAGCTGTCGACAGATGTAAATGGGGGAATGATGCGCGGAGATCATCCCCCCCCCCCCCCCCCCCGCCCCCAGGAGTGGGACTACAACAAAAAAAATGAAGTAAAAACGCTTTTCAGTTTCTACCGCTGGCGAACAGAACATGTTCTCAACATTTCAGGCATCCATTGTCAGCATCAAGTGCTCCCAGGTCAGGTGTAGGTACAGAGTGAAGCTGCCTCCACTCTGCCCCAGAAACAACTTTAGAAGAGCACCTAGTTGTGTGGAACTACTGCCCTGCCCCCCCCCCCCCACTTTTCCCAGCTCAACCATCCTTTGGCAATCCCAATCGAGAGATGCCAATCAGCGCTGAATTTGGGGCAGGTTTTGCCACTCGGAAATGGATTGAGATACACTTCACCACCATCAGAGATTTTCGCCCCATCAGTCCCACAGGGGAAAGCCCAGTGTCTAACCCACTGCACCACCCTGTTCCCATAAGGGGTTCCAGCGAAAGGCCACTCCAGTGAAGACCTGACCTTTGATCTCTTTGTGCTGCTCTGTCCAGTTCACGTCACCCAGTGCTGGTTTATGACCAAGACTGGCTGGAGGTGGGAGAATTGCAAGACCCATAGCTCACGGGTGACCCAACTTTTGCCTTTGTGGCCCACACGGTTGTGTATCTTGGAGCACATGAACAGCGTTAAGTCCAGGTTCTCCTTAATTTGCATCTATCTCAAGTTGCTGATACTAACAGACCTTGGTGTTCTGATTTAGGATTTCTCCGCCATTGAGGCAACTGCGCTAAGTACGCCACCACCGAACCCACAACAACAACAACTTACATTTACATAGCGCCTTTAATGTAGTAAGACACCCCAAGGTGCTTCACAGGAGCGAATTTGACACCGAGCCACGTAAAAGGATATTGGGGCAGGTGACCAAAAGCTTTGTCAAAGAGGTGTAGGCTTTAAGTAGCATCCTAAAGGAGGAGAGAGAGGTGAAGACTTTCAAGGAGAGAATTCCAGAGCTTAGGGCCTAGACAGCTGAAGGCACGGCCGCCAATGGCGGGGCAATGGCAATCGGCCATGCTTCAGGCCTACTAAATTCAAACAGGACAAACTGGCAAAGAAAAGCGCATGCCGGACTGGGTTGTTGGGGCACTGATTGCCGGGGGTTGGGGGCTGCTTGTGGGACTCCATTACCAAAGCTAATAGGAAGGATGTCTGGCTCCATAGCTTCAGTTTTAAATGGCGACCTGCCTTGGCAAAGCCAGTGGGCAAGAGCAGGTATCGAGTGCGGTTGGGCCCTTTTGTCTTCGCGTCGATGGCGGATGTGCAGCATGTCTGTCCCTGATGCCTTCAGTGCAGAACACCAATGTCTTTCCTTTGTTTCAAAGGAGCGTTCTCTAGACAGAGAAATGCTTTTGGCAAACCTTTTGCTTTTGGGAGGAGGAAGACAGCCCGGAATTTCAGTCACATGCAAGTGGCACACACAAGTGGTGCAGTTCAGTGCGATTGATAGCAGTGTACACAAACCAACTGAGGTTTGCCGAACTCTGCTTTATCATGTGGAAAATGCCCTTTAAATATTTTAAGGTTATAAAAGCTCTTTTAAAAAAAAAAAAAAATGTTTCTGTGTGTCAACTGCTGGGAAGCTGCACAACATGTTGGCAGAAACGCAATTGTTTTTTCAAGCTGGTTTTAATCCCCCTCTCGACTGGATTTAGTCAGAAACATCCATACCTGGTTCTGAAACCTCTTTGGACCGGGTATGAGGTGGGGGAGGGCGGGGGCCAGGACCGCATGCTGGCAGCCCCAGTGTTGCTCCTCTGGTGACGTTGGCATCACAGTTCACTGGGGCTACCAAAGCAAAGTCGTGCCTTGGTGCTTTTGGAGGCCACCCAAACAGGTAGATCTCCAAGTTTGCAGACGACACAAAGCTGGGTGGGCGTGTGTGCTGTGAGGAGGATGTCGAGAAACTCCAGGATGATTTGGACAGGTTAGGTAATTGGTCGGAAGCATGGCAGATGCAATATAACGTGGATAAATGCAAGGTTATCCACTTTGGTGTCAAAAACAAGAAGGCAGATTATTATCTGAATGGCAATAGATTGGGAGAAGGGGAAGTGCAAAGAGACCTGGGTGTCCTTGTGCACCAGTTGCTGAAGGTAAGCATGCAGGTGCAGCAGGCGGTTAAGAAGGCAAATGGTATGTTGGCCTTCATAGCGAGAGGATTCGAGTACAGGAACAAGGATGTCTTGCTGCAATTGTACAGGGCCTTGGTGAGACCACACCTTGAGTATTGTGTGCAGTTTTGGTCGCCTTATCTGAGGAAGGATGTTCTTGCCATGGAGGGAATTCAGCGAAGATTCACCAGACTGATACCCGGGATGGCAGGAATGACGTATGAGGAGAGATTGGGTCGATTGGGCTTATACTCGCTGGAGTTTAGAAGAATGAGAGGGGATCTCATTGAAACTTATAAAATTTTAACAGGACTGGACAGACTAGATGCAGGAAGGATGTTCCCGATGGCGGGGGAGTCCAGAACCAGGGGTCACAGTCTAAGGATAAGGGGTAAGCCATTTAGGACAGAGATGAGGAGGAATTTCTTCACCCAGAGAGTGGTGAACCTGTGGAATTCTCTACCACAGAAGGCAGTAGAGGCCAAGTCATTAAATATATTCAAGAAGGAGTTGGATATATTTCTTAAAGCTAAAGGGATCAAGGGATATGGGGAGAAAGCAGGGACAGGGTACTGAGTTTGGATGATCAGCCATGATCGCATTGAATGGCGGAGCAGGCTCGAGGGGCCGAATGGCCTACTCCTGCTCCTATCTTCTATGTTTCTATGTTCAAGTCAGCCGGTCGAAAACCATGACAAAGTAGCGGCAAAGGAACGCCCCTAATCAGCTCTAGTGCGAACCCACACCTTTCCCTCGGTGGGCAATGGGAATTGGTGGATAATTGAGAGCCCCCCCCCGCCCCATCCCCGGCCAGAGTTTTGATCTGGGACATCAGATGCAGCAATAGTGGCGGGCGCGGTTCAGCTGAATCAGAAAGTTGGGGGGTCCAAGCCCCGCTCCAGGGATTGAGCATATAATCTAGGCTGACGCTCCAGCGCAGTGCTGAGGGAGAGCTGCACTGTCGGAGGTGCCGTCTTTCACACCAAACGTTAAACCCCGGCCCCACCCGCCCCCCTCAGGCACAAGTTTCCACGGCACTATTCCAAAGAAGAGCAGGAGTGTTCGCTCCAGGGCCTGTGTGCCAGATAGGCTGCTGCTCTTGCTTCCCTAACAACAGTGACGGCACTTCAGAATCCTCTGCTGTGCCTTGGGATGCTCTGAGGGGACCTGCAAGGCACTATCACAAAGGCCAAGGGGTTTCCTTTCTTCTTTAACCTGGCCACGGCAATGAACGCAAGTAAAACACAAGACGGTAAAACTTAATGGCCCAGAAATTCGGGTCGGGGGCTTCCCGCGGGTGCAGGCCTCCGACTTGCAATTACCTTGCGCGCCGGCCGTTGTGCTGTGGGCCCGCGTGGGATTCCGATCCTGGGCTTGCTCCAGCTGCTGGCACGCAGTGCTTGCGTATCCCAGGGGCGCAGTTAGTTCAAAGCGTCCCCTGGGATCACGTGGGCCACGGAGAGCCAATGGTAGCAGGGAATCTGTATTCATAGATTTGACAGGAAGACCTGTCAAATCTATGAATACAATTCAGCCCCAAAACATAACTAAAACTTCAGATTAAAAAAAAAATCACATTTTTAAAATAACTATAAATTACATGAAATAACTATTTTAAACAATAATTTAAATTTTTAAAAAAATGAATTACAGTTTCTAACGGGACTAAAAATAAACTTTAAAGTATTTAAAAATAATAAACCTGTGGAAAAAATGTTTTAATTTTACTTAATTCACCACTTACCTTGTTAAAAGCTGGCCTTGCGACTGCTTTTTAGAAGCGTAGCTCCTGGAGACTTACCCTCCCGGAGAAACCTGCAAAAAAAATGGAAGTTCCAGCCGCACGCGCTGCCTCTCCGGTGCACGCGTTCGACCCGTGAACCCCTTCCTTTAAGGGAACGGAAGCTCCGGTTTCCCGCGCATGCGCAGTGCATGCACGAAACTGGCACGCACGTTGGGCCTACGCGTGAGTACCCCGTGCGTGCTCACCCGTGGGGACCCGAAGTTCTGGCCCAATTTAATGTTTCTCGGGCAGATTTATATCGTGACGGGAGGAGCTTGATGCTGGCAGGGGTGGGGGGTCCTGAGCCTCTGTTCCTGGCAAGTTCTATCCGATAATTGAGAAGAGGGATAAGAGGTGCACATTAGTGTGTTCAATTGGCTACTGTACAAGCACCTACACTCAACAGCTCATTCGGGTCAGTAAACTCCAATTGCCCATTTCCTGTCAAGATTATGATGAGAATTTCCAATTTATATATTTTTCTATTTGACATGTTTACTTCTGGTTAGATTTAGGCCTTTTTAGCAACCATCATTGATTTAATGATTTAAATACTGAAGGACACATTTGCATTGATATAGCACCTTATTTCTCAAAAAATATCTTCTCATTTTCAAAACCTTTCTCAGTCTTGCCTCACTCTACCTCTGCAATCTCCTCCAGCCTTGCATCCCGTCCAGCAACCTTCGGTCCTCCGACTCTGGTCGATTGCTCATCCCATCATTGATTCTGGGATCCCATTTTCTGTTGCTCCCTCCCTCAACCCTTCAGCTCCTCCTTTTCTTTCTACGCCTTTAAAAAAAATCTTCTCAAAAAACCAACTTTCCAACCAAGCTCTAATACAGCAAAATACTGCGGATGCTGGAAATCTGAAACATCAACAGAAAATGCTGGAAATACTCAGCAGGTCAGGCAGCGTCTGCGGCGAGAGAAACAGAAGTTAAAACGTTTCAGGTCGACTACCTTTCGAATTGGAAATTCTAACCAGTTCTGAGGAAAGGTCATCGACCTGAAATGTTAACTGTTTTTCTCTCTCCACAGATGCTGTCTTTCCAACCAAGCTTTTGGCCACTACTTTGAACTCTCGCTCCATGGCTTTTTACCTCCACCAGAGAGGGGAGATGGGTCCTTGGTTTAACGTCTCATCCCAAAGAGAGCACTCCCTCAGTACTGCATTAAAGCGTCTGCCCAGATTTTGTGCTCAAGTCTCTGGAGTGGAACTCGAGCACACAACCTTCTGACTCGGGCGAGAGTGTTACCAACTGAGCCACAGCTGACACCATGCACTCCTGACGCAGATGCAACAGTCAAGCTGCCTGAAGCTTTGCTGCCCATTTGCTGCCTCAGCTCTAAGCTCTGGAATTCCCTCCCTCAACCTCTCCGACTCTCTACACATCTCTCCTCCTTCAAGGCGCTCCTTAAGACCTACCTCTCTGGACCGAGCGTTTGGTCACCTGTCCTAATGTCTCCTTCTGTGGCTCGGTGTCAGATATTGTTTGAAAATTGCTCCCGTAAAGCGTCTTTGGGACCTTTTTACTATGTTAAAGGGGCTCTATAAATGCAAGCGATTGTTGTCGGCGTGTAGCGGGTGCGTCTCTGACTCTTTGTCACTGAACTCTCAGCGCGCACGTCCTTTTTCTGGCGGTGTGACTAATGGTATCTTGAAGTCACTCAGCAGCTGCTACTCATTGCTACCCGGTAGCGAGCGCAAAGAATGAGCTGACAGCCATTAGCATCCCAAAATTGTTCTCGGCAGCCCCGAAGCCAACGGCGAGACAGCCATTACCCTCAGTTTTTTTTCTTTGTGTTTTGAAGTCTTAATGGCTGCTTTGTTGTCGCCGATAAGATCTTGGCTGCTTGGAGGCAGCTTTGCGAGGCAGGCGGGTGCTGACGCTCACTGTTGATGAAGGCTGGGCTCTCAAGGTCTCATGGTGGGCCGCACTCTGACCTTTGGAGCAGATCCTAACAGAGGAGATACTTACGGTGCGACAAATTGAGCTTGATGCATTAGTTCCTTCTCGCTGACAGTAATTGCCTTGCTTCATCGCAAAAGAGTGCGCGTGTGTACGCAGACTAAATGTAGACCGGCCCTTTTTGTAATGCAGGTCGGGGAGGGCCTCAGTGAGAAAATGTAGACATTATTTATTTATTTATTTATTTTGTTTTAATTGGCGCAGTAAATAAAACGACGTGTGTTCTTTTGATTTGTTTGTTTTGAATGATAAGCATGGCTCCGATTACCACGAAGTGGAGAGCTGCTTTGGGTAGCTTGGCATTTTGTTGCAATGTTTGCAGTGTCTGTTCTCTGAGGTTGCCTCAGTGGTGTGGGTTTGAATGCATTTCATGGGCATCAAATTAGACCTTTTATCTTTATTTGTGTGTGTTTTTAAAAAAAAAAATTAAATGCCCCTCCTCTCTCCTGAAGGCACGTTAACCATTGTTTCCCTCCCCGCCCCCCCACTTAATCTAGTACCACATCCAAATGGCCGTTCTTCCTGTGCAAGCCCTGACTATGAGGGGCCGGCAGCCTATTCGGCTATGGGGGGCATCGCAGCCGAGCTGTATCCCAACCTCAGGTTTACAGCCGGGCTGCTGGGTAATGATCAGAGGCTGGAAATGATTGTTGGCGATGGTAGCTGACGGAAGCCTGTGGGCTTGGATTTCCTCTGGGGCTCTTCTGATCGCCTAACAAGGGATGGCGGATCGGCAGAAATCCTGGCGGACTGGCGAAAAAAACGGAGGCTTGTGCCGTTTCGCCAGTGTTTCCGCCAATCCCCCGCTAAGTACAGCAGGCACCTCAAAGCACTGGAGAGGTACCACCAACGCTGCCGCCGCAAGATCCTGCAAATCCATGTGAAACAGCGATTTACTTGTACTTCTCGCAATCTAGTATACTGTATTCGCTGCTCACGATGCGGTCTCCTCTACATTGGGGAGACCAAACGCAGATTGGGTGACCGCTTTGCGGAACACCTCCGGTCAGTCCGTAAGGGTGACCCCGAGCTTCCGGTTCGCCTGTCATTTTAATTCACCGCTCCATTCCAACTCGGACCTCACCGTCCTTGGCCTCTTGCATTGTTCCACGGAAGCTCAACGTAAACTCGAGGAACAGCACCTCATCTTCCGATTAGGCACTTTACAGCCTTCCGGACTCAATATCGAGTTCAACAATTTCAGATCATAACCTCGGCCCCTATTACATTTTTACTTATATTTTTTTCCACCCCTTTGTTTTGGGTCCTCCTTCCCCCCCCCCTTTCCTTTTTTTTCTCTCTCCCACCTGGCAGCTGTCTCTCATCCTGCCAGTACACTTCACACCAATCTTAGCCGTCTTTTGTCTCCACTGTCCTATTACCATCTCGTCTGGTTTTGAATACCTCTTAATGTCTCTTTACTTCTTTTGTTCGATCGCAGCCCTGCCTTCGATCTATTTTATTTCCTTTCCAGTTTTGAAAAAGGGTTTCGACCCGAAACGTCAACTCAAATTTCTCTCCACGGATGTTGCCTGACCTGCTGAGTTTGTCCAGCATTTTCTGTTGTTATTCCTGCAAATCCATTGGCAGGATAGGCGCACCAACGTCAGTGTTCTCGCTCAGGCCAACATCGAAGCTTTGACCATGCTCAATCAGCTCCGATGGACGGGTCACATTGTCCGCATGCCCGATACGAGACTCCCAAAACAAGCGCTCTACTCGGAGCTCCGGCACAGCAAGAGAGCCCCAGGTGGGCAGAGGAAACGCTTCAAGGACACCCTCAAAGCCTCCTTGAAAAAGTGTAACAGCCCCACCGACACCTGGGAATCCCTGGCCCAAGACCGTACAAAGTGGAGGAGAAGCACCCGGGAAGGCGCCAAACACCTCGAGTCTCTTCGCCGGGAGCTAGCGGAAGCCAAGCGCAAGGAGCGCACGTCAACCCAAGCACCCCACCCACCCGCCCCTTCAACCACCGTCTGCCCCACCTGCGACAGAGACTGTAGGTCCCGCATTGGACTCATCAGTCACCTGTGAACTCATTTTTAATGTGGAAGCAAGTCATCCTCGGTTCCGAGGGACTGCCTAAGCTAAGCCTCTGCTAAAGTGCCGGCAGGAGACCAGACACCCAACCCCGCACCCCCACGGAAATGACAGGAGCTGTCCAGCAAAGTGGGGGGGGGGGGGCGGAGGGGAGATCTCTGAAGGATTTTTTTAGTGTCATTCCCTGCTACAGGTGTGCTGAAGAGAATCATAGCAACCAATAATGAGTGAGGTCAGTTATCTCAGCATAGCCTGGGCATCAAACCTGCGAGCTGCTGGATCATATATCGCTTTGAGTGCTGTGACTGCCAATGCGTTCAGCCACGGCAGGTGGTGTTTAACCCATTGGTGTCCATGGCGACGTTTGAGCAGCGAAGTGAAGATGAATGTGAGGCTATGATTTTTTTTCCTCTTTCAAATGCATTTGGGGAATATGATACTGTAATTGTAAAAATGATTCCATCGGTTTCATTAATTCAAGCTCATTAAGTAATCCGCGTCACTGCATCACAGAGAGCTCATTTCAAGATATGTATGATAGGCAAATGTGAAATTTAAAATTACACCAAAATTCAGTTCTCGGAGGGGAACTCATTTGCAAATGAACCTGAAGCTAGATGTTGAACTGCAACTACATTTTCATTATCTACAATTACTCTTTGCTGCTTATTAATGAGTCATTTCAGCTAACACTGAGAATTGCCATAATTTTCCTCATTTGGAACGATGGGTTTTCCCATTGATAATGGTAACCTAGCTGGGTGGGGAGGGAGCGGGGGGCAGGCTTGCTCAGTGCTGGGAATAACAGAACTATAAATAGCCTTCTAGAACCTCATTCCAGCCCATAATCTAGGCTGGTGGTGCGGTCCATTGTTGGAGGTCACATTACTTTTTGGACAAGAGGCCAACCCCAAATTCAGTCTGCTCGCTCAGGTGGACGTGGAAAATTTCACGGGACAATTGAAGAGCAAACATTTTGAAGAGCATAGAGTGCTCCTGGTCTTCGGGCCAACGTTCCTCTCTCCACCGACCCCCACACCCAAACCTAGACCAGCTGGCCATTTACCGTATTGCTGCTTGCGCGATCTGGCTGTGGGCACAGTATCTGCTACATTTGCCTATGTAACTCCAGCCCCTGCCTTTCAAAGCAACTCATTGCAGGGTCACACTTTGTGACATTAGTGAGAGTCACTACATAAATACAGCTCTCCCTGTCTTCTCCAGCCCAGGTTTTGGTCATCCTACATATTTGCAAATGACTCGTTTCCTAATCTGCTAATACTTAAGAGTGACTTAGCTCCGTCCGTTAGTTAAGCCCATGCAAAGCACCTTATATTTAGTTTCATTCCAGTGCTGATTTATCACCCCATTTATGTGACTACCTTCAGCATGGGTGCTTCAAAGAACGAGCAGATAAGCTTAGTAGCTGGCCCACTGATAACGCCCCAACAGGCCTAATCACCAGCCTGAAGGGCTTGTTTTATGCCATGCTTCGTGGTGGGACACTGTGTTGCCATGCAGCAGCAAAGGCTGCTGGGATAACTATAACTACGTGATGTCAACTGACCATTTACATCCCTCCAGATACTTCTTGTTTGTTAGAGGAGGAGGAGTGATGATAAAATGGAGAGGGGGCTGTTTTCTTGCTGGTATCACACCCCTACTCAACCTTTTTCAGATTTTTGTCCAAAGCTGCTTAAGATGAACCTCTGATAAGAAATTGTGTTGACCTGTCTCAGTTGGTAGCGCTCTTGCCTCTGATTCCAAAGTTTGTGGGTTCGAGCTCAACTCCAGAACCTGTGCACAGCGCTACGGAGGTACAGTGTTGCCGGGGGGCCCAGTGTGTTGCCCACAGAAGGCAGTAGAGGCCAATTCATTAAATATATTCAAGAAGGAGTTGGATATATTTCTTAAGGCTAAAGAGATCAAGGGGTATGGGGAGAAAGCAGGGACAGGGTACTGAGTTTGGATGATCAGCCATGATCGCATTGAATGGCGGAGCAGGCTCGAGGGGCCGAATGGCCTACTCCTGCTCCTATCTTCTATGTTTCTATGTTCTCAGTGATGTTGGTTAAGGGATCAATATTGACCAGGACACTGGGGAGAACTCCCCTGCTCCTCTTCGAAATTGTGCCGCGGGATATTTTACACCCACCTGAGAGGGCAGATGGTTTCAGAATCACAGAATCACAGAAACCCCACAGTGCAGATAGAGGCCATTTCAGCCCATCGAGCCTGCACCGACACATATCCCACCCGATCCCCGTAACCCCATGTATTTAATCCCCCTAACACTACGGGTCAATTTATCACAGCCAATCAACCTAACCCGCACATCTTTGGACTGTGGGAGGAAACCGGAGCACCCGGAGGAAACCCACGCAAACACAGGGAGAAATCTCATCCGAAAGATGGCCCCTCCAACAGTGCAGCACTCCCTCAGTACTGCACTGGACTGTCGGTCTAGATGATATGCTCAGGTCTCTGTGTAATAAATCCGTTGATGAGAAAAGTCAGTCTAGCCTGCTGCCGAAGACGGTAATCAGATGTGGCCATTCTCTGCTCGGAAACCTTATTCAGCAGGCTTATGGTAATTTGGAAAGCCTTTGTTTTGGTGTTACCCTGCACAGCGGGACGACCAATTACCTTGCTGCTTTTCAGCAGCTCGTACAAAGGATATTTCTCTATCACACGCTGAGAATATTACCCGCGCCAATTATACTTCGGGGATTACATTTTGCAGATATCCATAAAATTCTGCAGCGTGGAACGGATTGAGTGCAATCCATACCCTTCCCTCAACAACAGTAACAAGACACAGCGCCCTGCTTAACTCTGCACTCTGCTTTTGTCTTCGGCAAATGTCATTTGCAAAATTGTTAAAAATTCATTTTCAGTGCTCAGTGCAAATTTTGTCATACTTTCTCGGCTGATACGTTGAATAAGCAGAACTGATTTACCCCGCGGCTCCCCAGCCCCCAATTGCATGGATCACACGTACCTTACATTACTTAAGTATGGGGTTACGCAGCCCGAGCAGTATTCAAGTCACTGAAATAAAATGATCCCCAATTTTAACTTTTTATACTTCACGCACACTTGAGATGTTCTTTACATGGAACGTACGCCACAGAAATAGGCCATTCGGCCCAACTGGTCTATGCCGGGTGTTCATGCTCCACACGAGCCTCCTCCCGCCCTATTTCATCTCACCCTATCCACATATCCTTCAATTCCTTTCTCCCTCATGTGTCCATCTACCTTCCCCTTAAATGCATCTATGCTATTCACCTCACGGCAACGAGTTTCACACGCTAAACACTCTGGGTAAATAATTTTCTCCTGAATTCTTTATTAGTGACTGTCGTATATTGATGGCCCCTAGTTTTGGTCTGCCCCACAAGTGAAACAATCTTCACTACGTCTACCCTATCGAACCCCTTCCTAATTTTCAAGACCTCTATCGGGTCACCCCTCAGCCTTCTCTTTTCTAGAGAAAAGAGCCCCCGCTTGTTCAGTCTTACCTGATGGTTATAACCTCTCAGTTCTGGTAGCTGTGTGGCGGTAGAGCTGAAAGGAAATAAATAGCCACACAAATAAAAAAAATAAACTCCGGTGAAAATTCTGCATTGCTTTTTGTTCCCTAGGTGGCATAAAAATTCTTTATCCATGTACATGCAAGTAAAGATAGAATAATACTTAACAAAACAGCTACGCAGTTGTTGCATTTGTAAAGATTTCTGTCATTGTTACAGTTTAATAAAATTAGAATATGCTTTTAAAAAAATATATCCCTGCTCAGGTCATCTTATAAATCCACACGCAACCTTTGGTGGATTTGGCTCCCGATTGTTTGGGAGCAATCCTCAGCAGACAACCCCACTCTACCCCCACCCCCGCCCCCCCCCCCCCACCGCACCTTGCAAAGCAGTCTGACTGCTCAATCTGCCAGCCCCACTACGGGTGGCGACAGATAACAGCGATGAAAGCAATCGCTCTCTTGGTGTTGGCTCGGTTTTATCGCCACGAGACACTGATCCTCTGAATGGTTCATGGTCCACTGAAGGCTCCTGAAGAATGGGCTTTCCGCATGGCAGACATTCAGCTAGAGCAAGGCCTTTTTTTTTTGGAGGGGAGTGGGAGGAAGTGGGGTGGGGGGGGGGGAAAGTACATAGCTTAATTTCTCCGAAACCAACTTGTATTGAAGCTGCTGGGTGACCTCTCTGTTGAAAAAGTGACATCCTCCGGGGCAGATGGTCAGGTTAGGGCTGCCAACCTTCCAGGAATTCAAGTTCTATCTCCTTGGACACTGGTGCGAGCGAACCTGGGGAGAAAAATCATAGGGAGCATTTAAAAAAAAAAAAATTGTGTGCTTCTGTTCATTTTCTTTGAATACTTTTTGTTATAAAAATATTGGAGGTTTTATTCTTTAAAAGTGTCAGCTGTGGCCCAATTGGTAGCGCACTCGCCTCTGAGTCAGAAGGTTGTGGGTTCAAGTTCCACTCCAGGGATTGAGCACGAAAAGCTAGGCTGGCACTCCAGTACCGTGCTGAGGGAGTGCTGCACTGTCGGAGGTGCCGTCTTTCAGATGGACGTAAAAGATCCCATGGCACTATTTGGAAGAAGAGCAGGGGAGTTCTCCCCGGTGTCCTGGGGCCAATATTTATCCCTCAACCAACATCACTAAAAACAGATTATCTGGTCATTATCATATTGCTGTTTGTGGGAGCTTGCTGTGCGCAAATTGGCTGCCGCGTTTCCCTGCAGTACAACAGCGACTCCACTTCAAAATGACTTCATTGGCTGTGAAGCGCTTTGAGACGTCTGGTGGTCGTGAAAGGCGCTATAGAAATGCAAGTCTTTTTCTTTTCTTAAAAATGCCCTTTGAGGCAGGAGATCGTGTGCTGAAACCTGCAGGAATATGCCCCCCCCCCCACCCCCAGAATTCGCAACTTTAGCTCATGCAATACGGGCTCATTTTAACTGGGCTGAGGCAGTCAGTTGCTCTGGGTAGGTACCTCACTTTTCATACCAGGGGGGCTTGACAGATTGCTATCCCGGAAACTAAAATGAATCATTGACTGATACAGCACAGAAGGAGGCCGTTCGGCCCATCGTGCCTGTGCCGGCTCTTTGAAAGAGCTCTCCGATTAGTCCCACTCTCCCGCTCCTTCCCCCCCATAGCCCTGCAAAATTTTTCCCTTTCAAGCATTCATCCAATTCCCTTTTTGAAAGTTACTATTGAATCTGCTTCCACCACCCTTTCAGGCAGCGCGTTCCAGATCACAACAACTCGCTGCGTTTGTATATAAAAAAAAATTCTCCTCATCTGTCCTCTGGTTCTTTTGCCAGTTACCATCAATCTGTGTCCTCTGGTTACCGACCCTCCTGCCAGTGGAAACAGTTGCTCTTAAGTTACTCACTACTCGCAAATTTTTTTTTTTTCAGCCTTGCTTTATTTTTCCCCCCCCCCTCGCCATCTCGAATCCAGAATTTCTTCGCTGCAGCCTGAAGCAAGCAGGAAGAGCTTCGCTGGTAACTGTACACGATTGTGAGCCTGTTAGTTAGTGTTAACATGGGACCCCCGCAGTTTGGAACAATTTGTTAATCCTCTTTCTGCTAAGTAAGAGCGCTTAATGACTCCCCTAGCAGGGAGCGTGCGCTGCACTGTGGAGAACAGTGTTTGTCGGGTTTTTGCAGCTGTCAGTTGCTTTCCCTCTTTCCCGTCTAAGTGATAGCAACATTTGATGGAGCAGGTGCCCAAATCTGGAGCCACCTGCATGATTTTACTGAAATGAAGTGAGTTGACTAAAACTGCAGCAAAAAAAAAATGTGCAAATGCCATTGAAACATGACTGCAGTAAAAGAGGCTTCTCTTCCTGATGTAATTGTGAAAGGCTTAACAGGGCCCTTGATGTCTAATGGGCATCTGGCGCTTGACAGCAAGTGAAGTACTTCTGAAGTACTGCTGTCATGTGGGGAAATGTGGCGGCCAATTTGCACGCAGCAAAGTCCCACCAACAGCAATCAGACAAATGACCAGATAATAAAAGCAGGAACAGCTGGGCGTACTCGGCAAGTCAGGCAACATCTGTGGAGAGAGAAACAGAGTTAACATTTCAGGTCGATGACCTTTCGTCAGAAATGACCAGAGAATCTGTTTTAGTGACGTCGGCTGAGGGATAAATGTTGGCCAGGACCCTGGGGATAACTCTCCCTGCTTTTCTGCGAAAGAGTGCCGTAGGATCTTTTACGTCTACCCGAGAGGGCAGACTGGGGTCCTCGGTTTAACATCGCATCCGAAAGACGGCACCCCCCCCCGACAGTGCAGCGCTGGGAGTGCCGGCCGGGGTTATCACAGAATCACAGAAACCCCACAGCGCAGATAGAGGCCATTTCGGCCCATCGAGCCTGCACCGACACATATCCCACCCGATCCCCGTAACCCCTACACCGACACATATCCCACCCTATCCCCGTAACCCCACGTATTTAATCCCCCTAACACTAAGGGTCAATTTATCATAGCCAGTCATCCTAACCCGCACATCTTTGGACTGTGGGAGGAAACCGGAGCACCCAGAGGAAACCCACGCAAACACGGGGAGAATGTGCAAACTCCACACAGACAGTCACCCGAGGCCGGATTCGAACCCGGGTCCCTGGCGCTGTGAGGCAACAGTGCTAACCACTATGCCACCGTGTGCTCGAGTCCCCTGGAGTGGGGCTTGAACCCACGACCGCCTCACCTTAGAGGCGAGAGTGCGACCCAGTGAGCCACGGCTGACCCTCTGAGCGGGTCCTTGTGTCAGTCATAACACGGGGGGGCCACAGCAGCACTGCGCTAGTGCGAGCAGGAGGCGGAAGCGGGTGGTGTAAGGCAACAAGCTCCTGTACCTTTGTTTGAATTCTGTTCAGATCAAGCTGCCTGCCCCAGCAGGAGGGACAATGGCACATTGTGCGCGAGGACTGCTTTCAAATTGGAATAATAGAGATTTCTGTGTCGAGGAACCTAGTTTGTGAATGCGTGCCCTTTTCGCAGGGTTTTAAACAATGCCCCAGTTGATCCCGCGGCTTCCTGTCCTTGAGTTTATTTTGTCACTTCTGAATATTTTGGCACTGGCCGTTCAGCAAATACTTTTTGTAAGCAAAATGCTTCTGAGGCAGCTTTCTCCTGTTGAGATCCATTGCGTGCTGACACTGCAGCTTTTAGTTAGGGGGCAGGAGTAGGCCATTCAACCCCTCGAGCCCGTTCCGCCATTCAGTTAGACCATGGCTGATCTGTATCTTAACTCTTGCCTAAACCGCTTTGGTTCCATAACTTTTTACTGCTCTTGCCTAACAAAAATCTTATCAATCTCGTTTTTTATTTTGAGTGGAAACAAAGTGGTTTCCCCCCTCCGGGTGGGCCTCAAGGCGAAGTTGGTGGTATAATTCGGGATTGCCGGGCCCGCTGTCGGGGGGAGGGATCTTTCCCACACCAGCCTGAGTCCACCGAGGTAGCAGCCTTTGAGTGTGGCTCCCGTTGAGTGGCCGGCCTGGTTAAGGCCGTGCATCCAGCAGGCCGCAGCAGTCCCGGATATGTTCCGGGCTGAGTTAGCGCCCTCTTCAACTGGGAGGTAGTTGGCGCAATGCCCCCCTGGGGGCTGGAGAAGCGGGAGAAAGTGAACCAGATGATAACTTGCATTTACATCGCGTCTTTCACATAGGATAAACGTCCGAATGCACTGTCCAGTCGGAAACTCCGCATGTGTGGACGTCCGGCAAGGAGCAGGACTCGGCCTGGCTGTGATGCCCCCCTGCGGTAGAATAGCCTGCAGACACTCACCTTGGCGCCCATGTTATAGGGAGCCACTTGGGTGAGATGATACCAGAGGGCGCCAGTGCCTGTGGAGCTGTATCTCAGCAAGAGAAAGGGAGAAGATTGCGAGTGAGGTGAGGGAGAAATATATTTATATCCAACTGACAATGGGGCTGAAATGAGCCTATTACCAGAGCTGTGGGCTCGTGGCAAAGCCATGGAAAATCGGGAAGGGTGTAAAACGATAGGAAAATTTCACCCCACGGATTTAAATCCAGCTATGAACATCATGCCTTTGTAACCTCTAGTCTTGACTATTCCAGTGCTCTCCTGGGCGGCCTCCCATCTCCCACCCTCCATAAATGTCAACTCATCCACGTTGCTGCCCCGTGTCCTAACTCACACCCAGTCCCGTTCACCCATCACCCCCTGTGCTCACTGCCCCGTGTCCTAACTCACACTCAGTCCCGTTCACCCCTCACCCCCTGTGCTCACTGCCCTGTGTCCTAACTCGCACCCAGACCCATTCACCCATCACCCCCTGTGCTCACTGCCCCGTGTCCTAACTCACAGCCAGTCCCGTTCACCCATCACCCCCTGAGCTTGCTGCCCCGTGTCCTAACTCGCACCGAGTCCCGTTCGCCCATCAGCCCTGTGCTCACTGCCCCGTGTCCTAACTCGCACCCAGTCCCGTTCATCCATCACCCCCGTGCTCACTGCCCCATGTCCTAACTCGCACCAAGTCCCGTTCACCCATCACTCCCTGTGCTCACTGCCCCGTGTCCTAAGTCGCACCCAGTCCCATTCACCCATCACCACCTGTGCTCACTGCCCCGTGTCCTAACTCGCACCCAGTCCCGTTCACCCATCACCCCTGTGCTCACTGCCCCGTGTCCTAACTCACACCCAGTCCCGTTCGCCCATCACCCCTGTGCTCACTGCCCCGTGTCCTAACTCACACCGAGTCCCGTTCACCCATCACCCCCTGTGCTCACTGCCCCGTGTCCTAACTCACACCCAGTCCCGTTCACCCATCACCCCCTGTGCTCACTGCCCCGTGTCCTAACTCGCACCGAGTTCCGTTCACCCATCACCCCGTGCTTACCGCCCCATGTCCTAACTCACACCCAGTCCCGTTCACCCATCGCCCCCTGTGCTCACTGCCCCGTGTCCTAACTCGCACCCAGTCCCGTTCACCCATCACCCCCTGTGCTCACTGCCCCGTGTCCTAACTCACACCCAGTCCCGTTCACCCATTACCCCCTGTGCTCACTGCCCCGTGTCCTAACTCACACCAAGTCCCGTTCACCCATCACCCCCTGTGCTCGCTGACCTCCATTGGCTCCTGGTCTGGCAACACCTCACTTTCAAAATTCTCGTCCTTGTTTTCAAATCCCTCCATGGCCTCGCCCCGCCCTATCTCTGTAACCTCCTCCAGCCCTACAACCCTTTGAGATCTCTGCGCTCCTCCAATTCTGGCCTCTTGCGCCTCCCCAATTTTAATTGCTCCACCATTGACGGCCGTGCCTTCAGCTGTCCAGGCCCTAAGCTCTGGAATTCCCTCCCTAAACCTCTCCGCCTCCCCTACCCCTCTCTTTGCTGCTGATACAAAGCTGGGTGGGAATGTAAGTTGTGAGGAGAATGCAAGGAGGCTTCAAGGGGATATAGACAGGCTAAGTGAGTGGGCAAGAACATGGCAAATGGAGTATTATGTGGAGAAATGTGAAGTTATCCACTTTGGTAGGAAAAATAGAAAAGCAGAGTTTTTTTAAATGGTGAGAGATTGGGAAATGTTGATATTCAGAGGGCCCTGGGTGTCCTTGTACACGAATCACTGAAGGTTAACATGCAATTAGGAAAGCAAATGGTATGTTGGCCTTTATTATAAGAGTAAAGACATCTTACTGCAATTATATAGGGCCCTGGTGAGACCACACCTGGAGTATTGTGTACAGTTTTGGTCTCCTTACCTAAGGAAGGATATACTTGCCATAGAGGGAGTGCAATGAAGGTTCACCAGACTGGTTCCTGGGATGGGGGGATTGTCCTATGAGGAGAGATTGAGTAGACTAGGCCTATATTCTCTAGAGTTTAGAAGAATGAGAGGTGATCTCATTGAAACATACAAAATTCTTACAGGGCTTGACAGGGTAGATGCAGGGAGGATGTTTCCCCTGGCTGGGGAGTCTAGAACCAGGGGTCACAGTCTCAGAATAAGGGGTCGGCCATTTAGGACTGAGATGAGGAGAGATTTCTTCACTCAGAGGGTGGTGAATCTTTGGAATTCTCTACCCCAGAGGGCTGTGGAGGCTCAGTCGTTGAGTATATTCAAGACAGAGATCGATAGATTTTTGAATATTAAGGGAATCAAGGGATATGGGGATAGTGCAGGAAAGTGGAGATGAGGTAGAAGATCAGCCTTGATCTTATTGAATGGCGGAGCAGGCTCGAAGGGTCAAAAGGCCGACTCCTGCTCCTATTTCTTATGTTCTTATGTTCTTTCCTCCTTTTAAGATGCTCCTTAAAACCTACCTCTTTGTCATCCTTTTGGTCACCTGTCCAAACACCACCTTATGTGGCTCGCTGTCAAATTTTGTTCGATAACACTTCAGTGAAGCGTCTTGGGACGCTGTACTATGTTAAAGGCGCTATATAAATGCAAGTTGTTGCAATGTTACAGACCAGTATTAGTGAGTCTCGCCATTTCAGCCTTGTCACCTTGCCCTGGCTAGCGGACATGTCCAGGGTCACAAACGGCCAGCTATTCAGGAGAGAAGAGGCATTCGCCTCGCATTCCGTGCCTGAGCAACCTTTCACCCCACCCCAGAATGAATGGCCATGATGTCGCTCGGAGGGGAGAAGAATTATAGCCATGATGAAGGTGTCTAGAGCGGCTCTTAAATCTGCCTGCACCCATGCTCACGTCACTCAAGGGCAACAGCACTGGGAGGTCCCCTCTCCCCAGCTAGGCCATAAAAATTCTTCCGAGAAAAGATTTTCAATTTGCGTTCGACAAGAGGCCTCCTGAGATGCCTGACCAGCTTTGGCAGTAGAGAATTAAGTGCTCCTTGGGCAGCTGAGCCCTTGACCATCTGACAGTGTCAGAGGTCAGGTCTGCATTCTGTTCAAACTGCATACCACGGTGCTCCCGTACTCCCTTACTCAATTCATGTCGGGAAATCTGGCAATAGATTAAGACCTTCACGATAAGGATTTATAAGCGTCATCGCCCCCGCAAAGTGTGGAAGGGTTTTGGTGCAGATGCACTTGCTAGGGAAAGGACGGCGGCAAGGTGCCGCCTCTTGCCTTTGTACATTGGGTTGCAGGACGCACTGCTAAAATAGGAATGTTTCAGACTTGTAGCTTAAACAATGAACAATTAACCCGCGTGACCTCCCTTCAATGTTGGAAATATGACAGCTCATGAATTTAAATGATCGGGATATGCACAGAATGCCAGAGTGACCAAACTCTTGGTCACCTGTCTTAATATCTCTCGCTCGGTGTCGCTCGGTGTCACTGTTTTGTCTGATTACGCTCCTGCGACGTTTTGTACTACGTTAACGGCGCTATGTAAATGCAAGTTGTTGTTGTTGTCAACTCCCATTGAGAATCCGGCCGGAGGAGAACCAAGTTTGGATCAAGCCCCATTTTATGGGCGTACAGGGCACTTTCTGTGCTCCCAGCAGAGGGACCGCGGTCCGAGCAGGGCACGAGTAGCCTCAACTACTCATCGTGCGACATTCTGGTGGAATGAGATCAGATGGGCTGAAGGGCCTTCTTCATCCAGGACTATCTTGGTACAGGAAACTCTTTTTTTATCCGGCACCGACGAGACCGGCGTGGTGCCGGTTTATCAGAAAGTCCGGATTACAGAGAGGTATAGTTAAAAGGTACGAGAGCTCCGTACACAGCAACAAATCCAGGCTTCCCTGTTGCTTAGCAACAGGTGCAGGAAGCCTGGCCACAGACCAAGCGTCCCTGTTGCTTAGCAACGAGTGCAGGAACCCTGGTTACACAGCCACAGATACTAATATGAAGTAAAACTTACCTGAACCTACTCCTGAATTTTGCCGGTTAACAGAGATTTCCGGTAAATCGAGAGTTTCCTGTATCTTGTCCGTAGAGTTGTAGCCCAACGAATATCAGCAGCTCCTGGACAGTAGGGGGTGGTCCTGTGTGACATTAGCGTGTTTATTCCCTTCTCTCAGTGGCGGCCCCTCTTGCTGCACGTACTCCTGTGTGGCATGTTGCACTTCTTTCCCTGCCCCGTAGACTTGCCTCAGAGCACAGTCACAAAGTCTGTCCCTTAACTTGGTGTCTAATTAATTGCATCGGTTGAAGGGGGAATTGTCTTGTTCTGGCTGGAATGCTCATTCTCTTTCCTGGGGACACACGCTGCACCTCGTCTTGAGAGTGCTGACAGGCGAGCCTCCACCCTAGGCTTCTGTCAGGGCCTCTGTTGGGCTGGCTGCTCGGAGGCTCGTTAGGCAGTGCTAGGAAGAAAAAGCTCATTAACTTCCTTCCCTACCAGTGGGAGGCTGCACCGCCTTTGCTGGGTGCTTTCCAGAGTTGGCAAGTGGGAGTTTTGTCTTTTTTTTCATGTGGGGAAGTGCAGGTGGTAAAACAGGCTCTCCCACTGGCACTCCTAAAGCGCCAGACAACTTATCTAAGGCACAATGAATACCTGTTTTTTTTTTTTTTAATTTGTTTTATTCTTTCATCTATACAGGAAGTTCAGTGTGGGAAGTTATGATCATACGAATAGCCATTAACTGCACAGTAGAGATTATTAATGGCTTTCTGTTCCCTGACGATGACGTCACACTGGTTGCTAGGCATTGGCCCCTATACATAAATAAGTGGAAATGTTAGCTTGTGCCGGCTAATTTGAGATTTCATATAAAGCTGGACTGGGCTTACAGGAGCTGGGTGGCGCAGCGGATTGGAAACTGGAATTGCACCTCTAGGATTGGGGTTAAAATCCAGCCCAACTGATGGTGTGAAATTCTCGCCTTGGCTTGCTGTCAGAGTCCGACATGGAATGTGTTGGGACAGTCTGAGTCTGGTTCCGAGTGAGCAATCACCTGTACGACACATCTGCCTCTAGGGTTCCCAACCCTCTTCCGGAATGACCGTGAGTTTCCCGGAATCGGGAGGGGGCGGTGGGGGGCCAGGATCTTCCTGTCAGCGGTTTACATTTCTCGCCCCAGTGCGCGCACGTGAACAACAGACACTTTGCGTCAGGTACTGTAAGTGATGACTGACCGTCAGCCTGGCGCCGGGAGTCAGAACGAGGTTAATACCGCTTTCCTTTTAAGCTGAATCATTTCCCGGCCTTTACCACGGAGCTTGTCACCGGCGGCTGCACCGTGCCGTTGCCCGCAGAGATCCGCGACTGGCTTGGTGGGGGACGGGAAGTTGGCAATCGTGGTGGGGGTGGGGCTCTGAAATTAGGGGAGGGCCCCGAGAGTTGAGGGGGGAGAGGGAGACTGGGGGACCTGAGGTGAGGGAGACAGTAATCTATCATTCTATGAAAAATCTCCTTTATTGAGTCCGAGCTCAGGGAATGGTTTAGAAATGTTGGCGCTGAGCTGATTTTTAGGACGATGCGCCCTGTGAGAAGTGGCCCAAGCATCGAACCTGCTGCCCTCTGTGCAATCTCTCGCTTTGGTTCAGGTTCGCCTGTACCAGCCGGTTTCAACGCGTCAAGTTCACGTACAGATCAGCTCTGACTGAGTTCAGAGTTGTCACCTTCACACGGAAGGAATCTAAACCAGAGTCCAAGGAGATAGGGAGAGAGATCGGGTGTGTTAGAAGTGGCATCGACTGGGGAGCCTGACCATAGCTTGTGCAGTGCAGGGGGATTCTGGCTGTAGTTTCAGGGTGAGTATCAGCAGGTTACATAGGATTACTACTAGTCACAGCACAGGTTGGATTATACCTATTATGTTACGTATAGACTATCAATGAGTTATTGTATTACTGTTGGCTATGAGGAGAATGAGTTTTACCAGCATTACTATTAGTTATCTGTGCAATTTCAGTGAGTTAACATTTGTTACTGGTACTCAAAAATGCTCAACTACAGGGGACCCAACCTTTATTGCAAGGGAGTTGGAGTATAAGAGTAAGGGAGTCTTGCTACAATTGTACAGGACCTTGGTGAGACCACACCTGGGGTACTGTGCACAGTTTTGGTCTCCTTATCTGAGAAAGTACATTCATGCCTTGGAGGCGGTGCAGTGAAGATTCACTAGATTGATCCCTGGGACGAGAGGGTTGTCCTATGAGGAGAGATTGTGTAGAATGGGCCGATACTCTCTGGAGTTTAGAAGAATGAGAGGTGATCTCATTGAAACATACAAGATTCTGAGGGGGATTGACAGGGTAGATGCTGTGAGGTTGTTTCCCCTGGCTGGAGTATCTAGAACTAGGGGGCATAGTCTCAGGATAAGGGGTTGATCATTTAAGACTGAGATGAGGAGGAATTTCTTCACTCAGAGGGTTGTGAATCTTTGGAATCCTCTACCCCAGAGGGCTGTGAATGCCAAGTGTTTGAGTATATTCAAGGCTAAGATCGATAGATTTTTGGACTCTAGGGGAATCGAGGGATATGGAGATCGGGCGGGAAAGTGCAGTTGAGGTCAAAGATCAGCCATGATCTTATTGACTGGCGGAGCAGGCTCGAGGGGCCGTATGGCCGACTCCTGCTCTTACTACTTATGTTCTTATAAGGCAATTGCAATACCATTTGTGGCTGTCATGTGATCCTGCATCTCATGGTCAGAAGTCATGTGGTCAGACTGTCATGTGATCAAACCTCCAGGAATGCCTCCAACCAGAGTTGGCAGCCTTGACTGCCACAAAAAGTTCAATGTCATTCTTGACGGGCCTAAGGATGATTGGTGTGGAAATGTCACACTGGTGCAGAAGGAGGTGCTACTCTGAAGCAGACTCTTGGGCTCGACTACAGGGAACTTCACCCTGCATTTATCCATGCAGTCCCACTCCAGAGACTTGAGCAGAAAGTCTTGGCTGACACTCCCAGTGCAGCACTGAGGGAGCGCTGCACTGTCATAGAGGTGCCGTCTTTTGGGTGAGATGTTAAGCCGAGGCCCCGTCTGCCCTCTGGCCACTATTCCGAAGAAGAGCCAATATTTATCCCTGAAACAACATCACTAAAAAGCAGGTGATCTGGTCATTTATCACATTGCTGTGTGTGGGATCTTGCTGTGTGCACATTGCCTGCTGCACTTCCTATATTACGACAGTGAAAGAAAAAGGACGTCATTGGCTGTCAAGCGCTTTGGGACGTCCTGAGGATGTGAAAAGCATTGTATCGTTGCAAGTTTGTTCGTCCTTTCTTTACCTGACTTGGGGGACGCTTGATGCTGACGTACAGAAGTGTTTCATTCCCCGGCACCAGTTTCCCTCCTGGCAGTAACATCCCTCGCACATACAAGAAAAAAAGGCCTTTACTTATCAATGTGTTAATGACTATCCTACATTCCATTGAGCAAACAGAAATGAATGTGTAGAACTGCCAGACATGTGTCTAATGACAAAGCTCCCCAGAGCATCGGCAGCTCTCTGTAATTTGAAAATATTCACTTTGAAACTGATTTTCACAGCGCAGCTGAAATGATTCTTAAAGGAATTGGTGCCAGGAAATCAGGGGAGGTCGGTGGGATTAAAGGAAGTGCCACAAGATTTAATGTGCCCTGATAGCTCTGCAGGATTATCCCAGCGAGGTAGATATCTCTGAAGATGGATGTTAATGATTCCCTGGCGCTATTGGAAGAGGGGGTGGGGGGAGAGTCAGAAATCCATACTTTCCCCCAGTCTCCGCTCCTCAACCAAGACCACTAACTTTAGTGCTTTGTCCCAATGCTGTCGGTGGGCACAAAATGGCTACTGCATTGACCTACGGAACAACGGTACAGTATATAGGAATGTATGAACAGGAGGAGGCCATTCAGCCCCTCGAGCCTGTCCCGCCATTCAATGAGATCATGGCTGATCTGTATCCTAATTCCATATACCCGCCTTTGGTCCATAGTAGCGGCACTCCTAAAGCATTCATTATGCATGAAGTGCCTTAGTGATGGTTCTGAGGAGTGTGATACGTTGTCATATGAATACAAGTCGATGTTTTTTTCATTTATTGTTTTTGGCATCTTTACATCTGTTTGCACTCTGACTTTCCACTTTTTTTATTGTAGTAGACATGTAAAACGCAGTGTGTGGAGAATAGTTACATAATACAAATCATGTGCGTAAAGTCAACCCCAGTCAATTAGCGCAGTGCGGTCTCCAGCTGTGATTGCCGGGGGAAATGAACCAATCACCTCCATTCTGGCCGGGAATAGTGGTTGTCGCTATATGCAGCCCCGGCGAGCTTGGCTTGGGGCCGCTGCTATGTGTCAGGACCTGGCAGTGCCAGCACCACTCTCAACCCGATGTGAGAGCGCTGGCAGTAACAAAGCTGTTGTTATTTAGACTTGTGGAGGCCGGTGTTTGTGAGCTGGCTCCCATGTATCCGCACTGTTACATCCAGCAACCTTCTCCCAGCAGCAAAATCCTGGACCTTGCATTTAAGTAGCCCCCTTTCACGTCTCTCAGGACGCCTCAAAGTGCTTCACAGCCCGTGAATTACTTTTGGAAGTGGAGTCACTGATGGCATGTGCCAAATTGTACACAGCATGACCCCACAAACAGCAAAGCGATAAATGACCAGTTATTAAGTTTTGGTGATGTGGATCGAGGGATAAATGTTGGCCAAGATACTAGGAGAACTCCTCTGCTCTTCGAAATAGCACCATGGGATCTTTTACATCTACCTGAGAGGGCAGGCTGTTTAGGGTCTCCTCCGAAAGACGGAACCTCCGAGTCCCTCAGTACTTGCCAAATTTCCTTAGTTTACACTTACCCTTTTTACCTGAGTCAGAAGGTTTTTACCTGAGTCAGAAGGTTGTGGGTTCAAGTCCCACTCCAGAGACTTGAGCACATAAAGCTAGGCTGACACTGCAGTGCAGTGCTGAGGGAGTGCTGCACTGTCGGAGGTGCCGTCTTTCAGATGAGACGTTAAACCGAGGCCCCCGTCTGCCCTCTCAGGTGGATGTAAAAGATCCCATGGCCACTATTTTGAAGAAGAGCAGGTGTCCTGGCTAATATTTGTCTCTCAATCAAAATAACAAAAAACAGATTACCTGGTCATTATCACATTGCTGTTTGTGGGAGCTTGCTGTGCGCAAATTGGCTGCCGCGTTTCCTACATTACAACAGTGACTACACTTCAAAAGTACTTCATAGTCTGTAAAGTGTTTTGGGGCTTCCTGAGGTCGTGAAAGGCGCGCTAGAAATGCCAGTCTATCTTTCCATTCTTTTTCGTTTGCCGTGTTGTTGGGAGGTGTGCTGTCCTTTTGGATGACCTGTTAAACTGAGACCCTGCTTGCTAGCTCAGGTGGACACTGAAGATCCCAGGTCCCTATTCGAAGAAGCTTCGCGCGTTCCCATGGTGTTACTGGCCAACATGCGACCCTCAATCAGCAGCATCAGGAAAACAAAAACAGATTAACCGCTCATGTTTGTGGAGCCTTGCTTGTTCACAAACTGGCTGCCACCCTCCGAACAACAGCGGCTTATGTTTCAAAAGAGAGTCATTGGCTGTGAGGCATTTTTGATGTCCTGAGGACATAACAAGGCTCTATCAAAATGCAAGTCTTGGATGCTCCAGCTGCCTAACTTGATAATGAATCAAATCTTATACCGAACAGTGACAAACTGGATAAATGCTTGGTGCCCATTTTCTGAATTCTGCACATGAACTCGCCTTGATATTAAATATTCCTCCAGCTTAATTAGACCGTGCACGGTATTTAATATATCTGTCCTTGTTCATTTGCTAAAATGCATGCTTCACGCAGCAATCAAAAGGTCAAATGCTAACTGATTCTGACATCTAAACAAATTAGACAGCCTATCTTAAAGCCAAACTGCAGCTAAACTTGAGTGTGTGCTCATATTGATGAACCACAGGTGATCCTTAGCAAAAGATTGGTTTGCTTTCAGCAACCTGCTCTTGTGACTAATTAAGGCCAGACAAAAGTGGAAAATGCATCAGAAGCTGAACAGAGGCTTCCCCCGCGCCTCTCCCCCCACCTTGGCCGATAGTCCAGTTGGTAAAAGGTAGCAATAAACGTGATGATGTAGGAATGGTCAAATTCCTATCTAGAGATTGAGTTCGACGCAGGCAATCAATCAAAAAGGTTTTTAATGTCAAACTAACGAGTTTAAACAGATTGATGCAAGAGAACTATGAATACAGGTCTTAACAGGTCGGAGGCTCCACGAGGACTGCCTGGGCGGTCCCGTGGATGACGTCATCATGTTTTTCCCGCGTTTGGGTGACCACGTAATTAGCGGCATGACATCATTGCGTTTGCCCGTGCTCTTAAAGGGACCGCGCACTGTACATGCAAACAGTATATACAATGGTACAGATTTAGTCTGTAGCTAACACATCATTAAAGGGAATTATGTACAGTTGTTCAGAGTCCCTCAGTGGCTCTGCCACAATGACACATTAAACCGAGGCCCCGTCTGTCTTCTCGGGTGGACGTAAACGATCCCACGGCACTTTTCGAAGACGAGCAGGGGGAGTTCTCCCAATGTCCTGGCCAACCAATCGACCAAAGTCAACCAGGAACAGATTATCTGGTCATTATCGCATTGCTGTATGTGGGAGCCTGCTGAGCGCAAATTGGCTTTCAGGTTTTCTTGCGTTACAAGAGTGACTACATTTCAAAAGTACTTCATTGACCCGTGCAGCGCTTTGGGATGTCCTGAGGTCGTGAAAGGGAATATATCATAGCAAGTAATTTCTTTCTTTCTGAAACAATGCAGACCAGAAGGTCCCAGCTTTGATTGGCAGTCTGTGTTGAGTTCGCGCCTCTGGTCCAAAAGCTCGCATTTGGGGGTGCAACAATTGGCCTGAGCTCCACAGGGTTAGGACGGGGTGTGGGGGAGGACAAGGAAATCGGCCAGGGCCAGGGCGCCCACTCCAACCCGCTGTGCAGCGACGGTTGTCGGGTGAGTAGCGGAGCTATTCCGAGCTGCGAAAATAGCTTGTTGCTGCTCCCCGCTTAAACTCGCACATGAAGACTGGCCTCTTGGGTGAAACGTAACCCAACCAGCAGGAGAGCAGAGCCAAAAAAAAAAACTTGTTAAAATGAAAAGGCTGTCTCGCATTAAACTGTAATAAAACAAAACCCACAGCTGTTGGGGATTTGCAGGAAACCAGAAATGCCCCTAACTCCTTCACCAAGTACGTCAAACATTAGTAATTCAAATGGATTGCAAAGCATTGTTCAAATCTCTGATCAGGTGATAAGATGCTGAGGTGCCTGCACATCTGCTGCAGTGGAACCAACGTTTATGCAAGAGTTTAGAGAGAGGACACTCTGTAGCTAAGGAGCAGAGGACAAACAATCGTGGTTAATCCCGTAATCTCCTGTAACATCGCAATGCATGTAAGTCCTCGGGAACAAACAGCAACTCAATGTAGGGCGCATATACTTGGGCGCAACCGGGAAATTGCGCCCATAATGCGCTGGAAAATGCGCTGGTCAGATTTCATTTCAAATTTCTGCTAAAATTTATTTGCATAATCACAAACGTAAAATCTTCCCTGAACCAGCGCAATTGGGCAGTGTAATAGAACCTATTCCTTGATGTATTTAAGAGTGGTGATCCGGTGCAGTTTTATTAATACAGCTGAAAATGAGCATACCACCAAAAATATGTATTTTTATTAAAGGTGTCCAGTCGCCCACCTGTGAGAAACCCGATTTCAAATCACCAAAAGTGACTGAAAAAATCAAGCCACACTGAATCATTTAATAATTTCATTGGCGTACAATAGCCAGTTTCTTGGTAAATTAAATATTTGTTTGAGTTGGAAAATCTTTTAAAACGTGCCTACTAGTGCCTGTGTGCCCCAGGAAATGAGCGCAATTTCACGAACCAGCGTAATCTCGCAATTTCGACCTGGGGGGGGCGTGGCCAGTTTTGTTTTCCGCGATCTGTAAACCAGCGCAAAAGATTGCGGGAAACATAAACTGAAGTGATTTGGGGCGTAACTCGCGTTTTAAAATTCCCCTGATTTTTTGCGCTGGGTTGGCAGATGCCGCCCAGCATTGCACTGATATTAATGGTGAAAATGAGTGGAAACTCGACCCCCCCCCCCCCCCGCCCCAGGTCAGCACATTCCAGTTATACTCAGGATAAAAAGTCTTCAAAATAATGATTTCTAACAGGAGCGCGAGACCAGTGTGCTTGTCTGGCTGTCTGAAACCAAGGTTCCAGTGCAATGTTCTGTCATGAGATTGGTATAATTGTCTTCATAGAATGGAAATCGCTGTGTTCTGGGATCATTCTGTACAGCTTGAACCCTAAGTTCTGGAATTCCCTCCCTAAACCCCTCCGCCTCTCTGCCTTTCCTCCTTTAAGACGCGCCTTAAAACCTACCTCCGTGACCTTTACTCACCTTTTCTAATATCTCCTTATGTGACTCGGTGTAAAAACTACTAGGCACTTGGTCTAAGCGTTAAACAAAGCTTTAATCAACAGTTTTACAACATGGAGGTCTAGTTGTGTCCTTCACTAGTTCCTGTTAAGAATGGCCTGCGCAAGCTGGGCCCGTGCCTGAGTATTTATACTCTCCCTGGACAGCGCCACCCGTAGGCTGCTCAGTATTATTTCATAAGTCTTTCTTTCATGAATGACTGATTCATGTCAGTGTGAAATATTGTTTGATAATCGCTCCTATGAAGCACCTTGGGATGTTTTACTGCGTTAAAGGCGCTACATAAATGCAAGCCGTTGTTGGTGTCCAGTTGGTGCTTGAAGTCCAAGCGGTGGAACCATTTCTGCGAGACAGTGGGGTGGGGGTTGAATTTACATGGGATTTCTCCTGCTCATTTGGTGGAAGAGCTGTGGAAATCCTGATGCTGATGCCGTTTCTTCCTGAGGTCTCCGCAACTCTTGAGGCCGGTCGTTCCTAAAATCCGAGCCATGGTCCTGGTCAGTGGCAAGAATGTTTGTCTCGACCGGCTTGCTCGTTCCTCTGGGACCTTGGACCATGTGCTGAATGTTGTCAAATAAACAGGCGTTTTTTGACGTTCCCAGAACCTCTGAGGCTGACAGCTAAAATGGCGGCCATTGGAAATCATCTTTATCAACATCCCTCGTGTACTTCTGCGACATCGCGCGCTGTTTAGATTTCATTTGAATAACCATTGTGTAATAATAAATCACACCTCAACACAAAACTGATTGAAGAAGAAAGGGTGCGGGGAATAGATATTTCAGTTGCACACGGAAGGCCCGATTTCTTTAGTGGTAAATTTGTCGAGCAGATTTACAGTTGATTTATTTTCCTTTATGATTCCCCTCACTCGGACCTGAAGGGCTATGTCCGTGCAAGACTTGCATTTCTATAGCGCCTTATTGTGTCTCTTTGAAATGTCTCAAAGCGCCTCGCGTGCCATGAATTATCTTTGAAGTACAATGATCGCACAAAATGAAATGTTGAATATGCTGCCTGGGAAAGACTTCGCCGTGAGTGGTGATTGTGTCAGTTCTTCAATATTCCCTTGCTGTTTTTACTAATATTCTGGGAGTTAGGAACTATTTAGTTTTGGCTCTGTTTTAGTTCTTAGGAAGGAAGATGGGAAGATAGGAACAAGAGGAGGCCATTCAGCTGCTCGAGCCTGTTCTGTCATTCAGTGAGATCATGGCTGATCTGTATCATAACTCCACCTACTTGGTTCCGTAACCCTTACAAAAAAATCTATCAATCTCAGTTTTAAAATTTTCACTTGACCGCCCCCCCAGCCTCAACAGCTTTTTGGGGACGAGAATTCCAGATTTCCATTACACTTTGTGTGAAGGAGTGCTTCCTGACGTGTCACCCCTGAACAGCCGAGCTCTAATTTGATGATTATTCCCCCTTGTTCTGGACTCCCCCCCCCCCCCACCACCAGAGGAAATAGTTTCTCTCTATCTGCCCTATCAGTTCCTTTAATCATCTTAAAACACCTCAATTAGATCACCCTTTAATCTTGTCTATTCAGGGGAATACAAGCCTCGTCTGTGCAACCTGTCTTCATAATTTAGCTCTTTTAGCCCCGGGTATCATTCCGGTGAATCAGCACTGCACCCCCTCCAAGGCCAATCTATCCTTCCTGAGGCGCGGTGTCCAGAACTGAATGCAGTGCCCTAAATGGGGACTACCCAGAGCTGTATATAACTGTAACGTAACATCCATCCCTTTGCATTTCAGCCCCCTGGAGATAAAGGCCAACATTGCACGAGCTGGGCGCTAAAATGGCCCACGCCTCAACTCGGGCCGCCAGCTCTGATTGGACGTAATCCTGGAGGTCGCCCCTTGCCACCAATCGCTCTGCCCGCCCCCATGCTCCTGCCATTGGTCTTCCCACGGCCAACTGGAAGGCAAACCGGCACTCAGCCACCCGATTGGATGATGCTTGACTGCCAGTCAAAGAGCCTTTTGATCCTGTCTCCAATATTTTTCTAACTAATGAATGAAAGTGTTCAAGGAAAATGGAACAAAATCGCACACCATTTTGTTTTTTCTCCCAGGTCGCTCCCGGAGATTAATCTTCAATTCCCGGAGACTCCAGGGCAATCTTGGAGGGTTGGCAGCCCTAGCCTCATGCTGGTGCCATCATGCCCTGGCCCAGCCCCCGCACATTGCACTCACGCCCGGAGTTAAAATTGGGGCTTCATATGCTGAATCAGTGGATGTGGGGTTGGGTACCAAGTCTCTGTGGTTACTTTCCTGAAACCAGCTCCTACGTGGATCTACATATCCGGGGAGGGGGTGGGGGGCGGGGGTCTACCAACTCATTGTTGCCCCAAGCTTGTGGGGGTACGGGGGTGAGCCTTTAAGTGCAGTCCCTCTCCCCCCTGCTTCCCACCCCCCCAAATCTCCCACCATTCCCTTCCTGCATTACAACAGTGACTACACTTCAAAAGTACTTCATTGACTGTAAAGCGCTTTGAGACGTCCTGATCGGCACTGTATAAATGCAAGACTTTTCCTGTAATGTAAAAAGCACCTTTTGAAAATCCTGTCAGCTGTAGGTTTTCAAAGCTTGGATAGACAGAACCTCCATGGGGCACAATCTGCTGCTCATTTTCAAGCAATGTTACTTCATGTTAAAATATGATATCTCGGCCCAGGTTATTTGAAGAATGGTATTAACTGTGTGAGTGTTGTTGGGCTATGGCATTTGGGGCCCCCTTGTCTCCTGTTGTGTTTACGTCATCTTATTATGAATTCATGAGCTGGCATGGGCAGGGCAAAGTCTGCACGATCAGTTGCTGAAAATTATGCTTCTAATTAGGACTGAAATAAGCGTTTCAGGTTATCTGCAGATGCACTCGAATCACTGCCGAGTCGAGTGCTGCCGTTATTAAAATGGGTGGTAGAAGTGTGGAAATGTCTCCCACAAAAAAGCAGTTAGGTGCAAGCTCAATTAATAAAATTAAATCCAAAATCGATAGAGAAGTTAGCCAAGGGTATAAAAGGCTATGGAGCCAAGGCTGGTGGATGGAGTTGCGATACAGATTAGCCATGATCTCATTGAATGGTGGAACAGGCTCGAGGGGCTGAATGGCTCCTGTTCCTATGTTGCCGTTAGCGCCTTTGACACATGGCGTTGAATACCGTTCTGCACTTGTGTCCTAAACAAAAGTTCCAGTCCGTTCATATTTTTTCTTCTTGGGTAGTTCTCACAGAACGTTTGGGAGTCATTCCACCTCACACTTCCAGCTGGCATTTAAAGCTTGCTGCGGCCCAGACCACCCAACAGGCTTGCGTGGATCAGTGACAATTTATAGTTACAAGTGTTCCAGGTTTTCTGAAATAGCCTTCTTTTGCTGGCTGTGTCCAGTTATGGCAACTGGAGGGGGGAAACACCATGTCATGCCTAGGTCCGACTATAAATGAGACAAGAGTGACCTTTCACCTCTGGGACTTGGCTTCACATCCAACTAAGACTAATGGGATGATGGTCCCTGCTGTCCGCTGGCTCAAAAGGGTTATGCATGAGGTGAGTTTGGGCAGTCTCGATCCAGTTCCTGGTCGGCATGGGCCGACAGTACAAACTACAGCACAGCTATTGGAATAACAACAGAAAACGCTGGAAAAACTCTGCAGGTCAGGCAACATCTGTGGAGAGAGAAATAGAGTCAACGTTTCGGGTCGAAACCCTTCTACAGAACTAATGGAATGTCGGCCTTTGGAATACAAAGGGAAGGAAGTAATGCTTCAGTTGTACAGAGCCTTGGTCAGACCCCATCTGGAGCACTGCGTTCAGTTCTGGGCACCTTAGGAAGAATATATTGACCTTGGAGGGAGTGCAGCGAAGATTCACCAGGCTGATACCTGGGATGGCAGGAATGACGTATGAGGAGAGATTGGGTCGATTGGGCTTGTACTTGCTGGAGATTAGAAGAATGACAGGGGATCTCATTGAAACTTATAAAATTCTGACAGGACTGGACAGACTAGATGCAGGAAGGATGTTCCTGATGGTCGGGGAGTCCAGAACCAGGGGTCACAGTCTAAGGATAAGGGGTAAGCCATTTAGGACAGAAATGAGGAATTTCTTCACCCAGAGAGTGGTGAACCTGTGGAATTCTCTACCACACAAGGCAGTAGAGGCCAATTCATTAAATATATTCAAGAAGGAGTTGGATATATTTCTTAAGGCTAAAGGGATCAAGGGGTATGGGGAAAAAGCAGGGACCGGGTACTGAATTTGGATGATCAGCCATGATCGCATTGAATGGTGGAGCAGGCTCGAGGGGCCGAATGGCCTACTCCTGCTCCTATTCTTCTATGTTTCTATGAATATATTGGCCTTGGAGGGGGGGCAGCGCAGATTCCCCAGAATGATCCCGGGGCTTAGAGTGTTCAAGTTCAAGGACAGGTTGCATAAAGTTGGCTTGAGTTTAGGCGAATGAAGGGTGATCTGATCGAGGTGTTTAAAATGTTAAAAGGATTCGACAGGGTAGATACGGAGAAACGATTTCCTCTGGTGGGGGAATCGAAAACAAGGGGGCATAATCTTAAAATTAGAGCTCGGCCAATCAGGAGGGAAATCAGGAAGCACTTTTTCACACACCGGGTAGTTGAGATTTGGAGCAATCTCCCCCAAAAGGCTGTGGATGCTGGGGGACAGTTGGAGCTTTCAAGACTGAGATTGATAGATTTTGTTTAGGTGAGGGTATCGAAGGGATATGGAGTTAAGATATAGATCAGCCATGATCTAATTGAATGGCGGAGCAGGATCGAGGGGGTGAATGGCCTCCTCCTGTTCCTAATGTTACCCCTAATTCAGCATGAATTGGTAATGTCATTCAGGATGGCTGGTGCGGGAAATGGAGACTTTGTCACACTGGCGCACCTCGGAGATGGAGGTATGTTGTTGGTGCGGAGCCTCTTGACTGTGCCGTACCTGACCTGGAGTGCTTGTTACGAGACACCATTTGGAGCACAAAATCCCACAAAAGGAAAGGAAATGTGAAGAGCCAGAAGCATAAACCAGAGTTGAGATACAGTAGAGTTTTATTTGCCCGACTTGAGCAAGTTCAACATTGCGTTTGACATTTCTGCTTACCCTGGGCAAGTGTTCCTTCAATTTCTCATTTTTGTTTTCTTTCAATTTCTCATTTTTGTTTTCTAACACACACAGACACAGACACACACAGACAGGCAGACACACACAGACAGGCAGACACAGAGACACACAGACAGGCACACACAGGGACACACACACAAGACAGACACAGACAGATACACACACAGGCACACACAGACACACACAAGACAGACACACACACACACACACACAGGCAGACACAGAGGCACACAGACACGGACACACATAGCCAGACACAGAGGTACACAGAGACACACACACACACACACACACACACACAGAAAACCCTTTTTGAAATCCCATCTTTCTTCATTTAATCTTGTCAAACCTTGGCCGAGATTTCCTATTTAACCTCTCTCTCGCTCTCTCCCTCCCTCCCAGTACTACTGATGACTTAATGTGGGACAGATCCTGGATCATTATTACTTCATTTGGAAGCCATATGTGTACACTATGAGGCAATCTGAATATTGATTCATTGGAATCACTGGGAGCTGTGATTAATGGGCCCCAGATTCAGAGCAGCCAGCCGAAAGCTGCAGAGATTACAATTTCAGCTGCTATCGATTTCATGTCATATTTCAGTGCTGGGGGTGGGGGAATTACACTGTAATCCCACGATTTTTTAAAAACATTAACACAAAAAAACTTCCAACTGTGGAAAGAAGGCCTCCACATTAAGAGGCGAGGTGAAGTGTGAGCTTGTCTTGTTTATTCATGGTGGTGGGGGTGGGGTGAATTTGAATTGAACACTGGCAGAGGGAGCCTGTTCTGCAAGTAAGTTCGATCTGCTGGGCTGATGTGTTTATCAGATTGCAGTCGTTCTGTGGCAGGTTGAAGGATGGCGCTGTGTGGCAGCGCTTCGAGCTCCCCTGGATTACGGGTGTTTACTGGTGGAGTTGATGCTGGGAAAGTGGAGTGATATTAGCTGGTCAGCTGTAGCCCCTCTCTCGGTGTTTCTCTCCCTTTTCACTCCCCTGCTTCCTCCTCTCTCTCTCCCCTTTCACTCTCCTGCTTCCTCCTTCTCTCTCCTTTCACTCCCCTGCTTCCTCCCTCCCTCTCTCACTCTCTCTCTCCTTTCACTCCCCTGCTTCCTCCCTCCCTCTCTCTCTCTCCCTCCCCTGCTTCCTCCTTCTCTCTCTCTCTCTCCTTTCACTCCCCTGCTTCCTCCCTCCCTCTCTCTCTCTCTCCTTTCACTCCCCTGCTTCCTCCCTCCCTCTCTCTCTCCTTTCACTCCCCTGCTTCCTCCCTCCCTCTCTCTCCTTTCACTCCCCTGCTTCCTCCCCTGCTTCCTCCCTCCCTCCCTCTCTCCCTCCCCTGCTTCCTCCCTCCCCCCCTCCCTCCTCCCCTGCTTCCTCCCTCCCTCCCTCCCCTGCTTCCCCCCTCCCTCCCTCCCCCCCTCCCCTGCTTCCTCCCTCCCTCCCTCCCCTGCTTCCTCCCTCCCTCCCTCCCCTGCTCCCTCCCTCCCTCCCTCCCTCCCTCCCCTGCTCCCTCCCTCCCTCCCTCCCCTGCTCCCTCCCTCCCTCCCCTGCTCCCTCCCTCCCTCCCTGCTTCCTCCCTCCCTCCCTGCTTCCTCCCTCCCTCCCTCCCCTGCTTCCTCCCTCCCTCCCTCCCCTGCTTCCTCCCTCCCTCCCTCCCTCCCTCCCCTGCTTCCTCCCTCCCTCCCTCCCTCCCTCGCTTCCTCCCTCGCTTCCTCCCTCCCTCCCTCCCTCCCTCCCTCGCTTCCTCCCTCGCTTCCTCCCTCCCTCCCTCCCTCGCTCCCTCCCTCCCTCGCTTCCTCCCTCCCTCCCTCCCTCCCTCCCTCCCTCCCTCCCTCCCTCGCTTCCTCCCTCCCTCGCTTCCTCCCTCCCTCCCCTGCTTCCTCCCTCCCTCCCTCCCCTGCTTCCTCCCTCCCTCCCCCCCTGCTTCCTCCCTCCCTCCCCTGCTTCCTCCCTCCCTCCCCTGCTTCCTCCCTCCCTCCCTCCCCTGCTTCCTCCCTCCCTCCCTCCCCTGCTTCCTCCCTCCCTCCCTCCCCTGCTTCCTCCCTCCCTCCCCTGCTTCCTCCCTCCCTCCCCTGCTTCCTCCCTCCCTCCCCTGCTTCCTCCCTCCCTCCCCTGCTTCCTCCCTCCCTCCCCTGCTTCCTCCCTCCCTCCCTCCCCTGCTTCCTCCCTCCCTGCTTCCTCCCTCCCTCCCTCCCCTGCTTCCTCCCTCCCTCCCTCCCCTGCTTCCTCCCTCCCCCCCCTGCTTCCTCCCTCCCCTGCTTCCTCCCTCCCTCCCTCCCCTGCTTCCTCCCTCCCTCCCTCCCCTGCTTCCTCCCTCCCTCCCTCCCCTGCTTCCTCCCTCCCTCCCTCCCTCCCTCCCCTGCTTCCTCCCTCCCTCCCCTGCTTCCTCCCTCCCTCCCTCCCTCCCTCCCTCCCTCCCTCCCTCCCTCCCTCCCCTGCTTCCTCCCTCCCTCCCCTGCTTCCTCCCTCCCTCCCTCCCCTGCTTCCTCCCTCCCTCCCTCCCCTGCTTCCTCCCTCCCTCCCCTGCTTCCTCCCTCCCTCCCCTGCTTCCTCCCTCCCTCCCCTGCTTCCTCCCTCCCTCCCTCCCCTGCTTCCTCCCTCCCTCCCTCCCCTGCTTCCTCCCTCCCTCCCTTCCTCCCTCCCTCCCCTGCTTCCTCCCTCCCTCCCCTGCTTCCTCCCTCCCTCCCCTGCTTCCTCCCTCCCTCCCTCCCCTGCTTCCTCCCTCCCTCCCTCCCCTGCTTCCTCCCTCCCTCCCCTGCTTCCTCCCTCCCTCCCTCCCCTGCTTCCTCCCTCCCTCCCTCCCCTGCTTCCTCCCTCCCTCCCTCCCCTGCTTCCTCCCTCCCTCCCTCCCCTGCTTCCTCCCTCCCTCCCTCCCCTGCTTCCTCCCTCCCTCCCTCCCCTGCTTCCTCCCTCCCTCCCTCCCCTGCTTCCTCCCTCCCTCCCTCCCTCCCCTGCTTCCTCCCTCCCTCCCTCCCTCCCCTGCTTCCTCCCTCCCTCCCTCCCTCCCCTGCTTCCTCCCTCCCTCCCTCCCTCCCCTGCTTCCTCCCTCCCTCCCTCCCCTGCTTCCTCCCTCCCTCCCTCCCTCCCCTGCTTCCTCCCTCCCTCCCTCCCTCCCCTGCTTCCTCCCTCCCTCCCTCCCCTGCTTCCTCCCTCCCTCCCTCCCCTGCTTCCTCCCTCCCTCCCTCCCCTGCTTCCTCCCTCCCTCCCTCCCCTGCTTCCTCCCTCCCTCCCTCCCCTGCTTCCTCCCTCCCTCCCTCCCCTGCTTCCTCCCTCCCTCCCTCCCCTGCTTCCTCCCTCCCTCCCTCCCTCCCCTGCTCCCTCCCTCCCTCCCCTGCTTCCTCCCTCCCTCCCCTGCTCCCTCCCTCCCTCCCTCCCTCCCTCCCTCCCTCCCTCCCCTACTTCCTCCCTCCCTCCCTCCCCTGCTTCCTCGCTCCCTCCCTCCCTCCCTCCCCTGCTTCCTCCCTCCCTCCCTCCCCTGCTTCCTCCCTCCCTCGCTTCCTCCCTCCCTCCCTCCCCTGCTTCCTCCCTCCCTCCCTCCCCTGCTTCCTCCCTCCCTCCCTCCCTCCCCTGCTTCCTCCCTCCCCTGCTTCCTCCCTCCCTCCCTCCCTCCCCTGCTTCCTCCCTCCCTCCCTCCCCCCCTCCCTCCCTCCCCCCCTCCCTCCCCTGCTTCCTCCCTCCCTCGCTTCCTCCCTCCCTCGCTCCCTCCCTCCCCTGCTTCCTCCCTCCCTCCCTCCCCTGCTTCCTCCCTCCCTCCCTCCCTCCCCTGCTTCCTCCCTCCCTCCCTCCCTCCCTCCCCTGCTTCCTCCCTCCCTCGCTTCCTCCCTCCCTCCCTCGCTTCCTCCCTCCCTCCCCTGCTTCCTCCCTCCCCTGCTTCCTCCCTCCCTCCCCTGCTTCCTCCCTCCCTCCCCCGCTTCCTCCCTCCCTCCCCTGCTTCCTCCCTCCCTCCCTCCCCTGCTTCCTCCCTCCCTCCCTCCCCTGCTTCCTCCCTCCCTCCCTCCCTCCCCTGCTTCCTCCCTCCCTCCCCTGCTTCCTCCCTCCCTCCCTCCCCTGCTTCCTCCCTCCCTCCCTCCCCTGCTTCCTCCCTCCCTCCCCTGCTTCCTCCCTCCCTCCCCTGCTTCCTCCCTCCCCTGCTTCCTCCCTTCCTCCCCTGCTTCCTCCCTTCCTCCCCTGCTTCCTCCCCTGCTTCCTCCCCTGCTTCCTCCCTCCCCTGCTTCCTCCCCTGCTTCCTCCCTCCCTCCCTCCCCTGCTCCCTCCCTCCCTCCCTCCCTCCCCTGCTTCCTCCCTCCCTCCCTCCCCTGCTTCCTCCCTCCCTCCCTCCCCTGCTTCCTCCCTCCCTCCCTCCCCTGCTTCCTCCCTCCCTCCCTCCCCTGCTTCCTCCCTCCCTCCCTCCCCTGCTTCCTCCCTCCCTCCCTCCCCTGCTTCCTCCCTCCCTCCCTCCCCTGCTTCCTCCCTCCCTCCCTCCCCTGCTTCCTCCCTCCCTCCCTCCCCTGCTTCCTCCCTCCCTCCCCTGCTTCCTCCCTCCCTCCCTCCCCTGCTTCCTCCCTCCCCTGCTTCCTCCCTCCCTCCCCTGCTTCCTCCCTCCCTCCCCTGCTTCCTCCCTCCCTCCCCTGCTTCCTCCCTCCCTCCCTCCCCTCCTTCCTCCCTCCCTCCCTCCCCTGCTTCCTTCCTCCCTCCCTCCCCTGCTTCCTCCCTCCCTCCCTCCCCTGCTTCCTCCCTCCCTCCCTCCCCTGCTTCCTCCCTCCCTCCCTCCCCTGCTTCCTCCCTCCCTCCCTCCCCTGCTTCCTTCCTCCCTCCCTCCCTCCCCTGCTTCCTTCCTCCCTCCCTCCCTCCCCTGCTTCCTTCCTCCCTCCCTCCCTCCCCTGCTTCCTTCCTCCCTCCCTCCCCTGCTTCCTTCCTCCCTCCCTCCCCTGCTTCCTTCCTCCCTCCCTCCCCTGCTTCCTTCCTCCCTCCCTCCCCTGCTTCCTTCCTCCCTCCCTCCCCTGCTTCCTTCCTCCCTCCCCTGCTTCCTCCCTCCCTTGCTTCCTCCCTCCCTCCCCTGCTTCCTCCCTCCCTCCCCTGCTTCCTCCCTCCCCTGCTTCCTCCCTCCCTCCCCTGCTTCCTCCCTCCCTCCCCTGCTTCCTCCCTCCCTCCCTCCCCTGCTTCCTCCCTCCCTCCCTCCCCTGCTTCCTCCCTCCCTCCCTCCCCTGCTTCCTCCCTCCCCTGCTTCCTCCCTCCCCTGCTTCCTCCCTCCCCTGCTTCCTCCCTCCCCTGCTTCCTCCCTCCCCTGCTTCCTCCCTCCCCTGCTTCCTCCCTCTCTCTCCTTTCACTCTCCTGCTTCCTCCTTCTCTCTCTCTCTCTCCTTTCACTCCCCTGCTTCCTCCCTCCCTCTCTCTCCTTTCACTCTCCTGCTTCCTCCTTCTCTCTCTCTCTCTCTCTCTCCTTTCACTCCCCTGCTTCCTCCTTCTCTCTCTCTCTCTCTCTCTCTCCTTTCACTCCCCTGCTTCCTTCTTCCCTCTCTTTCTCTCTCTCTCTCCTTTCACTCCCCTGCTTCCTCCCTCTCCCTCTCCTTTCACTCTCCTGCTCTCTCTCCTCTCTCTCTCCTTTCCCTCCCCTGCTTCCTCCCTCTCTCTCTCTCTCTCTCCTTTCCCTCCCCTGCTTCCTTCTTCCCTCTCTTTCTCTCTCTCTCTCCTTTCACTCCCCTGCTTCCTCCCTCCCTCTCTCCTTTCACTCCCCTGCTTCCTCCCTCCCTCTCTCCTTTCACTCCCCTGCTTCCTTCCTCCCTCTCTCCTTTCCCTCCCCTGCTTCCTCCCTCCCTCTCTCCTTTCCCTCCCCTGCTTCCTCCCTCTCTCTCTCTCCTTTCACTCCCCTGCTTCCTTCTTCCCTCTCTCTCCTTTCACTCTCCTGCTTCCTCCTTCTCTCTCTCCTTTCACTCCCCTGCTTCCTCCCTCCCTCTCTCTCTCCTTTCACTCCCCTGCTTCCTTCTTCCCTCCCCTGCTTCCTCCCTCTCTCTCTCTCCTTTCACTCCCCTGCTTCCTTCTTCCCTCTCTCTCCTTTCACTCTCCTGCTTCCTCCTTCTCTCTCTCTCTCTCTCTCTCCTTTCACTCCCCTGCTTCCTTCTTCCCTCTCTTTCTCTCTCTCTCTCCTTTCACTCTCCTGCTCTCTCGCCCTCTCTCCTTTCACTCCCCTGCTTCCTCCCGCCCTCTCTCTCCTTTCACTCTCCTGCTTCCTCCTTCTCTCTCTCTCTCCTTTCACTCCCCTGCTTCCTTCTTCCCTCTCTTTCTCTCTCCCTCTCCTTTCACTCTCCTGCTCTCTCTCTCTCTCTCTCTCTCCTTTCACTCCCCTGCTTCCTCCCCCTCTCTCTCTCTCCTTTCCCTCCCCTGCTTCCTCCTTCTCTCTCTCCCTCTCTCCTTTCACTCCCCTGCTTCCTCCCTCCCTCTCTCTCCCTCTCTCCTTTCACTCCCCTGCTTCCTCCCTCCCTCTCTCTCCCCTGCTTCCTCCCTCCCTCTCTCTCCCCTGCTTCCTCCCTCCCTCTCTCTCTCTCTCCTTTCACTCCCCTGCTTCCTCCCTCTCTCTCTCTCTCTCCTTTCACTCCCCTGCTTCCTCCCTCTCTCTCTCTCTCTCCTTTCACTCCCCTGCTTCCTCCCCCCTCTCTCTCTCTCTCTCCTTTCACTCCCCTGCTTCCTCCCTCCCTCTCTCTCTCCTTTCACTCCCCTGCTTCCTCCCTCCCTCTCTCTCTCTCTCCTTTCACTCCCCTGCTTCCTCCCTCTCTCTCTCTCTCTCTCTCCTTTCACTCCCCTGCTTCCTCCCTCTCTCTCCTTTCACCCCCCTGCTTCCTCCCTCCCTCTCCTCTCTCTCTCCTTTCACTCCCCCTGCTTCCTCCCTCTCTCTCTCTCTCCTTTCACTCCCCTGCTTCCTCCCTCTCCCTCTCTCTCCTTTCACTCCCCTGCTTCCTCTCTCTCTCTCCTTTCACTCCCCTGCTTCCTCCCTCTCTCTCTCTCCTTTCACTCCCCTGCTTCCTCCCTCTCTCTCTCTCTCTCCTTTCACTCCCCTGCTTCCTCCCTCTCTCTCTCTCCTTTCACTCCCCTGCTTCCTCCCTCTCTCTCTCTCCTTTCACTCCCCTGCTTCCTCCCTCTCTCTCTCTCTCTCCTTTCACTCCCCTGCTTCCTCCCTCTCTCTCTCTCTCCTTTCACTCCCCTGCTTCCTCCCTCTCTCTCTCTCTCTCCTGCTTCCTCCCCTCTCTCTCTCTCTCCTTTCACTCTCCTGCTTCCTCCCTCCTCTCTCTCTCTCCTTTCACTCTCCTGCTTCCTCCTCTCCCTCTCTCTCTCTCCTTTCACTCTCCTGCTTCCTCCCTCCCTCTCTCTCTCTCCTTTCACTCTCCCTGCTTCCTCCCTCCCTCTCTCTCTCTCTCTCTCCTTTCACCCCCCTGCTTCCTCTCTCTCTCTCTCTCTCTCCTTTCACCCCCCTGCTTCCTCTCTCTCTCTCTCTCTCTCTCCTTTCACTCCCCTGCTTCCTCCCCCTCTCTCTCTCTCTCCTTTCACTCCCCTGCTTCCTCCCTCCCTCTCTCTCTCTCTCCTTTCACTCCCCCTGCTTCCTCCTCTCTCTCTCTCTCTCTCTCTCTCCTTTCACTCCCCTGCTTCCTCCCCCTCTCTCTCTCTCTCCTTTCACTCCCCTGCTTCCTCCCTCCCCTCTCTCTCTCCTTTCACTCCCCTGCTTCCTCCCTCCCTCTCTCTCTCTCTCCTTTCACTCCCCTGCTTCC